>NW_017728993.1:42833775-42845675 GCF_001723915.1 Gavialis gangeticus | reverse complement strand
AAAAAAAAAAAACTAGTAATTTACCACACCTTTACTTTAGCCTTTACTTCAATTCTCAAATCTTTCTAGGTTATCGATGCAGACACTTTACATGACAAATGATACCCAATTTAAAGCAACAAAATAATCTTAATTTCCTTTGAAGGGAAAACTTCTAATCTTAAAACTGTCTTCTGTGGATCAACACTAAAATATTCAAAGAGATTAAGCCAAGAAGGTTATATAATTAGGCACAACCCCCCAATGCCAAACACATATTTGTAGGATTCACTCTGAATAGATCTTAGCTTCATTAATCAAAGTTCACAAATTATAAAAATATAACGAGAACTCATGTCTCACTATTTAAGAGAAGGACTGAGCAGAAAACTGCTTTCCCATCCCATGACAATTTTGAGATTTCAAAAATGTCTCTATTTTGAACTGGGACAAGACACAGAGCACTAGAACAGCCTGACCATTACACACTCATCATTGATGTGGGAAACCTCAATTATAGTCCTTGCTCTTCCCAAAATTAGTCCAAGGTCGTGAACTTCAAGTTTCCCACAAGTATGTGACCTGACTACCAGTGGTAGTGGTTATAAAAAATTAAATATTACTTAAGCAAAAGAGACTTGAATTTAGCCATTGGGCTATAGAGGCAAGTGCCTGTTCCAATGCATTCATGAATTTATAATGAAATGCCAATAGAGAATTATTCAAAATAAAAGTTCCAATGAATGTATATAAGGAGTCAAAAATAGGATTGAGAGTACTTCCCCCAGAAAAGCTGGATGATTAGGGATGTAGAAGACCAAAGTACAAGTCATTCTATTTGGCAGTCCCTGGACTTGATCCTAACTCTCCGTCATGGTAAATTAGTGCTATGATCCAGACGGACCTGTTGTTTATCCCTCTAACCAGAAGTTCCATCCTTAACATGTTAGTTTCAAAGAAGCTTTTCCATATCACCACAACAAAAACCTGCTTGAATAATTCAGCATTTTCCATCAAAAATCCTTCTCTCAGAAAACACCCCAATCACTTTTAACTAAGAAGAGATAATTGAGTGAAGTACAGCACAAGTGTATGTAAGGATGAAAGCCCCATCAGACAGGGTAATTAATGTTCTTCTCTACATTCTCACACATAAGACTCTTACACATAAGAATCTGGCTTAAGGGGCCAATGGAGATAAGAGTAAAGATATAGTAATTTTTTCAACTTTTGGTGGGGTTACTAAAACCCTGCTGCTTGCATTCTATGAGCACGTCCAGATGAGTGCACATGCGGTGGTTTGCACACACCACATATGCAGGCATTTGCCATGCTGCTAATTTGCAGTGGGGTGGGGTTTTTTGACACCAGGAGATCCTGGTGTCAAAAAAAAACCCAAAATGAAAGAAAACCCTGTGCCAGAAGAGTGGGGCAGTGCACATGGTGGCAGTGTACACTGTCTGTAAGTGGAGCCTGACTGGCCAGAGCCATGCTCTATCCGCCAGCCATGCTCCGCACACCCAATCGCTGCCTTTGCCCCAGGAGGCCCCTAGAACTTCAGGTAAGGCTGCTGGGCCCAGCACAGGTGCTGGCCCCAGCCTCCCCTATGCCACCCAGAGTATTTTTCCCTCACGTTAACCCCACGTGCAGGTGGGTGTGCTAGGGCAACTGCACACCCCTGTTCATGGGGGGACAGCCTATGGGCTTAAAGGAGGAGGAGCTTGTTCAACCTGGCAGAAGTTCAGGACACTCCAAAGAGCACTAAGGCCAACAACTTCAATTCCTTCCGAGTTGGATGGTAGACCAGAGCAAGTTAGCAGTAGGCAGATGCATCCCTGACCATAAACCATGCAGCAGCATTCCTCTACCACCCACAGAAATACCATTTCCATCTCTCCGCATCCCTTTGGGAGGATTCTGCCACTGCTCCAGAGCCCACAAATATATTTAAAAGCTACAATGGAATCAATATTATATACATTCAACAAATCTTTAGAACAATGATTTGATACAGATATCCAAATGTATACTATATACATATTGCATAATTACCAGAAATGAGGTAGCCTGTGGTAATAGCAATATTCAGTTTCACAATTGAAGGGTCACCCCTGTAAACATACCAAAAAAAGTGCAGTTACAGACTTTATAACAAAAAAACCTATAAATATCACATATCTTTATACCCCCTTAAGTCACCTCTTGGTTGACACAAAAAACTATAGAAGAGCCATTAGTTAGGAAGACTGATCTTACAGCTTTAGATGTTACATGAGAAGCTAAGGATTCTCTCAAAATGTACTCAGTAATTGGCAGCCATTCAGTAATAAAGACTTGCTTTGGTCTTCTGGAAGTGACCAGGCAATATTTCTCTTTCATAGGTAATATTTGTATCTGGACATTATGGCCTGATAATTTGTCTTAGTATTACAGAAAAGAACAATAATAAAGGAGACTGTTCCCTTGGTATGAGTGAGTACAACAGATCTGGGTGGGATAGTCCAATATGGGCTACCACCATTGCATTCTTGAAATCAGATCTAGAGAAAAGCCAGCACTGGTATTCCCCATGGTGCAGAAAATTCCCTATCAGAATCCCTAGTGTGGCAAAGTGATCTGCATAGCTTTAAAGGTTAGAAAGTGCCTCCTGTCCCACATCCCAGGTTCCCTGATTGCCATTCCCATCCAAGGAGACCAGTGAATGAAACTTGGCAATGAATGGCCTATATTCAAGGTAAATAAACTGTCAAAAGAAAAGTGGCTTGATCAAGCAAATGGATGAAACACTCTCTTTGAGACTTTAAAGAAAGGTTCACATGCCACCAGAGGTTGCAAGGAAATTGAACAGTAACATGCACACACACACATATAAACTAATGAAAGTCTACCCATTTTACTTGCCTGGAGCTGGTTAGTTCGTGACCTGGTTCCCATTTCTGTCTCACAAAAATGCATGATTTACCTTATCAGGTAGGACTGTTGATCCTTACAGTCCAACATCATACTTCAAAGGAAGTATGAAGATTTCTGAGACTGACCACTGCATAACAAAGCTCATTTGGGAAGTTTCATTTTAATTTCTTCCTCCTCCATCTAAATTCTCCCATTCTCATTACCATCAAAACAATACCGACATAGCCTGTGAAGACACAGGTTGGATCAAGCATGAAATCAGGAAAGTCACAATATTATGGAACCTTCTACGCTATCAAGAGGTACACGTAACTCAAATGAACAGGCAACTGATATTTCAGTGTAATCCCTGTTGACCCTTCAGTCATACTTATACTTTGTCAGTATGAGTATTACTAACAAATACTCATTTTGGGACAAAATGTGTAACGCCCAATATAAGTTGATAAATTCTTCAGTACAAGGACCAAAGCTCTCCATGCATCCCCCAAAACCTTAGCACAATGGGGTCCTGTGGATATCACCACAAACAGAGATCAATTTAAGTTCCACATACCCCTGAAAACAGCCTGGCTACCCCGCTTCATATATTAACCCAGAAGAATTTCAGGTGAAGTCACGGGCCTGTGCCTTAACATACAACTTGCTCTGTAAAAAAAGCTGATTTGGTCACCATTGCATTGCCACACAGTTACAGATCAGCATGGCAGTACCAGAAAGGGAGGACAGCTACTATCTAGAGGTGCACCAACAATGGGTCCAATATTGGATCGACACTGATATAAAGAAAATTGGTTATATCGGAAACTGGCCCGACGCGGCTGATAATTTGGCCAATAAATGCCTACATGTGTGCACAGCTGTGGTGCAGCACACAAGCAGTGAGAAGCATAGCCAGGCACTTGGAGAGCTGCGTGCAGCTGGTAAGTCTGTTGTGGTGGAAGGGGAGGGGGTGTGGGGGGCCAGATCAACGCTCCCCATAGTGAGGGAGGGACTGGGGTGGGGACTGGGGCAGGCGCCGCCCAGCCAGAGCAGTGCAGGTCACGGGACAGAGCCATGGCTCATCCAGGGTGGGGGGAGTGCCCCCCAGATCTGTGCAGGGTGAAGCAGGTGGGCCAGAACCGGGGCTGTGCTGGGCTGTTCTTGGCGGTGGCTAGGCTTGGGGTAGGCAGTGTCTCGGGGTAGACACTGGGAGGGGGCTACAGGCATCCAAAATTTCACCACTGGCCCCTCCCAACCCCCCCTCCCAGAACTACCACCGCCTACCCAGTGCAGTCCCCGCTCAACTTCTGCCTCCACCCACACACCAGGAAGGGTGGTGGCTGTGCTGGGAGGAGGGGCTGAGAGGGGGCTACAGCAAAATTTGGGGTGTCTGCAGTCCCAGCCCCCATAGCCCCTGCCAGTGCCACTGCTGCTCACCCCAAGTCTACCCCCCACTGACAAGAGCCTGGCACAGCCCTGGCTCCAGCCCACAGCTACAGCCTGCCTGCCCCACCCCACACAGATCCATGGGCATATGTCCCCCCACTCATGCCCTCCTGGGATATGCACAATAGCAGAAGCTGCCTCCCCCAGCGCACCCCAGACAAGCTGCAGCTCAGTCCCACACCCCACCCTGCCCAGCTGGGCAGCATCTGCCCCTGCCCCACTCCCTCCCTCACTGGGGGGGGCATTGATCTGCTCCCCACCCCCATGCCCCTTCCACCACAACAAACTTACCAGCTGGACACAGCTGTATCAGAAATCAGATTGGTATCAGCCGGTATGTCTCCTTAATAAAAAAAAAAATCGGCTCTCAGTAATCAGCCCCCCAAAGTCTCTATTGGTGCACCCCTAGTATTATCTAGAAATACACTTAACTGGCTAATTAAATATTTTGTTAATCTCTTTTAGATTTGCAACATTTTTAACTTGCAGCCTTTCCCTGTATTACATATTGGTCCCTAAAATTGCTCAGATACCCTAAGACAGTGCTTTCTAACTGGTGATCTGCAAGCCACATGCAGCCCTTGGGAGGTTAACCTGCAGCCCTAAGGCTCCCAGTTTGGGTATCACTTCTCTTATTACTCTACTACTGCTGCTGCCATGGGTCTCTAGGCTTCCCCTCCCTCCTCCAGCTCCCTGCTCCCATCCCTGGGACCTAGGGACTCCACATGGTGTAGTGGGACGAGCCCACAGTGGGACATGGGGCACTGCTGTGATACAGTGTATGGAGCAGTGGGGAGGTGCCACATGGCATGTACAGGGAAGCATGTGGCCACTAGCTACTCAAAATCTGGACAGCCCTGCCCCAAGGCAATTAGTATATTTAAGCCAGGGTCAAATAGATGGGGGAGGTATAGGGTTAAGAAAAGTGCAGGAGGGGTACAAGGCCTTAAACTTGTGTAAACTAGGCTCATTAACAATCATAGTTCTGTTGGTAAGAGACTTCTGTGGATGACTAGTATCCCATGTTTGTAAATGGCTAAATCCAACATCTTATAGGGTCTGCCTTCTGAAAAGACATGAGATTTCTACATGATTGAGCAGCCTTGCTATAATGCACCTGGCATCTCCCTTGGTAGTTTGTTCTCAGTCTTCAGTCTTATTCAATTACATAACATCTCAGCGGATTCCACTTACGAATCAACCTAAAAATGGAAAGTGTGACCTATAAAACTGTTAGATGAACTAATGATTTAGAGTACAACTAAGCTTTTAAACAGCTTCTTGCAAAATAGAATTCAAGTACTATATGGTCATTAATTAATTAGTCACTGCATAGTATTTGCTATTCTGTATGGGATTTATGATGCTAAATGGACAAATGCTAGCCATTTCATTTTTGTGGCCTAGCAAGTCAGCCTTCCAGTAAGTAAAAGTCTATCTGTTACACGTGACAAAATAAAAAACTTTTATTTTGGCATAGTTGGCATTTTCTGATAGTGAGGAGCTAAAGGGTAGCAAATTATGACTTTACTTTCACTGGCAGGACTCCATGAGAAAACTTGCAGAACCATTGACAATATTATCACACTTAGTCTTCCCTTAAAATACTGCTCTTAATTTCATAAACAAGAACCCAGATAATTCTTAATGTTCTAAAAAATGGCAACTGAAACTTCAAGTACTTGACTTTAGTTTAATAATTAAAAACATTGGCGCTCAGCCCTACACAGTGGGTTCTACACTTCCTGAAACCACTAACTAAAACAATTTCACCCAGCCAAGAGAACTCTCAGATACTATCGTCCAATCCCCAAAACAGCTGCCATAAAAACAAAAAGCCACACACAAGTCCAACCCATACTCAACACTAAAACTTAGACATTCTCTCAGTATGAGAAATCTAGTTGCTTTTAAAGCTATTTGATATTTTAGATTGCTTTTTGCACTCTACCAGATGCCAACTGAATCACCCAAAACCATCGGCAATAGCTACTCTGAACTTACACAAGTAAAGGAAATGGTTAGAAACATAAGCCGAGTTACAGAATAGTTTCTCCCCAAAGGCAGATAAGTTTTCCTTGTTAAAGTTTAATGTTTTTACATAACCTTGAACGTTCAGCTATCTGTGCAGGATTAGTTTTCGATGTGCTGAATGGGGAGGTAGCAACAATTTCTGTAAGCATTATTCAAAGCAATTGTTTCATTAGTTCTACTTGAATTTACCCCATAATTACCTGTTTTAATGATCAGGTCATTTTCCAGGTGTATTACTTAAAGATAATAAAGCTGTCTTGTACTTGCACCTTTCATTTTTTGTTTGTTTTTTACCAAGGCTTGTTAAAAAGTAGACAACTTGAATTCACTCAACATTCACCACAACACTGAAGAAACAACATCATTCCCTTGTGTTCAAGCATGCCCAATTGATCCAGTCCTTTTGGTAATGCCTTCTCTCAAAACAGATACCAAGAGAATGAAAGAAAAATGCCAAGTAGCCATGGAGCCACATATAGAAGAGACCAATATTGTAGAGAATTAGTTTATAGCTGAATATAATCTATTAGAACTTCAGTTTACAACAAAAACAAATGACACTTCATATCTTCAAAAGGCTGTTCAACTTTTAACCCAATCCTTCACAGTACTGCATTCTTTGAACTTGCAAGGAAGCCAGACGAAATCACAGATGTTCAGCAAGTTGTAACAGAGAATTCTAAATATTTGACCCAGGTAAAGAAAGAGTAGAAGTATTATTCCATTCTTATAAGTGACAAAACAGATTGGTGCTAAGTGATATGCCTAAAGCCACCAAGCCAGCAGCAGAGATGTGATCAAACGTCACAGCTTCATGGTACCCAGATCTATTCAGTCCAGAATGCATTCTTTTATTGAGTTGTGTGTCGGTTTAATCCTTTCGAAATCAGATGAAAAATATATTTAAATTAGTTTGAAAAATACTGTTAATTAAGCTTGTCAAATTGCCAAGTTATTAGTTTAAAACAGCAAGTTATGAGTTGAAGATTAAACAAACAAACAAAAAGTTAGTTACTCAGGTCACTTCCTCCCCAGAGGTGAAATGTCAGTTCTCACCAGGTAGGAGGTGAAGCTTAAGCTTTCAGCCAACAATCCCACATGTCAAACAGAACTAGAATCTGTTAGACTGCAAGTCTCTTGAAGGTGGGGGGCAGAGGGCTACAGCTTGGTTAACACCAAAGACCAAAATCAAATTAAAAACTTACTGTCTTCTTTATTAAAGGCATACCCTCTACCTTACAAACAGTGACAGTGTGTTTTAGTGTCCCAGAAAAGGCCTACGTAGTATCTTAATTTTAAGAATTTAAGATGATGTTATCCAGCATTTAACTCCCAAATGGACTTCAACAAGCTACACAGCAGCTTCATTTTACAGCTCCTAAATTTATTCAAATATTGATCTAACTCAAGTTAACATTCTTTGACTACTCATAATTATTTTCAGCTCTGTGCATTGGAACTTCAGTGTGCAATTACAGTCAGCAGACATCAGATTATTTTATCAATTAAAATACCATTATAAATTAACAGAATTTATGCTCTGAATAGTGGCATGGACAGTTGCACAAAATCTGAATTTCAGCAGATTGTGAGAACAGACGTATAAGTTGAGCTCCACAATTTACAGGAAAACTGACTGACAATTTTATTAGTTAATGGACTGGCACAGCAGCATCATTGGAAGAGAAACAGAAAGAAAATAAAATTTTAAAAGCTTTTATTAACATTAGTTTAATATAACATATCTTACCAGATAGGGTCTGCATTAACAGCTTCATCATACATTAAAATATATACACAAAAAACACCAACCACCAAGGCATGGAACGTGGATACGGTCCTGAAACACAGAACACTTGCAATTAATGTCATAGCTACATTTATAGCAATCTTGTCCTTATTTTTTTTTTATATTTAAAAAAATTTTTTTTAGCTTTTATATGATTTTAGATGTTTTTATAGTACATCCAACTGCTCATGTGATGAGCTATTTTTGCCATACATATCAAAGTTTTTCATAAGGAAGGATAACATTTTTTAAATAATCATCATCATTTTAAATGATAAAAGTAACTGGAACCTAAAACTAACACTTTTACTAATGCAGGGGCAAGCAATTATACTGGGTGTAGGGCTGCTTAATGAGTTTTGGTGAGCTGTCAAGGGCTGCATAGGTAGTCCTGCCCCTTGACAGTTGCCCCACCCCCTTGTCACCATCTTGGGACTGGAAGTCCCACCCCCTAACCTCCGACTTTTGCCACATGAAGTCCTTCCCCTTGCCCCCTGGAAATACTCCTTTTGGGAGGAGGGTGTTGCCATCTTAGAGACAAACACCCTCCCCCCCATCATACACTAAAAGTCAAACACCTACTATAATGTATTTTAATTTTATTACAAAAAACATTTGTGTCATGATTTGCATTTCGAACCGTATACAGAGGTGACCACACAGTAACACAAAAATAAATTCTTAGTTTTGTGTATTGTAGGGGGAGAGTATGTGCGTGTGGATGCATGCATGTGTGTCTATGGTGTGGTAGAGGGTGCGGGTGTGGCTATGTGTGGGAGCATAGGGTATGTTGGGGGGTTATGTATATGTGAGAAGTTGTGGGGGAAGGGTGGGGGTGTGAGGGAGGTTGAGACAGTGTGGAGAACCCCTCCACCTCCACACTCTGCCCATGGTACAGCAGCAGCAGGCGAAGTGCAATTCCAGCCAGCGCTGCACATCATGGCAAGGGGCGCAGCCTCTGCTGGGCTGCCTCTATCGCCAGCGCTCCCCACTATTCATGTGCATCCCCTACACTCGCACAGCAGGGAAGGAAGCCCCATGTGCTGGAGCCAGGTGCCTTCCCTGCCAGGACGGCACAGCACAGGCGGGAAGCTTCAGGCTCTGGAGCTAGCTATGTTCCACTCAGGGGCTGCACTACAGGGTAGGGAAGTCCCAGGCACCTTCCCCTGCAGGCCAGGGAAGGCAGCTAGCTCCAGAGCCTGAAGCTTCTCGCCTGTGCCATGCAGTCCTGGCAGGAAAGGGACCTGGCTCTAGCACGTGGGGCTTCCCTCCCTGCTGTGCAAGTGCAGAGGCTGCATGCGAGTGGCAGGAAGCACTGGCTGCAACCATGCCCTGCCAGGTGCCTGTGCCCTAAGTGCCCCACCTGCTGCTGCCACCGCCTGCCAGAGCTGCACACCATGGATGGCAGGGCTGGGTGGGGCACAATTTGTTGCAGGGCTCCGCAGGACAGATAAAAGTGCTTGGAGCAGGCTGTATTCTGCCTGCCCCTGTACTAATGCATCTTAAAAACCAAACCCAAGATTTATTTAATTGTTAATAATTGCTTCAGAAATGTTTAGCTTAAAAGAACTAGCAGAAGACTGGCTGTACTGTGTACTACAGACATGGACTAGTTTGTGTGCTACAATAGTTTTCTGCTTATAAGCACACAGTTAAAAGAATAACAACTCAAAACAAGTCTCGGATATTTGGGCTTTAGGAGCAGGGTTTAAAAACAAACAAAACACCCCAGAAACTCCAAAGGTGAAAGTTTCAGTGAGATTCTAATACAATTTGACTGAGCTATTCAGTCTTATAGAACAAACCAGACAAATACAAGATAGTAATACAAGTAAGAGTCAGGTGTGTCAAAAGGGTATCAACTACAGTGTAAGGATAAAGATACTTATATTAGCTCACAGTTTAATCTGTAGGGCTATTCCTGTACTCAATATCATTTGCTCACCTGCATAAGCTTATCTTCCCATAATGTAATTGAAGAGGTCTTGTCCATATGCACATTCCACTAATTATATGCATACCTGAAACCTCCGGTCTCAGGGCATGGGATACACATGCAAAGCAAGTGAAACATGTATATTGACAAACTTCAAGATGTCTTTGGAAGGTAGTTTGGCAGCACTCAGCTAGGCCCAACCTGCCATTTCAAACTGAACATGTTCCATACCTCTAAAAGTGTACAACTTAAGTTTTTCCTCTATACTTTGTTAAATGTGGGGGGGGGGAGATGGATTTGGGAGTAGTAGGGGTGCACCAATATACAATTTGGGGGCCAATACTGATAGCTGATTTTTTAAGGCGGCGTATTAGCCAATACCCATCCAGTCCGATACAGCTGAGTCTAGCCAGTAAGTCTGTTATGGTGAAAGGGGAGGGGGAGAGAAGGGGTGTGAGGGATCAATCAATGCCCCCTGCTGTAAGGGAGGGAGTGGGGCTTCGGTAGGTGCTGTCCAGGCACGGCAGGTGCATGATGGAGTCGTGGCTCATCTGGGGGGCATGGCTCCCACCACTGCTTTGGGAAGGTATGTGCCCCTGCATCCGTGCAGGGCAGGGCAGGCTGCAGCTGCAGGCTGGGCTGAGCAGTGGGATGAGCTGCTAAACAAGAGGCACACAGTGGCGGAAGCTGTACCTTCCCCCAGACAAACCATGGCTCAGTCCTGTGTCCTCCCCACCCCCGCTGAGCAGCACCTACTCAGCCCCAGCCCCACTCCCTCCCTCACTGCGGGGAGCATTGATCTGCCCCCCCCATACCACTTCCCTCCCCACGCCCCTTTTACCACACCAGTCTTATCAGCTGGATACAACTCTTAAAGCTGCCGGGCTTGTGCTCCTTGGTGCCTGCATGCTGGCTGCAGTTGTGTGCACGCATGAGGATTTATTAGCTAAATCATCAGCCACTTCAAGCAGATTTCTGATATAGTAAATTTTTTTTTAATAAGCAGTGCTGATCCAGCATTGGACCGATGTATTGGTGTACCTCTAGGGAGTAGTTCATGTTCCCCGTGTGTGACCGAACTGTTGAATCCACAATTTGAATGGACAAAAATTGAGTGCAAAAATAGTTTTACTGTAAAATCATGGCTAATATTTTAGCCACGAAAAATCTGAAGTTCCATGATCCACAGCTGGACATTACTTCACACAGTTAAACATTATAAGATGCAATGCACACATACATCTAAGGAGACAAGGTGTAGTTGCCAAGGGAACCATATCTTTATTAATATTTAAATGCACATAAATCAATTTGAAAGGAACATTTATTTTGATATATGCATTATCAAGACCCCAAATACTGTTCTGCAGGATTCAAATAGAAAACTACTGTTTCCCCTGCCTAAAGTCTTTGCCCAGTAAGCAGGGAGGATGGGTGGGGGGCAGGGTGAAGAGGATTACTTTCCTTACTCCCCATATTTTCAGAAAAAGTCTCTGTCCCATGACCGATGTATTAGAATGGTAAAGTTTTACAAATCTGCATGTGTTTTCCACTTAAGGGTGTACTGCTGTATGATTTTTGCAAGTTTGTCTCCATGAAAAGTTGCAGCAAATGGATGGAAAGCTGCTGATTAATCAAACAACAGCCATGTACAGCTACATTAGACAAGTATATTTAGAAACCATATATTATATCATTTTTGAAAGATTAAGAGAGGCCAAATCTTGCAATTTTATCACCACTCTTATGGAAGACATTTTTATCTGTTAAACTCCCGTTCCCAGAGACAAGAAAATCGGGGGGGGGGGGGGGGGGGGGGGG
>NW_017728993.1:42823939-42828775 GCF_001723915.1 Gavialis gangeticus | reverse complement strand
GAATGCTAAAAAAAAAAACTGTCAAAACCATAAATGGCAAAATGGGTCTTAAATTAGGGTTGGAATGTCTATATAGCTGTGATGATCCAGAAAATATGCAAGATTGGTGATATCTTTTACTGGACCAACCGTATAGCTAGGAGAGGCGTTAGACAAGCTTTCAGACACAAAGACTGCTTACAGAGGTGGGGGGTGGAGGAAGCACCTTACTTTCAGCTTGGTGTGTCCCCTCTTTATACAACATGCGCTTCAGTGGGGCTTTTTGGCACTTTTATCGAATAGCTGATTGAATCAGCTATTAGATAAAAGCACCAAAAAGTCCTGCTGAAGCACCCAATCTATACAGATGCTGGGGAGCCAGGTCAAACTGACACGTTTTCTCTCCTAGTAAAGTGCTGAGGGGTGGGGTTCACATCTACCAGTGGCAGAACCCTTTCCAGGACACTCAGAAAAAGCCCAAGATTGAATCAATTCAATCTTCACAGGTTAGTCTAAGATGCATAGATTGAACCAACAAGCAAGTGAACAGACATTCACTTTTGATTCCAGAAATGCAGCCACATACCTGCAGTGGCCTAGGCCAGAAGCCAGGGGGCACCAGAGCACACCTCCCTGCTCAGCTGGAGCAGGCATCTTGGGCCAAAAAGCTAGCTCACTCTCTCTGGGATGCTGGGGCACTCCAAGTTAACAGATCTGGAAGGGAGCTGGGACAGAAGTTTAAACAAACACTATATCCATCCAATTTTTCTGAAAGCAGTTTATATGCACTGAACTTCTATTGTGTTAGAAATTTGAACCACTTCCTGATCACTTTGCACATAAATTGGTATATTTCTGTCCCTAGCCCATGGAGGGGCACTTTATGTCTGAAAGCCTGTCTAACATCTCTCCTAACTATACAGTTGGTTCAACAGAAGACATTGCCAAAAAAACCCACAAACCTTGTTTCCAAAAATGTAAATCTTTAGTTTCTAAAATAAACTAAGACTGCACACATCAGTTTCTTTTAGAAATGGCTGTTACCCAAAGCTTCATATTTTAATAGTTGGCTTTGTAAATAGCTATACACTATTGGTAGAAGTGTCTTAGTAACATTCTTTAAATACATTTTAGAACTACAGCAGGTCACACAAGCAAAAGTGTGCTGTATGAATTCATTTCACGTCAAACAAGCTTGTGCGACACAGCAGCTCCTATTTTTCTTTATTTTTATTACAGAAGTGTACTCCAAGAAGGGGCTCTAAAACCCTATGTTCCACGATCATATTTATTAAAATAAGTGTTGCTCACAAGGCCCATTAAAAGGCAAATCCCAATATTAAAAGTGTTGCAAATAAGAAGTGTGTCAATCATCACTTTTGCAATAATTATTGTATTGTGGGTTTGCAACTTAGCGCAAGGATAAAGAGTCACACATAAGAGAGTGTTATAATGCCACTATGTTATTTGTCAGCAACATATGCCCTATATGCTGGATCTGGCCAGTGGAGCCACTGGATCTGGCCCACAGAGCTGCAGGGCTTTGTCATGCTGCAGCTGAGCAGTAGCTGGAAGTTGTGCTTGTGCCATGTCTGTCCCACCACCCCCACCCACCACCTTTTTTCCTGCTCCACACACATAATCTCCTGTCATCTATCCATGGCCGAGCCCTATTTCTCACCTTTGAAATGTCTTGTGCAACTGATTACAACACCTCTCTTATCTATTGAGGTTGGTCAAATATGGAGTCTAAAGCTGCCTTTTGCATAGTAGTGTCTATGCAAGACAAAACAATCTAGCAACTAGTTTACTGTACCTTACACAAATCCAGAACAACTCTGAATTTAAGACAACCCTCCCACAATAACTAGATTCTAGACAAATTCATAAATGTTATAATTTCTCATATAGAATCCAATTATTGGAAATCTGTCTTTGTCCATCCCCGTTCCCCTCCCCCCCGCACTTCAGTGGTAGGGGAGCCAGCAGCAGGGGAGGCAGGCAGTAAGGGGGAAGGTGTCAAACAGCCTACCACCTTCCCCTGCACCCTGGGCCCATTTGCCTCCCCCGATGCCCACTTCCAACCCCCTCCCACGCCTGTGTGCACCAGGACCTGTCCTCTCTTAGTACCTGTAACCCCCACTACTAGCTTCCCCACTGTATGTACGCCCTGGCACCAGACCCCCCACAGTGCCTGCCCTTGCCACTACCTCCGATTTCACCTATAGCAGTGTTTATAATTGCATGTCTTGTGACAGACTCTGGTTTTATTGTTATATTTCTGGTTTAAATGAATTTGTTATGTAATAATGTTGCATGTCCCACATTCCCCGACTAGCCTATACATGGTTAAAGAGGAGCTAATAGGGTCCTTACAAAGATGTAGAGCTGCCTACTAGTCTAGAAGAAACAAGATTTTGCCAATGGAGCACTCGGCAACAAAGAGATAAACAGCCTTGTTGCCACATCCAGTGGACTCCAAGCAACGAACACTGGAATGGATGCTGGCTCTAAACCTGGAGACCAGAGGGAAAGACTAAGGTGGGTTATGGAAAACAACAGAGAACAGCCAGCCTGAAAAGGGGAGGGTATGGAGGTGCTGGCTTAAGAGCAAGGGAGAAAGAACAGATGAGTTAACTCTGGGGTGCTTACAACTGCACAAGCTAGACAGGGGACAGCGGGACTGCTTACCCCTTTGGAGGGCAGAAAGACCTCTGTTTGCTGGACTGCAATTGCCCAATAAGTGCCTTTGTTAAAAAATAAATAAATAATAGTTATCTGCTTTGCTGCTTGGCACTTTGGGGTGCATCCTTCCCTTTGAAGAGGTAAAGTCCCTCTATCAGATGACCAGGAAGGTAACCCCTTGAATGAGAGCCACAGGTAACCAAGCAGGATCAGGGATCAAAAGGCTGGGGTCTTGGAAGAGAAAGAAGCCACGCCTCATACCACTAGAAGCTGTGCCTTGGCTAGCCTTCAGGAGTACTCAGAGAAACAAGGCAAGGCTTAGAGTCCCGAGCAAGTGGCTCCCTTGGGGGAATCCTTGGTAAACCCAAACTCTAAACCCAGTACTTTAACTTGGTACAGAACTTCTCAAATATGTACAATCATTTTTTTTTTCCACATCTTCACTTATATTCCATTATATAGGGGCCTTAAAAATGTATTCATTAGTTCATCATTTGTATTTTGTGCTAGATACTTTACCTTGAATTCCATTCAATCTTCCTTTTTTGGTTAAGACTATTAAAACCAGGAGTTATCCGTGCTGATGCCCAAGCACTTAAAACATGGAACAGAAGTTGGAAAATGGTGAAACTAGTAACAGCAATACCAATAATCAGTTTGTTGAAGGCAGCCATTATTCTTCAGCCTGTTAAGAGGAATTGGAGAGTTTCTTAGTCCACATACCTATTAATTGCATAATTTTTTACAAATATTCTTTTCAGCATCTGATATATTAATCATAAATAATATTCACTCAAACTTACCTGTTTTATTAAAACACCTCGGGTACTGTTTTATTGCTTAATACTAGAAAACATAGTATAAAAATATCCTATACTTTGCAACTGTAAAAAGTGTATCGTCTATTACGTGTCCATTCAAATTGTAAAATCATGTATATTTAGTCAACGCTAAAGGGGAAAATAAGCTCAAGCAACTTTTCCAACATTTCTAGATCGACACTGTAGACAAGAGCTCCAAAACTATTGTTTCTTGCTTATGAAATTTGTTTACGCTCTCTCTCAGATTTCCTCTTCCAACTCTACTAAAAGTTCAATGTATATGGAGCAATTTCAAAATGGAGGATTTCAAGAAATTTACCAGGTAAGTAAAAAAGAGAGGGTAACTTGGAATAATGAATATAGAGACAACTGGTTTATTGTCTGTTTACAAAGTGTCTAAGAAAATGCTTAACTAAGACTTTTAACATTTCAGCCATAGTATCACTAGATAGGCCATTCTACAGAAAGATGAAGATGTAGATTTCTTTCTAATAAATATTACATCATATGCATAAAAGGAGCAGAGAATGCACATTGCAATGTTAATATACTACAATAGTTAAATAATACAACCTATAATATTTTAATGTAATGTTCAAGTTGAAAGAGTCAGCCAGCCAAGTCTGGAAATAAACATGAGTTTGAAAGCTCAGTCCCCTATGCTTACGCTTTAAGATGCTGGCTTTTATATTAAAATTGTTTGTTGATGAACATTCCACAAGACAGGCATGCAATTTCTTAAACCACTACAGATTCATAAAAATCTACAGCATGCATTGCCCATAGTTTAATTTTAACACTCAGTAAGATCTATAAACCTAGCCAAAATTTGAAGGAAACCAGTTCAGAAATTCTGAAGTTATGAACAATAACTTTAAAGCAGTGGAATTCCCAACAACTGAAGCTTTGAGCTTTTAGCAAATGCTTGCTTTGAATCCATACAAAATAATCCATAATACAACAAAACATTTTCACCTGCATGCAATTACTTTAAACAGTACTTTAAAATATTATGAGCTAATTTGCCTCACACCAAACCTGAGCTTTATTATGACAACTCCAAGGCACTCTCTATTATCACATGGCCCCAAATAAGATAAGCACCTTGTTTTGGGAAGGCAGAATAAAAGATTTTTCCAGTCATGGCTGCATGCTGACTTTAGGAGACCCTGCAAGGGAGGGTTAACATAGCAGCTCTGATCCTGAAGAGTGAACTCAGCCCTCCCTCCAAGGCTGGCAGGGGGAGAAGCATGGCAACCACAACCATCTCACAGCAGTCTCTGTGTGCTTCTATTCCAACAACAAAAAATACAAAATGCCCCCCTCCTCCCCAAAAACTCCCCCCCCCCCC
>NW_017728993.1:42817326-42823733 GCF_001723915.1 Gavialis gangeticus | reverse complement strand
ACAGTTTGAGGCCTGTTTTTTTTTGGGGGGGGGGGGGGTGTATCTGGTACATGAGTAAGGTATAGCAGAACTACTGTGCTTCCTAGGTAAGCCGACATTTTTGGGCACAAACTTCGCTAGCTCACCATCCCACCTCCCTCCTGCTCTTCTTCCCAAGAATGCAGTCTCTCTCAAATAGAAAGGAACCACTGCTCAGAAAGTACTTTTCAAAGTCAGTCAGTAGTATGGTCATTTTGTAAATAAAGAAAAAGCATCCATGTAACAGGGGCACCAGCTGTCTATATGTCATTTTTCCAGGCACTGTGCCAAAACATGAGATTGTTGGAGCAAGTGTGCTATATCAGAACAATTTTCAAAGTCGATTACAATCTCAAAGGGCTTTAGATATGTTAGTTAAGCCTAATAATCTGCAGAGTTAGTATCGCTATTCCCACTTCCCAGTTAGAGAAACTCAGGTTCCAAAAAGTTAGGTACATGGAAGATACTTCAGTTTAGTACTGTAAGCAGGACTCTAATAGACACAGATCTGGCCCCAGTACAGACCTTATAGAACAAATGGAATTATAATATTTTATACCAGCTGAGGCTCTGGCCTATGGGCTCCAATCCCTATTTTGCAGTTGACTTGTGCCAACTGGAGCAATTCATTGATCACCTAAGGCACTTCTCTTGGAAAGAGGGAGGTAACATTCTTTATAGGCCTGGAGAAAATTTGCCCATTACCTACTAGCTGCTAAAAACAGTGTCCTACTATTCTTTCCCAAAAGTATATCTTCAAAAAGGCAACCTTCTACAATATAGGAATAATTTGTTTATGTATTCTATTTAATAGTTCCACTAACAACCAACATACCATGCAATCCATTAAAAAAAAATGTAACTACTTTTCACACAAGCGCCTTAATTCCAGATGTATACAATTAAGTAATTCACATCCACCTCCAATCCCCAACTCTTATCCAGCACAAACACTACCACATACCTATCTGAAGAAGATCTACATAAGAGACTAAACCTACTACTACTTCAAGTGTCACTACTACTACTGAAATAGTCAATGTCATCTAGAGGCACACAAGCAAGCTAAGATACCAGAAGCAGTCTAGCAGTAGCAATACAGAACTCAGCCAGAGCTTCACAGAAGGATAAAATACCTTGCATCAAGTTCACTGCTCCTAAAGCTAGATTGTTTCCAGTACCTGAGCTAGGTTGTTTAAAGCACCTCTTCTACACTGTAAACCAGTCCATACAAGCATTAGATGGTGGGATGCCCTGCTCTCCCTGCCCCTGCTGAGAGCAAAGCCTCCCATTTCTATCCTGAATGTTGTCTTAGAAGGCATCTGAAAAAATCTCTCTCCCCACAACTGGGAAATGCCACAGAGAAGAACACAAGCACACTGTCCCACCTTTCAGCCCTACCCCATCCCAGAGTTGTCTGCCGTAACAGCCAGGTGGATCCCTGCCTCTGTGTCAAGCTTCCTCTCAGCTGCCGTGGAAGAGGAAGGTTAATCAAATCTACTATTCAGTCCTTCATTACTGGTTCTTCCATCATACTGAGTAGTTTCAAATACTGCAGAATTCCAATTTTTACTCTGGGTCTTGGGACCTGATCTTGTTCATGTCCGTTTCACTGATACCCATGGGGTTCTGAAAAGCAACAGTGAAATCAGACAGGTCTGGTTGAGAGCTTTCAGGTCAGTTGAGAAAGCTCTGATCTGAACAGAGATCACGTCACTAATCTTATCTACCTATAGTCTCTAAAGGCAGTCTTGTATCAGTTTACTCTATTCATGATTAAGTCATTCTTGTAACAGCCATAAAGACTCTAGTGTTGAAAACATATTGTAGCCTTGATGGTCTAGGAAATATGCAAAGATTTTTGTGGGTGATCTCTCTTCACCAACTATGACTAACTGCACAGTTGAAACAGATGAGCTTTCAAATCCAGTGCATTCTTCCTCAAGTCCTAAAGGTACTTTAGGTTGTTGTGAATTTTTAAATATACTCCATTAAACAAAAAACATGTGGGGGGTGGGGAGGATTAACTCAAGTCCCTGATTTCAAGATATTTAAATAATTGATCCTGATCTTGTTTTGCAATTTTTTAATTATTTTCTTAGAGGGAAAAAAGGGTCAGGCTCATTAGTACCAAATTATAAGAGCCATTCTTGCTAACCAAGAAGATAAATCACATTTACTTTTATTAAACTACATAATTGCTTAAATATTTTTATATTAAAAGTATATAAAAATTAGAATAAACATGACAACAGTGAAATAAAATTTCTTCATTATTTTTACTCATAATTAGTTTCAAGCTGCATTTTAGATGGAAACAAGAACCAAATAAAAAGAATATGCACACCATTTAAAATTTACTTTTTATTCTAGTTGAATAAAGCTACTTTAATAATGCACCTTACATATAAAGGAAAAGAGCTCATCAAAATCTTCTACAGTTAAAACAAAAAAGATTTAAACACAGCAACTATTATGCTTAGTTAATAATGCTAACCTTGTGGTTAGGGAAGTCCATTAGGAAGGGAGAAATCTGGGAAGGGCATAACTAATGAATTTAATGCCATGGGCAAAACTCCACTGACTTGAGGGTGCAGGGAAGTGGGGGGGAAAAGGAGTGAAAGAGGGGAGCCAGGGGGAAGAAACATTTCTGTTCATCTTATACCTGTTGACAATCTGAGCTGGTCTGGCAGCTATTCTCAATATCTGTGACCAAGAGCATCCCAGCCTTGCAGCTCTCTGCCTGGGGTAGTTTTGGTTCCAGCAACTTCAGAACTTCATGCTTTCCTGCAAAGGACAAATCAGTCCACTTTTTTCTCTCAGATATGCCAAATAAGTAACCCAATATGACAACTAAACTCAGAAGTGCTCAGTCTTTGCAATACAAGATTAACTGATCCTGTCTATATTTTCAGAAGTTATAGCTAGTTTTTGGCTAATGCAATAAGCCAAAATTTTGCCCAGTTAGTCGCATATTTAAGGGGATAGATAACAAATGGTTCTGTCCTATAGAAAAGTATTCACAGATTTTAGTTATTTGTATAGTTGATATGCAATTAACCAAATTCTACTGTATTAGGCACCCATAGTTTTCACCAATTTCAGTAAAGACAGAGGTCAATATGCCTGTGGAGAAAAATCAGGTTGGTTATTCAGCTGCCAAACCACAGCAACTGAATGTTCCCCCTAAGGGGGGGGGGGGGGGGGGGGGGGGGGGGGGGGGGGGGGGGACAGAAGACCTCTGTTCAATCTGGGCTATTAGAAAGTCAGTATTTCTACTTGGAACATTCTGCTGGAGTTAATTTTTGCATATAGGTAATGAAAAAATCTCCCAGTGACAGTAAGAAGGGAAAAACACCACATTTTGTACCCAAGTTGGTAGGTATTCATGATAGCTTTTGAAATCAACATTGACAAATTGATCTCGCATGTGTACGTTGTCTCAAAAAATACTGTTTCCGTACAGTATGCCCAGACCCCCTGGTCTAAGTACAGGCAGTCATAAAGCCCAAGGCTGAATCAATTAAATCTTTACAGGTTAGTCTAAGATGCATAGATTGAACTGATAAGCAAGTGAACAAACATTCACTTTTGATGCCAAAAATGCAGCCATGTGCCTGCAGTGACCCAGGTCAGAAGCCAGGCGGCATTAGAGAACACCTCTCTGCTCAACTGGAGCAGACAGCTTGGGCCAAGGCTAGCCTGCCCACCCTGGGTGCAAAGCATCCTGGGAGGCTGGGGGACTATAAAAGTTAACTTGAATCTGGAGGGGATCTGGGACAGCAATTCAATACACTGATTTAACTCAAGTCAGCTATGTCTGATACTATATCCATCCAGCCTTATCTTAAACCGCTTTCAAAATGGCTGAAAGCAGTTTATGTGCACTGAATTTTTGTTGCATTATAGATTTGAACCAGTTTCCAATCACTTATACTAGTTAGTGTGTAATTTCTGTCTCTAGCACTGGAGCCAATTCAGCTTTCTACTTGAGCAAAAACACAGTGTTCTATTTTAAATTCAACTGTCAGGCATATACATTATGTCATAGACATGTTATATACAAGAGTGAAGTTCACCCACAGAACATTCATATAAGCAAAGGCTTAACCTTTAATTGAGGGGATTAAGTTAGCCCTGATTGTATGTTGTTTAAGAGTTAACTTTTATGTATTGTGGCTATTTTCTATTTAAATCACTTCTGTATTTCTTCTAAATACTATAAAGTTAGTAAATGACATAAGTGCTTTGAATAATATATTACTATTTTAAAATGGTCAGAGTCAATAAGAAAGTCAAAAGCATTGTTTGGCTGTGTTGTGTCAGAAGCAGCTAAGCCATCTTTGCATATATCCAGTAAAGATGGATACAACTGATCCTTCTTTTCAATCTTAGATTAACAAACACTTTATTCCCTGAAGTGTACAGTCATTAAACTCTGTTCACTGATAAGAGGATGACTTTTAACATTTTTGAGCTCACAAAGAGGAAGAAAAATGTGGAGGGAAACAAACAGGTTTAGATCACTTGTACTCTCAGTGCAACAAATCAGATATCCCATTGAAACTGGTTCAGCCCAGGAAAGTACTTAACAGCATCTTTTTCTAACTTGGCTAAAGTCACTATCCTGACTTAATTAGAAAATTCTTACTTGACTGAATTAAAAGAGGTTTCCTCTATTTGCTTTGCACCCATGTTGAACCTTTGGCTAAGTGTTGAAGAATAGCAGTTAAAATTTGACTCCAGTAGAAAGCCGAAACACTCTCTCAATCCAAGTAATTTTGGAACAGTATATAATAGAGCCTTTTAAAGATTCTCAAAATGAATAGTTTGAAATCTAATCTTTTCTCTTATCATTTTCACATTCTATGGCATTCTTGGTACACATTTTTCTTTTATATTTAAAAAAGAAAAAAAAAAAAAGTTAGCAGTGCTAAGCATCTAGTCACTTACTACGCTAACAAGCCAGTACTCATTTCTCGTAGAAGCAAATAAATTTATATTTCAGATTATCATTGACAAATGAATGAAATTTAAAGTAACTTTCCAATGTTCACTCAAGTAAAATATCCTTTGGGGGTCTTTTCCTGTTATGTCAAACTTTCTAATGAGACCCAGACTTCATTTGAAGGACATCAAATCTTCTAGTAGATTGTGGCTTTGTGACAATAGTATGTGGTTTTTGTTAAAAAGATGAAAGTCTCTCACAACTTATTTATCTTGTAATATTGATGGCACTCTCTCACAGCCAATTTCTTGCTTGCATTTTGCAGGCAGCAAGTAAGATACAAAACCATGAAAGATGGCAGGGGGACACAAGCATGGGACTTGCAGTTTCTTATTTCTTTAAATTACTTAGAAATTAAGATGAGCTTAGTTACTTTGAAAGAGACCAAATAATGTGGTTGCCTACAGTACCAGAGGATTAGACCGCGTGACCAGAAAGGTTCTGCCCAGTTCTGTCTTCTAACTGTATTCATCAAAAAAACAAAAACAAACAGCCCCCTCCCCACAGGCATAAACTAAGGACTTTATTTGGATCTCAGGTACGACTCACTGCATTATATCGAAGGGGAAAATGACAAACAATCACTAGCCGACTGTACACGATAGGACACTCACACTATTTAAGAGTCAGGTTTTTGTCGATTCTAAACCATTGGTCTTACTACGCGGGTAGTCTCATAGCAGAAGGAGGTAGTTCTCTGCGTTAGGCTCTCTTTCCATAAGGTGCCACGCTGCCCTGCATTCAGCTTGGTTTCACACTCATTCACAAAGGCAGGCGCTTTCGTAGGCAACCACCTGCTTCGTGGCCGTAGGATGGCACGAGTCCATTCATAGCCCCTGACAAAGGCTGTCACCCACGGCTGTCTTTCTGAAGGAGTTAGTCTTTAGAGGTGCCGCCCTGCCTCCTCCCCGGCCATCCAGTATCCATTTTGACACATCTAAATGCCCGCTTCTCCCCATCGGCATAGCACACGACTGTGCGAACGGCACGAAAAGCCTACCCACCCTCCCTCCAGAAAAATAAACCCTCGTTTCATGCGGATAATGAACAATGAAAAGGCTCCAACGGATCCCTCCGAAACCCCAGGCACATTCCCCCGCCAAAGCTAAGCCGCCGAGCCCGCCATCGGCCGGCGCAGCCCCCTGCAAGAGATGGTTTTCTTCAGGGAGGCACGGACAGAAACGCCTCGCGCAGGCAGGTGAGGGGGAAGGGAGCGAGCCCGGCCGGGCGGGGGACGGCCGGCGGGCTGAAGGGCAGCACAGGAGCAGCTGGGAGCCATCAGCCCATTGACACAAGCTTCCAAAAAGGAAGAGCCCAGCAGCCGCGGCAGGGCCGGTCCCCCCCGCGGAGCCCGGCCCGCAGCGCCCAGCCCCGGCCAGCG
>NW_017728993.1:42800517-42817205 GCF_001723915.1 Gavialis gangeticus | reverse complement strand
ATGCTCCGCGCCTGGCTGCGGCAGCCGCTGGCTGTGGGCTCGGGTTACGCCAGCCTCAGCCTTAAAGGGGAAGAGCCGCCGCCACCTCCACCTGCCACCGGGCCGCGCTGCGCTGCGGCTGGGGCTGGAGCCGCCGTGTGCAGGGCGCCCCTGGGCCTCGTGGCGGGGCGTGACACCCCTTCCCCACCCCACTTCCTGGACCTTAAATGCAGGAGGCTGCAAGTGGGAAGAAGAGCGGACACCCCAGCTCATAGCCGGCTCCTCCCTCCAGCGCCCCTCTCTGCCCCGTGGGTCTAGGGCCGACCCAGTCTTCCGCCCTTGCAAGACGGCGGCAGGCTCTGCAGGGGCTTCAGGGCCCCCAACACACGCAGGCAAATGCCTTGCAAAGATATGGGGGAGGCAGTCTCCTTCCTATGAGGTGCCCTCGGGTGCCCGGTTGGAGAGTGCCTTTACAGCTGAACCTCTGAAACTTGCCAAGGAACATCTGATGATTCACCTTTAGGGCTGTTGTTACAAACCTACGAAGTTAGCACTTAGCAAGGGAGTCAAAGGCAAATCTAGACAAACACAAATGTGTGTGTTATATACAAGGACAGCCAAAATAAATATAGACCCTGCTATGTGGTCAAATTAAAGCTGGGCAAAAAGCAGCCATAGCATTGTGACACTTTCAAATGCTAATTTTGTAGCTGGGCAGCTCTTTTTATGGCTGGGTAGTCATTTTTATCCTGTGATAATTACTTTGCAGGTGTGGCCTATCTAAATCTATTGTGGGAATTAACCAATGACATTATAGTTACTTTACACTTGTGGCCAGCCCTACTTGTCAGGTGTGGCCAACCTAAAATTATTACGCATTGTGTAATATATGTAGCAGGGGCCTCTAAGAAGTGTTTAGCACAGTACCAGGGAAAATGGATATGCACGTGGCAGTCCAAGCATTACATTTCAATTTGAATCTCAAGTTTATTTTAAGGAAAGATGTATCAACATGAAATGTACATTCTGCAACAACTCCGTACTGCAAACCTGATGGCATGCAAAGCTCAAGACATGCCTGGAAATGCAGCCTGAGACAAGTAGCCAGGCCTAAACACCTGTGTTTGGTTATATAAGAATATAGAAATCGCCAGACCAGTGGTCCATTCAGCCTAGTCAAGTCTTTGACAGCTGTTAATCCCATATAAATAATACATTGTACCATTATAAAATAATCTTCTGAAAGTTTTTTCTTTAATCAGTCAAAGAAAGCAAATATGCGCTGACAATTTTTTCCTACTGTATATGGCTGAAACTCTGTATGGAATTGATTAGGAAAAAATATGACCATAAGAGACCTAGATCTTCACATATATTCTTCATCAGTGACCAGCAAGACATGATCATTATGTTTTATCTTGAAGTTAATTTAAACATTTCTATTGTCTAGAAGATGCGACATAAAACACCTTACTTTTATTTTTTGAACTCAGGATGTATGTTAAGGCATTGGTATATGTGGTAGAAAATACATCATATAAGAAGCCCTCCCATTCAAATGAAAAGATGCATTGCCATGACAGCAACAGAGTATAAGTTCAGTTTAGCTTAGGTTAAGGAACCAATCTTGCTATACTAATTCAGGCAATGTTCCCACTGAAGTCAAAACAGAAATTAATATGAGTAAATTTATGGGTTCTCACTCTGCACCTTTGACACACAAAGCAGAAGTGGCATTATGGTAATTAAAAGTATATCGATTTGCTTAGACCAGGATGGTAATTCTCCTTCACAGGGAGTTAAAATTTTTGAAGTTTGACATTGTTTGCTTCAAAAAAAAAAAGTGAAATCTTCAAAGATTTCCTCAAAAGAAAATTTGGAGCATTTTTTTCAGAATGTATTTATAAATATGTTGCTTGATTTTGAAATATTTATTGTAATATATGCACAGTTTTAACATTTTGAATTTAAAACACCTTTTCAAAATTCCAAGCCAGGATATCCAATCCACTCAAAAGATGGGAAAAAAAAGAAAAAGAAATATATGCTCATTCACTTCTACATTTTCACTTTCAATCCAGGGGTCTGCATCTTGTTCTTAATATTAATGCATGTTCTCTTCCCTCAAGCTTTATAATAGTGTGAGGTTTTTCTTGAATGCTATCTCAGTTTAGGGGCTACAGCCAAGTCAGAATGTAAACAGTGCCAAGTCAAGAGCTGGGAGCAAAGGCAGCAAATACTAGGCCAGGGTTAGCTGCCAAAGATCTGCAGCCGGAACAAACTGAGGGGCAAATGTCAAGAAACATACAGCCAGGAGGCAAAATCAGAAGCCATAGTTAGGAAGGCAGAAAACAAACCAGAGTCAGCAAACCAGTAGACAAGGCAAGGGAAGAAGTCAAGCATCAAGGAACCAGGGCAAAGACTAAGAAACAAGGCAAGAAGCTGGTTACAGACAGGAAGCTCATGGGCTCTTCACAAGGTTCCACTGTTAAGGTATACTAGGTTGCCAACCTAGTATATTTATGGCAGCAGCTGTTGAGTCTAAAGAGCCAGGATCAGCCAGGTAGACAGACTGAGTTTGCAGGAACTGGCTTGAACTTGGCTGAGTTCCCTCGCTCATCAAGTTATGGAGGAAGGGTTCAACCTTTAGAACCAGTGATTCTCAACTAAAGTTCTGTGACACTCTAGGGTGCCTTTAGATCCTTTCAAGTGTGCCACAGGCTGCCATGCAATGTTAGCACGGTTAAGTGTGCAAACATGATTCACAAGATAAGCCCAGAGATAAATAAGAATCCACAGTGTTAAAAACATTCTAACCTGTTGTGATTTTCTAAGTACTCTGCAACAGGAAAAATTGCTCTATTATTTTTCTGTAGTCAAAAAACAAGTGAAAAGTAAGAGTTGGCATTTTCTGAGGGGTGCCTTGACCCTAAGGAGAGGTGCCTTGAGTTTAACAAGGCTGAGAACCACTGCTTTAACCCCATTAAAGTCTCCTGACTTTGTCACCACTAACCTAATCAGAGAAATCCACTAGAGTTTTACCTGAGGAAGGACTGCATGACAGGTTCATAAACCAGGATCACAAAACACTTTCTTCACTATCCCAGCCAAGAGCAGCCCTCTATGCTGCTTGAAGACCACCAGCTCTTCAAACCTTCTTTCACCATATGTCCCTCCTTCATCACAGCCATAACAGCTGTCTCCTTAGCCATTCTGGCCAACTGTGGAGTTGCTTTCCAGAAAAAATTATCCGTGCTAACACTTGGCAACCAACAGCAAGGATAGCCTTAATTTCACCATTCCGCCACTACAGGGTTACAAAATGTCAGAAGCCAGAGATATTGGACTTATTCTTAGCCTCTGCATCCTCCTCCTGGGTGACTGTTACCAGCATTTTCAGTGGAGTACTACAAGTAGTATAGTAGTAAGCATCTATGCTGCTGACAAACGTTCTGTTTATGGCACGGACATGGCAAGAGGTGCAATTATAGGATTGGGGATCAGATCCCAATCATGCCATATTGCTGGTGCAGAGGAGGCTGGGTATCGAAAGTGGGAAGTGCTGCTCCCATACCTAGAAGTGTTAGTCAACTAATAGGTGCTCCCAACCACAGATGTGCATGGGAGTCAAGGGCTCCATGTGCTCCCATGGCTGGGAGCCCCAATCAACTGACAGGCACTTTCAGATTCAGGAGGCAATGAAGACCTCAAAGGCTTCTGTGCTGGCTACACATTCAATTTGTGGCACAATGGGAAATCATCACAAAGTTATTATATATTTTTTACATAGTTACTACCTGTTATGATATGATTACCTGTTATAGACTGGATTCTGAAGTTTGTGCCTGCTATTATTTTGACTGGTGAGTCAAAATAGCTAGGGCACACCAGTTTCTATAGCCAACCCTACACAAGGGATTAATGAAACATCATTTAGCATCATTTTACTCCCCAGCCTGAAGGACCAGGTCTCTATCTAGAGTCAGGCTGACTGGAAGCAGCCTTTGGTAAAAGTCCAGAGCAGGGCTTGAACTCACACTTTCAGAGTCACAGTGAGATGCTTTAACTGCTTCTATCACGGTGACCCTCATTTTCACATGATTATATGTATACTCAATTTCATTGTTTCCTCTGTGCAGTCAAATGGTTTTCTATTCATTTCCCTGGAGCTTGCACACATCAAAAAGGGACAGAAAAAAAATTAAAAATAAAGCAAAGGGATTGTAAAAGCAGAAAACTGGCTTGATGACTTGGAGAAAATCATTTAGTTTGAAGCTAATTATTTTTTAATTGGCGAGATTTCAGGTTAATATCTTTTAAACTATTTTGGTAAAGCTTCAGAAAGAATGACATCTCAATCATGTGCCAATTTTGAAAAATGCATAGTTAAATCTACACAGCTGTTAGGGCATGTGCTAATGGATGATCATTAACTTTTGACTGATTCAAGCAAAGCTTAAAAGGCTATCTTTAGCATGCAGATGGGTGATACTATCATGAATGTGTATAAAATCCTTAGATCTGCTGTGCTTTATTTCAGAATCTGATGCTATCATTTAAATCAGAAATGCCTCCAAACAAGAAATGCTGCTTGTTCTGTGCTCCATATTACACTCATTTTAATTAGCAAATTGGATATCCCACATAGCACATTTTTCAGAACTCTAAGCTCTGAATAGTTTCTAATATTTAGGGCGAAAAAAACATTTAGTTTCCTTTAGGGCTAGTCTGCACCAGGTAGGAAACTTTCCAACTGTATAACACTCCCAAGTACATCCCTTTGATTTTCTGCTGTTCTGTTACCACCAGATTCTATTCATTATGATCATCCTATTCTCCAGGGTCTCTGTTTTTATAAGCCCTCACTTTCACAAAGTTAAAAGGAACTTTATTCATGTTAGCGAAGACTCTTGCATTTTTTCAGACATCTCCTGTTGTTTTTGGTGTGCGTATTCTCACAGATTTTGGAATGGTGAGGTTAGAGTAAACCTTGAGCTCTTAGGCTTTTCCCTTGGGGAAATCCTTCCAGAACATGAAACTGCTGATTCCAAAGATGCATCCAGGTGCAGCGAGTTGGCCAGCACCTTTTACTAAAGAGCAAACAATGTGTTGAATAACCCTGAAGCCCAACCTCTACTATTGTGCTTTGCTGGGCATACCAGTGGGGGAGAAGACTGCCTAAGCAGCAGCTCTGCAGCAAATGACCTGGGGGTTACAGCAGACAGTAAGCTGAATATGAGCCAACAGTGTGCCCTTGTTGCAAGAAGGCTAACAACATACTGACCTGCATTATTAGGAGCGCTGCTAGCAGATTGAGGGAAGTTATTCTTTCCCTTTATTCAGCACTACATAGGCTACATCTGGAGTACTGTGTCCAGTTTTGGGCCCCCCACTACAGAAAAGGGGTTGGGGCACACGACTTACAAGGAAAGGCTGAGGGAACTGGGCTTATTTAGTTTAGAGAAGAGAAGACTGAGGGGGGATTTAATAGCAGCCTTCAAGTACCTGAAGGGTGATTCCAAAGTGGATGAGCTAGACTGTTCTTAGTGGTGGCTGATGACAGAAGAAGCAACGGTCTCAATTTTCAGCAAGGGAAGTTTAGGTTACATATTAGGAAAAACTTTTTCACTAGGAGGGTAGTAAAGCACTGGAACAGGCTACCCAGACAGGTTGTGGATTCTCCATCTCTAGAGATTTTTAAGACCCAGTTAGACAAAGCCTTGGTTAGGAGGATATAGTTGGAGATTGTCCTACTTTAAGCAAGGGGTTGCACTACATGACCTCCTGAGGTCCCTTCCAACCCTAATTTTCTAAGATTGATGAAAGAATGTGGTTTGGTTTAAAGGGAAATCATGGGAGAGTGACTGTGATGGAGGAAGAAGGATGTTGTGGCAGGGAAGAAAAAGGTAAGAAAGAAAGATAAAATGGGAGAGGGAAATGTGAGAGACATTGTGTAGAAAAAAATTAGGGGTAACATTTTTTTATCTTGTCCTGTGGAACAAATTGAAGATATTTGTCACACGAGTGGATGCTTTATCACAAAAATCATCAAATACTGTAATTTCAATATAGTCTTTTACACAGTAACACAAAACTTACAGTGCACTGCTTTACAGGCACCCAGCATAATTTTGACAATTATAATAAGGACCATTGTACCACTACAGATAGCAATGCTACAGACAAGCAGTAGGGGAAAGAGTCAACACGGAACAAGAGAAAACTACAGAAGACAGAACAAAGAAAAATGAAAGCAGAGAAGGAGACAGAGAGGCAAAGAAAAAGACTGGTAACAAAGAACATATCTTGATAAGAAATGAAGGCTGTTTGGGGAGAAATATAATAAAGGAGAAGAACATTAGTGAAGGGTATAACTTCTTTGGGCACTGAGATACTAGTGACTTATTATATAGCACCATAAGCGTATGATGTAGATCAATTGCACTGAAGAAATAAGATCCATATATCTGAAGTCTAAAATCTAAGAGGATACAGCGTAGAGCAGGGGTGGGAAAATACAGGCCAGAGCTGTATCCAGCCCAATTGATTCTATCCAACCCATAGGTGGACAGCAGCTCTGGCTCCAGCTTCTGCTGGCACCACAGGGGATGCTGGGCAGAAGCAGCCCTGCCTGCCCACCTGTCCAGCTCTCGGGCCCTGGCACCCCTACTTCAGTTGGGCCAGTGGTGCACTGCCTGCTTGTGACTTAGAGCTGACGGGAGCTGCCTGGGACACTAGGACTGTGTGGCAGACACTCCACACCTGTGCCCAGAGGCTGCAGAGCTTCCTCAGCAGTTCCCTGCTCGTGAAGCCCCAGTCCCAGCCCCGCCTCCTGCCTTGCCCCATGAAGTGCCGTGAGCCATCCGAGGCAACAGCTCTCCTGGCTGCAGCCAGCACAGTTCCCATCCTGTCTGCCAGGGTAAGGCTGCCCCCAACACAGTGAGACTGGGGCTCCTCCTGGCAGAAAAGGGACCTCCAGGCTGAGGATGGGCACAGCTTACATGGCCTTGGCAGGGAGCTGGGGCAGGCTGGAGGATGCTGCTAGGCTTCTCCAGGCTCTGTGGTGGCAAATGTGGATGGGAAGGAGTGGGGGACAGGACAGTTTGGTGCACAGGTGGCTCTTGAGGGATGTGTTAGGGTGCAGGCTGAGGTAGGAGCTCCCTTGTGATCTGAAGGGTGGCTGGGCAGTGGTGAGGCTCTGCTGGGGGTGTGGGCATCCTTCCTTGACCAAGTGCTCTGCTGGCTGGTTTTGGTTCCTTTGTGAAAGAGACTTTGTTTTGAGCTATTATGCAATTGCCTCTATATACACAATTAAAAACAACATAAATCAGGACAAAATATATTAAAAATAAAATTTATAATATTTTATAATAGTGTTTGATGTTTAGCATATGATTTTTTTATCTATAATTTATTACAATGAAATCTTCACCATTAATTTTGTGCGACACTCAACACCTCATCGAAACTTGTTAAGTGGCCCTCCAGCCAAAATAATTGCTCATCCCTAGCATAGAATAGCACGGAGTCTAAGCATCTCACCTGTATGGAAAAAATCTTACGTTTCTCTCTCCTTCAGAAACTCTTACAACCATTAACTGGATGTCTGTCCCATGTCAGCAGTGTAAAAGGAGGCATGAAGGTGGATAGAGTCATTCTTTTTTCCATTTTCATTTTACTCTCCTTTCTTTCCCTATATTTAGAATTTTACAGTTTTCAGTGCCTTACACTTTCTTCTTCCTTTCCCCCTTGACTTGTCTAAAGCAAATGCTGTGATACTAGCTGCCTATTGTTACCTGTGATTGGACTGCATGTGGGCAGAAACTAGTTTTACACTTGGGCTCAATTCTTTTCCTACTGGGTGTGTCTACACAAGATGTTTACCGAGTGGTTGCCTAATTAAGTGTACAGTCAATCTCTCAGCATCTACACATGCACCCCAATAGGGTGCATGAAACTAATAACCTCTGCAGCAGTATTTGTAAATAAATTAAATTATAATTTACTGATTATAAATACAAGTCCTACCCTGCTGTGGAGTTTTTTCATGTGCAGCAGCATATATGTAGATGCTGACCTGCTGGCTGGGGCACTAGGGTGCTTCAGTGCTGGGAATGTCTGCCAGCTAGCCCCACACTGAAGCACCCTTGTGCCCCAGCCAGCTCTTCCACAGCACATTGAGCATGTCAGAGCAGCCCTGAGCTGGCAAGCTGACCCTGCAGACTCCCTGCCAACTACGGCTGCTGCAACCCGGCTCAATGTGGTATGCCCTGGGCACATATGCAGATGCGTGCCTGGGAGCTTCCTGGGAGCAATAAATGGCAGAGCTTATTGATAAACTATGCTTATTGCGCCACAATTTATTGCTGCCCCCTAATGGCATGTGTAGATGTGCGCACTGGCCTCAGCGGAGTTACTATTGATTCACACTGTTGAAAGAGAAGAATTGGACTTTATGATTTATTTGTCCCTCCATGCCCAGAAAATTTCTGCATATGGCTATCATTGCATTACAGGGAGTGTCTTCTGATGCTGACTGGCCCAGGAATTCAATACAGAAGGGCAATAATTTTGACTTTGGAATCAAAATGTCTCAGTACAGCATTCAACTTTTATGTCTTATTTTTTATTATTATAGCTTTCTGAAAAGCAATACCCTGTGGAATCAATCTTTCTTGTTTCCATTCTGGGACCAAAAGTGGTTTTGTACTGTGTGTGGAATAAAGGAACTGAAGAATTCATTCAGTCCTGATCCAAACAGATTAACTCCTGTGCTTATCTATAGACCTGATGCCATCAAGTGCATCTATTCTAAGACTAATATTAAAATAAGTGAATACTAAAACATAGTAGAACTGAAGTTTAACACCAAAGCAAGGAAAGCATTTTTTAGATTTTTTCCATTAAATTCAAAATACTCAGTCCCATTTAGACCACTACTTGGATGTAACACTCTGGATTTACTTAGGTTACTGTTTACAAACATAAGGAATAAAATATGCAAAACAGATAAAAATAAAACAAATAATTGCACACCTAGGATTTTTAGAAAAATTGCTCAGGTGGCTCTAAGTAAACAAAAAAAATCAGACTGCCAAATTTAAGACTGCATTTAATTTTTCCTTGTGAACAACATACAACATATTTTTCATATTTTTTCCATTTTTCTATGGTCATACATATACATATAAATACGTGGATATATATAGATGCATGATATAAATATATATGCACATATAAATATGTAGCATCTTGCTTTTTTCCTTCTACTCTTGTATACGTGCACAAATTTTTGTTGTACATGCATTCATTTTATTAATTTTAATATGACTATTCCAATAGCTCCACTTTGGCAGGGGTACAATATTTTTAACCTTGCACAGGTAAGATCATACTGATCAAGACATCAGAGAGATGACTATACAAATCCTGTCAAGGCAGGAATAGTATTTGTATATGATTGAATAGTGCTAGGGACAAAGGGTGCTGGATGCTGCTATAATAATAACAATAATAATGTTCCTGAGAAATGCCAGGTATTTGCTATTCCCATCAACTTCAGTGAGATTTGCAGTGACTTGTTGCTTTTAATAATTTTTCAGCACCATTACAAATGAATTGCTTTTTTTTTTTTTGGGTGATGCACCTGAGAACATTAATTCAATACAACTTCCAAGTTGTTTTTCAGGGAAAACGTAAAATAGATACTTACACGATTTTTTATTTTATCATCGCTTACACAGAAGTTTTTTGTTTTTATAATCATACCTATCTTTGAAGTCAGAGTTTTACTCATACAGCATGGTGTTTTTCATTAATATAGTGAACAAATCAGCAAAAACTGGTATAGGATAATATTTTGAATGTTATCCATATATATTCAAAAAGTGGTAGAAAATCAGTAACTGAACATTTCCAAAACTAATGCATGGACTTCCCAACACTAAGTATTTAATTAACTTATAGAGGATGGTAATGGCTCACCATGGGTAGTAAATTAAATAATTAATATATTGCAGTTTAATTCTAAACACCTGTGTTATGATCCTATTCATTATTTATATATTCCATTTATAACAACAAGAACTTATCCAATGCTTTGGGCACATTTGCAATACATTAGATTACACAATATCCAGTACAGTCAATAAATACATTCTTTATAGTGATTTAAATAATGAATTAATTAGTTATATGTCACCTAAGAACAGGATGGGCAGACCTTTCAAGTACTGTGTTATGGAGCAAACATAATATTAACCATGCATCTAATGGCTGAAAATTATATTGAGGTGGTTAGCTGTGTTAGTCTGAAGTCAGACAGAAGGTAGGACAGGGCGGCACCTTAGAGACTAGTTTAGAGAGGCATGAGCTTTCATAGGTAACATCTACCTTGGTTAGGTGCTTCTGACAAAGCAGGTTGGTTCTTTACGAAAGTTCAAGCCTCTGTACACAAGTTAATCTCTAAAGTGCACCCTATTCTCTGCTTGCCATAGTATGTGATCATATAATTAAATATTGTATTAAAAACACGAGCACAGGCAAGCTGAAGCTGAACTGTGAAGTCATAAAATTAAGCATATGTTTGCCTTTAAGCATAATGATAAAAACAAAATCAACAAAAGGAGCTTCACACTTCAAGATTTAAATATTCTGCCACCTTCCAAGTCTTGTACATAGAGAAGAAAAATTTTAAAAATCCAATTACTTTAGATCTGTCCCTTCAACTTTACAAAGGGCATAATTCAGTTCTCAGAATCAATTAAAAGAGTCTACTGATCTCAATGGGAGCTGATGCAGGCCTCAAATCCATAGATATAGGTAGTAATAGTCTCAAAGCAAGAGCCACTGGATACTTAAATAAATCTGCATAAAGGAGAAACCTAGAAATAAAGGAGGGAAGAGAACAGAGGAGAAAAGAGAGGGCAGAGATCTGTGCATTTTGTAGTGATCACTATGTTCAGTAGACACAGGCATATGTGAACAAGAACTAAAAAATCAAGTTTTATTTGCTGAGCAGTAAGCAAGATTCTGTAGTTCCTCAGTCTCTTAACTAATCAGCTAGCATGAAGGACCATTTCCTTGGAAGACTGCCAATCTCCACAGTCTTCTAAGTCAAGTAATATCTCCAAATTACAGCTTCTAGCACTACACATTTCATTCTCTTCTCTCTCACTATCAATTTTTCTTTCTTCCACCTGTATCATTTAATTCTAACTCCCCCTTTCACCTTTAGAAGCCCAACCATCTCCAGGAGACCATCGTCACACCCTCAGAGGCACAGGAGGACTCTACATTGCCCTAATGACTTGTTGCCCTGCATCCGATCTCCCTGATACTTTCTTCACCATTCTGAAGCCTGGAGGATTAGGGGCATTACAGGAAAATTTTCTTGACCTTTCTTCTGAAACAAAAAGACAGAAGGGATAAAGTACTGGAAGTCAAAGAAAGAGATGCACATCCAGCAGCTAACCTAGCCAGCTACAAGCCCTTCAAAAGTAATGAGACCAAAGTAATAGCTGCTACATGTGGTGACAAGAATTGGCTGTCCCTCTTCATAAGCAGCAAATTAAATTGGCTACCTTTTTCCAGGCAGTAAAGAAATGGAAAGGACATCCAACATATGAGAGTTTCCCAATTCACTAATGGCTTTCTCCACAGAGAAACTGCAAATGAGCTGTTATTCCAGCCCCTAAACACCTTACAAACTTATTGTTACGCTGAAATGAAATTTAAGAAGATTTTCAGAAAACTAATGTTAAGCTCCTAAATCTATATTTAGGCACCAAAAAAAGAATAGCCTGATGTTTGAGAAAGGCTGAGCATCAATAATTGCCACTGACTTCAGGAACAACTTTTGGATGCTTAGTACTCGTAAGATTTGGATTAGTGGTTTTGTTCTAAACATACCGACTTTGAAGAGAGAAAAGAACATCAGCTTAAACTGTATAACACAGGGCTCACTCTCAACATGCTAAGCAACTATTACAGCAAGTTGCAAACTATAATTCACAAGCTCCTCTGCAAACCGTGGCTATTTTTTCCTTTCATCAAACCACACCCAAAAAGTCTTCAAGTTGTCTGGCTGAGAGAAAATATGACACTACAAAAGGCAGTGCCTTGATGTAGAACAGTGGTGCACAACCCTTTGGCCATGCAGACCAGGTGAGTGGTGCAGGCCTCATCTGTGGGTCAAATGAGGCCCTGGGGCCTGGCAACACCTTTTCCACATTTGGACTGGGCCCAGGGGCCTGGCAGCACTTCCTCCTGCCCTCTGCACACCAGGATTGGTTCCCAGGCACCCAGAGCCACCAGCTCCACACCCCATGTGCCAGGATTGGGTCCAGGGGCTCAGTGCTGCCCCATCCAGCTCTACGTGCTGGAGTCAGGAGCTAGATCCAGCATGCAGGGCTTGGGGCTCCCCCTGGGTCCAGAGATTTGGCAGCATAAAAGTGGTGCCACTGCTCCCCTGCTGCCAAATTTCATGACCATAGTGAGCCTCACAAGCCAGATGATCCAGTGCCATGAGCCGAATCTGCCTCCCAGGCCAGAGATTGAACACCCAATGTAGAAGGTTACGTGAAATAGAGAACCAGAAAGCTGGATTTAGACTGCAAGTGATGTTAAATCAAAAAGTTTAAAACAATCTGTAATGTTAATCTAGATACTGTAGACACAATTGATTACAAAATATATATAATTTTAGAAATCTCTATTTGTATCTGTAATGACAATACTGTGTTACTTACTGGTACTGAGGAGCATCAGCAACTAATGTAGAAAAGTGAAATGGCTGCTGTGGTCAAAACCATTTCTGGTTGTCCACACCCCTTCCTGCAATAACATCAAGAACAAAATGGACTGCAACCTGCCCTTCAAGTAAGGTTATCCCCTAACAAAGAAAGTGATTGAGAAAGTGTGCAGTAAAACAAGGATGTAAAGAGGCAGCAGTTAGAAGAAAGAGTAAAGGAAATAGGTCTGGAAAATAAGCTGGGAAAGAGAAATCAAAGGAGCATAACATAACATATTGAATGGCTTACAAGCACAAGAGCGGTAATGAATTGACCTACTGCCCTTATCCTTCAGCTGCAAAGAATGTACCTCACTTACAGGAACTATTTGGCTGCCACACAACCATTTGATACATATACATTAAAATATTTAGTAGAGTATTTACTATCCATTATAAAATCTTACTAATTAATGCAGTCCAAAGCTGGTGAAATAGAAACCCCCTTGTCTATCATTAAATACAAAGTGTGTTTTAAGTTTCATAACACTAAGACTCATAAGTTCAACCTCGTTCCTTCTTGAATTTAATGCTTCACATTATACCCTTATGGGACATATGGCATACTCAAATAAAGAGCAGGATTAAGTGTATTGTCTCTTCCCAACTTTCATTTCCAATTATGTTTTCCAGTCTCAGGAACATCTTTCCCCCTTTATTAGTCAGTGTTACATAATCAAATATAAATACACACACATAGATCAGCATTCATATAAAACATCAGCACAGTTTAGATTTATGATATATAAATTTATGTATCTTACACAGAAAATACACAGACAGCATAAAGTTTGCTGATACTTTGTAATTCTTGCATCAAGTGAATTACTATGCACTTTTCAATAACTGGACTGGTTCCCCTTTTTGCTTCTTTGTAATTAAGAATGATCTCCCAATGTCTTTTTACTTAAGATATATAAAATACATCACACTTTTTTTTTCCTAATTTTGCTGGAAAATCTCTTGCAATCTCAGAAGTTTCACTGTCATCTCTAATATAGTGCAGTGAAGGACTCAAGGACCCAAGCAAGTGAGACCTCTTCCACCAGTGCCTCAACAAAAACTGGTGAATTCCAATCAACAAGAATGGCAGCAGCATGTGGGGTGCCCTCAAGACCACCACCCCATCAGCACCTGTGAAGAAACACTTGGGGGATTTGTACACGTTTGCACTGCAGTGCATACAATTGTATAAGTGGCAAAATGTGTGTCAGCACTGAGAAAATGGCGGCGGCACACTTCTGAACTAAACCGCACCAGAGATGTTTTAGTTCAAAAGCACACCAGTGCCATTTTCTAAATGCTGACGCACATTTCGCCTCTTATGCAACTGCATGCAAAGAAGTACAATGTGCATCAGCTCACATGTGGAGCAGACTCAATTAATTAGGTCTTCTCCTGCGCATCACAGGATGAAAAGGTATGTGTATAAATGCCCTTGGAGTCTCTACCAGGAAACATCAAGACCAGTTTGATCCTATGACCCCAGCTGACTTCCTGCCCCTTGGGCAGGCGGCTGGACTCGATGATCTTCCGAGGTCCCTTCCAGCCCTAATGTCTATGAAATCTAAGAAATCTATGAAAATAACCAGGAGATCCAAGAGTTGATCAAATGCAAGGCCTTTTGTGCTTGGCAAAACAACACAAACTCCAACCAAAATAAACTGAATCTCCAACAAACCAAGCCAGAGGTCCAAAGGAGGACCTGTGATATGAAGTCAACGTACGGTGGGAAGACATTCACGATATGCAGTTTCTTCAGTGCCACCAAAGCTATCTACGGTCTGAACACTCAAGAACCAACCACCTTGAGACCTAAGGATGGAGGAGACCCAATCAAGGAAAGGGGAGCCATCAATACCTGCTGGAAGAAGCATTTTGAAGATCTTCTCAATCAAGACTGTTGTTCACCAAAGTGTTCTCAACTCCATCTCTGACTTGGTGTTGTGGAATGATTTTGGAATTCCTCCAATCCTTGACGAGGTGAGGAAAGTCATCAAGCAGATGAAAAATGACAAGGCATCTGGAGCGGATGGAATCCCTAAGGAAATATTCAAGCAGGGGGGAGAGGAACTTACATCACAGTTTCATGCCATCGTTTTAAGGTTCTGGAATGAAAAGGAAATCCCAGACAGCCTCAGGGACACCACGATTATGACAATCTTCAAGAAAGGAGACAAGTCCAACTGTGGAAACTACAGAAAGATCAATGTGAGAACCCTCCTAAACCAGCTCCTTCCACTTGCTGAAGAGCACCTCCCAGAATCTCAGTGTGGGTTTAGGGCATCAAGAGGCACAACTGACAATCTTCACAGCTCTCCAGCTGCAGGAGAAATGCCAGGAACAACATAAGCCCTCTTTGACCTCACTAAAACTTTCAATTCTGTCAGCTAAGAAGTGTTGTGCAGGATCTTTCTGAAATACAGAATTCTGTCGCTTGGATTCTCTGCCTGCTCCATGATGGTATGCAAACAGTGGTTCTCAGTAATGGATCTATCACAGATCCCTTTGAGGTTAAAACAGGAGTTAAGCAAAGCTGCATCATTGCTCCAACACTCTTCTCAATATTCCTTGCTGCTATGCTACATCTGACCACCAGCAAGCTTTCAGCTGGAGTGACGCTAACCTGTCAAATGGATGATAAGCTGTTTAACCTCAGCTGACTCCAAGCCAAAACTAAGACCACCCTGACCTCAGTCTTTGAGCTCCAGTATGCTGATGATGCTGTAGTGCAGGGGAGGGTAAAATGCGGCCCAGAGGCCAGATGCGGGCCCCGCCAGGCCATTCTATCTGGCCTGCGGGGCTCCTAAAAAATTTAGAAAATAAATATTTATCTGCCCTGGGCTGCCTGTCATGCAGCCCTCAATGGCTTGCCAAAACTCAGTAAGTGGCCCTCTACCCGAAATAATTGCCTGCCCCTACTGTAGTGCGTGCTCACTTGGAAGCAGGCCTTTTCAATGTCTTTATCAAGGCATACAAAAAAACGGGACTGACGCCTAACATTCAAAAGACTAAGGTCCTCCACCAATAAGGTCCTAATGTACAGCTCCAGTTATCCAGATCCACGGTGAGACTCTGGAGAACGTTGAGTATTTCCCATACCTCAGAAGCCATCTCTCGCAGAAGGCTGACATTGACAAAAAAATCCAACATCACCTCAGATGTGCAAGTGCAGCCTTTGGATGCCTGAAGAAACTGGTGTTCGGAGATTGCAACATCAGATCCGAAACCAAGCTCATGGTTTATCAAGTAGTTGTGATCCCCACATTGCTGTATGAAGCTGAGACATGAACAACGTACAGGAGATATCTAAAATTGTTGGAGAAGTACCATCAACGTTGCCTGCGGAAGATCCTCCAAATCTGGGGGAAGACAGATGAACCAACATCAGCATCCTCCTGCAAACAAACACCACAAGTACTGAGCGGTGATCATCCAACATCAACTTCACTGGGCCAGCCATGTCATCTGGATGTCTGACTCCAGACTCCTGAAGCAAGTTTTATTCTCCTACATCAGCCAAGGTGTACGCTCAAAATAAAGGCAAAAAAAGTGCTCTAGAAACATCCTCAAGACCAACTTAAAAAAATGAAAACACTGATGTCAGCTCATAAGAGACTATTGCCCAGAACCACTCCAAATGGAGGAAGAGTCTGAAGCAGGGATCTCAGTACTTTGAAACCTCACAACAACAAGAAGAGATGGAAAGGTGGGAGCAGCAGAAACGGTGTGCCATGGACCAGATCAAGAATCCAGAGCCACCCACCCCACACAGAAACATGTGTCTGAGCTGAGCTGAGCTGAGTGATTTAGTTAAGGAGCACTTGGAAGGGCTGGATGGGTACCAGTCAGCCAGCCCAGATGACCTCCTTCCATGGGTGCTGAAGGAACTGGCCAATGTCATAGCTGAGCCACTGGC
>NW_017728993.1:42792698-42795517 GCF_001723915.1 Gavialis gangeticus | reverse complement strand
ATCTTCACAGCTCTCCAGCTGCAGGAGAAATGCCAGGAACAACATAAGCCCTCTTTGACCTCACTAAAACTTTCAATTCTGTCAGCTAAGAAGTGTTGTGCAGGATCTTTCTGAAATACAGAATTCTGTCGCTTGGATTCTCTGCCTGCTCCATGATGGTATGCAAACAGTGGTTCTCAGTAATGGATCTATCACAGATCCCTTTGAGGTTAAAACAGGAGTTAAGCAAAGCTGCATCATTGCTCCAACACTCTTCTCAATATTCCTTGCTGCTATGCTACATCTGACCACCAGCAAGCTTTCAGCTGGAGTGACGCTAACCTGTCAAATGGATGATAAGCTGTTTAACCTCAGCTGACTCCAAGCCAAAACTAAGACCACCCTGACCTCAGTCTTTGAGCTCCAGTATGCTGATGATGCTGTAGTGCAGGGGAGGGTAAAATGCGGCCCAGAGGCCAGATGCGGGCCCCGCCAGGCCATTCTATCTGGCCTGCGGGGCTCCTAAAAAATTTAGAAAATAAATATTTATCTGCCCTGGGCTGCCTGTCATGCAGCCCTCAATGGCTTGCCAAAACTCAGTAAGTGGCCCTCTACCCGAAATAATTGCCTGCCCCTACTGTAGTGCGTGCTCACTTGGAAGCAGGCCTTTTCAATGTCTTTATCAAGGCATACAAAAAAACGGGACTGACGCCTAACATTCAAAAGACTAAGGTCCTCCACCAATAAGGTCCTAATGTACAGCTCCAGTTATCCAGATCCACGGTGAGACTCTGGAGAACGTTGAGTATTTCCCATACCTCAGAAGCCATCTCTCGCAGAAGGCTGACATTGACAAAAAAATCCAACATCACCTCAGATGTGCAAGTGCAGCCTTTGGATGCCTGAAGAAACTGGTGTTCGGAGATTGCAACATCAGATCCGAAACCAAGCTCATGGTTTATCAAGTAGTTGTGATCCCCACATTGCTGTATGAAGCTGAGACATGAACAACGTACAGGAGATATCTAAAATTGTTGGAGAAGTACCATCAACGTTGCCTGCGGAAGATCCTCCAAATCTGGGGGAAGACAGATGAACCAACATCAGCATCCTCCTGCAAACAAACACCACAAGTACTGAGCGGTGATCATCCAACATCAACTTCACTGGGCCAGCCATGTCATCTGGATGTCTGACTCCAGACTCCTGAAGCAAGTTTTATTCTCCTACATCAGCCAAGGTGTACGCTCAAAATAAAGGCAAAAAAAGTGCTCTAGAAACATCCTCAAGACCAACTTAAAAAAATGAAAACACTGATGTCAGCTCATAAGAGACTATTGCCCAGAACCACTCCAAATGGAGGAAGAGTCTGAAGCAGGGATCTCAGTACTTTGAAACCTCACAACAACAAGAAGAGATGGAAAGGTGGGAGCAGCAGAAACGGTGTGCCATGGACCAGATCAAGAATCCAGAGCCACCCACCCCACACAGAAACATGTGTCTGAGCTGAGCTGAGCTGAGTGATTTAGTTAAGGAGCACTTGGAAGGGCTGGATGGGTACCAGTCAGCCAGCCCAGATGACCTCCTTCCATGGGTGCTGAAGGAACTGGCCAATGTCATAGCTGAGCCACTGGCATGGCTGTTTGAGTATTCATGGTGTTCTGGCCAGGTCCCTATTGGTTGGGGGATGACCTCCTCAGCAGCTCAGAGGCTGAGAGGGATCTTGGAGTCATAGTTGACTCCAAGATGAACATGGGTCGGCAGTGTGGGGATGCAGTCAGGAAGGCCAACCGTACCTTGTCATGCATCCACTGATGCATCTCAAGCAGGTCCAAGGAGGTGATACTCCCCCTCTGTGCGGCACTGGTCAGGCCGCAGCTGGAGTACTGCGTCCAGTTCTGGGTGCCGCACTTCAAGAGGGATGTGGACAACATGGAGAGGGTCCAGAGGAGGGCCACTCGCATGATCGGAGGCAGCAGGGCAGGCCCTATGAGAAGCTATGGGACCTGAAACTGTTCAGCCTCCACAAGAGAAGGCAGAGAGGGGATCTAGTGGCCTGTTATAAACTAGTCAGGGGGACCAGCAGGCACTGGGGAAGTCCCTGTTCCCCTGAGCACTACCAGGAGTGACCAGGAATAATGGTCACAAGCTGGCAGAGGGGAGATTTAGGCTAGATATCAGGAGGCGCTACTTCACAGTCAGGGCGGCTAGGATCTGGAACCAACTTCCAAGAGAAGTAGTGCTGGCACCTACCCTGGGGGTCTTTAAGAGGAGGCTAGATGTACACCTTGCTGGGCTCATTTGACCCCAGTACTCTTTCCTGCCATGGCAGGGGGTCAGACTCTGATCTACTCAGGTCCCTTCAGACCCTAGAAACTATGAAGCTATGAAACTATGAGGAAGCAAGGGGTGGTGGCAGTGGTTGGAGATACCCACCTGCTGACCTGACCTGTTGTCTTGGGAGGTCTGCTGCTTGCCCAGAGCCCAGATTCAAGATGTCACGGTAGATTTACCAAGATTCATCCAGCCCCCTGATTACTATCCCATGCTGCTCGTTAGGCCTGTGTGGATAGGGAAGTATTCAATTTGGATTCAGCCGACACGGAGAACAGCAATTCGATTCGGATCACTGTCCTGAATTGATTCAGCTGAATCAGATTCGGAAGATTGAGAGAGATTTGACCATAGACTATAGTGTCCTTTTTTTTGGATGATTTGGATAAAAAAAATACAGGGGTAGTATCCCCTTCTGAGGGCATGAAGCCTGCCAAGTGCCAAGGAGATAGGTGCAGGGGTTTCACTGCCAGTGAAAACACAGCTTTCTTTTTAAAAAGTGGGGG
>NW_017728993.1:42783329-42792566 GCF_001723915.1 Gavialis gangeticus | reverse complement strand
GGGGGGGGGGGGGACCCAAGAACAAATATAAATTGAAATAAATGGATTGGATAGGGATAAGTAGGAGGGATTCTAGTTAGTAAGCGAAATCCAATCCTTTTCAAAAACAAAAAGTAGCAGGAGACTGACTAGATAGGAAGCCAAGCCAGCCCAGTACCTTTCAGACACTGTTGCTCAGGCAGAAACAGCTTACAAAAGGCACAGAAAGCCTACAGACAGAGGCTTATATGCTATTTCTATGTCCCTCCCCCAGAGCACTGTGATTGGAAGGGGAGTCAGGGAGAGATCACAGTCACTGACCAGCTACAGCTGTTAGTTTTCCCCCACACCCCCCCTCCCTCTTCTCAGTTTGTTCCTCTGAAAGACTGCTATCCAAATTGCCAAATCTCTTCTGAATTGATTTGGAGGCTCCAAATTGGAGGGTTTTTTTCCTTCTCCCAATTTGATTTGGATTCGGTAATTCAGCCTCCAAATTGGGCCAAATCTTCTCCGAATCGAATCACAGACCAAAGCTTTGCACACCCTTACCGCTCATCCATGTGGGCACCAACAGCGTTGCCAGGGGTGACCCTGAGCAGATCAAAAGTGACTACAGGGTTCTGGGTGCAAGAGTGAAGGGGACAAGGGCTCAGGTGGTATTCTCCTGGGTCCTTCTGGTCAAGGGGCTGGGTCTGGGCAGGAGCAGATGCATCCTGCAGATCAATGCATGGCAATGCAAATGGGTGTTGCCAGCAGAGCTTTGGCTGCTTTGACCACGGGATGTTGTTCCAAGATTGCTAGAAAGAGATGGGATCCACCTGACAAAGAGAGGGAAGAGCATCTTCACAGACAGGCTCACTAACCTAGTGAGGAGGGCTTTAAACTAGGTTCACTGGGAATGGAGACCAAAACCCTGAGGTAAATGGGGAAGTGGGTGACCTGAAGGAAGCACATCCAGGAGAGGGCAACAGGGAAAGGCCTTTTCATTCTTGCTGAGAAAGTAGGGCAAACAGCTAGTTACTCAGGTGTCTGCAAGTGAATGCCCGGAGCCTGGGAAACAAGCAGGAAGAATTGGAAGTCCTTGCACTGTCACGGAACTATGACAGGATTGAAATAACAGACTTGGTGGGACAGCTTGCATAACTGGAATACTATCATAAATGGATAAACTGTTCAGGAAGGACAGACAAGGGAGAAAAGAAGGAGGACTTGTGCTTTATGTAAAAGAATTCTAACACTGCTCAGAGCTCCAGTATGAAACTGGAGAGAGGCCTGTTGAAAGTGCCTGAGTTAAGGTCAGAGGGTACAGCAACAAGGGTGATGTCGTGGTGGGTGTGCGCTATAGGCCACCAGACCAGGAGGATAAGGTGGATGAGGTTTTCTTCCAAACAGCTAGCAGAAGTCTTCTGAGAACCAGGGTCTGTAATCATCAGGGACTTCAATCACTGTGAGATCTGCTGGGAGGCCAATACAGCAGTGCACAGGCAATCCAGTAAGTTTCTGGACAGTGTTCGGGACAACTTCCTAACACAAGTGTTGAAGAGGCCAACTACGGAAAACATGCCCTTCTTGATCTACTGTTCACAACAGGAAAGAATTAGTGGGGAATGTAGAAGTGGATGACAACTTGGGCAGCTGCAACCACAAGATGACTGAGTTCGGAAACCTGAGGCATGGATGATCTTCCAAGGTCCCTTCGAGCCCTAATGTCTATGAAATCTATGACAGAGAGCAGCAGCAGGGGAAGGGTCCTGGACTTCAGAAAAGCAGATGTCCACTCACTCAGGAAACTCATGGGCAGTATCCTCTGGCAGGCCAGTCTGAGGGGGGAAAGGAGTCCAAGACCGCTGACTGTACTTTAAAGAAACCTTACTGAGGGCACAGGAATGAATCATCCCAATGCACAGGAAGACTAGCAAGTATGGTAGAAGACTAGCTTGGATTAGTAGGGAACTCTTCAGTGAGCTAAGACACAAAAAGGAAGCTTACAAGAAGTGGAAACTTAGAAGAACAACTAGGAAGGAGTGTAAGAGTATTAATCAGACATGCAGGGATGAAATCAGGAACGCCAAAACAGTTGGAGTTGCAGCTAGCAAGGGGCATGAAGGGTTTCTACAAGTATGTCAACAAGAGGAAGATCAGGGAAAGTGTGGGTCCCTTACTGAATGAGAGAGGTGACTTAGTGACAAATGAGGAGGAAAAGGTTGAAGTACTCAATGCCTTTTTTACCTTCGTCTTCACAGGCAAGGTCAGCTCCCAGACTACTGCACCTAGCAGCACAGTTTGGGGAAGAGGTGAGCAACCCACAGTAGTGAAAGACCAGGTTACAGACTGTTTAGAAGAGCTGGATATGTCCATGGCCAGACACAATGTACCCAAGGATGCTGAGGGAGTTGATCGATGCAATTGCAGAGCCATTATCTGGCCATTATCTTTGAAAACTCATGGCAACTGGGGGAGGTCTCAGATAACTGGAAAAGGATAAATATAGGACCCATCTTTAAGAAAGAGAAGGAGGAAAATCTGGGGAACTACAGACCAGTCAGCCTCACCTCATTCCCTGGAAAAATCATGGAGCAGGTCCTCAAAGAATCCATTTCTAACCATTTGAAGAGAAAAAGGTGATTGGTGAATCCATGTTGGCTGTTCCTAATCTGACCAACCTGATTGGCTTCTATGATGAGATGACTGATTCTGTGGATGCAGGGAGACCAGCAGACATGATCTACCTTGACTTTAGCAAGCCTTTTGCTAGTGTCCCACAACATTCTTACAAACAAACTAAGCATGTGGCCAAATGCAGAGCGGCAGTAGCCACCACGTGCAAGCTTCCCTCACCCCCTGCATCCAGCCGGGCAGCCGGAGCTTGCATAGCAACACGGGACGATGCATGGCAGCACTCTGTCCCCACCCACACATACCCCTAGGGCCTTCTCAAGTACCCCCAGGGGTATGTTTACCCCCAGCTGACAACCCCTAGAAGATGGGATGTGCACCTTCAGCAGGTTTGACACCAAGCTGGGGTGGAGTAGTAGATATGCTGGAGGGTAGGGCTAGGATTCAGAGAGACCTCAACAAATTGGAGGACTGCACAAAAAAATCTCATGAGGTTCAGTAAGGACAAATGCAAAATCCTGCACTTAGGATGGAACAATCCCATGATCTGGTATAGGTTGGGGACTACCTGACTAAGCAGCAGCTCTTCAGAAAAGGACCTGGTGTTACAAAATACTGTAAGCTGGATATTAGTCAACAGCACGCCCTTGCCGTGAAGAAGGCTAAAAGCATACTGGGCTGCATTAGGAGAAGCCCTGCCAGCAGATCAAAGGAAGTGATTCTTCCCCTTTATTTGGCACTGGTGAGGCCACATCTGAAGTTGCGTGTCCAGTTTTGGGTCCCACACTACAGAAAGGTTGTGGACAAATTGGAGAGAGTGCAGCGGAGGACAACAAAAATGGTTAAGGGGCTGGGGCACATGACTTATGAGAAAGGGCTGAGGGAACTAGGCTTATTTAGTCTGGAGAAAAGAAGACTGAAGGGGGAATTAACAGCACCCTTCAACTACCTAAAGGATGGTTCCAAAAAGGATGGAACTAGATTGTTCTCAGTGGTGACAGACGACAGAACAAGGAGCAATGGTCTCAAGTTGCAGCAAGGGAAGTTTAGGTTAAATATTAGAAAAAAATTGTCACTAGGAGGGTAGTAAAGCACTGGAAGAAGTTACCCAGAGAGGTTGTGGGTAGCCATTCTCCTTCTTTGGACATTTTTAAGACCTGGCTAGACAAAGCCTTGTCTGGGATGATATAGTTGGGGATGGTCTTGCTTTGAGCAGGGGGTTAAATCATCAATTTAGATGAACTCCCGAGGTCCCTTCCAGCCCTGATTTTCTATGATTCTGTCAGAGTTTGACAAGCTTTTGGGTATCAGAGTACCCCTCCTCAAGACCCTGAGAAAGAAATAGGCACTTTGGAGCTAAACAGCAGATGGAACAAAGGCTTGTGTAAAACTTCATATCTAAACAAAAACAGGAGAGAAGATAAATTATCAGGTAGCCAACAGACTACAAAGGTATAACAAAAACCTGATGACTGGAAAGCAGGATCGCCTTCAGGAGGGTCCTTTTAACCTCTGAAGTGAAGAGATTAGCAAGTATCAGGTTGATTATAATGGACCATAAAGTTACTGTAGATGATAAGTATCCAATAAGCTAATGAATTTTTTTTCTAGGCTTGTCTCTTGAAATTATTTTGTAAATTTCCCTTAAGCACAAGGAGAAAGGGAGTGATTATTCTGTGAAACATGGTCTACCTATGTTCTAGTGTGTCTGTTAGTATAGGAGTTAATGAGAGTTAGTGGAGGGGTAGCTAACACAGGAGTTAGTGTGAAGTAACACATCCTAGTGTATTTGGTGGTAACATAGCTGGGTACCCAAGCCAAATGAAGGAGGGGGGGGAAATCAAATAGATCTAGAGAAGATGATAAATGTATTTTTATGCAGCAAGGAAGCTATCAAAAACAAAAGTAATCCAAGACACACAGGTATTCTTTCTTTCTTTAAACATTTTAATAAATATTAAACACTCTCTGGTTTCCATGTCTACTTTACAAGCCATAACTGGAGGAACACTCAAAAGTAAATATTCCAAACTCATTACAGGTTTCAATATAATCAACATAAAGTCCATTTCCTTTGCATGGATAAAAACACTCATTTAAACTATTAAAATTAAATAAGTTAAAATATTAAAATTGTATTTGGAATGTCAGAAAGCAGGTCTGATATTTATACAGTCAAAGTATTTTATAACTTATAATTTGTATTCTAGAAGGGTGAAAATATTTTCACTGTGTTTTTTGTCCAATCTTCCTCACTAGAACCGAAAGAAAATATCTTCAATTCAATGTAATAGTTACCCTGTACAGCTTTCAAAGTATATAGATATTGGCTGTATTAGCATCTCTCTCCAATATTCAGACTTCAGAAAGACATCATTGTGTTTTCTTCTTTGAACAATAATACCTTAGAAGTAGACCATGAAAACCAGACCACCCTAGTTTGCAAATGTTTGTTTTTTCTATCCAAGTGTTCCACAAACCACTGAATACATTAAATAGTATCTTCCTTAAGGACAATGTTGACTGACTCTTGCAATAGGAGTGGTTTCTCTCTCTTTCAACCACGAGGAAGTTCAAAGCTAAAATCAGGCAGCCCTAGTATAATAAAATAGTAGCATGCAGCCAGGCAACCAGAGACAGCCCTTTAATTATAAATAATTACAATATAACCTATCTCTGTATTAAAGAAATGATACATGAAGTTAAAAAGTCAGGTCACTTAAATCTCTTTATTGCTAAGAGAACCATGCAGACATTAACTGATCAACAGGGAGCTTTGTAAAAAGATCTGAGAAGTAGTTGGCTGTTAGCCTGATGTGAGGCAGAAGCCAGGGCAGGGTGGCACCTTAGAGATATTAACTGATTCAGAGGGGCATAAATTTTCATAGGCAACAGAATACTTTGTTAGATGCTATCACCTAATAAAGTTTATGCCTCTGATCTTGTAATCTGATAATGAGGGCTACAACTAAAAGAAGGTAGGAGTTCATCCAGAGGCAAACAAAATCCAGCAGCAAGACAACGCATTTGCTGATTCCACTGGCTTTTCCTACTGTAGCTCTTGGCATTAAATCCCCACCTGACACACACAGAGGTACTGAATGCTCCAGACAGAAGTCATCATTTTCTGAGACTTGCTATGATAAGGAAACAAAAATGCAACTGAGTCTCCATTTATTTAAAGTAGGAAAAAACATCAGTTATTCAGAAAAAGGGCCATGAGACCAAGTCTTGAAGTACATTCTCGAATATAGATTAAAAAATATATATATCGGCAAGTGCTCACCCACATTTGAAAGAAACAGTATTGACAAATTCTCCTCCCATAGATTTTTGCCACACACAGACTGCAGGATTGTCCTTTCAAGCCTCAAGCCCTCATTTTGAGGAGAAAAACTCAAACTCTGACTGTCCCCTGGAGACAGCTACATTCTTTACTCAAGCAAAATTCCCAATAAGTAAGGGTTGCAGAACGTGGTCTGCTGAATTTATGCAATAAACTTACTACTTACCTTTCCAGGCTCCCATAATAGCTTTGCTCCTTCCTCAAGGTCAAATATCTGGCAGGTCTTCAACTCATCTTTTCAGAAGCATGAATAGGCTCTGCAAAGCAGAACAATACCTGCATACCTCACTCTTAAATTCATTCTTATTTTAACAACCTCTCTTGACATAACCAGCTCCCAACCTCTGCATTTCCAGCTTACATTTTTAAGCAACTTCTCCGATTATACATATGATCTAACTGCAGGAAATGTATAAATATTAACATAATAAATGTAAATAAGACTAGAAAGAGATTATAAGTACCTAAAGACTACCTATTTGTGATCTATCACAGTTGTTCACAGGTTACAAGACTATTTAAATGTAAAAAAATAATGGCTTCTCTATAGAATACATGATGGGGAAGAAAAAAAAACACAGGCAAATAACTTAAAATGTTTGAACTAATTTTTACATAAAAAAAAGACTCCAATCTATCCTCTTTTCCTGTAACCTCCAACATGAATGTCACTGTTTTCCTGGGAGGACAAGGACTTTTAATCTCGTGCACTGATGAGATACAAGTTGTACTTAAAATTACTTTTTGAAACTAAATGATTTATTTTAAAAGTTTATTATGCGATTCTGCTTCAAAAAGGCAGACTATGCGAAAACGGGACTAATTAACAATTCTTCTCCTTAGACTTTCCTACTCCTTTTAGGTTTACAAAATCAAAAAGAGCTGTATGAGTGAGCTGGATTTTTTTAGTTTGTGCATCATTTACAGATTTGTGAAGCAAGGCCCCAATTTCTTAGCCCCATTAAAGAGCCTTTAGTAATGAGTAATAAATCTGAGTCCCTTTTCCCCCAATTATAAATATTATCTAAAGATGTAACTTTAGATTACCCAGCTCCAAACAGACAGACAGGTTTTTCACCATACATTCAAGTTGGGTAGTAGAAAGCATATGCACTTCTGCTAACATTGTTTTCTTAGTTTCCTATTCCCCAGTGGCCATGCTGCAAGACAAGAGATTGCATGGGTGGTAAAAGGCAAACAATTTAATTATCACGAGTCAGACTAATGCATCTTATTTCCAAATGGATGAAGACTAGCATCCAGATGGCATAGATTAGATTTGTAAACTGCGCGCACCCACGACTGGAATCCATGACCGGCATAAGTTCTTCTTCATTAAAAAAAGGGAGAGAAAGGGTTCATTCAGCTTTTAAGGCCAGCAGGAACAGGAAGCAAAACCAGCTCAGATTTGTAAGGGATGAACAGGAGGAAAATCCGACCAAAGAAAAGCGCTGACTGGCAAATTCAGGATTTTTTTTGGTGCTCAAAAGGGCCTGGCCCACAAAATGACATTTGAAGAGGATGAGGGGCGGACTTCTGCAGGCATTCACCCCCCCCTTCCTAAATTCGTACTAAAGATGCATAAAACAAGCCCCTGCAGTACTCTTAGCAGGGCATGTTGCTGGGGGTGAGGAAGCCAGCGGATCCCACTGATGGAGCTGAGAATGCGTCTGTGTGATCCTGAAAGCGTTTCTATGGACCCATGAAACTGTACTGCCCTTGGTCACCAAGCACTGACGGAGGCCACCAAGCCCTTCTCCCAGCACCATACCTAGGCTCCTGGCAGCCCTGGGCAAACGTTTAGTATAAGGCCTCCAGTTGCCAGAGATAATGATAATAATAATCAGACAATGGGGAAAAAATTAACAATTTCAGGCCACCTTTCTGCCCAGCTCTGGGCACCCACCCCGTTTGTTCGTGCCTGTCTCCAGCCTTGCCCTCTCCCCATGTCACCGAAACTCCCCTCGACCCGCTGCCAGGAGGGACTCGAGGCCCCGAGCAGAGCAGAGCAGAGCACGGCCCGGCCAGGAGGGACCGCTGGGCCTTCACCAAGCGGCGCAGGGGCAGGGGCAGGGGCAGGGGCAGGGGCAGGGGCAGGACAGAACAGCGGCCCCCACTGGGCTCGGTGGCTGCAGACCAGTGGCCGACGTCACTGCTCCCAGCGCAGCGCGGGATAAGGTCCGTACGAGCAAGCACAGCCCGGGCCCAGCCCCCCGACACGTGGCGACCGCTGCTCACTTGTGTGGCGCCGCTCGCCCGCCCGCGGAGGAGGGAGCACCAAGCCACCAGGCCCTACCCCGCGAGGAAACGCCTGCAGAAGTGTGAGCCGCTCCAGCCGCCGTCGTTTCCGCGTAACCCGTCACCGCCGCCAGCTGGGCCGCGCCCGGGCCCCGCGCCCCATGCATGGTGTCCTCCCTGGACGCCGCCGCGCTCCTCCTCCTCCTGCTGCTGCTCCTGCTTCGGCTCACCAGACAGACCGCCGCGGGCCGGCGCAGGCGGCTCACAACCCCCGTCAGCCTCCTGGTCGTGGCCGGCTCTGGTGAGTGGCAGAGGGACGCGGGCACCGAGCGGCCGTGGTGCCGAGAACTACAACTCCCATGGTGCAGCGCGCCCCGGAGCACACTGGGAAATGTGGGCAAGAGGGGAGCAGGTGCCTGCTACAGGGCAGCGCCTCGTCGCGGTGCATGCTAGGGCGGCCCAGGTCCTATTGCAGCGCAGCAGCGTTGCCAGGGGGACGCTGTGCCGTCTCTTCAACCCGTGTGAGATGCACCATCAATAGTAGTGACATCGTCCAAAATATACCGGGCTGCAGATGGTAGTGCTAGGTAAGGACACAGGCAATGAAGGTCCTCTGGGGAAATGCGAGTGATCTCTTTTATTAGACCAATTAACTAGTTGGGAAAATTGTTCTGACCCTAGACTGGTGACTGCCTCATGAAGAGTGTTTGTACCCGGAAGCTGGAAGAAAACAAATTTTGCAGCTAGTTAGTTTGTCTGATAAAAGAGATTGCATTTATCCAAAGAACCTCGCCTGCCAAATGTATGATAATTTTGGAGGCAGCTAATTGATGCAGCGTATGTAAAACCCAAGTCACTCTCAGGGAGTCTTAACTAACTTTTGGGATTGCTGTTTACTTTCTTATGACTGCTTGCCTCAAAATAAAAAAAATGCTTCAACTTTGGTGACCCAGGTCTCACTCACTCACTGGTGTCTTGCAGTGAGCAATATATGGGCAGTCCTCAACTTACGACTTTTCGAGTTATGACAAACGGCACTTGTGCCCTTTAGAAATTAA
>NW_017728993.1:42777861-42778329 GCF_001723915.1 Gavialis gangeticus | reverse complement strand
CTTGCCTCAAAATAAAAAAAATGCTTCAACTTTGGTGACCCAGGTCTCACTCACTCACTGGTGTCTTGCAGTGAGCAATATATGGGCAGTCCTCAACTTACGACTTTTCGAGTTATGACAAACGGCACTTGTGCCCTTTAGAAATTAACACCCTGTTTTGAAGTTCTGACGCAGGTTTTGACTTTGAAGCGGGATACTGCTGCATCCAGCTGGTAAGTCTGTTATGGTGGTAGAGGGGGGAAGGAAGGCGCATGGGTGGGGCAGATCAGTGCCCCCACGATGAGGGAGGGAGAGGGAGAGGCAGGGGCTAGGATGGGCTGGGGCAAGCACTGCCCAGCCTGGATGGGGGGCACATGGGGTGGCACTGTGGCTTGTCCAGGGGGGTGCTCCTGCCACTGGTCTGGGAGCTGCTCATCTGGCAGCTCATCCAGCTGCTCCCACCACTCATCCAGGAGGGGCGTGGGGTGG
>NW_017728993.1:42773492-42776190 GCF_001723915.1 Gavialis gangeticus | reverse complement strand
ATGGGATGGGAACAAACTGTTCAGGAAGGTCGGGCAGGGGTGGGTGAAGGGGATGGAAGTGTGAGGGGGGGTGGGTGCTTGCTAGCACTGGGGCTGCAGCAGGGCAGGGCAGGTGGGAGGCAGCCCAGTGCTCCAACAGCAGGGAAAGGAGCTGGCAGGGCCCTTTGAGGTCATCAGGGAGCTATGTGGACAGGCTGGGGTGGTGGCAGGGCCAGGCTAGCAGGCAGATACTACTAGGGTGTGGTAGGTGTGGCCAAGTAGCTGCCTGATGACCTGGCACAGTGTGGGAGCCCCAGCCCAGACCAGGGGATGCCATAGGCATCCCCTCCTCCCTCCTACCCATGCCAGGGCTGGACTCGCTCTGCTGCTGCCTGCACAAATCAATCATCGTGCTCCAGCCTGGTCGGGATGGGGGCAGCTGCCCCCTCAGGCAGGGCTGGGAGGATCAGGGGGATGCAGGTCAGGATTGAGGGGCACCAGCATGGCCCGGTGTGGGGGTAAGGGTCTGTGGGTTGTAAGTGAGGGGCATCAGCAGGAATTGGGGGGCTGTGGGTTGGGACTGAGGGGCACCAGCATAGCCTGGGCGGGGGAGGGAAGCAGCAGGGCCAGGGGTCTGTGGGTCAGGAGTGAGGGGCAGCAGCAAGGACAGGGTCTGCATGTTGGGAGTGGCAGAGCCAGGGGGCTGTGGGTGGGGAGCGAGGTTGTCACCTGACAGGTGTCCTCTTTTATGGAACTGGAAATATGGTAACGTATCCACAGTCTCCCAGTGTGGGGGGGCCCAAACACCCCTTGCAGGCTGGAACTCTTCAACATACAAGGGAAAAGCCATGGTTTCACACATTTTTCCCCTTTAAAAGATCCATTTTTAAAGTTTGTTCGTGCCACTTTCATATATTCTTGTGACCCACTTTTGGGTCACGACCCATAGATTGAAAAACTCTGCTCTAGTCCACCCTTCTTCCATGAGTCAGGATCAAGGCTACAGCTTAAACCGGGGGTTTTCAACCAGGTGGTTCTTTTTAACATCTTTATCAATGATGTGGACATTGGTGTCAGAAGTGCAGTGGCTAAGTTCACCGATGACACTAAACTTTGGGGCATAGCATCCACACCGGAGGACAGGCTAATGATCCAGGCTGACCTAGATAAACTTAGTAAGTGGGCGGATACTAACCTGATGATGTTCAATAGAGATGAATGTAAGGTACTCCACCTTGGGAGAAAAAACCTGCAAGATTCTTACAGACTCGGCAGCACTACGCTTGCTAGCACCACGACTGAAAGACTTGGGGGTCATGATTGACCACAAGATGAACATGAGCCACCAATGCAGTGTCGCAGCTGGGAAGCAAACAATAGTCTTCTTGCTTTGATCCCTAGATGGTTCTCAAGTAAATCTCAGGATGTCATCCTCCCGCTGTACTTGGCCTTAGTGACGCCATAGCTGGAGTACTGCATCCAGTTCTGGGCTCCACAATTCACGAAGGATGTTGAGCAGCCGATCAACAAGTGGGGGGCTGCACACAGCAGCGAAACCAGAAACACTGGCGGCAAAACCAGGAGTGCCAGCAGCTAAACTGAAAGTGTCTCCACTTCTCCACAACACTGCCGTTTACTCCCCGGGGCCTTCCCAAGTACCCCTGGTTGACAACCCCTGGCTTAGGCAGACATCTGTCAGGGGACCAACTGCTTCTTGCCCTGCCTTCATTGGTCAAGAACAATCATGTCACATCTTCTGTGTGGAGGTTCTAGACTTTGAAGAGTGGTGTGCAGGGTGAGGTGCATCATCATATATAACACAACAGGTATTATTTTTCAGTTAAAAATAAACCAGAAGTTTACTAATAGGCCAGGGGTGTATTATTCAGCTGAAGATTGAAGGGAAAAAAAAGGTAGCTTTACTGAAATGAGTTGAAAAAGTCTGCAGGGCTGTGAACTATGAGCTTCAATACCAGGAGCAGTTCACAGGCAGCAGCACAAAGGCTAGCTTGATTGGTACAACAGCAAGTCTATTTGAAAAAAGAGAGGGTTGTTAACACCCATGGAGTGGACAGTTTAGAAGGGATCAGGTAGATTATAATGAGCCATGAAATCAATTGACTCCCTTACTGCCTAAAAAGAAATACTGCTGCTACTGATGGGCAACTGGTTTAAAAAACTGAGTGGGGGGGCAGGAATCTTGGGGATTGCAACTGCACCAGTGCACCCCCCACTGGATCTATCCCTGATCCTCTATACCTTTTTTTCTCACACACTCCTCTTTTCTAGACTACAGAAACCTGTTTTTCAGCCTTTCCACATAGGCCATGTTTTCTAACCCTCTCCCATCCTTGCTGCTGCTTTCCTTCAGTAGGCAAAGACCATCTCCCCCTTGCCAGTTGGAAATGTAATGGCTCTCCTTCTGTTCCCAGGTTCTTTTCTAAATACTTTGTAATGGCGGCAGAGCACCTCCTTGTTAACCCAGGTTTTCTCCAAAACCACATCCCCTGGAGCTAGGGTCAGGGAGGAGGAGGAAAAAATCTACCTTGGTCTCGAGTTATCTTTTTGGCTGGACGTGTAAGGATTTCTGCTCCAGCTCATGCTAAGGTTTTAATGCCTTGCCAGAATACAAACATTTTTTTCTTTTTATACCCCTTGGCATGCTGTTCCGAAAAAAGCCTTATTTAACAGCCAAGAATTATCTGACTGTGCAAATCTG
>NW_017728993.1:42749497-42768492 GCF_001723915.1 Gavialis gangeticus | reverse complement strand
TCAATATTCTGGCTGAGGCTTCAGCAGTAAAGTATAGTAAAACAATTACCTGCTTTGTCTTGCATACATTGCTTCTGTTAGTACAAGCCAGAATGTCATTCACCTTTTCTTTGCAACAGCATCACACTGCTTATACATTTAGTTAGTAATTCAGTGTAATTCCTAGGTCCATTTTTTGCAGAACAGCTGCCTAACCCAGTGGTGCTCACAGTCTTGGCCCCACAAGACAAATTAATAGTACAGGGGACAATCCATGGGCCAGATTGGAACCCATACAGCCCCCACCCAGCTGTGACTGGCCTATGGAGCCCTGTCCTGTCCCCACCCAGCCCTGCATATCAGGATCAGGCCCGAACTGCCATATCTAGCATGCATGGCCATGCCCTGTGGGACTCCCCACATATCTCTGGGGAGCCCCCACACTGGGTGACAGTGTTGGCGGCCAGATCTGGCCAAAGCACCAGAGGTTGGGCACCCCTGACCGAGGCAGTTAATCAACATTTTTCATTTGTATACTTCAATGTTTTGGCCCCATGGGCCGGACAAGTGGTGGAAGGCCAAGCTGCAGGTCAGACTGGACCCTTTGCAGCAGGATCAGGACCTGCACCACCTCCCACACACCAGAATCAGGCCCCACATGCCAGGATTGGGCCCCATGCCATGTCTGCCTAGTCCCACACTCTGGGATTGGGCTTTGGAGCCCCAAGGTAAGATCAGGCCTCATATTGCACCTCACATGCTGGGGTAAAGGTCTGGGTTCCTGCCCTATCCCTATGCACTGAGATCTGGCCCTGCAGTGCCCTGAATGCCTAGTCTAGCACACTGGGCCACAGCCCACAGGGCTCCGCATGGATCTGTGGGGAGCCCTACAGGCCAAGTGACAAGGGGCTGGGGTTTAAGCCCTCTGTGTGTTTGTTTTTTTCAAGTATGGTACTTTATACTTGTCCTTATTAAATTTCACCTTACTGATTTCAGACTATTTTGCCTAGATCATATTGAATTATGTAATCCTATTCTTGAAAAGCTTGAAACCCCTTTCAGCATTTTGTCACCTGCAAATGATGTTTTCCAACTCATGAAAATACTGAATACAAATTCCATATGTAGAATCTAATTATTGTGGTCATCTTAAATTCAGGGTCGACTTAGATTTGAGTAAATATGGCCATTTTCAAAACGGGGTGCTGCTCAATTCCAAGGTATAGAGGTGTGCCTTGAGCCTAAAAAGGTTGAGATATTGGTCAGAGGACAAACACATGTGGGTCTGCTGACAAGTCCTCCCAGTTTGATAGCAAATTGGTGCTAAGTACACTAACTACAGAATTTCAGCCGACTATACACTAACATTATAAGAACAAAATTTATCAGAACCATTTGGTTTGTGTCCTACATCTCATGCCAAAGTGGAAATAATTAGGGCCTCAGTCCTGCAAACAGTTATACATGTGCATAGCTTTTCTTAAGCAGGTGCTTAAGTGGTTGCAGGAGCTAGACACAGGACAGTACTTTCCTAAAGCCTAGTCCTATATAGCAGTGGTTCTCAACCTTTTTTGTTCTAGGACCCATTTGCCAAGATAGATGGCTTGTCTCAGCCCATACCCCCCTGGTTCTGCTGGTGCCTAACTCAAAGTCCCCTACCAGCAACCCTCACCCCCAGGCCACAGCCCTGTGTCCCCCACACCCGCTGGGCCATGGTGGTGCCCCTCACTCCCAATCTGCAGTCCCCTGCCCCACTAGCTTTGCCAGAGGGGGCCTCCAGCTGCCCCCGTCCCACTTGGGCCACAGTGTGAGTGCTGACCCTTGCATGTATGGGCAACAGCCCCATGATGCCTGCCCAAGCACACAGCTCCCCGCTGTGAAGGATCACCCCTTCCTCCTTCCACTGCTGAAGGGTCAGGCATCTTCCCTGATCCCCGCTCCCCCCTGCCCTGATGCAGCCCCACGTCTGGCTGCCGTCCCCAGTACCTGCACGCACGTGCACACATGCGCACCAGCCCTCCAGACAGTCCCCCGCTCCCCATACGCTTACCTGCATCCAGCGACTGGGGCTGTTCTCACGACCCAGCCTCACTGTATGCTGGCCACTTGCATCTGTGGGTGCAGATGCATGTGCACCTGCTGCTTCCCATCGTCACAAGCAACACTTGCAGGCTGGAATGCTGCCAGCATACAAGGGGAAACCCATGCTTTTGCAGGTTTTTCTGGGACTTCCTCATGACCCTTTCAAATATTCTTGTGAACCGCTTTTTGATCATGACCCATCAGTTGAGAAATGCTGCTATATAACTTAGAACCATGGGTGGATCTAGAATTTGGAAAAGCAGGGTGCAAATGGTGAGGTGCACATCACACACAAAAACAACACCTATTTTTCTCTAGTTAAAAAAAAACTAGAAACTTTACTAATATGCTAGGGGCCTAGGGCTGTATTATTCAGTTTAAAATTGAAGCAAAAACAATTATGACTTCATCTGAAAAACAGCCTGTGGGATGGAAGGGGGTGGGCTATGAGATAGGAGCTTCATAACCAAGAGCAGCTCACAGACAGCAGCCTTGCAAAACAAAGGACAGCTTGATTGGTGGAACATCAGGAGAATTAAAAAGGAGAGGGGATTCTTAACACCTCTGTTAACACTGGAATTAAGAGATTAAAAGCAATCAAGTAGATTGTAATGAACCAGGAAGTCAATTGACTCTCTTGGCACTGTCTGATTAGAAATACTGCTGCCACTGCCAGGCAGTTCATTTTAAACTTTTGGTGGACCAGGAATCAAAGTGGGGTGCAAGTACAGCAGTAGACATCCCTCCCTTCCATTCTGCCCCCCAGATTCACCCCTGCTTAGAACTCATGGGGACTTCAGCTACTGTTTCACTTGGAGAGCATGGTCACATTTGGTTACACTGCTCCATGGCACTGTACTTTTTGCATGTGAGCACAGTGAAACAACTCTGTGCCCTATTCAGTCACACTCATTAAATAAACTGGACATCTGAGAGTAAAGTATCTACTGTGCCTCTTCTCTATGGGCCTGTTTCAACTTAGTAGGAATCTTGTGCAAAATCTTTAACTTAAATGGGAGCTGAACTGTCTGTGTCTTACCTTAACATTCAGAGACAATCACTAATTAAATTGTGAGCTCCCATAACACGATGGGTCATGCACCTAGCCATAATGTGCCAGTCTTGAAGGAAGAAGAAAAGTGATTATCTGTGTTAGTTTGTAATCAGGCAGAAAGTAGGGCAGTGTGGCACCTTAGAGCAGTGATTCTCAGCCAGGGTGCCACTAGATCATCCTTTGAAGGCTGCTGGGTGGAGTGAGGCAATAAGCCAGGTATGAGGTGGTAAGCAGAAAAGCGCAGGCTCAGGGTCAGTCCCTGGCTGGCTGTTCTCCTGCCCACACTACATGACCTGGCTTCAAGGAGATCGGCACCGTAATAAATAAGTTACAATATTTACTTGAATCTAAGATGAGCGCCCCCCCCCCGTCAGCATGGTGTGAAGCTTCTCATCTTAGATTAGTGCACAAAGCAGGGGTGGAGGCAGGTGACTACTGTGGCTCTGACTGGCCCTGAGCCTGGGTTGAGGCCAGAGTCAGAGCCACAGCAGCTCCTACCCCCCACCCCACTTGCCTTCTGTAGCTTCTGCCCCCACATTCTTCCCCCTTCTTCCCCACCTTCTTGTTAGGTGCAGCTTGGGTCCAGCTTGGTCTGGGTTCACCCCTAGGAACAGCGCACATGGAAATTCTGTCCCCTGCTTGGCCAGTCAGCAGCTCTGGCACAGCTGCATTATCTGCCTGGCCAATCAACACTGACACTGCTTCATGGCCTGGCAAGGGCTGAGCTATTTGCTATGCTGTGGTGGGGAAGAGAGCTCAAACAGCATCTGACAGTAAGGGGGGTGGGGGAGAAAGAAGCAGAGACTGGGATGGGGGAGTGGGGCAGAAGCTGTGGAAAGATTAGGGGTGCCGGTGGGGGGTGGGGTCAGGAAGGCTGCAGGGGGAAGAATTGTGTGGGGGGGCGGACAGCAAGAGGACTACCTGACCCTCTGCCCCCCACTATTCTCCCTGTTGTAGCGGTGCAAGGGGAACAAATCCTCTGACAATTGAATTCTATAATTGGGAAGTTATAACAAATTTATACATTTTCCATATGTAGAATCTAATTATTGTGGTCATCTTAAATTCAGGGTCAACTTAGATTTGAGTAAATATGGCCATTTTCAAAATGGGGTGCTGCTCAATTCCAAGGTATAGAGGTGTGCCTTGAGCCTAAAAAGGTTGAGAACCACTATCTTCGAGACTAACTGATTCAGAGAGGTATGAGCTTTCACAGGTAACACTCTACTTCATTAGAGGCTGCTTACAGATGTGAAAAAAATAAAGCAAAATAAAACGGTGCTTTACCAGAAGAGGAAGTGTGTTAGTTTGACCCAGCTCCCTAGCGTCTGTATAGATCAGGCACTTCAGCAGGGCTTTTTGGCACTTGTATCTGAAGCTGATTCAATCAGCTATTAAACAAAAGCTCTAAAAAGCCCCACTGAAGCTCCCAATCTATACAAATGTTGGACGAGCTGGGTCAAACTAATGTGATGCCTCTTCTGGGCATGTGCTCTGCTCAGCATAGCGGCAGGCCGAGCCTAAAGAGGTGTTTTGGGAGGGAGGGTTTCATGCCTGTAAGCAGCCTAGATATATCAGATGTTACCTATGAAATCTCATGCCTCGCTGAACTAGTTAGTCTTTCTGAAGGAGGAAGCAATGCCCTTAATAGGTTATTTTGAAATAGAAATTGCTGAATATTTCATCCCCTAACTACAGGTTTTGTGTTTTTCAGGAGGGCACACAACAGAAATGTTGAGGTTACTTAGCTCTCTGTCCCAGTCATACTCACTCAGACACTATGTTTTTGCTGAGTCAGATAAGATGAGTGAAGCTAAAATACGCTCTTTTGAAGAAAAAAGAGCTGAAACTTTCACCAATTCCTTGGTAAGTGGTTAAATATATTCTGGGAAGATAGTAAAATAGTAATTCCAGTTACCTTTAAAAGTATTTAAATTAGTTTGGGGCGGGGGGGAGGGGGATTAAAGTATCAAGAGAGAGAATGTATCTATTTGAAAAAACAGATTCACTAAAATTTTCCAGGAATATAAATTTTCTGTACTTAACCATTTTTTTTCTATACATTGATGGCTGTTCATATATTGTTATGTTTCTTGTCATGTCAGTTCTGAAAAGTGAATGGAATGAACAAAACTGCTTACACTATATGAAGAGAGAGCCTGCAAATTTTAAATGTAGCCACTTAAGAAATTAATAAAAAATAGTTTCAGGTACTGCACTTTGCCTGCAAGTTTTCCTGCCAATTCTTATGATTTTGCTTAAAATGTAATCTGTGAAAAATACACAAAAAACTGTAGGGGAAAATAACTACAGAGGAGAGAGGAGAAGGATCTAATGAAAATGACTGTGCATAACATGGTATCAGTGGCACCAACTAAACACACTTAAAGAGAAATATTTTTTTTTTCTTTAAAGTTAAAGTAATCATAACTGTTACCCGTAACAGTAAAATTATTGAGGCAGAAATAAGATTTTTAATTTGATGTCCTTCTAAGTGAAAGTTAATACATATTTGTTCTTTTAAATATCTGCAGTATTTTCTGTTAAAACACTAGGAAAGTGACAATACTATTTCTTTTAAAACTAATATATCTTAGTTTTGAATTTTATTATTAGTGTTGGGTTTTGTACTGTATTTTCTTTGAGCTTTTAAACTGACTTTAATATTGTGCAGGCTTGCTTCTCTGTTTCTCTAACATTTATTGAGGAATTGGTTTGCTTTCTGGATAATAATCTGATTCATCTCCAGTTAAATTCTATTGACTGCTTCAGGAGCCACATTAAATCCAGTTTATCTTACCTCTGCAAAACATTTGTATATTTTGAGGTATAATATTGTACGATTAATAGATAACAGCATGAGTCCGATATAGAGCCTGATTCTTGGTGGGAATTGGATTGGTTCTATATATACAAAAACGCATAAAACAACTTTGGGTATGGACTCCACCTTTTTTGAAGCACTTAATTTGTAGTACTTCATTAGCATATAGGCTGTAACAGGGGGCCTTCCCAGGGCCAGTTAGAAGTTGGCGCACCTGCCTGTTTCTGGGCTAACTGCCCATCTCTCTCTCCTGCCATGCCTTGATGGAAAATGATTAAGATATGACCAAGGTGGGAGGCTACCCATTTCGTGCCTCAATGCTGGGGGTGCTATCTGTGGCTCCAAAACTTCCCCTACACTGGAGCCCATGCCCCGCAGATGGCATCCACGTGATATTCTTAACCCACACCATGACGAGTGCTCCAGGGTCTCACAAGGACTCTCACTGTCTCCCTGGAGCAGCGGGTCATTGTGCTCCGCCTCTAGGTCTTTCTTTCAACCCCCACTCAGCCTCTTTGCGGTGGAGGACTTGCCGAGGTTAGGACTTGCCCCTAACTCTCTGGCTGAGCCCCCCTATTCGGCCTCAGGCCCAAGTATGGCCCCAGGCTTCTGAAAATATACCTTGGCCTACTCCCCACACATGGGGTTCCTCCTATGCCCACTCTAGGCCCTCTACACTATGCCCCACCCTGGGGTCTTCTCATCTTCCTCACACAACTACTCATGGGGCTGGCCCTTGCGCTGCCCTTCAGGCTTACTCCCAGTTTGGCCCTACTTAATGTGCCCCTGGGACTGCCCTTGAGGCCTACTCCCATTCAACCCTACTCTGTGTGGGGCCACCTACATCCCTGCCCTCTCAGGGCCTTCACAGCTATCCCTAAGCAGGGGTTTCCAGGGCCTTGCTCCCCTGTGGGCTTAGGCGGCTACAGCCGTGCCTGGCCCCACTCCTCTCCTGAGGTCTTCCACCTCCTAGGGCTCAGCTGGCTGTAGCCGTGCCTCGTCCTCGTACCCCCAAATTGTGGGGGGTAGGAGTTAAGGCGCCCTGACCCACTTTTCACTGGGGTGGTAACTGGCCTGGCATTCCTGGGGGCTCCCAGCCACTAGGAGCCCAACCAGGCCACCCTTCCCTGGCAGGGTGAAATTTTAGGTCATACCTAGGACCAAGAGCCTCCTGCTCTTACCTTCTAGATGTTGCTGCTGTAGCTCAGCCAGGTGATGTTTCTCCCTGGGCTGGCAGCAGCAAACTGCAGCCTCTTTATACCTGGTTCCCAAAATTGCTGCCACCATCAGGCACCTGGCTGCTGCCTGACTCTGCCCTTAAAGTGGCAGGTACCCAAAGGTGCACTGCCACATGGATATACAACTGCCTCCCAGTATAAGTGTCACAGTAAATCAAGGAACCATTTTGATATGATTTGGGCTGATTTCTAGTGCTATAACTCTGTGAGTCATCTGTTCATTCAGTTTTTATAGCAGTTTGACTTTGTTTGAAGCACTATAAGCATGTTTGCCCATGTCCTCAGACTGCATAAGCAAGTATATTACCTTGAGCAAGTAGGTCTATTTATTGTAAGTGCAATAGTAAAATTGCATAGTAAGATTTACGGACTCTACTCCATGGATATTTCTGTTGATTTCAACCGTGTTAAGTCCCAGTACTGAGCACTACAGTTATTACTCAACATTTGCAGAATTGGCAAGACAGGACTTGCCAAAGCTCAGCTTCTGGTGTAATATGAAAAATTAGAGCATTATTTGTACCCGTCTTCATCTCTGATGATGAAGAAAAAGTCACAGGTTGCTCTTAATCCAACATTTCAGTTAAGACTGAGCTAGTCAATAATAAAACCAATGACCTCTACAGCTATAGTATGGTATTAACAATTAAAGCACTTGCAGACTTTTTCAAATAAGTTCTGTGTGGCCATAAGATTCTTTGACCTTCAGATCACTGACTTTGGGAGCTCTTGCTGCAAATGGAAGTGTTTAATGTTTGGTAATTAGACATCAGTACCATAATTTTATGGTGAATCAGAACAGTAATAATTTAGTGTCTTGTTTCATAGGCATTGTAGCAGGAGCAAGGTCTAGGGCCCACTGGTGGCAGAAGTATTAGCTGATAGCCCCACTCTCCATCCCCTGGGTTCGCTCACCATGCCTTGGTGTTAAATGATAGAATGGGGTGAACAGGAACAGGAACATACCTGGTCTTTGAGGTAGTCCATCATGTGGGTTAAAGAGAGTTCCTCTGGATTTTTTCACAGGGCTTCTCCTCCCCTACACGCTTCCCACACCTCTCCCAAAGAGATGTTCTGCAGCAGATGTCAACAGCTTTCCCTTCCAAATTAGTCTCTCTGCTTCCCCCTTTTCTACCAGTGTTCCTCTTTAAGGAACACTGGACCCCATGCCCAAACATTGCCCCTTTAAGGGTCAGTAATCGAAACAAATAAAACCATAGGCTTGCCTTGCCCATTCAACCAACAAGGTAGTCCTGCTGCAGACCTCCTCCTCCTCCTGCTTCTTCCTGAGCCTCACTTTTTGGCTCCTGCTAATCCCTTCCCAGTTCCCTGAGTTCTGTCCAGCTGTGTTCAGCCTGGCCACTTACATCCCTTGGGCCAAGCTGCTTGCCCCTGCCATCTGCCACATCTCCTGTCCAGTGAGAGGAGGGGTTTCCGGCATGGTTCCATTCCCCTGGAGCTTTACCAGTGCTTCCATCTTGCATGCTGCCCCCAGCAGCTTCAAATGTGATGCATGTGGCCCCACCACCCAATCTGGGAGACCTGCCTGTCCCCCGTGACTGCCTCATGGCTGTTTTGTGTCATGTTCCCCAATTGTTTCCTAGTCCTTGCCTAGCTTGACTGTCTTCCCAGTTTGCAACCCAGGTAGGCAGTATGGGAGGGCTTTTCTGGACTCTGTATTGCCCAGTAGGTGTCCTGTGCCCAAGCTTTTGCTACAGGCATCATTTGATGAGAATGTATATTACAAAGATTTAATGGGAAAGATTTTTTTTCCATCTGTAGTGTAGCATTTTGTACCAGGCATATAGATTTCCTCTAAGCAATAGTCTTTTTTTCTCCTTTCCTCTGCCCCCCTCCCATTTGCAAATGGAGTTTTATGGTTATGTTTTCCTTAACGGTTAGAAGGAGGAGGAACCCATCTGGCAAATTCTGAGGCTGCTGTTCAGGTAATAGAAATTCATTTTCCTTTAGAAAAAGTCTCTCTTTTGCCAAATATTGGCTGCCTGCCTTGGCTACAAAAATATTCAAACTGAAAATATAAGACTGATGCTGGAAGCAAGAGAACATGCACCTGTAGCTGAAAATGATTGGTCTGTGCTATCTAAAGACCACATTGGCAAACAGCATGTGTTTTGGCACAAGGGGACCTGAGCAATTCTGAATGTTCTTTTTAGAGAACAAAATAAGGCCTTCTTCCTCTTCTCTGTAAAGGATTGGAAACATTGCAACCTGCAACTTGCAACTTTCTCCCTATTCTTCCATCAGGGAGGTAGGTTTGTCTCTTTCTGCACCACCTGTCAGAAATGAGAAAGACAAATTTCTAAATTCTTACAGAAAGTTTGTATAGATTATATTTAACCAAACATCATACGCAAAAGCAGATACTACCAAAATGTTGTTCCTGGCCTGTGGCTTAGTACAGCCCTTAAAACTTGGCTATGGAAACCAGTTAGTTTGCCGTTATTCAGGCATCCTCCTCAGTCTGGCTGCCCAATGCCCAGGGAGAGAGAAGAAAGCTAGAGTCAACCTCCACCTAATCATAGCCTTCCAAATCCCCAAAATCCTGAGGGCTCCTTGAGGCCTTTTGTACGGACATTGCTTGCTTCTGCATTGTCCACTGTCTTCGCTTTCCACTTTCCCAGATGTTTACCACAGTGCTTCTAAGGGAGCTGTGTGACTTCCGAGCTGCTGCCCATAGAACCATCTGTATCCTGAATGAGGAGCTTTCAGAAGTTGCTGTTGACCCATCCAGCAGTGAAAAGAACAGCTTAGATTAGATGACTAAAGGACAGGTTGGAGAATTCACCAGCCACTTTAATGTTGACATTTGATTTTATATTTTGCACTTGTTAATATATCTACATCTAAAATGGATTAGCAGAGCCAGATTAACTACATCTAAAAAGGATTAGCAGAGCCAGATTAGCAGAGCCAGAGAAGTATAGCAGCTTTAGTGAGAGGCCATAAGTATGTGTGGTGGCCCACACAAAGTAGGGTGCACCATTGTGGCCTGAAGGACTGTGTGTACTGGGGTGTAGAATAGGGTTCCAAGGACGCCCTGAAGGGCTGCACTGGGGCTGTGTTGAGTAGGGCTGTAGATGTGGCCTGAAGGGCAGCACAGGAGCCAACCCCCACAAGCATAATAAAATAAGTGAAGGCCCTAGTGAGAGGGTATAAGTTGAAGCCCAGGAAAGGGACAGTTAGGCCCAGGTAAGTCTATGGACACATGAGACCTCAGCTGGGCCTTAGGCTGGTAAGTCCTCAGACATGGTGAGGTCAAGTTTGGGTCAAAAGTTAAGAACTTGTTTTGGATGCCATCTGCGAGGCATGGGATGCGGTGTAGTGGTGGTATGGAGCTTTGTATAACCCCCTTGGCATCTGGGCATAAAATGCCCACATCCCTACATCCTTGCCAGTGAATCTGTCCCTTGACTTGAAGGAACCATTTTTGGAAATGTGAGGATGGGTCAAAAGAACATTCAGAATCGCTCAGGCTCCCTTTGTGCCAAAACACATGCTGTTTGCCAGTGTGGTCTTTAGATAGCACAGACCAATCATTTTCAGCTACGGGTGCATGTTCTCTTGCTTCCAGCATCAGTCTTATATTTTCAGTTTGAATATTTTTGTAGCCAAGGCAGGCAGCCAATATTTGACAAAAGAGAGACTTTTCTTAAAGGAAAATGAATTTCTGTTACCTGAACAGAAGCCTCAGAATTTGCCAAATGGCCCTTAAATAATATACATCTAATATACTGACAGCATTTTATGCTTATGAAAGCTATACTAAGAAATCCTAATATTTGGTATGAAAAAATGTTAAATAAATCTAATTTCCCTGGAATGATTACTGGGAATCATCTACTTGAATCTAAGATGAGGTTTTCTTCCCCATTCAACATAGGGGGGAAAAAGACCTTCATCTTAGATTCAAGTAAAAGCCTGGGGGTGGAGGGAGGCTGTGATTGCAGCTCCTACCCCAAGCTCAGGGTCAGATTTGGAGCCACAGTTGCTGTACCCCTCTGCAGCCTCTGCTCCCTGCCACCACTTACCTTCCCCTTACAGCTCCAGCTTCTGCTGGGTCCCCCTCCAGCTGGGCACAAGGAGCATGGAGCATGTGCTGCCTCCTGCCCCAGCCTGGCCACAGAGCATTGGTGGTAGTTCTGGCCCTGGCTTTGAGTCTGGGGATGAAGCTGCAATTGCTTCAAGAGCTGGTGTGTGGTTAGGCTCTGTCCTCTGTGCTTTGGGCCAGAGTAGGCCCCCAGCAGGAGTCAGAGCTGTAAGTGACAGCAAAGGGTGGGACAGGCAGCAAAGGGGCCAAGTGTGCGGGCAGCAAGTGCAAAGTGGAACAGGTGCCAAGGGATGCAGGCACTGTGGGGAGAGGCAGGCTTCCAGGGTTACAGGCATGGGGAGACAGGCAGGGGGGCAGGTCCTGGGGTAAGGGCAGGTGGAAGGGATGTAAGTTGGAAGGGGCAGGCACGGGATGTGTAGGCACTGATGGAGGGCAGATGGTGGGTTGGCATGGAGTAGGCCACTTGACTCCCCTGCCGCCTGCCCTACTACCACTTGCTCCCCTGCCACTTCTTGCCATTGTCCAGAAATGTAGGGAACAAATTTAACACAACCCTCCAAAATTTAATTCTAGACATGGAAAATTTTATAATTTCCATTATAAATTTTATAATTTTCCATGGCCAGAATCTAATTATTGGGGGTCATCTTGAATTCAGAGTCATCTTAGATTCAGGTAAATGTGGTACTCTGTGTTCAGTCGAATAGATTGAAATAAGCCATGGTAATGTCAGGTTTCCACAAGCTCTCCTTGCATGCTTGTCCAAAATAAGAACATGCACTAGGTAAACACCTGAAGCTTTTGTGTTTAAGGTTGCAGTTCCCTATACTCAGCAGGTTTTGAACTGACAGTTTGCTCCATTTGGTATCTAACAATGAAGAGGTCCCCAATTATAGAATCATAGAAGAGTCGGGATGGAATGGATCTCAAGAGCCCCTTGCACAAGGTATGATTGTCTCTGATTAAACCATCCCAGCCAAGTGTCTGTCCAACCTGCTCTTGAAAATTTCCAAGGGTGGGGATTCTATGGCTTCTTTAGACAGTTTGTTCCAATAATCACCCATTTTCATAGAAAGTAATCTTCAAACTAAATTTCCTCTTCTGCAACTTGAGGCCATTGCTCTTAGTCCCATCCCGTCAGCCATAGAGAAAAGCTCACTTCCATCCTCTCTATAATTGCCTTTCAGATATTTGAAGACTGTTATAAAATCCCCCCTCAGTCTTCTCTTTTCCAAACTAAATAATCCTAGTTCTTTCACCCTTTTCCCATAAGTCTTGAGTCTCGGTCCCTAATTATTTTTGTCACTCTGCACAAAACTCTTTTTAAATCTGTCCACATTTTTCTTGAAGTGGCCCAAAACTGGACACAGTACCCCAGCTGAGGCCTCACCACTACTGAACAGAGCAGAAGAATCACTTCCCTTGATTTGCAAGTGACATTCCTGTTAATAAAACCCAGTAAATGGTTGCCTTTTTTCACAAGAGCACGCTATTGGCTCATATTCAGCTGATTGTGTATTGTAATCCCCAGGTCCTTTGCTACAGTACTGCAGCCTAGCCAGTCATTCCCCAGTTATTCAATTATTCTATCCCAAGTGCAGGACTTTGCAGTTGTCCTTGTTGAATTTCATCTAACTGATTGAAGACCATTTTTCAAGTCTGTCCGGGTCATTCTGCATCCTTACTCTCCCCTCCTGAGTGTCTGCAACTCTACCCAACTTGCTGTCATCCACAGATTTGCTAAGCATGCACTTGATCTCATCATCCAAATCATTAATAAAAATGTTGAACAATACCAGACCCAAGATAGACCCCTGGGGAACCCCATCTGATACCTCCTTCCAACTAAATGTTGAACTATTGATGACAATTTGTTGAGTATGATGACCCACCCGGTTACTCCAGTTACAGTACTTTTATCTAGTCTGCATTTCCTACCGTGTTAATGAGAATGTTGTGGAAGACAGCATCAAAAGCCTTGCTAAAATCAAGGTATATCACATCAACTGCTCTCCTCCAATCCAGTTTGTCATCTTATCACAGAAGGAAATCAGGGTGGTCAGGAATGACTTGCTCTTGGTGAATTCATGCTGGCTATTCCTGATCAATTTGTTCTCTAGGTGCCTCATAATAGATTCCTTGAGGACCTGCTCTATGGTCTTTTCTTTTCAGGTATCAAGGCAAGGCTGACTGGTCTGCGATTCCCTAAATCCCCTTCCCCCTTTCTTATGGGCGCTATATCTGCCATTTTCTAATCATCTGGGACCTCACCTGACCTTCACAAGTTTTTAAAGAGGATAACCAATGGTTCTGAATTTACCTCACCCAATTCCTTCAGTACCATAGGGTGCATCCCACCTGGCCCTGCTGACTTGAAATCATCTAGCTTCTCTAAGTAATCCTGTTATTGTGCTACTGTAGGCTGTATGTCTCCTTTATCTTTGGTGCCAACTGCACTCATCATCCGGTAGCTGCCCCTGTTTGTGAAGGCTGAAGTAAAAAAGGCCTTAAGTACTTCAGCCTTTTCTGCATCATCCATAACTAGATCGCCTTCCACATTCCATAAGTGACCTATGGTTTCTCTGGTTTTCCTCTTACTTTTGGCATACTTATAGAATTCCTTTTTATTCCCTTTTATGTCCCTCACCAGCTACATCTCAAATTGTGCTCAGCTACCTTAATTTTCTCCCTGTATGTCTGTGAAATACTCTTATACTCTTTCCTGGTACCATGTAGGTTGGCTTTTTGAGTCTCAGCTCACTGAACAGAGATTGCTGTCTAGCCAGACTGGCCTCCTGTCACATTTCTCATTTTTCTGTCATATTGGGATGGACCCATAAAAGGACCTCCTTAAAGAACAGCCAGCTCTCATGGACTCCTTTTCCCTTCAGACTGGTCTCCCAAGGGATTCTACCCACCAGTTCCCTGCATTTGTTAAAGTCTGCTTTTCCGAAGTCCAGTGTCTTTATTCTACTGGTCTCCTTTCTTTCTTCCCTTAGGCTCTTGAACACTATCATTTAATAGTCGCTGTCACCCAAGTTATCTTCCACCTTCATATTCTTAACCAATTCCTCCCTAATTGTGAGCTGCAGGTTGAGAAGAGTTTTCCCCCTAGGTGGCCTGTCTACCACCTCCATCAATAAATTATTCCCAGCACACTACTAGAATTTGCTGGACTGCTTATGTACTGCTGTTTCCCTCCCAGCACATGTCCCCAATAACATACTGGAAAAACAATTAAAATAAACACCAATATATGGGAGCACATTAGGAATAGACTAGCTTGTGCACTTTTTGATATACAGATATGATAATGCAATCTTCCAATAAAAGATATGAGGGAGTTTTAGCTGTTTTTTTCTACTTTGCAATAAGCGAAGAGAGAAAAGACTCACCAATGAAAAGTCTGGAGGGCACAGTTTTCTGGAGTTGATAGCTGGGCCAACAAACTGGCTTCAGGCTAGGACACAGGTAGGCAACATCTCAGGCTAAGAGCATGTTCTTGGAAAGTGAAAACAAAATTGGTTTCGCCATTATTTGAAATATACAATACAAGACAGATTCGTTCTTCAGTGCCACTTGTGAACATCTGGAAAAGGCACCAGATCCTGCTGAAATCAGCTAAACCAGTTTTGGCGGGGGGGGCAGGGGCTTTGGGTTTTTTGCCATGGTGAAGAAATCTATATTTAGTCTTCTAACAAAGCTTGCCCCAATTCTGTAAACATGTATGCACTTGACTTGTCTGACTGAGTCTTCATCCATATAAAGTTACTTCTGCACCTAATTTTTTTCAGGACTGTGCATCATAGGGTGTTGTTTACAAAAGAAAGCATGATTAAACTATCAATGTTAACTTGTTTTTGATAACTGCTTTTACTTGGGAAAAATCTCTTGACTGTGCAGTGTTTAAAACTTGCCTATATCAAAACAAAATATACAGGTTCACTGTTGGCAAAACATTCAAAGTCTTTTCTCTTGCCTAAATTTGTGAAGTTAGAATTTATGAAACTGCAGTAATTTATTTTTTACAGAAAAAAATCTAGCTCTGGGAAAACAGGTTTAAAATTTCTTAGTCTACTCTATGAGGCTGTCTAAAGTTTTACAAAAGGAATGTCATTTCTTGAAAGCACTCCATGCACTTCAGTGACCCCATTTACTGGGAGGATTTGCACACCCACAGTCCACACCATGGCACTTCTGTTTGCCTGTATGTAACACAAAAACTTTTCACTGCTGTATCTGATGAATTCCAAAGTCTCAATCAGTGTTCTAACCATTAGTGACCAGTATCAGATCAATTTTAAAGAAAATCCAAAGACAGAGGAGGCAGCTGAAGGATTCACAAAGTGCCTGCAATCTGTTTAGCGAAGGCACAGCTTCATATACTTTCTGCAGTTGTTAACAAATCAAGCACCTGGTTGAGAGCACCTATTACTGCCTTTGAGCATAACAACTACATGACTTCAACGCTTCCAGCATAACCCATTCTTGTCTCATTTCTACTCCTCTGCCTGATTAGAATTTTTAATATATTGCCACCATTAATGACTTTTCCAAACAAACAACACTAGAAGGAAAGGGTTCATAGGGATTGTGGTACGCATAGAGCAAGGGAGTCAAACCAGAACTGAACCACTATTTATTTTTTAGTGGTTTGAACCAGAATGGAACCCAAAATAATTTAGTGCATCTGAACCCAAACCTGACCCAAACCTAAATAAATACTGGGTCACATCCCTGCACAGAGCCATGAGGGAATTTGGGAAGGACCCTAGTATGGAAGGAGGAAGAACATGAGGTCTCTGCACTAGATGACCTCATGCGGTCTTTTCCAGCCCTACTTTCCTATGATCTTTTCCTATGAGGAGAGGGAGTGGGAGCAGGAGTTGGTGGGTGTCCCTGTGTAGCAGGATGGAGTCCTGGGGTCGCCGTGCTACCCCTAGGTCCCCTCTCTGTACTGTGCCAAGCATGCTCCAAACACCCTCAGAATCTTGTCCGCCATGTCTTTGATCTTCTAAATCATAGGGAGGCTGCCCTTTGTCCTCTTGGCTACGGTTCCTGCGGTATGCCAGACCAGTGTTTGGTACAGGTGTTCAGGTACACCCCCGCCTCATGGGCTATGCGTGGCTCCGACCATCCCTTTACCATGCCCCAAGCCTCACTGATGGACCGGACGTTCGTCTGTCTCTTTTGCCCACTCTCTCTCTGGGGCCTTTCCATTGCCCGTTCTGGCTGCCTGCTGCCTTGCTGGGCATCCTTGCTACCCACTCTCACTTTCTGGGGCTTCTCGCTTCCCGCTCTCTGGGGCTTCTCGCTGCCCGCTCTCTGGGGCTGGGGCTCCCACACTGATGTGGTTCCCCTATGAGGCCTCCTCCATTCCCTTATAGCCTCACCCGGTCCTCTGGTATACAACAGCAAACAAAGGACAAGCCCCCGGGCTATAATACAACACTAAACTGCATGGCTAACCTCCTTCGAATCACGCTCCGCGGGTGCTCCATCCTTGGCAAGCATCACAAACTGCTCACGTTCAGGCCTTTCCCCTTTTCTTATTTTGGCAGTACTCCTTCTCCTTTGGTTGCCCTCCCCACAATGCCTGCATCCCTTGGCACCTGTTCCACTTTGCACTTGCTGCCCGCACACTTGGCCCCTTTGCTGCCTGTCCCACCCTTTGCTGTCACTTACAGCTCTGACTCCTGCTGGGGGCCTACTCTGGCCCAAAGCACAGAGGACAGAGCCTAACCACACACCAGCTCTTGAAGCAATTGCAGCTTCATCCCCAGACTCAAAGCCAGGGCCAGAACTACCACCAATGCTCTGTGGCCAGGCTGGGGCAGGAGGCAGCACATGCTCCATGCTCCTTGTGCCCAGCTGGAGGGGGACCCAGCAGAAGCTGGAGCTGTAAGGGGAAGGTAAGTGGTGGCAGGGAGCAGAGGCTGCAGAGGGGTACAGCAACTGTGGCTCCAAATCTGACCCTGAGCTTGGGGTAGGAGCTGCAATCACAGCCTCCCTCCACCCCCAGGCTTTTACTTGAATCTAAGATGAAGGTCTTTTTCCCCCCTATGTTGAATGGGGAAGAAAACCTCATCTTAGATTCAAGTAGATGATTCCCAGTAATCATTCCAGGGAAATTAGATTTATTTAACATTTTTTCATACCAAATATTAGGATTTCTTAGTATAGCTTTCATAAGCATAAAATGCTGTCAGTATATTAGATGTATATTATTTAAGGGCCATTTGGCAAATTCTGAGGCTTCTGTTCAGGTAACAGAAATTCATTTTCCTTTAAGAAAAGTCTCTCTTTTGTCAAATATTGGCTGCCTGCCTTGGCTACAAAAATATTCAAACTGAAAATATAAGACTGATGCTGGAAGCAAGAGAACATGCACCCGTAGCTGAAAATGATTGGTCTGTGCTATCTAAAGACCACACTGGCAAACAGCATGTGTTTTGGCACAAAGGGAGCCTGAGCGATTCTGAATGTTCTTTTGACCCATCCTCACATTTCCAAAAATGGTTCCTTCAAGTCAAGGGACAGATTCACTGGCAAGGATGTAGGGATGTGGGCATTTTATGCCCAGATGCCAAGGGGGTTATACAAAGCTCCATACCACCACTACACCGCATCCCATGCCTCGCAGATGGCATCCAAAACAAGTTCTTAACTTTTGACCCAAACTTGACCTCACCATGTCTGAGGACTTACCAGCCTAAGGCCCAGCTGAGGTCTCATGTGTCCATAGACTTACCTGGGCCTAACTGTCCCTTTCCTGGGCTTCAACTTATACCCTCTCACTAGGGCCTTCACTTATTTTATTATGCTTGTGGGGGTTGGCTCCTGTGCTGCCCTTCAGGCCACATCTACAGCCCTACTCAACACAGCCCCAGTGCAGCCCTTCAGGGCGTCCTTGGAACCCTATTCTACACCCCAGTACACACAGTCCTTCAGGCCACAATGGTGCACCCTACTTTGTGTGGGCCACCACACATACTTCTGCCCCCTCACTGAAGCTGCTGTATTTCTCTGCCCCCTCCCCAGGGCCTCCGGGGTCTTACGCCCCATGGGTCTCAGGTGTCCACAGATGTGCCTAGCCCCTTTGCCTGGCCCTAGATCTAGGTATCCCACCAGGATGCGGGCCTGGGTTATAAGGCACCCCCGCCTTTCACTTGGGAGGCAACTGGCCTGGCATTTCTGGGGAACTGCCCCACCACGGCTAGTCCCACCAAACCATCCTTCCCCAGCAGGGTGTAGGTTTCAGTCATACCCAGGACCAGGAGCTTCCTGCCATCCCCATAACTCCTGCCCTTACCTCCAAGATGTTGCAAGCCGGCTCCAGACAGGCAGCATTCTCCCCACAGCTGCAGCCAACAAACTGCTGGCTCCCCTGAGGGCCTGATCTGAAATCGATACTGCTCAACCCCCTCCTCCTATCATGATGCCCTCCTGCAGTCATGTGACTGCCTCATCAGGGCTGGCCCATACCTGCTGGCTGCCCTGTTGCCTACTTTCAGGCCTTAAAGTGGCAGGCACCAAAGGTGCTCTGCCATGCTCTGCTCCGCATACATAGTTAGAACCACAAGTTCCCAGTGAAATCTTGACCTTTCTAAGCAGACAAACTGCCTTTTGACCCATCCTCACATTTCCAAAAATGGTTCCTTCAAGTCAAGGTACAGATTCACTGGCAAGGATGTAGGGACTGTGTATAAGGCCTTGTATTTAGACACTCATTTAGCAGGTGGGGTGAAT
>NW_017728993.1:42737528-42744497 GCF_001723915.1 Gavialis gangeticus | reverse complement strand
AGGTACAGATTCACTGGCAAGGATGTAGGGACTGTGTATAAGGCCTTGTATTTAGACACTCATTTAGCAGGTGGGGTGAATCTTGGGTATTCTTTGGGAATTGTTTTATATTTTTGTTATTTTATCTGTTTTTGTGATTTTATCTTTTTATGATTGTAAGCCACGCTGAGCCTTTTTGGGGAAGGCAGAATAGATGTCAAATAAAAAGGCAGGTCTCCCGTTAGCCCTGTGCCATCTGTTTTGAGGAAAGTGGAAAATGTTGGGTCGTGTCAGCCTGGTATTCTTCATACAAAACTAATCTTTTCTTTCCTGTTTAAAAAGGAGACAAAGTTTCCAATTTCCTGGTTTTGATAGCTGTTCTTCCCAATTATAAATTCATAAAGAAATTAATTCCTTTGCTTAGGCACTCATTTAAAGAAAATAATAATTGTCTGAGGTTTGATTAAATTAGTTTCTACACTACTATATCTCCATTCAGTTTATGCAGGCAAGAAGCAGAGATGAATCTGATCCACTGATTAAGCATAAAATTATGTAATGTCTCTTATTGTCCACGAGGTGGGGCACTAAATTAACATACCACTGATGAGGTTGCTCCAGCTAACTGACTTACTGAGTTAAAAAAAAGTTTCAAAGTACTAGTGGACAGAAAAAAGGCAGAGTTCTGTTGTTTATCAGTGTATTTGACAAATGTAGCACCCTGTAGCATGCTAAGCATTTTATAGCACAAGGTATTTGTCCCTGAAGAAATCAGAACCGAAGTTTGAAAAAAATAACACAAAGGAACTTAAGAAGCTTACAAGTGAATAGCAAATGGCGTTTTATAGCAGAATTGTTATACATGCCATAATGTACTCTGCAGGAGGAATGTAGTAACTTAATTCATTTTATCCTGCTGTCTTGCAGTTTACCCTTAATCGTATTCCCAGAAGTCGGGAGGTCCGGCAGTCTTGGATCTCATCAGTGGCAACAACCCTGTACTCCGTGTGTTATTCCCTTCCTTTGACTGTCAAACTGAAGCCAGATTTGGTATGTAATATAAACTTTGTTACAGGAGAAGTGCTTTCTGTTGCAAAAGAAGGGCTTATGGTACCCACAGAGTAGACTATGCAGTGTGTATAAATTTATGCTTGCAAGCCTTACCCAGACAAAACTCCCAAGAAAGGATCGTGAGATCAGACTATAATAATTTCCCCTCAGGTATAGTATAACTAAAATTTAGCCCCCAAACTGTTTCCAGTTAAGAGCTGGCAGGTAAATTCTTAAAAGACAAAACACTTTTGCAGTGCTTGTACCTTGTGTTGTTCAACCTGCCTATAATATCAGCCACAGAAAAGACAGAGAATCCTAGACTTACGTCAAGGAAGAAAGATCAGAATACCCAAGTAATGCCCAAGCCTTGTTCAGCAGAGACAACCTCAGTCTGTTTTAAGGATCCTATTTGCCTCATTTGATGATCTCAGAATCAGGAAAGTACATCCTTCAGGTTGTACTGATAGCCGCCAAAAGATAAGTAATACATTTTACCTGGAAAATCTACAGTTTGACTCTATGGCTGAGGGCCTGTAGAACATCTGACCAAATTTCTACTGAATTTACATGTGATATTGAGAATATTTTTATGACATTTTTCCAAGTTTAATCAATAAAATCAGTGTAGTTTTATGCATTTTAAAGTAAAAACTTTATAGTTGGCACTTCCTTATGAAAACAAGACTACTAATTAAAAAGCTGTCCCAATTAAGGACATTTAATTGCAAAAATCTTGCACATTCACTCCTTTTCCCTATTATGAATTGCTTAGTTTACCAAACACCTAAAAATATATTTATGTAAATTAGAATCCCTTGGCAGCCATAGCTTATGAGAGAAAACAAAGACAGGGTTGTGCCAGTAGCAACTTAGGCTAGCAAAAACTAGTTTACCCTTGAGTGTTTTCAGCTGGTACTAAGGCAGATTTCATCCCCTCTTTTAGACAGGTAGAACCTAGTACAATCCAGATTGCTGGTCCTTGATGATGTTATCTCTTCAAAGAACTGGCATGCAGGAGCACAGGCTGCCTGCAATTTCTGTACTTCTCTAAGGCCAGCCCAACTCCCTGGTGTGTCTGGTCTGGGAAAGGCAGATTTAGGCCATCAGGAAGTTGCATTGAATTAGTGCTTCTCATTAGGGGTCTGATCATATTTTAGCACTACCTTGTCCTTGTGAATATCTCCACCTGGCACAAGCCATCATTGCTGTCGTGTCAGTGTGTCCACACTTGGATAATTTACGTGGGCTTTTCAACTACGTGTGCATTCATTTCGTCATGGAGCTATTGAAATTATTTGGCTTATTCCCAGACTATCCTCTCTTTCTAAGCAGATATGTCACTATTAAAGAGCAGACTGTCCTCAAATACGTAAGCCCATGCTAATTAAAACCAGCATGTATCTTTTACATAGTCATCTGAATAAGTTAACATTTCATGTTTTCAAATTACTGCACTCATGGCTATAGTTAGTAGAAACCAGCCCAATCTACAGAGTTTTGAGTTGGAGCCAAACTCTAGATTTAGCGTGTTCAATTCTCAGAGTTTGGTCTCAGATTTTGACCCATCTTTAATATTTAGCTACATTTTAGTAAATATTTTTCCTTTTTCTAATGTTCATACATTTTAAATACATCATAAAGTTAAAAAACTTAACTTTTTAAATACATATAATTTCAGCTAACCACCACTTCCATTCATTGTATTTTCTTGAAAGATTTCAGTAAGACCTGTTAAACAAGTCTGTTAACCCATATAATTACAAAATCGAGTTCTTTATAATTAGCCTGGCTTTAGGAGTATATACAATACAGGCTGATAGTCATGAGATATCCTTTAGGCTTTCCTACAGTTTGTTTCAGTAATTCTAAGTAGCATCAGATTGCAAATAGTATTCCAATATACGTTTATAGAAGCTATTTTGAATTGTTTATGGACATGACCCTGATCTCACTGGCTTCAGTAGTTCCTGTCAGAGCAAACACTGCACTTCTTGCCAGGAGTTTCCATGGGAAGGTTTATTCTACAATATTAACAACTACTAAAGCCACTTCTTATTTTTCAAACCTCAAGAAAACAAAAAAATCAAGGCGAGGTCATTGTGGAACCCCCTGCAATTTTTTTCCATGCCAATTTTCTCTTTTCATTAGAGAAAAGATAAAGGTAACTTTTATCCAAATTAAGGAAACAGCCTATGTGAAATGAGAATAATGAGTGCATTAGGAAATCATCTTGCTACAGTAGAGGTTTCATTTAATGAATACCAATTTTATCAAGTTCTCATTATGAATGAAATTGACTGGAAAATCTAACTGCGCAGCTTGTTACCAAAATATGTTACCAAAGAGCTGACATGCACATCATATGAGAAGAGCAGTATGAACTAATAGCTATGTAATTCAATTGATTCTTTGTTTATTAGAAGGACTTAAAATGGCTATGGCATTTGTTTGTAGATTTGTTAGAACCAGTATCAAAGTCACTAATCTACTGATAATTTAGTATGCAGGTAATGCTTTTGATAGGATAAAAAGTGTTTGTCTTTGTAAAATCAATAACAGTTTAAAGAAGCAGCATGTCTCTGGCAGGATCCGTGAGTACATTCAGTGCATGCTGATTTAATGTTTAAGAGCATTTTTAAATGGCATCGATCAATGTTTATTTACAATATAAGAAGAATAAGCCAGAGAGCTTGTAAAGATTATGGAACGCTTATCAAGGTGAAAACAGAATTAAACTAAAATAGCTTTTATTGGCAATAAAAAGTTCTTAGATATGTAGCATGTGAAATAACTGCTTATATTTAACTGTCTGTGGGTGAAAGTGTGCTCAGTGATCCACAGCTCCCCACATTCTTGGCAGAATATAACGTTCAGTAGTTTACAAGACTTGGAAGGGGTGGAACAAATGTTAGGATTGAATTGAGAGCATTGGTCTATAACTTCTGACATGCAAGTTAGCACCTAAGAATTAAGGGTGCCTGTAGATATGTGGGGATGCTACTCTGATGCGCTGTAATTACAGTGTGTCAGAGCAGACTGGACTGATCAAGTCTGCTGTACCATGCTAATTAGCGCACTCCAGCAGCCTCCCCATCTCAAGCATCCTTGTGCTTCAAAATGGTGGTGGGGTGCTTTAGTTAAAGCACCCCTGCTACCATTTTGAAGCTTGGGACACTGAATACATGAGATGCTGCAGGTGCTTTAATTCGAGTGGCTCTCAGAGCTTCTCTAATTAAAGTGCCTCCCCCACCACCACCCCCAGAGCATGTGTGAAGATGTCCTAAGTTTAGAAACACCAGGCACAGTATCTGGTCAAGCCAAAAGCTACATTTTTGTAACACTAAAACCTGTGGGGACTCTAGCTTTTATCAGTCCAGGCAAATATTTTTCTGCTATATATTTTTGTTGAAGAAAAGTACAAATTTGGCATTCTTTTCAGTCATTTACATATAGGAGTGACTGATCCTGCAAATCTTTGTGCACCAGAGATTGCTTTTGGTCCCGGTAGAAATGTTGACGAATATAAGGTGAGGCCTTTAACTGAAATAGTTTTGACTGGGGATCAGAAGGCTCCAAGTGCAGCAGATCTGATGTTTCACCGTTCAGTGAATAGAGCTGAAGAGAAGTCCTGGAAAAGGTTGTCTCTGCAACGTAAAAAGGTCAACATTGTTGGGGATGCATTTACTTAGATTGGCATATCTAGTATGCTCATGGGCCAGTAAGGGGGAAGTAGCAGACTGCAGCACAGGGATTGCATGATTTGCCTCTGGGTTGGGGGAGGATTATTTTCCCTTTTATATCTTTCACTGATCTCCAGGCAAAGTCTTTTCTACTTGTGCTTTGTGTGAGGGGGGGCAGTGTGCCACCCATTCCATTCTTAAGGCAGTAAGCGCTGAGGGTGCTAAGCAATTGCAGGGTCAGGACTTGTGCTAAAAATCTTATTTGAAGTTCATTTTTGTCAGAGAAGTTGTATGACTAGGATCTTAAAGAATGAGAAAAGATTTAGCTGTTCAACTTGAGATGCTTTATATTTTCATAATTAAAGTGCTCATTAGTAGGTGAAAGCTAGCTCCTCCTCCTTGTCAGGTTGGACACCCAAAAAAGTCAGTAATCACTTCTGCAAATCTTGGCCTCTGTTCTTATAGATAGGTACAATATGTCAGAAATAAGCAACATAATGTGCTGTGGCCACATCCATCAAGGGCATCTGCTGGTGGCATGGCATGGTCTGATCTCACTTCTGCTTTAGTTTCCTACTTGTCTTTGATCAGATCCATCAGCCTCTACCACATTCCAGACTGAGGTGACCTAGCTCGCTGGCAAGAACACACAAATATCCCAAACCCTTCTAAGGTAGCCAAAGTTCAAAATAAACACTTGGACAAACTCTCCCACACTATCTGAGCTAAATTGCTAGCACACACTGAACATCTTAGCCTAGGTAGAGAACTAAGCAAGCAATACATCCCTCTCACCAGAGTTTTGGTAAGCCAAAGTCAGTCTCCTGTAGATTTATCATTCCACATGGAGAATCTAGTAAAAGAGAAGTTTTCATTCCTGCAAACGCTGAAAGGTTTGCTTTCCCTTTCCTAGCCAGCTATCAGCTGAGGGGGCTCTCTCTGTAATCTGATACCTGCTTCAGGTGTGGCAGGGTAGGGCTGATTAGATGTCCAGCAACCTATTACTCTTTCTTGACTGACAGGATTTGTACACATCAGTGCACATGGCCAGTTCTTAAGCTAGTTAAAGTCTCTGTAGCAGACTTGGGTATTTTGTACAGGAATGCTCACACAGTGAAACTGTATGAAAGGAGACCTTTATTTCACTTAGCTAAGATTTTCCATTCTTTGTACCATGCTCAAAATGTCTTAAATTCATAGCATTTTAGCAGATTGTCACAATGGATAATAAGTTATTGTTCCTTATATCACAATTCTCATTAGATCTTTGTGGTAAGCCGCAAGATCTGGGTGGCGCCCTCAGTTGCCTATTACTTTTGAGTAAGTGCACTTTTTGTGATGCTAGTATTAAGAATAATCTGGTAAGATCTTTTGTGCACTTTTTCCATAATTTGTCCGGTACTGGACTGTTTTTATATTATGTCTCATCTTGTATCGTTCTTTTTAGATCAAAATATTCAACATGTAGAAGAGAAACCACAGTAGGAAAATAAAACGATAAACTCTGTAAGTTGCACAGTATAAAAAAAAGTGAAGTTAAACCACACAAAATTAAAATTAAGTATTCGACCAGGATTAATGAACACATTGGAGTCTTCTTTTTCTTTAGTATCTTTTACATACAGTATGCCTACATTTCAGTGCCAGGAGTACTCCGTAGCTTGGTTAATTAGCTCATGCTGAGCTCTGTGCTGCCATGGCTGAAGTACCCCAAGTGAGCTGCTTTAATTTGTAAGTCTGTATAGGATGCTGTAGTCAGTTTTCATCTATGAAGCACTTCATGAATGTTCACTTATCCTTGATAGGTAAGTAAGCAAGCAGTGTTATACTCCATTGGTAAAATGAGTAAGTGAAGAGTAAGTGAAGTTAAGTGATTTCCCTAAATCCCCATAGAGAGTCAGTGTTAGTGTTAAGATTCCACTGAAATCGAGGCTCCCATTTACAATTAGCCTCTGAACTGAAGCTATCCCATTCATCCTCCTAAAAATAGTTTCCTATTTTTTTCCATTGCATAATTTACATCCACAGCACATAAGTTACCATCTTTCAAAGCAAATAAAAATGAGCTAATAATTGAATTCGCTACAGTCTAGTTGTGATATCTATTCCTTGCCCTTAGTGTCCTGCTGCAGATACTTCAATAATACCAGCTTTTGCATTGAAAGGAAATACCAACCACCATTAAGGGTGCTTGACCCCCTGGGCGACAGTGACGACTGCCTGCCAGAATTCACCATTCAGCGCAAGGTGGCAAAGG
>NW_017728993.1:42722377-42737517 GCF_001723915.1 Gavialis gangeticus | reverse complement strand
GGTCCCTTCCGACCCTAGAAACTATGAAACTATAAGAATAGGTTTGTGTTGATAAAACACTACCTAGCTAAGTGGCAGACTTAGAAATATATTGTTATACATATAATAATTAGTTATATTTTACCATCTAAATTATCCAGAATGTTAATATAGTGGATGCTTTTACATGTATAATGAAAATTGCATTGAAAACAGTGGTTTAGAGTTACTGCCCATGTGTGTTTTATATTTAATAGTTTTTAGGTTTTATTTTTATTTTCCTCTTTGGAGTGAACAGTCCACAATGGTAGTCTCCATTTTGTGATAAGGATGAAAAAATACATGCCTTTATCTTAAATAGCATCTACAAGCCAAGGAATTTCCTGGGGCTTTATGGTTAGGAGACCATTCAGATACAAGCTCGGTCAAGATGCTACTTTGAACTCTGGGGTGTGCTAAAAGATAACTTAGAGAGTATGACTAAGAGCCATGTCCCAAATCCTGGCAACTGGATCCTTCCAGCAGATCATATAGAATCCATGGATCACTGGATTGGCCACTTCAACAGCTCCTGATCACTGACTGGCAAGATTGCAACTATGCTATGGTACCTTTGATGCTTTATCCTTGATGTTGCAATTGGGAATGCTTATGTCTAAAAAAAGAATGACAAGCAACTTGGAGAAGGGAAAGGGAAGGGCCAGGCCCAGAGTCCAAAGGAGCAGGCAATGCTAGGGACCTAGATTATTCTGCACATGCAGCACAAGGAAAAGTAGTGAGAAATACATTCAGAAAAAGCTCTTTTAAACAACATGGATCAGAAAGGCATCCCAGTTAGATCAGTAGTGTTTGTATGAAATAGAGATACCTTCAGTTGATAGAAGGTCAGGGGCTTGTTACTGTTAATTCAAGTGGTTTAAAGACCTGGGGCTATATTTATCACTAGTATAACATCACTGAAACCAGCAACTTGTACGCTGGGGTAAATTTGTCTCATTCCTTTCATCCTGGTTTGTGTTATAGGATTTCAGATTGTTACCTACTGACAGCAACAGAACACAACATTTGAACTAGTTTTATATTCTGGTCAGGGGAAAAGCTGTTGATAACATTTCCAAATTGCACAAAAAATCGGTAGTTACTTCAGTGGTCTTTCTGGTGTCTAGAGAAGGCTTGAAAACTTTCCTGCCATCTCCCCTTCCCCAACAAAAGCAACAACCTATACTGTTTGGATTTTTTACTTTAGAAAATGTAAGAATTGTCAAATGTCAAATCTATTCTTAGCTGGCTTTGGAATGCAGAACTCAGAAATGTTTTTTAAACTCTCATAGATGACATCAAGAGCTAGGGTACTAAATCTTTAAAAAAGATATAGTCTCTCCCAAACATTTTTAGGATGCCACCTATGAAAGCTTATGCCTCTCTATACCAGTTAGTCATTAAGGTACCACCCTGCCCTGCCTTTTGCCTGACTTCAGACGAACGTGGCCAACTACCTCTCTCTGCTCATGTTAGGGCTGAAGAAACTCATGTCAATAGGTTAAATGATTTGCTGAGGATCCCATGGTGAGTCAATAGCAGAAAAAAAATGGAACCCTGGTTTTCTGAGTCCCAGGACCTACATCTAGATAACAAGCACCTACCTCTTTCCCCTTTGCTATAAATGTATTAAGTATAAAAAGCAGTTGAAAGCATCAGTGAACAAATTATTCTTGATTTTAATTTTACAGACTGCAGCAGACTGACTGTCCAAATATCAAAAGCGAGCTGGTTGCACAGCTAAGGCTGGAAAGCTGTGGTTCCCACAGTCGCAGGACAGTAATTAGAGCATACTCAGGAATCAGCTGATTCAGAAATCCAAGGGAAAAAACCTAAGAATAGAAAATGATAAAACAAGCTAGACCATGGCCACTAAATACCTTTATAGATCAGTAAAAGAATATTAAAATAGAAACATTACAAAAACATATACCAGTGAAAAAAATAGCTGTATTTTACATAGCTTGCAAGGTACATATATCCACATCATAAATTCTTTTTCTCCCTCGTAGACTACCTTTCTCCCTAAAAAACGAACTGCCAAACCAAGGTACTGTGGGTCAGGATACAACGGGGTCGGGGGGAAAGGGACTCGGTAGTGGGGGTCTACTATAAACCGCCACACCAGGAGGATGAGCTAGACCTGGAATTCTCCAGACAGCTCTCAGAGGCCATACGGTCAAGAGATATGGTTGTCATGGGTGACCTAAACTACCCTGACATCAGCCGAGAGGAGCAGTCAGCCAACTCTAACCACTCATGCAGGTTCTTAACCTGCATACAGGACCTCCACCTAATGCAGGAGGTGTACGATCCCGCTAGGGGAAATGCCTTGCTGGGCTTGGTGTTAGCTACAGGGGATGACCTGATGGGGAACCAACTTCTGAGGGAAGTGATGCTCGCTCCTGACCTGGGGGTCTTGGAAAGGAGGCTAGATAGACACCTAGTTGGGGTCGTTTGACCCCAACATCCTTTCTTGCCCGTGGCAGGGGGTCGGACTTGATGATCTGCTCAGGTTCCTTCCAACCCTACCAACTATGAAACTATGGAATCTGCAGGTACAAGGTAACCTAGGGGATAGTGACTATCAATTGATTGAATTCACTATCTGGCAAAAGGTGGGTAAACTAACCAGCAGGGCTGAAGTGCTAGACTTCAGAAAGGCTGACCAGTGTGCTCAGGAGATTAGTTAGTGAGGCATTAGAGCTCAAGACCATTGGTTAAATGGGGGTCCAGGAAGAGTGGTCGTTCCTCGAGGAATCAATCCTATGGGTGCAGAAGGAGACAATTCCATTGCACATAAAAGGGGGCAAAGGGGCCAAGAAGCCCTCTTGGCTGAACAGGGAAGTCCAGGAAAGCCTAAGGACAAGGAAAGAGGTATACAGGCTGTGGAAACAGGATAGTTACCAAGGAGGAGTATTCACTTCTCTCTTTTCTCTCTCCCCCTCTCCTTCCAGAACCCGCTGGTGCTGTAGTCTGCCACAGTGGGAAGGCAGCAGCAGCAGCTGTGGATTCTGTTGGTAGGTTCAGGAGCCCAGATGCAGAACCTGCCATCAGTGTCCATGTTGATGCCACTGACACCCTCCTGGTACATTGGAAGTTCCCACCCATAGCCCCGACCCAAAACTCGCCAGCAGCATCAACTGTGGACCCAGGCAGGAGCTGCTGCTGTGCCAGGCAGGTAGTGGCATCAGCTGCAGGCACAGCCAGCAGGTTCCACAGCTGACACTGGTGCCTGCCTGACACAGCAGCAGCTCCTGCATGAGTCCACAACTGACACCACCGGCAGGTTCTGGGAAGGGGCTCCGGGCAGGAGCTTCCGCTGTGCCAGAGGGCAGGGGCGTCAGCTATGGATGCCGCTGGCAGGTTCTCTGTCCAGGCTCCTGAAACTACCAGCAGGGTCCACAGCTGATGCTCCTTCCTGCCTGGTGTGGCAGGAGGCCCACCCAGGTCCACAGCTGATACCTGATGCTGCTGGGTTGAAGCAGTGCTGCCCGCCTGCCTGGCACCACATAGCAGCCAGAGCCACTGCCCACCCATGGGCCAGATCCAGTTATTTCGCACCTGTCTACCCATGGGCCTGATTGAATCTGTTGGTTGGCCAGCTCTGGCCCACAGGATATATTTTCCCTACCCCAATCTAACATAATGTAATAGTCATCTATTTTACAATATTTACAAGCAGTGATAAAATATGGCATTCACAGAAGAGAATATTTGACTTGTCATTAAGACTGAACAGCTTTTCCATGGCTTATGCCCTGTTTACAACATTTCTTTATGACATTTAAACTGTATTACATTTTAGACACATTTGAAGGCACAGGGTAACATTTAAAAAATGACTTGTTCATAAATATAACCAACTTCCAGTGAATTAGGCTCTTAAAGATAGATTTTTTAAAGTATTTAATTACCCCAAAATACAGGTAAGCTAGGGATTTTTAAAAGCATCTTGATGCCTAACTCCCAGAGTGTTAAGTGCCTAGATCACTCATAATCAACCTGGCTTGTGGGCCAGATACAACACACAGACATGGGGTTTTGGCAGTGGAGAGGGGGTTGGCAGTGGTCCTCTTCTCCTGTCCCTGCTGAAAGAAACAGTGGTTGTAGGAGGTCTTCTTTCCATACTATTCAGAAAGAAGCAGAGGTAGAGGCCTAGTGCCTGTCCATCTGTAACCCAAGCTGGGTCATTCTGGCCTGCAGCCAGAAAATGTTGCTGACTGCTGGCCTAGATGGTTTTGAAAAATTCACTAGGTTTCTTTTCTATCTGCCTCTTTAGATGTCTGGATGCCTTTAAAATGCTGTCTATCAGTGTCTGTCAGTTCTGAAAATAGGATTTATGCCCCTAAATAATTTAAACATTTCTGAAAAGTATACTGAAAGTGCAAGTCCCAAACAATTTGCAGACAGCAGACCACCTATAAAAGAAGGAAGGACAGGATGCAACAAAAAAATCAGTACTTTTTCATAAGGAGGTGTTTTGCTATGTTCTATTATTTTAAAGAATGTTAGATACTGAAGTTCCTTTTCCTTCATAGTTACTTATTTTTTACATAAATCAGTATACTAAGATCATGCTCTGGGTAAGAGGAGTTTCTAATGCGGGTCACAAGCTTGGCACAAAGCTGCCTGGAGTCTTTGGGTGGCATTGAGACACGTTAGCAATTTTGTAGTGTCCACCTCCTACCCCCATCCTGGTTAATCATGGAATCAGAGGGATGACATCGCTCCAACCATGCACAGGTGTAGGGTGCACTGTTCCTAAATCATCCTACACATGCTTAAGAAGTGACTGGGGATGGCATTAGTAGTCAGCAGAAACTGGAGAAACCTGAGGGCTTCCATAAATTTGTAAGGAGCTGGCCCTACAGCTAGACATTGTCAGGATTAAATGAACACAACACAGGACTTCAAAAAATCTTTGCACACTACTGCCAAGCTATGCCAAGTGTTCCTCCTGGCACGATCCAGAATCTGTCCCAGAATATAGATAGCAGTGAGTTTCTATCATGTTGTCAAGCTCACAAAGATCAGTCTCTGTGAAATTCCCCTAACTGAGATAAGACAGCAGGAAATGTTGACAGTTTCCATGTGCAGAACAGTCTAGTGTTAATTTTTTAAATGTCCATTAAGTTTGAACAGACTTTGCTGTACTCTTTTCTGACAGCTATATCTTAGAATCATCAGAAGTGCTGCCATATTTAGTTATAAATGAGTTTGTTTGTCTAAAGAAATGTAATTCATCTTGCAAGTTTTCTGCCCTTTTTTAAAGCCGTTTGCCTGACATTTAATCCTGGTACAGCTGTGAGCTCTGGTTTCAGTGTATTAGCTAATAAATGTCATTCTGATGCATTGTTGCATTCATTTACACTAAAGCAGCTTTCATCTGCAGTGGATACCATGTGTCGGAGTTCACTGTGTACTAAACTGGGGGGAAAAAAACTATAGGCCTCATTTGATGCCTTTCAACAGCAGCAAAAAATTTCTAAAGCAAGATGACACAATTACCAGAGTTTCAATATAGGAATTATTAAGAACCTATGCATTCATCAGACTATGGAAGTGAAGGACACTAACCATTTAATGGCACTGTCAGTGCCTTGCAGCATTAGACATATAATTGCAAGAGAATTTGTTAACTAGAAAAAGTACTAGTTTCACACACTTCGTGGTGTACTTCCAGAAGCAGTACAAGAGAGAGGAAAGGCACAGGGAGGAATTAGGTGTTATATAATAAACATTTTACATCTCATACTTCATTTTAAAATTACATTATTACATTGTTTCATTCACTGTATGGTGTTATATAAAATTACTCAAACTTAATGTTAGAGAGCTTCTTACTGTATATAGGTCCAGATATGAAAAAACCCAAACAGCTGGAATTAAACAGAGACAACCAATTAACTGGGAACCCCCTTATTTAAGGCAGACAAGGTTCTTTGAGTGAATCTGATATCTTTTATTAGACCAACTTAAATAGTTGGAAAACAATTATTAAGCAAGCTTTCAGGGGTATTCCTGAATAACCTAAAGTAGGAATGTCAAAGATACAGCCCATGGGTATCATTCAGCCTGCAGTACTGCCCATAGATCTTGGAGATCTTGCTGCATGCAGCATTGGTCCAGGATGTGTGTTGTGCCAGTCTAGGATGAGCACTGCAGCGTCCACACCATACTGGACCCACATGCTGGATCCAGCATGCAGAGATGGTCTGAAGGCCTGATCCAGGCCACGAACCTGCCTATGCCATTTATCAGACCCACAGGGCCTGGTGAATTTGACATCCCTGATATAAAGCTAATGTAGTTGTAGCTATTTTAGCTACTGGAACAATCCCTTGTGGCCCATAGTTAGACAGGTGTAATTTACACCAGTCCCCAACTAGCCCCAGAGTGAAAGAACCACAAATGAATACTACCCCCTTAGACCCACACATATTTTTAATAATGCACTTGCTGGAGTTTAGCCAGACCAGAAAATATGGCACTAGATCTTCAAAGAAGACAATTTATCTAGTGCTATGTGCAGATTCTGCAAGCCAGCCCTTGAGTTAGAGCAAATAAAATAGTGGATAAAAGACCCTGAAATACCAATCCTGAATTGCCCTTCTAGATTTCGTGCTCCTCTGTCACCTGACACAGATTCAGTTCTGTCTCACAGGATGACCGTCATTCCTACTGGGAGATACTTGTATCCAGTATCAGTTTGAGAACATTCTTTTCTCTCAGAATGGACTGTCTCTTTCTTTGAGCTCTACTTTTAAATTGTTCATGTTCCTTTGAAATGTACTAACTAGGAATCTTTTCTGTTTTCTAAAAAAGCCCATCTTTACTCAAACTTGTTTCTAAGCTTTAGGATATCTGTAGATGCTTCCAACCCTCAGTACTCCTGCATCGGGTGGAGAGTATTGCGTACTGGGTTTTGAACAGTTTTCCTTAAGTGTATTGGTCTTGGATTTATCTATGTGTCCGTTTCATGCCACACTAGTTTTCTCAAAATTTTCCCCTATATCCGTTGATTGTTCTAAAATCCAGGCAATGGGAAATCGATTATCTCATAGGTGTCTTATCTGGTGACACTTGAGATAGAGTAAGACAGGTTGAACAAGATTTTTTCAGAGGAATTCCCATTTCATTACATCAGTGATTTCTAGGTGGGATGTTGCTCTAGCAATTTCAGGCATGCACAAAACATTAATCTTCCACTGGCAGCAAGACTATTTTATAAAATGTTAAAAATCATGTGTGATATTCAGTGGTAGCAGTGGATTAACTCCTTGAATGCCACTGACTTGTGCTTGACAAACTAAGATGCAGGTTTTTGATGTCAGAAAGTGAGCTTTTGGAGGCAAGTAGCACATCTTGTGGGCAACATTCATGGAGCCACACCTGGAATTTAGAGTTATTCTCTCCAAGTAAAAGCCACAGGAATCTGTGTGATGGAGAAAAAGGGAAGATGACACAGGCGTTGCAATGAGAACATTCTACAAGTATGTCAGCAACAAGAGGAAGATTAAGGAAAGCATGGGTCCATTATTGAACAAAGGAGGCAACCTAGTGAGAGATGATGCAGAAAAGGCTGAAGTGCTCAATGCCTTTTTCACCTCAGCCTTCACAGGCAATGTCAGCTCCCAGATTACTGCACCTGACAGCACAGTTTGGGGAACAGGTGAGCCGCCAACAATGGCAAAAGAACAGGTTAGGGACTATTTAGAAAAATTGGATGTGTACAAGTCCATGGGGTGGACAGGATGCACCCAAGGGTGCTGAGGGAGTTGGCCAATGTGATTGCAGAGCTGTTGGCCATCATCTTGGAAAACTCATGGCAATCAGGAGAGGTCCTGGACAATTGGAAAATAACAAATATAGTGCTTATCTTTAAGAAAGGGAAGAAGAATGATCCAGGGAACTACAGACCGGTCAGCCTTACCTCAGTCCTTGGAAAAGTCATGAAACAGATCCTCAAGGAATCCATTTCTAAGCACTTGGAGGAGGAGAAGGTGATTAGGGACTGTCAGCATAGATTTACCAAGGGCAAATCATGCCTGACCAACCTGATTGCTTTCTATGATGAGGTAACTGGCTTTGTGGACGTGTGGAGACCAGTGGATATGATCTACCTTGGCTTTAGCAAAGATTTTGATATGGTCTCCAACAACATTCTTGCAAACAAACTAAGGAAGTATGGGTTGGTTGAATGGACTGCAAGGTGGATAGAAAACTGGCTGGTTCGTTGGTTCATTGGTGTCAGAGGGTACTAATCAATAGCTCAATGTTGTTTGGCAGTCAGTATCAAGTGGGGTGCCCCGGGGTTCAGTTCTGCGACTGGTTTTGTTCAATATGTTCATCAGTGACCTAGAAAATGGGATAGAGTGCACCCTCAGCAAGTTTGTGGATGACACCAAGCTGGAGGGAGTAGTAGTTATTCTGGAGGGTAAGGCTAGGATTCAGAGAGGCCTTGACAAATTGAAGGATTGGAACAAAACAAATCTTATGAGGTTCAATAAAGACAAGTGCAAAGTCCTACACATAGGACAGAACAATGCCATGAACAACTACAGGCTGGGGACTGAGTCACTAAGCAGCAGCTCTTCAGAAAAGGACCTGGGGGTTACAGTGGACAATAAGCCAACAGTGTGCCCTTGTTGCAAAGAAGGTTATTGGCATCCTGGGCTGCATTAGTAGGAGCATTGCCAGCAGATAGAAGGAAGTGATTCTGCCCTTCTGTCTGGCACTCTTGAGGCCACATCTGGAGTACTGTGTTTAGTGTTGGGCCCCCCACTACAGAAAGCATGTGGACAAATTGGACAGTCCAGAGCATCTAATAAATGAATGTGACATCCAGAGACTATGAGGAGTCTTTCAAATGTACTGTATTGTAAATGAACTTTCTACCAAAAAATAAACAGCAGTAAAATCTTTAGGAACTAGAAAACTGTGAACTCAGAATCTTAAGTGTATAAAATTTCACACACAGTCTTTAACAACCTGATTCCAAGGTGCTAAATTAATGGGAGTTTTGTGGTTTGTTAACTCTTCTGCCTGGGGAAAAGGGCAGGAAAGACTTCTAGACTGTGTTTCTAGCTGTGGGACAACTGCTTGAGATTTGTCTAGAGGGGAGCTGACTAAACTTAGGTGCCTAAAATTAAGCATCTAAATCCATATTTAAATTAGTTCAATAAAAGTGGCCTAATTTTCAGACATGCTGAGCATCGTTAGGTCTTGGTGCTGCAAGATCAAGCCCAGAAAATGATTTTTTTAAGTCCAATTTTATAGTGTGTCCTAGAGAAATAAAAATGTTTTTGGTCATAATAAAATAGAAGGTTCCCCATTTTCAGTTTATCTCCTACTGTGCAGAAAATTCTGCCAACACGGTACTTATTCAATGTAGGAAAGAAATCCAACCCCCCAAACTGGGGCTGTCTTTGGAAGAAGAGGATGTAAGTGTAGGTTAGTTGCCTGAAGGCACCCAGTTCAAAACTGTTAGCTTGGACCATTCTGTGCCATAGTTTAACAGTCTGTGAAATAGAAGGAATATTTCAATCTCAGAAATAATTATTGTGTGTAAAGGCACTTTGAGACCCTCTGATGACTGGTGCACAAGTGCTAATGATTTAAGGCTTAGATCTCAGATAAGCAATGCTAATTATTAACATGCATAACAACACATTGAAATGGAGGTGTTTTGGTAAATACTGATGGCTAAGCACTTGTTCAAAAAGATTCAACAATTTATCAAGCCAGCTAATATACTTAGATAAAGGCTGTAATTCAAAGTGTTTAGGCACTGGCTAAGTGCTTTGCTGATTTGGGGACAAAGTTCAGAAGCTTTATATAACTGAATTGCCAGTTTCAGTAAATCCTAATTGAATTCTTTAGGTCTTACTGTGCCCTAAACTTATAAATTCTTTGCTCTTCCTAGACACTAAGGCTAGGGACAGACATTCAAAAAGCTGGAGCCTGAATTGAGTCAGTCTTTACAGGTTAGTCTAACCTGGCTAGATTGAACCAAGTTGCAAGTAAGTTGACATTCAGGAAATGCAGGCACATGCCTGCAGTGGTTCAGGCCAGAAATTGGAGGTCATTTGAGCACCCACTTGGCTGCAGGGAAGCTGTGCTGGGGGGCGGGGTGTGGCCAGCCCTGGCAGTAACCTCAAGTGAACTGGCCAGGGTGGGGGTTTAATTTTCCCCTCCCATCCCACCAGCACTGCCTGGTGCTCCCCCCTCACTGCCACAGCAGCAGAGGTGCAGCCAGAGGGCAGCCAGCATAACCCCCAAGTCAGAGGGGGCAGGAATTAAATTTATTCCCAACTCCACCCCCTCTCCCCCCAGGAGACCACATCTGGGGTCTGCCCATCTCAACCACTGCCATCACTCACTCCCTGTGCAGGGCAAGCAGCGGAAGAAGCTCCTTTCTTGCCCCTTCCCCCAGACACCAGAGGGAGAGGGAAAATAAATCCCCTCCCTGCCCGGGTGCGTAAGGGAGCTATGCTGGCTGGCCTCTGGCTGCAGCCCTGACCCTACCACTGGGGGCAGGGGGAGAGTGACCCTGATGGGGGCAGCAGCCTCTCTCATGGTGTCCTGAATGCTCAAGCTTCTTCCCAGTGGGGGGTCTGCACTGTGAGCAGGGGTGAGAGGGAGGGGCAGTTAAAGCTGCTGCAGACTACGTGGAGCACGTGGCAAGGGCACTATGGGAGGGCTTGGGAGGCTATGGCCACCCTCCAAGCCCCGGTGCCATCACCCACCCTGTGCAGTCTGCGGCAGCTCTGACCACCCCATTCCACTCTGCTCTGACACTATATTCAACCAGGTTCATCGCAAACCAGTTTCAGCCATTTTTAAACTGGATTATGTGCACTGAACTTATGCTCTGTTACAGGTTTAAAACAGTTTCTGATCATTTAAACTGGTTTGTGTATAACTTCTGTCCCTAGCCTAAAGGCCAATATTTGTCTGTTTGTTCCACTAGCAATGCTCCTAAGATGCATTGGATTCCACAACCTTCCTGTAAGGGAGCTGTACCCTTTAAAAAAGGAAAAAATCTTCCCTCCTCCCTGCAACATTTAAAGTTCAGAATGTGATCTTTTTAGCAGCCCTTTTAAACATAATCATAATCATCAGGCTGTTAATTTAAATCGTGCTGCTGGATTCCCTGTATAGTCTCATTTTCATTTATTTTTAATACGTATCTTTATTAATTTTTGTCTTTGTAATAGTTTGTGGAGACTTTCTACTCTGTACAGTATTAGAAAAATCTGAGGTTTAACTTTTGTTCCAAAATATTTAATTTCTTTTAGATATTGTGCAATGGACCAGGAACATGTGTTCCTGTCTGTATATCTGCCCTGCTTCTTTGGATACTGGGACTGAAGAAAGTCATCATTGTGTATGTGGAGAGCATCTGCCGAGTAGAAACCTTATCCCTGACTGGAAAGATTCTTTACTACTTTTCGGATTACTTCATTGTTCAGTGGCCTGCTCTGAAGGAAAAATATCCCAAATCTAAATATCTCGGTCGAATAGTATGACAACAAAAGACAAGCTTTACTTATAAGTAATTCATATTTCTGTAAGCAGATCTTCCTTAATATTTAAGGAAAGAAATGTGTTTTTAAGTAAGGAATTTATTTTTAGAAACTCTTGATTTGATTTGAGATGTACTGGTTATTGCAAGCCAAATGTACAATTAAGAAACTGAGCCAGTAATAGAAAGTGGACTGGAATAAAATAGTAAAAGAAATGCATAAACTTATTTCTACATGCATATTTATTGTATCATATGAATTTATTCATCAGTTCCCTCTTACAGTTGTAAGGGAATAGTGTTGATTCTATTCAGTTTCCAGTGATATAAATAGAAATAACTATCTGGGAATTTGTATTAATTCTAACATTCTATTTAAGGAAACCTTCTGTAATAGTCTAAATTGAAAGAAACACAGTTTTGTTCTGATACAACAGACTTTTTTCCTGTATGCAAGGAGTGAAGTCCCTAGTGAATCTTTGCAGCATAAAGGAAACGGTTATAGGAAGTTGGCTTCAAGACAGTTTGCACTCTACAGCCTTCCAAAACCCCAAAGCATTAAACCAGTATCATTTTTCCTTTTGGCTTGTCAAAAATGTTCCTGTAATTCAAAGAGCACCTTATAGGACCCCTTGTTTAAATTGTTAAAATAAATTTTAAAAAATTGACAAATGTCATAAGGGTGCAGCATGTATACATTCAAAAGATGCATATTTCAACGTCCTTAAAACTTCTTATTAGCACAGAGACCAAAACGTTGCTATCGGGCACTGAACTGTTTTGGCCCAATTTGCTGCCACATGCGTTAAGTTTAAAGTAAGCATTGCATTACTGGTGCTAGCAAAAGCAGTGGCAAGGACAGGGAAGGCTTACTTGGTTGTTGTACTTTAATTTTTTGAATATTTTATTTTGGGTTTGTTTTTGTTTTTTCAAACAAAACTTTTCATTTCTATAATACAGTGTACATTTACTAATGAAGGAGAGCTCCCTCCATGGAAAATAACATATCAACACAACTAAAATGTATGTTCTGTGGGAGATTTAAGTACATGTAAGTCTGCTTAAGTCCTACAAGTTCATCTGACAAAACGTAATCATATACATTGTTCCACGTGTAATGCAATGTAAACATATCTGTCATCTGTACCCACACACACAGAAAAAACTCATAGAAAAGTATTTTATAGAATGCACAAGCTGACCAAGTACAAGCCAAGCAACAGCTCATCATAAAACCATGTGTGGATAAAGTTGTTCTCCCAGATCTGTTCTGCAGATCAAAAATTGCAGAGGTTATTCTGATAAGAAATAGTAGTTGAAAATAAGGGTCTGAGGAAACAGTATTTGAATCCAAATAAGCGTGCATGTTTAGGGGCTCACGTTTTCCTCAGGACATATAGCAGCAGCACATATTTGTGCCACTGCTTTTTGTCCCAGGGCACACCCCTGCACATGCACTCTGGCATACAGCAAATTGACCCAGGTGAGGTAGGGGAGGTTGGGACCAGTACCTGTGCTTGGCCCCAGCAGCCTTACCTGAGGTTCTGGGGGCCTCGTGGGGAAGCAGTGACACCGAGATAGCCACTTGGAGGCTGGCCAGCAGCCAGAGCATGGCTCTGAGGAGCCAGGCTTCATTTCTGGTTTTGCATGCTGCTGCCGCACGCACCACACAGCTTTAACACCAGTATGGATCTCCTGGTGTCAAAAACAACAGCCCCACTACAAATTAGCAGCACGGCACATGGATGCACATGCACCACATGCAGTTTGCAGCACCTCAAACAGCTTTGAGGCACTGCAAAGTGCACATGTGCGCTCATCAGGATGCACCCAATGTGTTCTTCAGGAATAGGGTTCTCATGTTGGAACCAAGTGATGCAACTTATCTGACCAGTTTAATAATCCTTACATGAGGGAAGGGCACAACTGGAAAGTATCTATTAATTTTGCTTACAAACGTATCTAGGACTATATAACAGTTGGGACAACAGCTAGCACTAAAGGGATCCTAATGCATTAGAGGTTTGTGGGATTTTGTACTGCCTGTATATAGACTGGCACATAGGTCCTTGAAAATGACCTGATGCAAGTTATGTTGATGTGTTTAGGGTTTTTCCCCCTAAACTAACTGGAATGAAGACCATGTTATCAGGACTTTCTGCACAGCAGCCGACTGTTTGGTAAGTAAAGGAGACACTGTGCTTTATTATGGCTAAAGCAACTTTGACTTTAGATAACAGTGTTACCTAATGTATTCTTTGCACTAGATCCTGCCCTCTGCTGCACTAGACTAAAAGGGAAAGCACAAGGGAAGATCACCTCCTCCACTACTCCCTGTGCAAGAAATGGTTCAGGCTCTCTCCTTAGAGCTTAATACAGTGCAAGAGAAAGAATCTATGAATATTCCCACCCATGAACCCCATCCTCGTGAACCGGGATCCTGGTTTTCTCTGTTTAAAAATCACAAATTCTGATTAAAACCCCCCAAATCCAAGTTTTTCCAGAATTAAAATGAAACGCCACCAATATATGTGTGTGTGCATGTGTGTACCAGTTGAACACACACACACACACACACACACACACACACACACACACACCAGTTGAACACACTATTTTACTGATATATTTACAATTTTAAAGCAATTTGGAAGCCCACAGTGCCTCAACCACTCCCATATAATAAAATAAATTCTAAATACCTTTACATTTTGCTGTTTCATTTTGGCTTTTTTATCATGGAAAAATCAGAGTTCTCCCTGCAGCTCTGGCTGTCGTCCCCCCACCCCCCGTCACTGCTTTGTGGCACTGAGCAGCTGTGATAAGCCTGTGCCCTGCCCATGCCATTGCCCCTTACTCCCGACCCCCAGCCCTGCTGGTGTCCCTCACTTCCCGCCCATAGCCCCCCCATGTCCACAGCCCCCCACGTCCACAGCCCAGCTGGATGGAGCCCTCAGCTGCCAGGACTACAGGGCCAGGGACTGGGTCCACAGGCCCCTTGCCCCTGCAGCAGCACCCAAGTCCCAGCTGCCACACATGGGAGATGGCAGCTGCCACAGTGGAGTGGAATGTGGTTCCCAGCTCCCCCTCCCCTATGGGTGGCATGGCTGGAGCAGAACCCATCAGGGGGACAAATGCAGGCTGAAGACTGCGGGCTCAGAGCTCCCTGCCCTGCTGCCCTCTCCCCCGGGCCTCCACAGCCCAATGGATGTAACCTGGCACAGCAGGGCAGAGCGGAGCCGAGCAGGGAAGTTTGGTGCTGCCGCCACTGGGAGCCCTGTGCTGCCATAGCAAAGCACCCCCTGCCTACCTGACAGCACCCCCACAGGACCCTGGCAGCAGTGGGGGGCACAACTCTGCACCACCACCCCCACAGCTACTGGGCAGACGGGGCACCTTGTCATGGCAGCACAGGGGTCGCGGCAATGCCACTGAGCTTCCGTGTTTCACTCTGCTGCACTGGGTCCTGCCCGCTGGGCCAGAGGCCCCAGGGGGCAGGTAGCCTGCATCCACCCCATGCACAAATCTGGAGGGCACGTGCCCCCCATGCCCCCCCAGGAACACATGCAGTGGCAGGGAACTACCCCCCCCC
>NW_017728993.1:42714352-42717377 GCF_001723915.1 Gavialis gangeticus | reverse complement strand
TGCAGTCCTGTCCTGCTCCCTGCCCGGGTCCTGCAGCCGCACTTCTAGTCTGGGCCCCAAGCCCCACGCACCACCATGGCGGGGCAGCAACCCCAGCTCTAGCCCTACCCAACTCCCTCTCTCCCTCAATATGGTGGCCTTAATTGTCCCCCTCCCCACAAAAATTATCTGCAGGGAGCTGCTCTGCTTCCTGGTGGCTATATGCATGTGTACATACACACAAGTGCATGGCTCCCCTGCCTGACCACCCTTCTCCCACTCTCCCCAGCCCCTTGTAGACTGGAACTCTGCCAGCCTGCAAGGGGAAACCCACTGTTTCCCATGTTTTTTCTCCTTTAATGGAAAAAAAAATCCAGATTTTTCTCCTTAAAATTAAAAAAAATCTGGATTTTACCGTGTTTTTCCCTGGGAAATTTAAAACCCTGATTTCTGCTCATGACAGACCAGCTTGATGTGTCCTACTCCCAGGCTGACAAGTACATACACATACTTGTCCGTTCCTATTTAGAGCTGAAGCGAATTGTATCCCACCATGTATCTTGCTTCACCTCATATAATCATGTTCTTCCTGTAAAATTTCTGGATTGGTGGGTTTATTACCAGCAGTATTGCCCAGGGCAGAATTTTGTTTTGCACAGGTGGTTTCAAACTCTGTATGGATAAACTGGGTGAGCCTGTAGAGTTTCAAACAGAGGTGTTCCATCTGTACTTTGCATGGGAATTCTTGATCTTAAAGAAAATCATTAACATGTTTGGACTTGTAAAGTCCCTTTTAAATGCTCTGGAGTTTAACAGTTTAACTCACAGAAAACTTCTCATGAAAAATGAACTACTTTAGTCCTTCACTACAGAAAAATATTCAGTTCTGCAGCTGATTGAGATGATTCCTCCTTTGCAGTTCAACTACTCGGCCTTCAAAAAAGCTAAAGGTATGTCTGCACCACAAAAAGAATTCCCATGTTCTTATTTCAGTTTGGGTAACCTGAGCTAAGTAACCCTGATTAAGATAGCAGTAAAAACAAGGTAACTGGTTTCACCTAGTTTAGCAGCTTGGGTATGTAGGGATGCCAAGGGTTGAATTCACTTTAAAAAGTTGATCTAAAACCCTTGTGTTTTCTGCCATTTTAATTTGAGTTAGCCAACTCTTGTTAGTCAACCTAAGTTAACATTACATTGCCCCCATTCCCCCACGCCCTCCAATTCCCTTCAGGTTAAGCCTCATCTTATTAATAGGAACCTGCTGCACAGTGTGAGAAATGACCCAGAAGCTTGTAGGGTTAAAACAGCTGGAATGGCATGGAGGGAACACAGCCAGGAGGGCAAAGATCTCAACCCAACTTTTGACAGTCTTTGTTGAAAGCTTTTGTTTTACTAATTATACCAGGCAGCACAGGCAGAGAAAGAAAAAAATTGGGGGGGTTGTGTGCACACATGTGCGCACACACATGCCCCCCCATGGGAAAATCTGCAGGGGGAGGGCAAAGGGCCATGGGGTGGGGGGAGCAGTGTTGCCCAGCATCGTGCCAGCCCCAGCTGCCTCCTAGTCCCAGCAGCCCCAGCCCCCGCCTGCACCAGCCCCAGCCCTGAGTGCCTTGGCCCTGGCTACCTCCCCGTCCTAGCCCCAGCTGTGCACTGCCCAGGAGGGCCCACAGCCAGGGGCTGGAGCGAGGCCAGCCTCAGCTACACCACCAGGCCACAGGGCTCCATGCTTTCATGCCTCCCTGCTCCAGTAGCCTCAAGAGCGCTGGGGGCTGCCATGTGTGTCCCACCACTGGGCGGGCTGGGCAGTGAGGTATATGGCACCAAGCCGCACCGTTTTCAGAAGAGCAGCAGCAAGGCACGGAGGCAGGGAGTACAGCACAGTTTGCAGCTGTAGCCCACCTTTGCCCCATGCAAAGATCGGGGGGCAACATGCTCCCCACCCCTCCTTGGCTGTCCGGCACCACACATCTGGAGGAGCTGCCAGGCTGCGATTGTCCCATGAATGGAGCCATGGCTGGGACATGTCATTGGGCAATCAGAGCCCGGCAGCTTGTCCAGGGGAATAGTGTGGCAGAGCCGAGGGGGGGTGGAACTGCACCCCACCTTGGCTGCCCACAGTGCGGTCGGATTCTCCCATGACCCCACCCAGCTGGGGCTCCATTCATGGTTAATGGGGCCCGGGCCGGGCCGGGCCATGGGACAATCCCCACACTGCAGCAGGGAGCGGGGCAGGGCAAGGGTTCGCCCTGCCTTTACCCCACTCTCTCCTGCACTGTGGGGGTCTTGATCTGCCCTCACTCCCCGCCAAACCCAGGGTGATAAAGAAAGAAGATTAAAAGAAACTTACCTGCCTGCGTGCAGCTAGGCCGGCTGCAAGTGTGCAGGGTATCTGAGTGTGCCCACCCGTCCCCCCCCACTCGCTGTAGCAGCCCACAGCCAGGCTGTCCTAAGGCTATGCCTGCTGCTGCCCTCCATTTGCCGGGGCTGAGCCCTGTTTGCCCCTCCCTTCCTCCACCTATGCCAGGCAGACCACAGTAGAGAGCTCCTGGCTCATACTCAGTTAAAGGAAGTTTTGTTATCAATTAGATTGGCTTTTCCTTGAAAAGATTATCTTAAATGACTGTGCTAGTTCTCTCAAAAAAGCCTGGCATAAATTAGCATTCTGTTATTGAGTAGCTCTTATCTTTTGTTTATAGTGTTGGCTACAACCAAACTATCATTGTTTTAAAAGAAAACTGCGTTCCTTCTGCTTTCAGGGGGAAAACAGAAAGCTGTGTTCTAATATTCCCCTCCAAGAACTTAAATTAAGCCTGCATTCCAGGGATTTTGCTTGATTCTTTTCTCATTCTTTCCCTTCTATAAAGCTTGACATTAAGACAACTTTGTGTTATATACATGACTGATCATGATAAAAATCTAGAAAAATAGAAGTTGTCATTAAGCAAAGAGTGTGAATTAATAGCTGTTACCTGATTCCAACTATAAAAGGGAGAAAGTAAAGAAAAACGTCAGTACTTAGTAAAAACAAACATAATGCTTTCAT
>NW_017728993.1:42707953-42709352 GCF_001723915.1 Gavialis gangeticus | reverse complement strand
ACTTACCTGCCTGCGTGCAGCTAGGCCGGCTGCAAGTGTGCAGGGTATCTGAGTGTGCCCACCCGTCCCCCCCCACTCGCTGTAGCAGCCCACAGCCAGGCTGTCCTAAGGCTATGCCTGCTGCTGCCCTCCATTTGCCGGGGCTGAGCCCTGTTTGCCCCTCCCTTCCTCCACCTATGCCAGGCAGACCACAGTAGAGAGCTCCTGGCTCATACTCAGTTAAAGGAAGTTTTGTTATCAATTAGATTGGCTTTTCCTTGAAAAGATTATCTTAAATGACTGTGCTAGTTCTCTCAAAAAAGCCTGGCATAAATTAGCATTCTGTTATTGAGTAGCTCTTATCTTTTGTTTATAGTGTTGGCTACAACCAAACTATCATTGTTTTAAAAGAAAACTGCGTTCCTTCTGCTTTCAGGGGGAAAACAGAAAGCTGTGTTCTAATATTCCCCTCCAAGAACTTAAATTAAGCCTGCATTCCAGGGATTTTGCTTGATTCTTTTCTCATTCTTTCCCTTCTATAAAGCTTGACATTAAGACAACTTTGTGTTATATACATGACTGATCATGATAAAAATCTAGAAAAATAGAAGTTGTCATTAAGCAAAGAGTGTGAATTAATAGCTGTTACCTGATTCCAACTATAAAAGGGAGAAAGTAAAGAAAAACGTCAGTACTTAGTAAAAACAAACATAATGCTTTCATCTTCACCCTACTCTCCTTCCCTGCTTACGTCCCAAAAATCTGCATATTTGACCACAGTGCCCTTCCTGTACCTGCAAGTGGAGAGCAGAACACAGGGAAACCACAAATAAAGCAGTGGGGTGAAGCTAGGGAGCTTTGGCTTGAGGGATGTTTCTTCTTTCCCTCTCCAAAAGTGAGAGCATAAGATCATATGATTTTGAAACAAAATAGGGGGAGAAGCACATTCTTCAAAGAAAATAAATATAATTTTATGGAACTATCATCTCCTAAATTGGCAAAGATTCAGAAAGGAATGAAAAACATCCAAAAAGTTCTTGCTTTCAAGTTCTAGCTTGGGAGCCAAATTTAAAAGAAGTCTTAGTTTTCAAGTTGGTTTACCTAGAAATTTATAAGACTACTAATCTACTAGATATTTTTAAACTATCTGTTTTCACCTGGTTGTTGTCTTACAGGACTGAGCACATGAACAGGAGCAGTGTGAATGCCCCTCTCACTCCAAAATGTAACGAATGGTCTCAACATTCTTGTTTTGTACATATGGAAAGTCTCATCTCATTTTCCGTCTGCCCCCTTCTTCCACAAAATAAAATGCCCTTTAGCACATAATAAAACAATAATAATATAAAGAGAGGCTGGAAAGATGCTATTTCTGATGTACGCCAAAAAAAAAAAAAGAATCTTTTTTTTTTTGTTTTCA
>NW_017728993.1:42699581-42703926 GCF_001723915.1 Gavialis gangeticus | reverse complement strand
AATCCAGACCCCCAACTAGATTCCCTCCAATCAGGTGGCTTACTCCTCCCTCATTGTAGGCTGCTGAGCTGCCTGAGTTGTTCCCCCTCTCAGGTTTGGTCCCTCCAGGACATTTGGCCATACAGGCCCTGGCCTCACCTTCAAAGCCAGTTGGAACCCCCAGACCCTCAGCTCTGGACATCCCTCACAGTGGGCCTCTGGCCCCTTTGACCCTTCCAGTCATGGCCCCAGCATTGACCAGTCAAGGGTTTTCAAGTCAGGTCTATGAGCCTCTAGCCTATGTTAACCCACCCAGTTGTGGGAGCTGGGGTTATTAAGGCATCCTGACCCACCTTTCACTGGGGTGGTAACTGGCCTGGTATTTCCTGGAGGCTCCTGCGCCACTGGGAGCCCCACTAGGCCACCCACTCCCAGCAGGGTGCAGTTTTAGGTCATGTCCAGGACCCTTCAAACCATCCCCTACAGCTCCAGCCCTTACCTCCCAGGATGTTGCATACAGCCAGGTAGTATTACTGCCTGGTCTGCCAGCAGTGAACTGCTCTGCTTATATAGGCAGCAAGGGATCTAAAATGGCCACCCCAATCAAGCACCTACTGGATGCTTGGCTCAGTCCTTAAAGTGGCAGGCACCAACAGTGCCCTGCCACGGGCCCATTAGGGGTTAACCTATGCCCCCACCCCTGCCCTCCCAGGTGCCCACTTGGCAGCCACTCTCCAGGTTTGCTCTCCCAGCTTCCTCCTCCCACCCTAGAGGTGGGGTAGTAAAGCATGGCACAGTGCTAGGGGAGTCTTCTAGGGTGCCTGAGAAGCACTGCAGGGTGCAGCAGGTCGGGTGAGAGGGGTACACAGTTCAGTTCAGGAGGAGCATGCCCAGCATGCACCAGAGAGGGTGCAAGGTGCAGTGAAGTGCGGGGGGGGGGGGGGGGGGGGCACTTGGGCATACATTACAGCATCAGGGGGGCCTGCAGTGTGCAGTTCCAGGGGCCCATACCCCCTCTCTAGCCCCCCCCCCCGAAATTGAGCAGCCCTGAGCTAAGTTATGCCTGCAGTGGAGAATAAGTAACCCTTCTACCTGTGCATGGGGACCCATAGTGAACCCATAGACCTGCTAAATCCTACTGGAGCAAGTCTATCTCCCTCTTTTTTCCCTTCAAATGAACTAGTCAGTGCACTTGAGCCAACAGGTGGGGTGCCATAAATTGGTGGTGGCATGAACCAGTGACAAATACTAACCTTCTGGAGCAAGGAAGGGAAGGGAGAAAATATTTTTGTCAGTGGGAAGTCCAAGGCACCCAAACCATGGGGGAGTGTTACCTGTGCATGATACTTTACTTCTGGCTGTGCATAAAAGCACAGTCTTGTCAAATATATTTTGCCCTCTGCCTTTCAGTGTTTTGAAAAGAGGCTTAAAGGTTTGCTTTTACCATAGTTGTCCACTTAGAAACTGCTTTTCATCCTTGTTCACCAGAAGGATGAAGTGTTTCAAAAGCAACTTGCTGAATGCCTTTACAGTTGCCTCCATAGTTCTTGAGTTTCCCTTTTTGTTTTCTTGTTTGCTATGTGCCCCCACATATTAACAGGATGCGACATTGCTAGTCAGCTTTTTGGGCAGAAAAAAAAAGTTATAGTAATGTAGCAGACATGAACAGATGAACTTGTCCTGCCTTTGTCTCTCTGTAAAATAGATTTCACAAACGCAGAAACATTTATCATCACACTCAAGAGCCTTTGACAAAAAAGATTATTCAAAATGCCTAAAAACATTTTGAACCAATGATTCTCTACCTCTCCCCCCTACAATGTACCAACGGGTGGTGCAGTATGCAGCCAAATGCAGTACCAAAGCTGAAATTCCTTTTTCCAGGAGACTTTTTAAGAAGCCAATTCAGAAAGCAAGGTCATGCTCCAGTGCCATCCCAGTTGTGTTTTTTGTTGGTTTTTTTCCTGTTTTGTGCTTATCTTCTGACCCATGCCTTACAGTCATGATACTGCATATCTGGAAGGGGTGCTAGTCATAATGCTATTGCACATTGACTTGGGTTGTTTGAGTGAGTGAATGAATGAGTGTCAGTCAAAGGCAGATTCTTTCTTATACCCAAATATTTGCTTGCATTAAAGCCAGTGGAAACTCTAGGACCACTCCTTTGTTAGTGCAACTCCACTAGTGAAATGATGCCAGCAGTGAATTTAGCCATACTTTTGTGTATCTAATGTTTTATCTCATTTCAGAGGTATCCTTACGTAGCATATCAGAGGAGACTGTCTAATATTACAGTAATTATTCAGGAAAAAAAAACTTTATATACAACTAAAGCTTTCAAATAAACCCATTTCAATAAAAATAGTTTGTCTTACAGGAATATTTTGAGAAACTAAGAATATTGTGCACCTCTGTTCCCGTAACTGGGTGGAGGAGAAGTTTTCACAGAAGACTAGGAAGTCTTGCATCTTTCCTGCCTTCTACCTTGTGATTAGAAAGTACTGGACTACACCATCCCACAACCATGGGGATGACAGGTCCTAATTAAAGCTTCCAGTGCCCCAGCAAGACTAAATTATAGTGCCTGATATGAGGTCAGAGACAGGAAGGTTGACAGCACCTGAGAGTGCCTTTTCAACCCTGACGCCATATGTTTTGAGTGATAACATCTCATGGGAAACAACAGTAGATAAAGCCAATATTAATAATCCATCGCACCATTATCTACAGAGCAGCACTGACCATCTTCAGCCCTTTGCAGATTTTTTTTATATATAACAAATAGTAAAATTATGTAATGTTGATCATTTGTTCATAAATCAGTGAACACCATGCACTGATATGAGTTGAAAACATTTTAGCCCCAGACTTATTAGTGAGAATATTCTGACCTGGTACAGTCTTTATTGATAGCATGATATGGCTGCAAATCCTCTTCCACAAGTAAACATACATAAATATAGCAGACACAGGGTATATAGCAGGGGTGAGCAAAATGTGGCCCAGGGGCCGGATGCAGCCCGCCAGTCCATTCTATCTGGCCCACAGGACCCCTAAAAAATTTAGAAAATTAACATACATTGGCCCTGGCTGCCTGTCATGTGGCCCTCGATGGCTTGCTGAAACTCAGTAAGCAGCCCTCCACCGGAAATAATTGCCCACCCCTGGTATATAGAGTAGCAAATACTAGACAAAATAGTGTAATGGGCCATAAAAATGTACAGTGTCTCCACACTGAAGAGGTTAAAGTTTGTGTCTATCTATTTGCATTAACAAGATGCGACTATTGATATGCAATTATTAAGGTTGTCACCTATAAAACACCAAAACGTGACCAGATCCAAAAATCGGTGTCCCAAGGCCAGATCAAAAGAGAATGCCTTTCATTTCTGAGACTTGGGTCCCTGGTGGTGGTGTAAAAGACCAGCACCAGTTTTATTTTGTTATCTTACCTCCATCTGCCCTTCCGACCAGCTAATAGTTTATGTGGCAATATCAGTTTTTGAAACATGTTGAAACCATCATAATGGCTGCTTGATTTAGTTAATTAACTGGTTTAGTTTGAGGAGTTTGTTCTCTCCAGTGCTTTCTAACAGGGTGAATCTCCCAAGCTAGTGAAAGGATTCTTGTTTTAATTACTCCCGCAGAAAGTAGAGTTGTATGGTTGGTTCTTTCCCAGATATATTTTTGTTGTAGTAAAAAAAAATTAAGCAGCTTTCTAACAGAATATTAATTAATACTATTTGCACACATGGGGGGGATTAATTAGGGACATGGGGTAGTATAGTTTGTGTCCTTGAAGTGATGAAACTGTGTGAAGGCACACAATTTCAAGCAGCAGCATTTCCCTAGAGCATCCCTACATTGCCCATTTGTCTCCATGTCACTCTAACTTCTCTATACTTGTACGAGGATAAAGAGCTGGGTAATATTCTATTCCCAGTTATACCAGCACCGCTCACAACTTCACTGGGGTTGAGTGAATGTAACTAAGGAAAAAAAGCCTAATCTTACACTTTGTTTCACTGAAAAGAAAGAGAATGTTTTTCTTATAAAGCAGTCTTAATGGCCTTCTTTTTAACTCACTTTAATGCTTGCTTATTCACTGCTTAGTAGCCATCCCTGTAAGCCTAGTTTTCTTCATCTTCTCTTGTGGATGGCAGGGAACAATAAATTACTAGATCCTATTTTAGCTAATAGATTACAGAGAAGCAGACGCAGCACAATTTACGTTCTGTTATAAATTAAGTGAGGGTGATGACATGCTTTACTGGCTAAAGCTAGTATGTAAAATAAATCAAGCAGTGATTTGAATATCAAGTGTTTGGCATGAAGCAAGTTATTTAAAAAGAAGAAACAAAGAAAA
>NW_017728993.1:42685363-42694581 GCF_001723915.1 Gavialis gangeticus | reverse complement strand
TGGATGGCAGGGAACAATAAATTACTAGATCCTATTTTAGCTAATAGATTACAGAGAAGCAGACGCAGCACAATTTACGTTCTGTTATAAATTAAGTGAGGGTGATGACATGCTTTACTGGCTAAAGCTAGTATGTAAAATAAATCAAGCAGTGATTTGAATATCAAGTGTTTGGCATGAAGCAAGTTATTTAAAAAGAAGAAACAAAGAAAAAAATAAAGAAACAAAATTGCAAATTATAGCAAAAATATTTTACCAAATTGGAAAAGCTTCTTTGAGGTCCCTGTTATACTTACGGTATGCTCATGGACAAGAATTACAAAAGTGAGCCTGGTATATTTGTTAAAGTGGTTTCACTTTTCCACCATAAATGGCATTTAAAAGGATTTATAGCTCAACTGGGAACAACTATGCTCTCAGTCAAAACTTGACATCATTTCATTCCTAGGTCAAGTCCCTTTAATTCATAGAATGTCATCTAAAGGCTTGATCCTCCAGTCCTTACACAGGCAAAGTTACTACTAAGAAAAGGAACTGAGGAGTTAGAGGTTTACTCAAACTGAAAGCCTGGAATTGCAGTCTTAGACAAAATTCTTATGAAAGCCAGTAGGAATTTTGCTGAAGTAAATGACCTCAGGTCCAGGCCCTCAGTTTGATCTTCAGGTATTGATATGCTATCTGCATATGTGTGTAATTGAAAAAATAAAATAAATCTGTTGGCACAACATTAGCAGGGAAGTGGTTCCTTTAAGAAACTGAGTGTTTCAAATTACAGTTCTGTTTCTGGCATTGCTAAGCATATCTCTGAAAGACTAAAGAAAGTAAAAACACTTGACTCATATATTCCAGAGATTATTCCACATTTATTTAATTTTTTTTCCAGGTGCCTATATTTCTATCCTGAGGAAGGCTCAAAGGTCAAAATGACGGCACCCCAGAAGGAAATTAAGATAACATCCAACAATACTACTAGTGAAGGAACTTTCACTCAACCTCATCCAATTTGCACTTAGCTTCTTCTAATTTGCAGTGGTTCACCTTGTAAATATCTGGAAGGGACATTAAAATCAGGCCACACATTTCAGAAGTCTTGGGTCAAAGTTATCTTTTTTGTGTGGCTTCTATTATGTGCTGTAGGTATCCAAAAAAAGTAGCCTATTCAATTATTCATTTGTTTGAAGAGCTGTGCTTTTAAGCCCAGTTAATTTAAATGTTGGCCACTTTAAACTGTGATAAAGATTGCTTCAATTCACAGATTGTGGATTATTGCTATTAGTATTTTAAAACATTCATTCTAAGGAGATGTAGTTTTTACGTTAAATTTCAGAAAGAATAATGAAGAATTGCTCATTACATCAGGGACAGATAGTAAATACACTAGTGAAGCAATGCACTGATTAGTTAGTCAAAAACAAAACTGTAGCAGGGCACCAAGGTGCTGCCAAGGGAGAGAGAACTTTGCCTATGTGAGTGAAGAGGAGATGCTGGACTGCACGAGCAGGCTGATACTGGGGGAAAGAGACTAAGTACCCATCTGGTGGCTCGAAGGATGTTACAGCTAAGCAGCTAGAATTTATGTTATAGCCCAGGGGCTTATACTTTGTGTTTGTGGTTTACACCAGAGGACTGGGTGAGGCTATTAGGGGTTGGAGGAGGCCTCATAGGGGCTCCATGGTAGTGTGGGGACCCTGGCAACAGAGGGCACAGCATCTGGAGGTGCACTGACCCCAGCCTTGAGGCAAAGGGGAGTGGAGAATCGGAGGCCAAGTAAGGCTGAGGCTGCCTGAGCCCAGCAGGGGGTTGAGACCCCAAGGAGGAGAGTTGGGGCCAGGCATGGTGACAGCCACCTGAGCCCCAAGGCTGTGGTAAGCCCCAAGGCAAAAAGGGGGAACAGAGAGCGAGACTGACCAAACAACATCTGGTACATCTGCGAGGCTTGGGGCATGGTAAAGGGATGGCTGGAGCCACACATAGCCCATAAGGCTGGGGTGCCCAGGAACCCCCATTTACAGAGCCAGGCTAACATACAGGAGGATAACTGTGTCCAGGAGAACCGAAGAGGCAGCCTCCCTAATTACATAATTGACATTAAAGATGTGGTGGGCAAGATTGAGGGTGCATCGTAGGCTGACTGGATACGGTAAGGGGTGCTAAGGGAGAGCATGGAGACCCCCTAGGGAGCTATTCCTGTTACAAAAACAAAACAAAAAAACCTGTTCCATTTGTTTTGGGTTTTTGTTTTTTAATTGCAGCTTTGATACTTGCTATTCTGTCCTGGGCTGGGGCTGCCTACTGCATTGATAAGAGTCTGGTGAACTTGTGAATTGGATAAAGATCAGTGAAGGCAAATTCAAACTTGCTTCCATTAATTGTCAAAAATAAATAAATAATATTTTTTTAAAAAAAATCAGGATTTGAACCAAGATCCAGATCAGTGTTCCACATTCTCCGTTTTGTTCCTAATCATTTGGCTTTCCTTCTCTTGAGTATAAGGACAGTCCTGTTACCAGCAGGATTAAGCTCACTGTCACTGTTAGTGCTTGGGTTTCTAAAGCAGAATTCATCTTCCTAAAGTATACTGTATAGTGTGCAACAGCCAGTCTCTTCTGAACCAAACCATGATATTTATTACAATAATGTTATGAATATAGTTAATAGTATTTTTCATTTTCTAGCGCACCATGTTGCAGTGAGATGTCGGAGAAGGAAGAAGAGTTGAAATGCCATAAGTATTCACAATACCTTTCAGCAGAAGAAAAGCCTTTTCCAATGAAATTTCTTTTTAAAAATTGTACATAATGTCCCCATTTGTGCAAATATGATTTAAGGTTACTTTTGTTCTGTTTTAAAACACTCCTTATTAGTACATGTATAGATATTTATGCACACACATACTCCCTTTGAAAATTCATTTTTATGTTTTTGGTAATGTCTAATTGTTTTAATAGCACTGAAGGTAGACTTCATCTATCTTAAGACATTTGTGTTATCAAATGAAAATTTGATGCTATATCACATTTATGCCTACCTCTTATCTTCTTTACTCATAACCAAGAAACAGCTGAATTCAAGATCCTGAGGTACTGGTTATTCTATAAAACACTTTGTCTGTCAGAATATCTCATTATCTATCACTTTTGACTCTGACATTCCAATAAGGCTCTTTTAAGTAAATATATTTTAGATAGTAGTTTAGGATATTGTTTGCGGTTGAAGGAAAATAATAATATTTACACATAGGGATTGTATTAAGTATTCAAATAAATTATTGATATGACATTTCAAGAATGATAGCACAAACTATAGATAGATTCTGATATGTCCATCTCTGTGGATCGTGGTTTGGAGTACAGTACTTGCATTGCATATAACATCTATGTGAATGACCAACCAATCCAGTTGGAAACAATGTTTTACCTATGCAGATGACAACCATCCCGCAGCACAAACGTCTAAAGTCATTTAGGAGCTTCCTTACCAGCACCCACCCTCTTGATGCCACAACGAAGGAGACACCTGCAATGTGGAACGAGAGGCTGAAGCAATTACCTGACAGCAGAAAAATGTACACTTCAGCAGCCAAGTCCTTACCACAAGGGGCTGATGAACCATGGTAAAGTTGGCAGTGTCTCAAGCACTTGCGTACCAGAGTCAGGAACTAATGAAGAAGTGGGGCTATACCATTGGTTTAACCACTGACTGCAGCACAGAGCCTCAGACTATGCAACACCTGTTGCAGTGCCTGCTGCTTGAAGGCATGCGTACAATGAAAGACCTTGCAAAACATAATGACGAGCACAAATGTGTAACAAAATGATCAAATGTGGTGTAGAGACATGAGAAGAAGAGTCTCTGTAGATTTGTTTCTTTCATAACATTTCTAAAGATCATGTCAAATTTAGAAATCAGATATTTGTAAAATTTTGTCTTATAAAGCCATTTCTTCTATTGTATGACAGGCTTGGGTATAAAAATTGCTTAAATGCAGAGATATAAAATAGTTTTGTGTTATGCAAAAGGTATAAAAGTTATATTAAGGATGGCATCACTTGGGGTTATTAATACGTTTATAGTCCCCAACTTGGAGAGAAACGGGATCCATAGGAATGTTCCTACTTGAACAAGGGGTTGGACTAGACTTCTTGAGGTCCTTTCCAGCCCTACTTTTCTATGATTCAGTGATTTAAAAAAATATATTTTCACCCATAGGCTGAAACTGAGCATCTAAAAGGAGACTTCTGAGAGAATCACTTTATAAGAGACAATACAGAAAAATATGAATAGTGAGCCTCTGTTTGATCACTCTCAGATCTACATGTACTGTCTCACATTTACTGAAAGTTAACGTATAAGGAAAATTACCCATGTTCATTGGGTGATGGATTTAAAATATAGGATACATCCATATTTGTTCCACATGATTTGAATCTAGAATCACAGGAACCTAGAACTGAAAGGGACCTTCCAAGGTCATCAAGTTCAGCCCCCAGTCAAAGTAGGATCATCCCTCAGAATCAGAACCTCAGTTTCTCTTGCTGTAACTTGAGGTCATTGTTCCTATTCCTGTCCCCTGCAGCTATAGGCTCATCTCCACCTACATATATTCATATTAAAAAGAAAAAAGGGACTGTGTCTTTGCTTGTTTGATGCATTGTTACAATCAGGCTTCATGAATACTATTGTTAACTCTCATTTCTTTTGACAGTGGCTTAGTGATTAATATTTCCTGATCTATTGTTATACTGTCCAACTAGCCTGTTGCCTTGAATTTGTGACCTAGCTTTGGATACTGATAATACAACTTAATTTCTATTTCAGTGGAGGCTGCAAAATTACCCTGGGAGGGAGGGGCTGGGGGGAAACCAAAGAAAACTTATTCACCAACAAATACATTTGACAGAAAGAGTAGCACATTTCAGCATTTACAAATTTTGGAAAAACAAATCATCCCTGCTTAAACACTAATTTGAATGGTATTATACATTGTAGAGATGTGACCCATTGCTTTGAACTGTAGTATTAAGCATTTAATCTCCTCGTGTGATGTTTGCTGCTGAGGGGAAAGGATGTCCAGAAGTCAGTCCAAGAATTACTCCACATAATTGGAATCAAAGTCTTACTGTTTGTATTTATTCATATGGGCAGTCTCATTGAAGTCAATGGAATTACTAATGCTCATCTGTTAAAACTGTTACATATGTTTTTTTGTTTAATAGAACAAGTTAAGCACATGAAGTATTAGCAGAACTGAAGGACTTAGTTAATGTGCTCCCTTACATAGAATTTTACAACCAAGGTTAAGTTGTAAGTAAAGAGCCAGATGAGACAAGGCCAGATCATACCAGGCAACTTCATATTGTAAATGTGGTGCTTAAATCAGTCCTGAGCTAACTGAAAAGTATGCATAAGGGATTATGACCACACTGTCCTTTTATTTGCCTGAGCAGCTTTTTACTTGTGTATAGGCACCTAAACATACAGATTAAGATTAAGTGGTGAGGAAATCTCTATATACCAACTGCATATTTGATCATTTGACTTATTTACTTCTGACAAAGCCATAAAAGAGCCAGCTGAGACAAGGCCAGATCATAGCAGGCAACACATGGGTCCAGATCATAGCAGGCAACTCATACCAGAAATGGGTGCCAACCTGCAGCTGGAAAGGTTTCCTGTCCTTGATGCAAGGTACAAACCTATTGCCCAAATCTCAATCATTTCCTCTAACATCCATTAAATATATTATAAATCTCCTCAATTATGTGAAATCTTATTAATCTAAAAAATATATATATTTTTAAAACCTCTTGCCATTTTGACAATTGGGGCTCGGTGGCACCTGATTTCAAGCAGGACGGTGTCAGGCCTGAGGTAAATGCTACCATTTTACCTTAGCTATTCGCCCATCGTTGATGGAGTCCAGCCATTTATCTTATGCAGCATTTTAGCCCCACAAAAACTCACAAAATACTATGAATGTTATCCCTTGTATATTCAACTCTTTTTACTTCAAGTCACCTTCACCTCCCAAACACAGGGGTTCACAGCTTAAAAATGGGAGTTCACAGAAAACTGTTCAAAATCTTTTGGCAAAAATGTTCTTAAACTGTTTGGAATACCAACTTTAGCGGATGTAGGACATAGTTTGTTTCCTACTCCTTTTTGACACATTCAGATTTGAATTACCAAACAGGAGTAGTTTTCATTCTTTCCATTAGCATTTTAGTTCTTTAATGCACCATGCAGTGCCGTGCAACTAAATACCATTTTATTAAGTATCTTTATTACCCTGAAAATAGGGTATTTTCAGGAAGCAGGTGTGAAGGAAGTTTAGATGTTGACTGGAGAAAAATACTATGTGTGATAGGAGATGACACCCTTTTTTGTAATCCTAGCAGAGGCTGGAAGCCAATTACTGAAGAAACTATTGAACTGTAAACACTCCACCCTTAGAGTGGTCCCTCCAAAATGGGACTGTGTGAGAAAACAAGCTATCTGTGGATAAGCAGGAGATATTGAGAACTTTGTAGTTTAGTATGTTCACATCAGAATTTATTAAAAGCACATTTCATTGCTGCTTGCAGATATATTCTTTTTTAAGCCAGAAACATGCAATATTTAAATCAATTGTAAAAGCCTGCACTTTATATATGTTAAGAAAGCATCCGGTTTTTGATTCTAGCAATGTAACTCAAACTTTGATATATAACTAATTGCTTTAATAGTAAAAGGAAAAAAATAAATCAATTCAGAGATCTTGAACATGTATACTTTTACCTCTGCTTTAGAAACTACTTGTGAAAGGGCCAAATATGAAAGTGAATACTCACTACACTCATAGATAAGTAGGACTGGAAAGGACCTCAAGAAGCCATGTAGTCCAAATCCCTGCCTGAGTCAAGAAAGGTCTTATGTCCTATACGAGTATTGAACCTGGGTCCTTAGCATCACACTAGCTTGTGACCACATGGTAGTTCTGCTTGACACTACAGTCATTTCCATTTCAAGAATAAGATCGTTCCTTAGTAACAATAATCCCTGATGAATATGTTTGGAAAAAAATAATTGTAATAATAAGTTTGTCTGGTTGGTTGGTTTTACTTTAGCTAACTGAGGTAGGATCAACTGAGGACAATTAAACCTACTCCTGTAGCCTCTGAAACCCAAATTTCTATGGGTGTAGACTCAGGTCTTACCTCTAATTAGGGGTGAGTCCTTTTGCACTGCACATCTACTAAAGCTTGAATAGTCACTTTGGAATTATAAACCTAGTGGAATTTAAAGAATGAAATATTGCTTACCTATTGAGTAATATACTCAGTAGGCAAGTAATAGCATTGAGTAATACTCTGTTGGGCAAATAGAAACTACTTAGTTATAGGAATCTCTGTGTTTCTTCTGTACTTTTAAAATAAAAAAAACAAAAATAAAAAATTTTATAATAGCTAAAAATGACCTGTGTCAGGTGTTTCCTGGTAGGTAATTCCTCCAAATTATATCAGTTCATAGTATTTAAATCAATATTTTTAAACTGCTTTCATGCCCCTCTTTACAGACTTTTCTTACATTTGAGCTGGCTCTGTTCTTTTTTTGCAGCACAAATAAACCAATTACTAGTCATTTGATCTAATTAGTGTAATTTATGAGGTGCAGTGTTTTCACATTCTATTCTGCCCATGTCAGATGTTCCTTTTCTTGCTGCTTGTGTCCTCCGTGTGGGGAAGGGTGGGGAAGGTAAAACAGCAGCCTGTATAGACTTTAAGAAGTTTTATTTCCACTTTTTCTCTTGCAGTAAAATTGGCCACTCCAGGAGAAAAATAACCTGGGAACATAGTTAAATCACTTCCAGGAGAGTTTCTCCTGGGAGAATAAATGTCTGTACATGCTGATGCCACAGACTAACCATGGGCAGTCTGGGTTAGCCAACCAGGGCTACCCTATGCACTGCTGCCATCTGCTGCCAGGCAGACAAAGGGAGACTTCAGAGCCCTGAAATGAGTGCACAGGCCCCTCCCTTCTCCTCCCCTCAGCTATACAGTGTCAGCACTGCAAGATCTCCACTCTTCAGGGCCTCAGCATATAATTGAATGTCTGTACACGTGGCTCTGGGTAAGTTTTTCTACCAACAGAACAAATCCGGGGAGATTATTTGAATGTGTATATGCAGCCTGTTTAGTGAAAGATGGATTTGGGTGCACACTTAGTTAACTGGCAGCAAGGTTCATAATATAGGAGGCACCTTGGAGCAGAGCTGTCTCTTGTCAGGGGGAAATGGGGGCGGCTGCCCCAGGCACCATGCTTTGATGGGCCCCACAGACAACGCTGAGGGTACCACCACTCCACACGGCTGCCGCTCACCACTGGCTCCCCACTCTGGCCGCTTGCCTCTCCCTCCTCCCCCCCTGCTCTGTGTTTCAGCTGCTCACCACCACCACCACCACCCCCCACTCCATGCTCCGGCCCCGCACAGGCTGATACACCCCAGGCCCCACACACCCCTAGGGTCAGCCCTGCCATGGAGGACGGTCTGAAATTAGCCAAATAAAATCCAAGAGACAAGTGCAAATTCCTGCACTGAGAGCAATCAAATACACAAATATGATCTAGGATGCAATGCTACAGAAAAAGGACTTGGAGGTTTCAAACTGCAGACTGAAATTAAATAACACAAAAAAGACAAGAACTTCACATGCAAGTCAAGAGAAATGATTCTTCCAGTCTATTCAGCACTGGCAAGGCCTCACCTGGAGTACTGTGTCTAGTTTTAGATACCATTCTAATATAATAAAAGGCTTAGTCTATCTGCCCATAATGCCTCTGGCCAACTGTGCATGTGCCGCCAAGAGGATAGGCAGCAATTGGCTGGGCAGCCTGGGCTGCACAGGCCCAAGTTTTCACTGCTGCTGGGCAAGTTTGGTGGCAGGGAACATGCCTCGGCCACCCAAGCAGTAGGGCTTCCCTTTTGCCTCCCTACCTAAGGGAGGAGGGGGGGATTACAGTAGCAGTGCCTCCCTGCCACCCTCAAAACAGCCGGAAGGGAGGGGAAAGTGGCAGACAGGGAGGGAGGGAGGAGAGTGGGGAGGCAGGCAGAGGCGGGACAGGCAGTTCTGAAGCAGCAGGGGGATGGGGGGAGCGGTGTTGGACCCGAAGTGATGGGGGGGCCGAGGGCGCAGGAACAGGGACAGACCTGAAGTGGCGGGGGGGAGGGGTGTAGAGTG
>NW_017728993.1:42679953-42685203 GCF_001723915.1 Gavialis gangeticus | reverse complement strand
GGTAGAGGGGTGGGGGGAAGGTGAGGCACGAGGTCGGATGTGGGGCTCTGTCCCCACCCCTGTCATTCGTGATGGGCAAATTGCTACTGCTTCAAGAAAGATATAGATAAAGTAGGAAGAGTCCAGCAGGGAGTAACAAAAATCATTAGAAGCCTAGGAAACGTGACATCAGAGGAAAATGTTGAAGAACTGGGACTATTTAGTCTGGAGAAGAAAGGGCTAATGGTGAATTTGATAGGTCTTCAAAATCATGAAGGACAGCTCTAAAGAGGATGGAGATAAGACTATTTCTTCTTGCAACCCCTCCAGACTATTTGGGCTCCTATAGATGTGCAGGAAGCCAGCTCTGATGCACTGGATTTCCAGTGTGTTGAAGCAGACTCAATTAATAGTGTCTGCTGGAGCATGGAAATTACAGCGCACCAACAGCCTCCTGTGTCACGTGTATCACTATTTCTGTGCTGAAAAATGGTGGTGGTGCGCATTGAACTAAAGCTCGTTCAATGAGATTTAGTTCAAAGCACCCTACCACCATTTTTCAGCATGGTGGACACTGATACATGTGATGTTCAGGCACTTTTAATTAGCATGGCTTGATAATTAAAGTATCCCTCCACCCACCAGAGCATATGTAAAAATGCTCTTTGTTCTTGCAGACTATCCCCTGCAACCACAGATCATATTATAAATTGCACTAAAAGAAATTTAGATTGGATATTAGGAGGAACTTTCTAACTATGAGAATTGAAACCTTATTTCCACAGCTTCTGTGGATTTGCCATTCTTGGGAGTTTAAGTGCATTTTTCTGGGATGGTTTAGACAGGGACAATCCTGCCTTCAGCAAGGGGTTGGACTAATTGACCTCCTGAGGTTACATTCAGTCCTTCCCTCCCCTCTTCCCTCATAGTTAAATTAAACATTAGTATGTGACAGTACATGCCTTTTAGCTGACATTCATGATTTCCAAAAAAATCATATTTTATGGATTTGCTAGGAAGGGAAGACAGGTGAGCTAGCAACACCTTTCAGCATTATGAGTTATTCTATAAGAGCAGACAAACTCTGAAGGGAAAAAAGAGAGAAATCTGTCAAAATAGTTGGCAGATATAAAACAAGATATTGTACACACAGTAGGACATGTTTAATTACAGAAAACAGGGCAGTTGCTGCAGAACAATATACATCCAAGGAGTTTTCTGAGAATTATCAAACTAAGTTATGTGCATAAACATAAATATTCTAAGTAGCAAGAAGATGTGGTATGTGCTTGATTTTTAAATCAAACACTTTTTTGTTTGTTATATTACTGTATATTGAACAAAGATGTATTCTTAAGAGGGCTCTACTGACATGTAACCTCACATTTAACTGAGCACAAAATCACAACCTTGTTAATTGTAAAATTCTTTAATGGTCCAGTCCTGCCCTGAGCTCAGTCAGATTACTGATACACATAGTAATAATCCCTCTAAGGATTTAAGTATGTACCCAGACTGGCGCAGGATTGAGACCTAAAACCAGTCTTAAAACTCTAGGAAAGAACATCTTCAACCACTGGGATTGCCCAAAATTCCCAGAAGTTTCCTCCTGGAAGTAACCATAAAGCTATATCTGTTCTTCTCCTTTTAGCTCAGCCATGGCGTGATGGAATCATTCTTTGCACTCTCCTCTTGTGCCCCACCGAAGTGCCACTCACCGTCATCAATTTCTTCTTTTGATTCTCATAGAATAAACTGTTTGCAGTTCAGAGGATTTAAGACAGCATTCCCTTTTCTGGGGTCCAATATATTAAACTTTTTTTTGGTCTTTCAGGCCCCATCTTTCCCTCACTGCAGTCTCCAGTTCTCAACTTCTCTACCCCACTTTCATTTACCTCAGAGACAGAAAACTCTTTTCAACCCCACAACAGCAGATGCTGTAGAATTTTTTCCCTTAGTGACGCCACCTTTGTGAACACTCCCACCTCATTTTTTTTCTTCATAGCCCACTTTAACTCTTATTCTGGGATGTGTAGCCTTTCCCCATCAGTAGAGGGGATAAGTCTTTATTTCCAGGTACATTTAGGCTCACTACTCAAATGCAACCCCCAGAATCTTTGCAGTCTTTATTTTAATACCTCCTATTCTGGTCCCTAAATTCACAATTCTTTCCCTCCTTTAGAGCTATGCACAGGGTTAAGCAGATTTCTACTCCATTTTACCAGCTGTCAGGCTCCAGGCTCATGTAAAATTCTGCTAAATTTCCCCCTGTTCACCTCCCACACCTAAGTACTCCTATTTCTATGGGGAAATTACCTACCTCATCCTCAGCTGGGTAAGTTAACTGATCAAAGTCGTCTAATGCTCAGTAGATCAGGATCAGCCGGACAAGGAGGAAAAGTAGCTGATCCATCACAAACAAAGCTGAACCTAACAGCATTTACAGTGCCAACCAGCCTGTGATATGCCTTCATCTATCACTACTAAATACGGCTACAGTCCTACAATACTTACACATGAGTAACTTTTTGTCTCTGGCTATTCCCATTGCATCACATCAATTCCTATTGGAACTCCATTGATTTCAAATGGAATTATGCTGACGATGTATTAGGCCCAGAGAGGGATTATCCAAATACGTATGTTTGTGAGGCTGTTGTTTATCCTGGTATGACAACAGGATTTTGTCTCCTAACAATCCATTTTCTTTTGCTCTCAACTGAAGTAATTTAGTTTTATGACATTTCAAATGGCTTCTGAAAAAATAATTGGGATGTCACAAAGAAGATTATGATTTCAGGGGAGAATAACTCTGGTACAAATCTTTCTGTACAAATAGCCTTAATAATAAAGAGTCCAGAGAAAAGGGGTGGGGGGGAAGACATAATGAATTAAATTCCCCGGTATGTGTCCGCTAATCTGACTGGTTTTATTACTGCTCTGAGTTGCCTTTAGAGTGCAAAGCAGTCAAAGAGTATTGTTGAATCTGGCTCAAATATCTCTTAATAGAGGGTTACTAATAAGCATGTTACTGATCACAAAGCTAGTAAGAGAGCCACCAAACCAAAGGGTTGTAAATTTCTAATTGGGCATAGAATATCGGAGAATAAATATATGGAAAATATCTATGTCTAAATTAGTACATGTGAAAAATTTAAATTTGAAATTACTTGTTCAAAAATAATTTGAATCTACAATGGAATTGTCTAGCAAGAAAATATTGCCCCATTTTTGTCTTCTACTTGACAGAAATAACTTGCTTCAAAATTGGTGAAATGCATGATTATTTAACAACTGAAGACAAAAGTGAACAGGTTTTAAATAGCATTGAGTCCCCAAACTACTTTTTATGCTAGGAAGAATGGCTGAGTACATGATTAAATGTCTCTTATTCAACTTCATTTGAAGCCAATGGAAACATGCCTTTGTACTAAAATGGGTGTTGAGTTAGCCCTAACTCATTTGTTCTCTACGGTCCATGAAAGATTAATCATTCCATAATTAATGCCCAAAAGTTAACTGAGCTATATCATTTTATTTGAGTCATCATTTCCCCTCACCCTATTCTTCAGTGTTTCTCTTCTCTGGTACAATAGTTTCGATTTTCCCTACGGATAGCCCAGACAGTTTATTTCCTTTAATTAAGAACAGCACTAGCTGTTTTCCTTCGAGGCTGTGTAGAGTAGTGGAGTGGGTTAGGTTTAACCGATTCAGGATACTGCACATAAAATATTTTTTGGCTGCCCCTTGACTCATTCAAGACTGGTATGGTCTAATGTGGCCACCAACTTCAATAGGAGATCAATTAGGTCTTTATTCCTGTGTAGTTTCAGTGTGGTATTTATAGCAAAACAAACCAGTTTATATTATCTGAAATAGAACAGGAAAAGGACTAGTTTGAGCTACAGTTCTGGATCTAACCCACCAAGAGTTCAACTTTTGACCGACATTTTTTCTCTAAATCATTGATTCTCCAAAAGAATGCTACAGCCCCCTGAGTGCTGTGAGATGCGTTTAAGTGTGCCAAAGGGTGCAGTGCAATATTACCACTATCTGTGCAAACACCTTCATGATTCACAAGATAAATCCAGAGTGTTCAAGTAATATCAAAAACATTCTGAACTCTAGTCAAGAAACAAGTAAAAGCTAAGAGGGGTCCTCGAGTCTTAAAGGGATTCTTGAGGCCAACAACAGATGTTTGGAATCTAAAAAGGTTGAGAACCACAGCTTTAAATTGTTAAATGTTGATTGTATTTAACTTGCTATTTATTGACACTGTAGGTTACAAAAGATACAAAGGAAATGGGAATAATAATAATAATAATAACAGTAAATATTCTGCACAATAGGATGAATTCAGCCAAGTGACCAATATATATTAACAGGGAATGACATGAGGGAAGGCTAAGCACTTGCTGTTCTACAGTTTCATACATACAGCAGTCAGTCTGGGGGCACGATCATGATCACCTATGAAAGTACCCAAACGCTTACTACTCTTTCATCTTATTGTAGTTGTCAGTATGTTTTTCCTTCTTCTTCTTCCCTGATCTTTCACTCTCCTCAGAAGTTCACTTGATTTTGAACTCACTCAATGCTGTAGTTACTACTCTAATTCCCTTGCCCCTCCTCTGCAGGCTGGACCTAAACCTGCACTGAGCAGCAGGGTGAACAGTGGCAGCATAAAGGGCAGTGGGGTTAATGCATCTATCACTTACCCCTCCATGCCAATACATGTCCCCAAAGGGGCTCCAAATGTTAGAGTTTGGTGGTGGGCCCTGCCAGCACTCATCCCACCTTTTCAGGAGCCCCATTGGTCGGATGCTATAGCTCCAGTGGCTGTATTTTTGATACTCTTGCTCTATAGTGTAAGAGATTTTGCTTTTGGGTGACTGACATTCTTTTAGCACAGACAAGATAAGGGCTTATATCCATTTAATGTTTCATTCTACTCTCCTGCTGTGAATGGCTTCAGACCTTCAGAAGCCTCCTGCACTGGCAGAGCAGAGCTGCACTGTAAATTCATATTTCAATAAAGGCTTATGCAAAACCTAGCATCCAAACTAAAAAATGTCATCAACCTTCTTGGCTTCTCAACTTTTCCATAGTCTTTTGTGACTTGACTTTTTGCCCTGTTTGTGTCGGGGCTTTCCAAAATATTCAAGGTGTTAGGAGGGGTAATATTGTTCAGCAGATGGAAAGGTGGAGTGAAGTCATTTACTGGAGAGGTTACAGTCATAGTTTCATAGTTTCATAGATTTAGGGTCGGAA
>NW_017728993.1:42679171-42679942 GCF_001723915.1 Gavialis gangeticus | reverse complement strand
CAGAGGATGCGTAGTGCTCCTTGACATAGAGTGCCACCCCCCCCCGCAGTCAGCCTGGCAACTTGGAAAGTGGGATTTTCCACCTGCGATGAGGGCCTGGTTGCGGTGTTGCAACACTCACCAGCCCCAAGCATTTCACACATGCTTTGCAAATCCCTGAACACAGCAGTGTTGAACTGGGGCCACCCAGGTCCTTTTTCCAGGCAACAAATCCCCTGGCCTGAGGTTGGCATGCTGACACCAATGCCCTGCCTCAGCAGAACCGGACTAACGGAGCCCAGGAGTTGGCCTGCAGCAGTCGTCACACCCCAGGATATGAAATGGAGACTTGAGCCAACTTGGAGAGCAGAGACGTGGGCCAGGCTGGGCAGCATCCCTGCCTGCCAGCCAGGAGGTACCCCAAGCCAAGGAGCTCGGTTCCAAGCCGTGCCACCATCGCTCCTTCCTGGTAGGACCCGCGGGTCCCAGCCAGCAGCTTCCTCCGTGGCTGGCGAGCGCAAGGCACTAGCCACAGCATGTTAGACATGAGGGGGCACTTCCAGCGCCGTCCCGGGCAAGTCGGTGGTTTCCCCAGGGCTGCCTGAGGATGGCAACGGGCTCCTGACTGCTGACGCTATGGCAAAGGGGCCTCACCCGCCCCCAGCGGCGCCACATCCGCGCAGCCCCTCGCCCCATCCCTCCCCCTGCTAGCGGGGTGGGGGCGCTGCCCGCCCGGATTGGCCCGCGGGCTGCTCCAATGGCGGCGGCGCTAGGGGCCGCGGCGCGGCGGGG
>NW_017728993.1:42676182-42678602 GCF_001723915.1 Gavialis gangeticus | reverse complement strand
GCATGACATCATAAGGGACCGGGCCGAGCGCAGCCAATGGGCGCGGGCGCCGCGCACAGAACGCTCTTGGTCTCCGCGCTGCCCCGCTGAGGGGGGGCACGAGGGAGGTGGCGGGCCGCGCCCCCTCCCCGCGGCCTCTCCTCGGCCTGGGGCCACCGCTGGCGGCCGCTGGAAGCTCCAGCCTTCGGGCTGGACGCGGCTCTGTCCGCCTGCGGCTTCCACGCGCGAGCTTGGCGTTTGAGCCGCTTGTTGAGGCGCCCTCACACTTCCCTGACCAGAGTGGAGGAAAGATGTTTCTGCTGGCGCCCCGCTCCAGCCAGGGCTAACCTCGGGGACTCAGAGCAGTAAAGAAGCGGCTGGCTCTGCCGACACATTCCTGCTTAAACTAGTGGGTGGTTCTGAGAGAACCTTTACCAAGGTCCAGAAGCCAGTTTCAGACCTTAAGCCTCCCAACATGCTGTTTGCTGTTGCCTTATTATTGAATAGATTTATGTTCCCTTGGAAAGAATCTTATGGCAGAAGAGGAAAATCTTCAACGTTTTGCAAAACTTACTCTTTTTCCTTTGTAAGCTGCTGTGACAAATGCTGAGGACCCTGACTAAGTACAGGTGTTCTTTTTAACCTTGTGGAGTTAGCGATTTAGTAAGTGTACAATAAAAGTATTTGTCTATATTGCTGCATAATTATTTCCCAGGCAGAAGGACATTACTTTTATGCCTCGGTTGTTAACTCTTACAACTTCTAAAAACTAATCAAAACTTCCAACCTGTTCAGAAGAAAAGATGGAAACTTTGTTTCTCCCACATTCTTATTGCAAGTGGGAGAAAAGTTCCTTAAGTTACTGGCCCTCATGAGTGCCTGACAGCAGTCACGTGAAAGTGGCCAGCAAGGTAAAGCATTTTGTTGCTGTAAGTCAGGGGTTGTTAGCCAGGGGTATGCTTATTGATTGGCTGCTGGGGAACACCCCTCCCCCCATTTGTTGATCAGACATCGGGGGTACACCAACCAAAAAAGGTTGAAAACCCTCCTCTAAGTAAATAGGTTCTAAAGGTTATATTTAGGACTTCAGTGTTATAGACTTAACAACTGGTTTCTCCCCTTTCCTCTAGCAGATTGTTTTTCCAAAAGACTCCTGCACGTAACCTTCCGGTTGTATTAAGACTTCTAGTCTCAGCAGGGACTATTGCTTGTCAACAAAAACGTTCTTATAAAATATTTTAAATGCTATTTGTCTTGTGTTTATTTTTGTAGAATTAAACAAACACCAGTACCAGGGTTTGTTCAGATTTGCCCCTTAATTTAAGGATCAAATATGAGACCATTCTACTGCAGTCAGAGTTGCAGTTTCCTTCCCGATTTAAAAAAACAACAATAAAAAGCTCTTCTAAAGACAGTCTAAATAAGTGGAAAATGCTTCCCTTCAGAGTTCCAGTAAAACAGGTCATAACAGCTTAAGATAAGGATATCCTCTTCCAAATCTTCAGTTGGGTTTGGACTTTGTTCTTCAGATACTCTTTTTTTTTTTTTTAAATATTTGTGCCCAATGTGCTGTTAAGAAAATGTGATTAAAGATAGTGCCCTAATTAAAGTATATACATGTGTCCCAAGTATGCCCTTATTGTTTAAGTTTGGTACTTGTTTCATTTTGATGCTTCAGGGTGCCTGCTGGCTTGAAGGCTAGGAACTTTTTGAGAAAAGAGCTCCCTAACAAGTCAAGTAGTCTTTAGCCAATCAAAATACCCAGTATTAAACATTTTTTTCCTCTGTTGATTATGTTGCTAGACATGCTGCCCGCATGCCCTCACAGCATCAGGAAGAAAAGTCTAATCTCGTTCTAGTTTTTTCTTGTTCAAAAACATATTAGCATTAAGTTGCTATTGTTATGTTCCTTAAATAGAAAAAGTGGTTCTTATGCTCCAAAAGCAGTTTCATTTTTACATATAATCTAGTGTTTCAGAAATGGCAACAGGCTTTGCACTGCTATGCTCTAGCCAGGTTGACCTTTTTTCTGAAGAGCCTCTCTTTCTCCTCTTTATCCTCTTACAATTCATAAGGTGCAGTGCCTCTGTTTATAGAAAGTAATTTCCCCCTCTACAAACAGGTGCCTTCTAATTGAAAAACTACCAATTGAAGACCCTGTCTGTATGGAGAAATTGTACTGAATTAAATTGCTACAGTCCTCTTGCATAAATGTTTATTTCAGTTTAGCAGTGTCCCTACCAACTTAGCATAAGTTGATTCCTTGCTGATTTAAGTTAAATTGATAGAGGGGACTCCAGCCAAAATGAGTGTGTGCACAAAGGGGGGCAGTTCCTACTCAAAATACACTTCTGAACTGAATTACTTATTGATATGACTTCCCTGGAACTCAGGGTAGACAACGGACTTTTGTTTTACGTGCCGCCCCCCCCCCCCCCCCC
>NW_017728993.1:42666885-42675976 GCF_001723915.1 Gavialis gangeticus | reverse complement strand
TTAACAAGAGCTAAGTAAATCTGTCCTCTTTCCAGATGTAGACCTTTTCTGACTTCTTATGCTTTCCTCCCAGTAGTAATACAAGTAAAATGGTTTGCAGTTGGTAGGAGTCTATGCTTCCACTACATTTAGAACACGTAGTGTGGCGCTGAAGACGGGAAGGCAGTGTAGAGAGAGGGAGGGTAGATTATTTGTTTGCTGGACCAGGATTCCCATTCACTCATCTCTTTCCTAAGTCATCCTTCCCATCCCCACCTTTCACGTTAACAAGTCATGCTTCCTCTGGGTGTGGTGACACTTACTGATATTTTTCTGGATGTGTTACCAGGCCCTGGGATATATCGTTCTGTTATTACCTGTCATGTCCTCCTGCTGGAGGCTGACTTTTTAGCTCCATCCTGTTTCCTCCATACACAAGAAATGGAGGATAGACGCACAAAAAGTGAGATTGTAGTGCACATTGATTTAAACTAGACATAGTATTCTGGCTGTTCTAGTATTCTGGCTGTTCTGTATCTTACCTTCCCCATCTGTGCTGTGCTTGACAAGCCCTTAAGTCCAGGAGGAAACTGAAAAGAAGAGTCAGTGTTATACTTAACTATTTCTGACCCATATGAAGATCACTAAGCTTTAGTTATCTTCTTTCTGCAGTTGTGAACTTGATGATGCCAATAAGTCCTGGGGTCAACCTTGTATTTGTCCTGTAAGTGCTGATGTGAGAGAATTTCTGAATTGAATTCTAAACTCTCTAAACCTGAATGGAGGTCATGGACCACAGTTTGAGAACTTCTGCTTTAGAACAAACACAAAATCCTAAATTAAATTATTTGTCCACAAATGCCCTTCTTTTGAATACTTTAAATAGTCATTTTTGATTTTTACCTAACTTAATTTACTCTTACAACTTCAGTGCTAGTAACATGGTAGGAATCTCAAATCTTGGCTTCTTGTAATTGAATTGGTAGTCCCTCTTTCCAAACTTCTCCATTCCCTTCAAACATAAACTATTCCCTCCCTTCTCCCATCTGCTACTTTAATGTTCACTGCTTCAGTAGCCATGCTGACTTTCTAGGCAACTCTCTAAGAACTGAGAGTAACAGGGAATTTGCATGTGTGCTGCTGACACAGCACATCTCTAGAAGCATCATGTAGTGGAGAACAATGAAAGTGAAGAGTCTGGGTTCTGCTTTCCTCTGCTTTTGTCTGTAAATGCATTGGTGTTCCAGGGCACAGGTGAAGATTTTTTACAAAGGTAATCAGAAAATGTAGGAGTGTGCCCATCTCATCCAATTCTGTAGATGTGTACAAACAAATATGTAAAATATGCTTAAAAACATATTTTGGACTAAATCAGTTTTAAGCTCAACTGTGTAGGATGGAATCAGCTGCGATCTTTCTATTTTTGTGTGGAGAATATATTTGACATCACAATAGAACTCTTTAGAAAAAGATCATATTGCAAATTAGGTGCAATATTTTCTGAAATGTTGGTTTTACAAGGGAAGCAGCAATGTGAAATTAATATTATCAAATGAAAAAACTCTGAAGTCTAACTGTAAACTATGATGTAATATTCTTAATTAGTCAGTCTTTTGTTGGTTTTATTATGAATTTCTCCATAGGTCTCAATTCTGTAGTTTTCCTGTCCTAAGAAACTGAAACTCTAGCTGGATCCATGTGTGAAGGGCATTAACATGCTTAAACTCCAGGGTTTAGTAAAAGCAGACTATTTTTTCCTGTATTGGATGTCTTTTCAAAATCTAACCCATGTATACTCATCTACAAATGCCTGTCTTTTTTTTTTAAGTTGATCTTAAACTTCCTGTGCACTAATTATAATATGAGGATAATTGAATATTGGGCAAAGTTCTGTTGTTTGCCAGTTTACTGGCATTTAAGAAGTATACAACATAGGAGAGTTCAGTGCATAGTTACAAATATATTTTTGCAAAACAGTAGCTAAACAAGATTCGACTTTCAAGATGTAAATATTATGAAGATTTTAAGTAGTGACTATAGCAAAGGGTATGGATACAGGCACATTTGTTGCCTTTAAAAAGTCAGATGTTTCAAATAGTAACTTACATTCTAATAGGGAGGTGTGAACAAGTAGAGAATGAAACAAATATAGCAAATTGAAATTGTTTGTTGCATTTCTAGCATTTGTAGTGGATACTGCTAATACTGATTCATTTGGGGTTGAAACTGTAAGGCTTTTGCCATATTTGTATCATTCCTCCTTTGTCAGCACATAATAATTAGACTGTAACAACTGCTGCCTTTTTGAAACAGTCCCCTTTTGAATGGCTCCAGATAAGTGTGTCCGTATTCTACTAGCTGAGAAATCTATGGGCTTAGTTATGTGCTTGAAGTCAACATTGTTAATACAAATGTTGAAATCTTCTATGTATTCTTGGAGTGAAGTTCACCTTTATTTTAGCACGTCAATACTGTCAGTAGGAAAATACATTGTAAGTATAGCACACCTAAAATATTCTGGCTAGTCCCTTTCAACCCTTAATGCCTAGATGCAGTTTAATTTTTTTTTATTTTTTAAGCATATAAGGAGAGTTAGTAAATTGTTTTGATGCAATCCCAAAACCTCACTTATTGTCTGGCCCTAGAAATCTGTGCAGAAAGCCTCACATCTTTCGGAACACACTGGCTTCCTGAACTGCAGTAGTAATAACTGAATGTGTTTTAAACTCAATTGGGTATTTTGAAGACTTAAAAGATATCACCCTTGTCCTCCCTTTAAAGCACAATGAAGCCCCACCTTACTAAGTTATTGTAGTATCATGTTATTAATTTGTATTTTCCTAATATAAATCTTCCCAAATCATAAACCCATTGTGGTAGACACTGTATGAACAGAGAAGAAAGACTGTCTCTGAACCAAAGAGCTTAGAATTAAAGTTACGAAGAAGCAAGCTGCAGTGGATAGAGAGGGAGTTAGTATAAGGAAACGAGAAACTGGTTGGCATGATGGGAGTTAGAAACTTACAATCTAGGAATAATGGGTGCAAACTAGTGGAGGGTAGATCTAGGTTAGACATTAGGAAGAATTTTTTTTTTTTTTTTTGCAGTAAGGGTGGCCAGAGTCTGGAGTGGGCTTCCAAGAGAGGTGGTGCTGTTACCTAACTTGGAGGTCTTCAAGAGGAGGCTTAACAGTTACCAGGCTGGGGTCATCTGACCTTGGTCCTCTTTCCTGCCAGGGGCAGGGGGTTGGACACGATGATCCATTGGGTCCCTTCCGACTATAATCTACGAAAAGCCACTTAAGAGATGCACAAGTAGACTGGAGAGCCATTAAAACTGTGAAAAGGGCATTAGCCTTTATTGAATGCATTGCTTCAGCCCATGTATATGGAGCAACTTCCTCATCTGTTCACATCCCCTTAAGACTTGTTACATTGTTACTGGGGCAGCCTTGCCTCTAAGAGCATGGTTGAGATAGATGGTACCTAGTCATTTTCAGGGCTGCTAATACTGTAGCACCCACAACAGCTGAGAAGAATTAAAACCTTGCCTGCACTCCACCAGTATTTCCAGTCTTTGCTGCTCACCAACCACCTCATCTTTCATACACTTTTGTACTTTCTCCTTGGTTGCCACCTGTCTGAGAAATACCTGAAAAAGCATACAGTGGGCATGTCTGCACATGCTGAATGTGATATAGGTTTACTACACAGTAAGCCTACTCGTGCACCCTGCTGGGAGCAGATCTACTCCCAACAGGAGCTGCCCAATATAGGGCTGCTCCTGCCTTGCTCTGCTTCCTTGCAGCAGCCAGGGGGAGCTAGCCTGGGGAGCTGGCAGGGGAGAAAGGGGGATGGTCCTAATGCATACAGGGCCAAGAGAGTTCTGCCAGCTGCAGCAGCAGCTGTCTCCCGGCCCCGTGCACATCAGCCAGGGTCCTGATGTGCACAGGGCCAGGAGATACCTACTGCTGCAGCTGGCAGAGCTCTCCGAGCCCTGTGCACATCAGGATGCACAGCTATTAGTGAGCCCCGTGTCTAACAGGGGCTCACTGGGAGCTTGAAGGGGGCTCACTGGAAACTGTCCTGCTTCTGGGCCAGCTGCTGTCGAGTCCCCTGCCCAGCCGAGGGCTCACTGGCAGCTGCTCCAGGAATGGAACAGGTCCCACTGAGCCCCCTGGTAAGCAGGGAATCCCCACCCAGCACAGGGCTTACCTTGGGACAGCTGCTGGTGTGTCCCTAGCTGAGCAGGAAAGTTGAGAGTTCCCCAGTCTCAGCACTGCTTGGCTCCCAGCTCCTGTGGGGAGTTGGGAGCTGCACAGTACTGGGGGGCAGACAGAAAATTACCCCATCCCAGTGCTGATTGCCTCCTGGGGGTTGCTGAGCAGTGCCAGGACTAGGGACAAAGAACTCCCTGATCCTGTGTGGCTCTCTGCTGGTGTGGCTGACCAGGAACAAAGTTGCTTCCAGTCAGCATCTACACAAGTGCTAACGTGTAGTTACTGCTGCGCTATTAATCTTGTACTGTATTTACAGGTACTAGCTAATTGCTCAATAGACTAGCTTACTACACAGTAAATGCCACACGTGTAGATGGTGACACTTTAGCGTGCACTACTATGTAGCAAAGCATCTTGTGTATACATGCACAGTAGGTGCTACTTCATATTTTCCTCAGGTAACTCCTTAAAAAATTACTTCTACCATGATGACTACAGAAAACTTTTCTGCTGGCCACAGTGGTTAGGGTGTGTTTATTACCAGGGACCCTGGTCTTCTCTGATAAACAGTGGCATGCTGTTCCCTGCTTCCCTTCCCCTTGACCTGGCATGGCAGGGAGCAGAGGAGCCGCACAGAAAACCTTCTTGCCACTGCTTCCCCCCTGCTGTCCTGGTGACGCACCTGCACCTGGGGCTGCAGTGAGGGCTGTGGCACAGGGTTGTGCCCTTCAAAGCAGTGGCAGGCACTGGAGGCACATCACCAGGGCAGCGGGGAGGGGCAGCTCGCAGTGGCAAGGAATCCCTGCATGGCTCCACTGTCACCAGCCACACTGGGTTGTGCCTGTCAGGCAGAGGAGACCCCAGGGGAGGGAAGCAGGGTGGGAGCTTGAGCCAACAGCCTACATCTGTCCCAGGTACAGATCTGGGGGGCTTGGGTCCCCCCTGTTCTCCCAAGGAGTGGGTGTGGCAGTGGGGAGCTGGCCCTCCCCCTCCCCCCCACGAATGAGCCATCCACAGCCCCATCCTGCTCCCCTCTGGGGCCCTGCAGCTGCACATTGTGGTCCCGGGCCGCAAACCTTGCCCATCTCCCTCCCTACAGGGGCCTCAATCCCCTTGTCCCCCTGCACTTACCTGCTGGAGCTGCTCTGCAGGCTGCCTGGGATCATATGTATGTCTGTGCACGTGGTGCCCCTGTCTTTCTGCCTTCCTCCTGCTCCCTGCAGGCAGTAACTCTGCCAGCCTGCAGGGAGCTTCTTGCAAAATCTGCAGGTTTCTCTGGTAAAATGAGAAATCTGCATTTGCCTCTTGGTAAAAGGCAAAATCTGGGGTTTACTCTGTTTTTCCATGGGAAATGGAAAGACCGGATCCCTGTTTATTACAGTGCCCCAACCCATTGTCCATTTTTGCCTGTTTCAGTTGCGAGCTCTCTGGAAGGCAGAGCATGTACACGTGCATTTTCAGTGACTAACAAAATGGGACCCAAAATTAAGATTTGGGCTTTCAGGTACTCCACTAATAAAACTGTTTAATACTCAAATATTAACATATGGATATGCCTCAAGGTACTAAAGCCTTTGTAACAAACTGAGTAATGTTAAGACTTGACAGTTCTTATTTGTGATAGTTATACTGGGGCACCCTACTGACTGTGCCATTATTTTTTGGCAAAGGTTTCTAGCCATATTTGTAGCCAAACTCCTGAAATGGAGAGAGGCTGGAACTGGGAATTAAACAAGTAAAAATAGCTACCCTAAAAGCTTTGTCACTGATGCAGACAGTATATTAGTATTAAGTTTCTAAATTATTTAATTGTTCAGACAAATAAATCCACTGGAAATGCCATAACATAGTCTCTCTTAATCTGCAGTTTCTCTCATAAAGTGAATGCTTCAGTACGGTAGAAGGCTAATTAGTACTTAAGCTCTGACGAGAGATTTCATGTGGTACATAAGATTTTTTATTTTTTAGAATATCATTTTATCAAAAAAATGGGGACATTAGGCTTGGTAGAAATTCTTCAACTCTTGTAGGTCATTTGAGTCCAAACCTGTACTTGCAACCAATTTTCCCTGTGTTCCCAAAATGGCTACTTTGGGCACACTCACACATCACAACTGCGAAGTCCCATAAAAAAGATCAGCAACATGCCACAGATAAAGGACAGGGGAGACTAAGGTACAACCAAAGCTTTGCCACTTCAGTGGTAAGAAATTAGATAAACGTGCTCAGGTGACTTGTGGGAGACAATGTATATGTTGCAGAGAAAGGTCTGCCAATGTGGCTAGAGAAAAATTCCTTCCTGACCCTAAAGTTGGCATTTGGCTTGACCTTGAGCATGCAGATGAGGAAGGCACCTAAGGAATAAGGCACTACATTTCTTTACTTTAGCACAACCAAACTGTCTTCTCCAGTTGTGGCCAAAGTACATTGCTTTAGAGCAGGGGTAGACAACCCCTGGCATGTACCAAAGCATGTAATGAGAAGGCATTTTGTTTGGCTGTGTTGCCACAACAAGGATCAGGGCCCTCACGGCTTCCCTGCCATCTGCCCTGGCATGCCAACATGGCTTTCAGGTCAAAGTTGCAGTTGTTGTTGACACTCTGACAAAAACATTGCCAACCCCTGCTTTAGATGAAGGTTAAGAGGGAGAAAGGAAGAACCACAAGAGCCAGAAATGCATCCATGGAGAAGGGAAAAATTCTTCTTCCTGACCCCTAGAGCTGATGTTAAAAACCTTAAAATCATATTTCCAGACACCTTCCATAGAAAGGATCAAATTTTCTTTCACTTCCTGGAAATACCGAGTACTCAGATCTACATGACGTGCTCGGACTACTAAGCTAAGAACACCCATTTCCTATCATGCCATTTTCTCCGTAAGCAGTAAAGTTCTTGCTTGAAGCCGTTAGGCTCCTTGCTTCCCTGCTCCCCAGTTCATTCAAAAGACCATTCCAGAACTTCACTTCTCTAAAACACTAAGATTTCTCTAAGACCATAAAGCTTGGTGAAGTAGACATCCAAAATTGGGAAGCGAAGGTATGTAATTAATTGAAGGGCCTAAACGTACTATAAACTTTCTAAAGATAGAATACTACTGCTATGAATGAGGAGCATAAGGAAAGCTATTTCTTGAGCTGAGTTTAACAAAGGTGTGGTGGTGGGTCTGTAAATTAAGACGTATTATTGCATTTCAGTAATCCTGTTTCTTAAAATGTACAATTGCTTTTTACATTGAAAATGCTTTTAGTTTGACTTTGATTTTGAAGTTACAGGAAAAAAAATTACTACGTTTTTGATCAATATTATAAGGAGATAATGACAATGAGGTTTCAGCGGTTTTTTCTTTGTTAACTCACTTTTTTCTGCAAGCATGTTTATTCAAAAGATTGTTCTTAATTTTGTGTTTGAGTCTGCTTTTGAATATAAAGGATAGATATTTTTCCATATTCAGAACTGTTAGCTCCTGTAGCTATACAACACCATATATAGTGTGCATCTAACACATCCTTTTAAGGAAAACTTCTTAGAGATTCCCATCCCCTATGGAACTGTACAGGAAAGGCCTTCAATAAAACAGGCTTGAGGCCAGGACACGCAGGGCAATTTGAAACAGATTTTTTCTAAGTGAGATCATGTGAAAATCCTTCTCTTCAAAACCCTTTTGTTTAAAAGTGCTTTTTTACAAGTAGCTTTTTTCTAAACATGATACATTTAAATATTTACCTACCCATATCTAACTCAATTTCAGGAATATAAATTCTCTTGCATAACCTTTTTTGCAATATGAACTCCAAATGGTTTATTTTGATGCATTATGAGAGAGCAAGTTAAATACATGATCAGATAATGTGTAGTTAAATTGAAAAGCAGTATATAATGTGAAGTGTCCTCAAACATCCAATACTCATCCTGCATAAAATTACTAACTAGCAAATACTGTTGATGGTAAAACTTCCTGTGTATATATGATACAAAATCACCTTTATATCTCTAGTAGCACAAATTGGATTGAATAGTCTGTGAGATATTAATACACATGTTTTAGTCATGCTGAAGGAACTTGACAGTAAATTTCCAAAAGGCCATTATGTGGATGAATAAAGTACCATTGTCACATATCTGGTCAAATGCCCCGTGTCTGGATTTTTACCAGTTGGCTGTGTTAGGTTCCACATATTGGGCCCAGAGCACTTGTTTAAACTGTGGAAGCTCAGGGGTCCAGCTGCTGTCATGCCTGGAGAGCCCAGGTCAAGATTTCTGCCTATGTAGAACAGTGGCTTTCAACCTTGTTAGACCATAGGCATTCCTCTTTACCTCAAGACACCCCGGAAAAATGCCAGCTCTTGGCTTTCACTCATTTTTTGACTATGGAAAAGTAATCAAGTAATTCTTTTGTTGCAAACAATTCAGACCACAGAAGGCCAGAATGTTTTTAACACTGTGAATACTGATTTGAAACATCTGGGTTTCTCTTAGGTATCATGTAAATTAGGGATGGGCAATTATTTTGGCTGGAGGGCCACTTAAGAAGTCCTGGTAAGCTGTTGAGGGCTGCAAGGGTAGACCTGCACCTCGACAGATGCTCCACCCCCTGTTTGCCATCTTGGGACTGGAAGCCCCCACCTCTCCCCTTGTCCCTCAGAAATACTCCTTTTGGGAGGGGAGGGATGCCATCTTGGAACCAGAAAAAAAGAAGTCAAATGACTACTATAACGTATCTTAATTTTATTACAAAAAGTATTTTTTGTCATGATTTGTGTTTGAATAGTATATACAGAAATGATTGCATTATAACTCAAAAATAAAGTCTTATTCTTGTATATTGTGTGGGGTGTGGCTGGGGGGTGTCTGTATAGTGGGGTGAGGTTGGGAGCGTGGCTGTGTGTGGGGGCA
>NW_017728993.1:42666167-42666823 GCF_001723915.1 Gavialis gangeticus | reverse complement strand
CAGAGTGTGTGGGGGGTGGGGACCCCCCAACACTCCTCCCCATGGCGCACAGCCCCTGCTGGCAGCAACAGCATGCAGGGGCGCACATGGCACCAACCAGCACTGGACATGGGGGTGAGGAGTGTTGCCAGGATGGCCCACATGGCTCTATCGCCTGGCGCTCCCTGTGGCACACATGTAGCTCCTACGCTTGTGTGCCACTGGGGGAAGCTCTGCACGATGGAGCCAGCTGCCTTTGCTGTTCAGGTCCCAGGACTCTGCAGGGAACCAGGGGATGGGGCTTCCCTCCACTTCCAGCAAAGTCCTGGCACTTGCATGCGGGGCAGCGGTGAAGGCAGCCAGCTCCATCACGCAGGGTTTCTCCCGGTGGTGCACAAGTGCAGAAGCTATGCATACGCTGTGGGGAGTGCCACATGATAGACTCAAGCTGACCTAGCTGTGCTCACCCCCATGCAGAGCGCTGGCTGAAGCCACATGCTGCTGGGCCTGTGCGGGCCCTTAGCACCCCCACCTGCTGAGGGGGCTGAGTACTATGGAGGGAAGTGTGTGGGGGGGGTTGTCTCCACACTCCCCACCTTCTCTCACACCCACACTCTACCCAGCCGAGCTCCTGCCACCCCCCCCCCCCCCCCCAGGGCCCCCGCCGGCCCCCCCCC
>NW_017728993.1:42661229-42665935 GCF_001723915.1 Gavialis gangeticus | reverse complement strand
CCCCCCCGCATGGGCTCCATGCTGTCACCAGCACTAGCCCCGTGCTCTACTCTCCTGCCTGGTGGCAGCTTCCCACCCCTGCTGCTTCTCTACCTGGTGCCTGGAGCAAGTGGGACACTGAGGAAGCAGAGCTGGTCCACTGGTGGCTACAGCCATCATAGCTCTATATAATCGTTTTGCGTGCATGCAGAAGACATTGTTTGAACATAATTGTCTAACTTTTTGCTGCTATTTTGGAGGGACTTTGCTCTAAAACAAACTTCTTGCAGCAGTAGTCTACACTTTAAAAAAAAAAAAAATGGAAAAGAAGCCGTGATCATCTCCAGGAAATAACAGACAATGCTAAAATGTCAGTGTGATGTTCTTGTCAGACTGCCTCAGTAGAATCCTTTCCGCAAAAGGGCAACTCAGAGTATGCAATATAAGTAACAAGCAACTATTATTCATCTAAAAATTGAAATCCAGCTCCTTGTTAATGGAACACAGCAAACATAATGATGCAACAACACTGAACACTAAGAACAAGGAGCTGATTTCTTGGATAAAGAAGAAAATTTGGAAAGTTAAGTGTAACCAACCAATTTGGAGTTCGACCAAGAAACCAGGATTCTTTTTAACCCTAGTGTAGCTTTAAGAAGCTAATGCCTACGGTCTTTACATTTAATCTGAAATAAGCATTATTCTGAGCATAGTGTTTACCAGTGCCTTCTGGGTTTTTTTAAAGATCTAAAATCAGCTGAAGTGTCTTGTACTTCCTTTGAAGTAAAGAACCAAATTAGTGGAAGGTTGCTTTAATTGGTCCCCTCCCCACTGCTCTGTCAGGGAAAGAAGCAGCTGGGGGGGCAAGGAGCCAAACCCCTGCCCCACTTCATGCCTGGGACTGTGCCTGGCCACTACTGCCTGTCTTTTGTGCCTCCCCAGCACCCCCCGCAGTTTACCTTCTGCTGCATCTCTAGTGGTAGGCAGCAGCAGCAGTGGCCCCCGCTGGGCCAGGTGGGGACTAGAGCAAGAGCAGAAGTTAAAGGGGACACAGCTGGGGGAGGAGGGGGGGAAGACTGCTGGTTATCCCAGACCCACCCCACAGCTTCCCCTGTGCTCTCCCTAGCCATATGCCCCTTCCTTGCCAAGCAAGCCATTCAGGCTCGCTCCAAGCCTGGGGTCAAAGCCATTGCTGAGCCACTGCTTGCCTCAGGCTGGTACTTGAATCCAATATGTGCCCCCTCACCCCCCATATTGATGGGAAGGGGGTAGGGGATCTTGTTTCAGATTTAAGTAAATATGGTAATAGAACTAACTGAAATTAAAATATTCTTACTGTGCCTGCAAACTTACTGCTGTCACAAGTTGGTTTAACATTTCAGTAAGCTTGAATCCAGGGTGCTTAGCTAAGAGTGCTGTGAGTTTAGTAGTTTGACTTCAACATTTCTGCAGCAAATGTCCTATTTAGTAGCTTTGAAATCAGTAAACCATAGTAAGTTCAGACCTTAATGTCATGTTCATAATTTTGCATTTTAATTTCTTTAAAATCTTTTAATTTTAAAACAATCATTTTTGATACAGCATCTAATTTAAAATGTTATTAAAAACACTTTTTACCAGCTTTTCTGTTAGCTGTAGAATTCCCAGTACTTCATAAAATTCTATCTTTGTGAATTACATAAAGAAGGGAGTCTTTGTAATGGAAAACCATTTTTAAATCCAACAATGTTGCTGTAACTCTGTTCAAGAAGTTTGTCCAATAAAGCAGATGTTACTCCATCAATCTTCCAGGCAGTCTATAAAAGGTGAATATTGTCTCAAAAGTCTTCTAATCAATTAATAACATTAATGGAAAATGTATCCTTTCTGGAGTTTGTTTACTTTCAATTTAATTTTAAATCATTTAACTTGAGATGGTGTTCATAAGAAAAGGAACAGATCCCCTTTGTGCTGGCTTAATGTGATGGGTAGATCCAGCCTTAAAAAATTTAAACTGGCCTGGAATCAAAAAGATGCTAAATCATTAAAGATCCCTAAGAATTAAGGGTGTGGAGCTCTTGGCATCTGTAGGTTAACCTCTGTTTGAAATACCTTGAGAACAGTACAGTCTTTCCTACCTAGTCTAAATGGAACTTATCCGAACATTGCAGGGGAGATGTAAAGGATAATTAAGACCCAGGGACATCTTGGTGCCTGTTTACCCAACAATAAACATAACTTTGAACATGGGTGTCAATCTGTGTGGCCACATGGGCCAGATGAATGGCACAGGGCTGGCCCTGTGGGCTGCATTAGGCCCCCTGATACACAAATTGCCTCCACGTTCCTTCACATGGTAGATCCATTCTGGCTGGTCTTGGACAGTGGTGTACATGGCATCTACTCCCAACTGGTCTGGGACCCATGCTGCACACCACCCACATCCTGGAGCAGATGCCATGAGTGATGCATCCCAGACTGGGACTGAGGGAGAGGCCCCCACATGGGTGCTGGATCTGACTTGCAGAGTGAAGGATGGCCCCAGACTGGCCTACTGCAGGCCAGCACCAGGGGGACAGATAATGGGCTCTGTGGGCAGGATCCAGCCTGCAGGCCAGACCTTTGACATTCCTAACTTAAAAGCTGTTTTTGAGCAACTTTTCCTCAAGAGTGGTTGATTAAAGGGTTTCTAGGTACCAGATGCAGTTAGTTGTCATGCCATCATATTTGGTAAAAGGAAGGGGGAAAGAGACTGCAGCTCAGAGACCCACCCTCGTAGTAGTAGTAGCAATATGGTGGTTCCACCAAAAGAGAGATGAATGTGGTGTTGAGTACACCTGAAGGACTGAAGTGGTCAAAAATGCAATTCTTCTGAATTCTTCTGAATCTGCTATATGTTTAAGAAATGGTAATGAGGGAGAAAAGGGGGTGCCATGCTCTGAAGAATAAATGGGTTTAGAGAATTGCTCTTTTGATACCAGGGTACTAAATATATACCAGGCTATTAGTATATTCATAGAAATTAACTTTGTGTGTGATATTTATGAAAAATAGCTTCTGGCACCTTCAGCAGTGGGATACAAATACCCAAATACCGGGATACAAATACCCAAATGATGTCCAGTTACAGAGTAGTATTATGGTGAACTTGCCCGATGCCTGTATTTTAGGAATACTAGAACACTGGTTGCTTGAATATAGTCCTGTTTGTTAGTGGGCTAAATTCTCTGGGTAGCTAATATTGCTAAATTCTCTGGGTACCTAATAATGCCTGTTTCTAGGAAAAGTTTTGAATGGATTTGATAAACTCCAGTCAACCTGCTGGAGGGGACCAGGCAAAGGCTCAGCATTTGAAAGGTTACTTTTGGCAAGGTTGTGGCTCACTTCCTAAACCGACAAGAGAAAGTAGGAGGGGGAATCCAGATTTCTTGTTGCAACAAAGGTCTTTTTGAACAACTAAAAGCTGAAGCTAATGAACAAGAGGGAAGACCATTGCCACGAGAAAAAGGGGTTACATAGTGCAGAAGGGGTTACATAGCGCAGAAGAGTCCTCAGTTACTGAAGGATACTGTCTGTGACCAGAGGGCTTTTGCAAGGGATGAGGAAACAAGAAACATTCTTGAATCTAGGAGTTATGTTTTACAGCTCTAGTTGAATTTTGTGCTTTTTCTTTGAGTAAAATATGTTTAAGACGTTTCTTTGCAAGGTTTTTGTTCTATGCCAATTAACACAAATAGCCTTTAGGGGTGTCTAACTTACCCCAAGCCCTGAGCCAAATTAGGACCATGGGGGCTCCTCTCAGACTGGATCAATGGATCTGGCAGCAGCTATGGTGGGTCTGGCTCTAGGGGTAGCAACCTGGGTTGGGGATCAGGTGGCAGCAGAGCAAGCAAGCCCTCACTTGCCCCCTCGTCACTCATGGCCAAATTCACCAGGTTCCAGGGACCCTGAATTCTGTGGCAGGCCACACTCCACCAGCTGTGCCCTGCAACTTATGTAGCCTGTCGGACTACCAGCAGGCCAGATAGGGGTCTCAAAATTTGGCCCACAGAACTGTTCTGTGTTGGAGAGTTAGAACTGTAAACCCATGAAGGAGGAACACTTGGAAGGCAGCCCTCAGCTATTGGATTCTTGCGGGCTAGCTCAAATTCTGCAGTGTATGAAGCAGCACTAAAGTGTGACTTTACTGAGGAGAGTGCGAGAGAGTCCAAGTTTACTGATCTAGACACTACTTCTCTTGGGACCTAGACACTACAGGCTCTTGGGAACCTGGTGTTTGACTTCAGGGGAAGTTCACTCTATTCACTCTATTCCAAAGGATAGCAGCATGACCATGGGGGGGGGAGGGAGGTGTGACAGACACAGTCACACACATACCCCCCAACCTAGACACAGTGGGGCTCACAGAAACATGGTGGGACCCAACACACAACTGGGCAGTGAATATCAAGGGCTATAGGCAGTGGGGTTCCCCAGGGCTCAGTCCTCAGGCCCACACTGTTCAACATGTTCATCAGTGACTTGGACGAGGGGGTAAAAAGCACCCTGTTCAAATTTGCTGACAACACCAAGATGTGGGGGGATGTGGGCACACTAGAAGGGAGGAATAGGCTGCAATTGGACCTAGACAGGTTACAGGGGTGGGTGGATGAGAACAGGATGGGTTTCAACACTGGCAAGTGCAAGGTGATGCACCTGGGGAGGAAGAACCAGCACCATACCTACAGGTTGGGGAACTCCCTTCTCGG
>NW_017728993.1:42652673-42656229 GCF_001723915.1 Gavialis gangeticus | reverse complement strand
ATATATAATGTTTGTTAGTATATATAGTTTGTTAGAGGCTTTTGTAAAGAACTAGAATATTACTCATAGACTGAAAGTAAAGGGGAAACCTTTTAATCTGGCCAGGAAAGGACAGTCAACATGAAGTACAAAAGCCTTTAAAAAGGTTAATTTTTTTTAACTTCTTGCAACATCTGTTTGTGAAGATGTCTGCCAGCTGTCCATTAGAAAAAGCTGGAGCTCTGATCAGCGCTGGGCATAGATGACTTGAGGCAGAATGGAGGACTTACGTTCAGTTCAGGACCAGAATGATGTTTCTAGTTTTACAGGGCATACAAGTGACACAAAGTTTCAGGGCCAGTCCATTTGCTTCCAATGTCAAGGGCAAACACCCAAGTTAGATCAGGAGTAAAAGAAACATGGAGGAGATATGGGTGATGAAAAGGATTTAATTCTTTAAATGCTTTTGGATGAATAGTGAATGAAATAGGAGGTGACTGAGGAAAAAATGGAATATTTTCCCTTACTTGCTTGGGAAGGCCTTTGCCCATTCACCAGTATATGGCTATGGGGCCTCTACTTGGGAGGGGAGGGCAGCTGGGGAGTTTCCAGTGATGAGATCTGTAAATTGATGAGATTTCAAGCAGCTTTATGAGCTCTGCTTACCTGGCTTGTTTTGTTTTTTATACAAATAAAAATCATACCACTGATGTCAAGCATACAAAGTGCATGATATCTTTGAACATTTTGTTATGTAAGGTGGTAATCTAGCATTAGACTTATTCAGCATGTTTTCTGCCAGCACACTGAACATTATAGCTTATAACTGCAAGAAAATGTTCTTTGAAATGGACAGTGGTTCACATCATGGTTGCTCTTATTTCTTTAAGTACCATTTTTGCTTGGTCAAAATGGAGGTATTTAAAATTACATTTTCTTTTCTCCCCTTCATTTTGCATTTACAGCTCCTCCTATAGGAATTTTAGGCTAGACAAAAGTTTACTTATTGGAAGCCAAAATAAACTGACAAAACCACCCCCAATTTAGCTTTTTTGAGTATCTTTTCACTCCTTCCCAATGCCGATCTGATCAAAATTAACTCAAATCTTAATGGTTTGAGAAGGAACCTGTAACCGTGGAAACTAAAACTCTCTAAACAGTGTGATCTGCCAGTATAACTACACTATATCTGAAGACTTTTCTGACTTAAAAAAAGGCAGTACACAGGAAAGTATTACTTGTTTCTCTCCATTTGTTTAGGTTGACAGCTTAAGACACACTTTTATCCTGTAACATTTAAATTTTTATGTTTTTAAAATAAGAAAATCCGCCTCAGAAGTAAAGAGTAAAGCAGTGACATGAATTATGGATTAGGAAAAGAGTTGCTACTTGCTTGACAACAGGTGTTTCTAAGTTTCTGTGATAGTATCTGCATGTTTCTTCACTCTGGCAATGTGCTAAACTCTTACATGTGGCCTGTGAAGATACAAACTGAAATGGTCTCTGTTGAAGTGATAACTAAAGCAGGTGGAGCTCTACTGTAAGTGAAATCAGAGTCTGAATGTCAAATTCTGCTGTTCAGATTGACAGTCATTTTTCTACTACATTGCAACTCTTTTTTCAAGCTTCTTATGGATTTATTTTGGGGCTGGTAGTCCCTAGTTTCTTGTGACATTAACATTGCTTGTGACTTCTCGGAGAGAAGCTTCTGTGAATCCATTTTGTCCCCCTCAGCTCCAGTATTTCCACTCTTTCTGAGAAGTTGGAACTGAGCTTTTTGCAGCTGCTGTCAACAGCTTTACTATCTAACAGCCTTGTATACCAGGCAAGAAAGTCCCTGAGCTTGTTCCTCCCCCTTGTTTTGTTGTCAGTGGAGAAAGGGAAGGTAGAGGGTCCCAGCAGAGACCAGAGCAAACCAGACGCCTGCCTGTTTGACTGGTAGAGGCTGAGGCTGTCCCCTGAGCACAGTCTCCAGTTTAAAGGCAAATATACATTAGAAATAAGCAATCTTGGCTTAAGTTCTGAGTCAGAATTAGAAAGTAAATCCAGTTTTCCATGAAGGAAATTTTTTGGTCCACAAAACAACTTCCTAAACTTAACTGGACAGATTTTTATTTTTATTTGTATGTATTACCATAAGGCTAGTGGTGTGTGAACAGAATATTAGCATAAAAATCTGGATTTAATTATATACTCCCATACTCCAGACTACTCTCTGCCTCTCCTTTCAATCTCTCTTTTTTTTCCTTAGGAAAAAAACACCTTTTTTAATGTCATTTTAAGCAAGTGTATGCACCCTGCCGAATTTCCCAGTAGGGATATTCACATATGATAATTAACACTGTATTTAATTCTTGATTTTATTATTTCATCAGAAATATGCAAGGAGGCTTACGCATAAGCTAGTTTTTTTGGGGGTTTTTTACACTGAGGAAAAGCTCTAGCCATGTCTCTGCTTTGAGTTGTGCAGCTGGTTTCCTTTGTAAGGACAGAAGATGCAATGAAATGACAACATACTGTGTTTCCACTCATATTTATATGAGAGACCATGTCTACATGGGAAGTTTTAAACTTACCAAGCCTGAGAGCTGTGCCTTCAAGCATGTCCAGCCCTGTCATTCAAGTTGCCTCATAAACCAAAAGAAATACAGCTGCATTGCTATGACAGTCCAGCTAGGCTAACTGTTATTGCCTGGTGACAATCAGCTTTTTGTTCCCTCTCTTCCCATGCTAATTCACCTGTGCTCGGTGCTTGCATGGATGCTGTTACATTATTTCCAGCCCAGACAGAGTAGTGTGGTATGCTGCTCCCAGGCACAGTAAACTTACCATGTAGACGTAGGTATACATACAACTCTTTGTGTCTTAGATTTGTTAATGTTTAAAATAACTGTGCTGGATACCTGTATCAGGAGACTTGAATTCATGCTCACAGAGTAAGTTCCTTAGGTAAAGATTACAATATTTATATCATTCTGTCTTCAAATACAAGAGAGGCTACAGCACACAAGACTGGAAAGGTTGTAGATGTGGTAGATGTTGCTTTTGCTGTGGTCACCTTGTCCTTGTATAAGAATATCATGGTGTACTGGTTAGGAGTTTAAGTTGCAATCCTGGTGATCAGGATTACTGTGGCATTCCCTTGGGCAAGTTACTTTAACCTGACTGCTCCTTAAAGCCCATCTCAAAGGGGAGTTTTAAGACTTAATCACTCATAGTTTTTTAATGTGGTGAGATGATATGAAGCATCCCAGGTGATTGATTAAAAGTGCCATCATACTGTTTTCTTTCACTTACCACACTCTCACTGTTCTTGGTACTGATATTTTGGGGTTGTGCCTACCTTCTGGTGGCTGTCTGAAAGTTGGAGCAAAATTCTTTAGAGGTACATATCGTATTGGCACTGATAAAAGGAAAATTGATGTTATTGGCAGTCAGCATGCTTTTTTGGCTGATGTGGCTGATAATGTCGCCAATATATGCTGTGTGCATGCATAGCCGCAGCATGCATGTGGCCAGCTTGACAGCTTGGAGAGCAGAGTCTAGCTGGTAAGTGTGTGTGTGTGTGGGGGGGGGC
>NW_017728993.1:42647462-42647673 GCF_001723915.1 Gavialis gangeticus | reverse complement strand
CCCCCCATGCTTCCCAGGGGCTCTGACCACATGATCTCCCCTGTACCACATTTTTAGTAAGTGGCCCCCCGGTGGCTGGATGCGGGGAGGGGGGAGTGTGACATGCGGCCAGACACAGCATTGGCAGCACAAGGTGATGGGAAGCGGTGGCAGCTGCTGTGTGCAAGCTTTCCCCCTCCCCACCCCCGTCCCAGCTGGCACTGCTGCCCTC
>NW_017728993.1:42641423-42642462 GCF_001723915.1 Gavialis gangeticus | reverse complement strand
GAGGCTGAGGCTGGGTGTGGGACGACGCTGTGAGTGGGGGGCAGCTCCCACCGCTGCATGCATCCGTGGGGGAGCCATGGCATGAGACATATGCCCCCCTAGATCTGTGTGCGGGGTGAGGATGGGCTGCCACTGGGGCCAAGGGTGGTGCCAGGCTCTTCCCAGTGTGGGGGGACTGGGCTGGGGCTGCACTCGGGACAGGTGGCCGTGGCAGCCCCTGCCTTTTCCCAGTGCCACTGCTGCCGCACAGCCCCAGCCCAGCCCCCACACCAGGAGGAGCCTGGCACCGCACCGCCCTTACCCTGCACACAGATCAGGGGGGCACATGTCCCCATGGCTCCCCCAGGGGTGTGTGCAGTGGTGAGAGTTACCCCCCCCTTCCCCACGCCCCCTGGATTTGCTGCTCATGGCTCTGTCCTGGAACCAGCCCCAGCTTCACACCCTCCCTCACCACAGTGGCCTCGATCTGCCCCTTCCCCCCCACTAAGAGACTTACCAGCCGGACACTGGTCTCCTAAGCTGCCGGGCTGCATATTGACAATTGGATCAGTATCAGCCAATATGGCTTGTTAATAATCAGCCATTACTATTGGCCCAAAAAATCTTTATTGGTGCACCCCTAAAATTCTTCTGGTTGTTAGTTTAAAAATTCCATTTCTTTAAATTGTTGTGGTACTTCTTCCCCTTCCCCCCCATAATGGCAGCTGAACTTCTTAAACTTCAAATTTGGCATATGTAGTCCTTAAAGTGTATGCTTTGAAAAGCTGTACAATAAAGAACAAGTGAAAGTCCATTTGTGATCATGGACAGTATGAAGTATTGCTATGTTTTTAAATTAGGATATTAACCCTGAGTATTCTTTATTATCAAATTTATCCAAAGCCAAGACAACTTCAAATTTTAAAAGGACCCCCCCATAATTATTCTATGCATGAAAAATTTATTACAATTCTCCATATATAGAATCTAATTATTGTAGATCTCAAGTGCAGACCCCAGCCACTTGCCCTGCCCCTGCCAGCCACTCCCTCCCCCACAC
>NW_017728993.1:42597645-42641314 GCF_001723915.1 Gavialis gangeticus | reverse complement strand
CCCCCCCCCCCATGCTTCCCAGGGGCTCTGACCACATGATCTCCCCTGTACCACATTTTTAGTAAGTGGCCCCCCGGTGGCTGGATGCGGGGAGGGGGGAGTGTGACATGCGGCCAGACACAGCATTGGCAGCACAAGGTGATGGGAAGCGGTGGCAGCTGCTGTGTGCAAGCTTTCCCCCTCCCCACCCCCGTCCCAGCTGGCACTGCTGCCCTCCCCCCCCCAACCCTGTCCCTGCTCCTGGGAAGCAGAGGCCCAGGGTGGTGGCGCTCCATTCCCACCTGCCTGCGTGTACCCCCAGCTGACAACCCCTGCTGTACCACATTTTCCCTTGTACTTCCCCCATTGCATAAGCCATCCCAGCCTGGGGCAGTCGCAAGGGCCAGAGCCATAGCAGCTGCCTACCCCAGGCTGGTATTTGAATTTAAGACAAAGAGGTATTTTCCACCTTTGGGGGTGTTTTATTTTTGGATTTGAGTGAATGCAGTCTTTTGAATAACTTGGTATTGATCTGCTCTGGTCCCTTGTGTGTGTGTTTGTGGAGGGAACGGGAACTAAACCAAATTAGCCAGTATAACTTGAGATGTTTCCTGGAATCTAATTAGTTGTTTTTATCATTAAAATTTGTGTACAAGGGTGAGGAACATGGGTGGAGGGGTGGGGGTGGCTTAAGCCTTTTAGAAAATGGTGCCCTAGTTGACGAGAACAGAATGTGAGTATCAAGCTGGAAAAGGAAGATTCCTGTATTTTCATCATGCAAAGTAAGATCCCTATCAACCTACAGGAGAATGAATAAGTGTGTATAACATCTAGAACTCTGGAATGAAAAGTGTCGGGGGGTAATATACATGTAAATTGTTACTATACTGTACTTCATTCTTCACTGTGACCCAAAGGCATCAATTTAGCCTAATGAGTGAGAAAATATGTTAGCATACATTCAGCTATAACTCTGAAATTCTAAGCATGATTTAGAAGTGTGTGACTTGATTTAACAGCATACATTAGAAGGATGAATTGTCCATGTACTCCTCTCACCCGTTTCTTACTGTCCGGTGGATGTTAAGTTCTGGTATCCGTTCTCCCCTTAAACCACCTCCAGGAAATTAAATTTAGAAAAAAGTGAAAGTGTTTTAGTTGATATTGTTTACAAGTAATATTTTCATACTGAAAAATTGGAGGGGATTTAGTTGAATTTCCAGTACCCTGAATATAAAGATGGTTTCCTCTGACATCAGTTAGGTAATTTCTCCCTTTAGGTTGCATACATCTTCTACATAGCATTAAGATGACAGACTCTAAAATTACTTAGAGTTCTTACTTTTATTGCAGGGTGGTGGTGGTTTGTCTTGTTTTTTGTTAGTTTTGTTGTTGATGCAACATTAAACTTGCAAGGGAGCTCATACAAGTCGGGAGAAGGCCTAAGTCCCACTCTGGAGCACAGCACAGGTAGCTTTAGCTCTTGCTAGATAATGCAGCAGTGTTGGCACTACCAATTGGCCAGGCAGGGGATGGAGTTTCCATGTACTCCTTCCCCAGGAGGGAACTGAGCTTGAACTGGTGGAAAGGGGTAGATGGAGGGGCAAAAGTGCAGAGGAGGGGGCAGGAGGCTGCTTTGGGTCTGACTCTGGTCCTGACCTAGGCTCAGAGTCAGAGTTGCAGCAGCTGCCTGCCTGCCTGCCCACCCCTGGGTTTGTACATGAATTCATAAGACATCTTGAACACAGTAGTGCACACTTTCACAGTTCTTTGGACAGTGACCAAATAAATTAATTTGTCCTTTTTCAGTGAAAATACTTCCAGTTAATAGTGGCAGAAGGCAGGGAAGGATAATACCTTTTTGTTTAGAAAAGCAGAAGTTTTTGTAGGTGACAACAAATGTAGTCAGATGCTATGAAATCAGTTACTTGAAGGTGCCACCGTGCCCTGCCTTCTGTTTAACTTCAGGCTAACACGGCTAACTACTTCTTTCAGTTAATAGTGAACAGGCAAACTGTTAAAATTCTTGCTTCCTCAGAAAAGGTTGGAGTGTTGTAGCTGTGATGTTCCAGGAAATATGCAAGAATCAAAGGGTTTTTTTCTTTTCTGGGGGGGTGTATCTTTTATTGATCCAACTGTTTTGTGTAATGATTAACTGTGCCTTAGTACATCTAGTATTTAAGGTTGTAACAATTTGAGAGTAGATAACGTTAAAAAAAGAAAATTACATATACTTCCTTGTAATAAACTCTTAAACTGCCAACTCTTAGACACCTTTGTTGCAACTTGAGATATTAATGCTTAGAAACGTGTCTTCAAAAAGAAGTGAAATTCTGGTTTAAGCATGTAAATTATGCAAGTGCTGACAAAAGTAGTTAACCTCTACTTTAGAAAATAATATTAGGAAGTCTGTTATACTTTCCTGTCCATGATGCAGTGTAAGTATGCAAGAATTAAAAGTTTTATGTATACATGTAATATTTTTAAAAGTTGTAATCAGTGAGCTATTTGAGCAATAGTATGATTAAGGACTGTGCTATGATGCAGATAGGAAATTAATTAAAAATAACCTGAATACTTAATTGTACAGCATTCATTTAATTATGACCTTGCTTGCTGAAATTAATTTGTAGTACTCAGTAGGCTTCTTTTGCTCTCTTGCTTTAAGCTTTCCATGTACATTTTACAGAGTCATTTTCTAGAAGGATTTCCAAAATACCAGACTGATAGCAGCTTCATAATTAGTACTGTAGATGAAGCTCATTAACTGTTTCTTTTTCTTTACTGGAACATGCTTTCTTTTGCCACAGATGTAATTGTAAAGACTTTTGAACATATTCAGTTGTAAGTAGGGCACTTTAAAAAGGATCAGATGTTGGCTCTCAAGCTAGTAATAATGGAAAAAAGGAGTCTTAGAATTTTTCAGTGTATTAAAGCTTCCAATTTTTTCCTCCTAGATAACATCAAAAAGAAAGTTGGAAAAAATCTGGCAGATTGCATGTGGAAAACTTGAAAATATTTCCTAATTTAGTATTAGAGCTCTTTATCCTGCGTCACTAAGACCAAGAGATCTGTACCTTCAATATGACAGGGTAGTATCCTTGATCCTCTGTGCCTTCATAACACATACACTCCCTATTGTTTAACCGCTTGTCACATATTTAGAGCTTGTTTTCAGTTAGCTCATTGCAGTTCCTAGCAGGCTTTTTGGATGCTTTATAGATAACAGTCTTGAAAGAAATTGCCACCATTCTTCCCTTGGACTCCTAATACAGTCTAGTTTTTTACCTAGTCTCCATCGAGTGCCATCAGTGAGTCATGTAATCCCAGAGCAGCAATCATGGTAATATTGTATTACCATGTAATCACTGGATCTGACAATAACTCTGGCACTCAGTGCTGATATGACTCTTCACAATATATGTGATTTCCCCTGCCCCCGCCTTTTTGCATGTCCATAGATAAACATTATGCTTACAGATTAGAAGGCACTTTAAATGTCTTAATAGACATGAAATGAAAACCACTGGAAAAACTGCAGCTTGGGCCTGCATTTTTCATGTGTGCCTTCTACCCAAAGTCAATAAGTTTTTTGGGAGGTTGGTAGGATTCCATCTGGCTATTTCTTAGTTATCTGACTGTGGGGTTGAAGGAAAGGCATTTCATGCTCAGCTTACTACTTCATTTTAATACATCAAACTTAGAATGTACTTACTACTCAACAGTTTTTTCTAATAGGTTTTTTTTAAAAAGTGGTCTAGAAATAAAAATGGAAAACAAATTGCTTTATGCAAATTATAGTCTTTAATTCCCTTCCTTGCTGACTTGCATAGTGTGTGCACAAGGTTGTTTTTTCTGAGAGAGAAATATGTATCTTTAGTATTTCCCTGCATGATTATTCAACATAGTTTCTACCTATCCTTTTAAAAAGGGAGCACATTGGGCTGGGGAATTTTAGTGGTATTTAAAGTACAAAAATGAATTGCTGATCACAAGGAATAGTATATACTACTTTGTACTAGGATGTCTTGATCATCACTGAAATGATAAAATGTGTTAGAACTATCCTCCTGGTTTAACACAATTAAGACTTTATACAAACTCAGGCATATGTTGTTGCCTCAATTAAATTTGTAACCAAGGGTAGGCAAAGCATAGGCTTTTAGCAGATCTTAGATTTGAAGTTGAAAAAAGTGCAAGGTTGCTTGAATGTTACCCTCCCATCCAAGTGAGCTACTGTGTTATCTCTTTTAAAAAATTTTAAGGGAGACAGTGAAGGGGGTCTTATATAGTGGCCGTGTGTCAGTCATTAACCTGAATATTTTGTTCTGTGACATACTGACCCCAGACTTGGTGCTTATTTGAGTGTGTCATTTAAACCTTGCACATTCAGACATGGTTTCTCTTCTTTTTCCTTTGTAAAATAAAGCATTTTGTCTGCAGCTGTTTTAAATAATAAAGTTGTCTTTGACTTTGAAGACCAGACTGATATATTAGAAAGTTGGAGGTAGCTTGTATACAGAGTTGAAGATATGTTTATTAAGAGACCTAGCCATTAGGCCGGTTAAGGAACTAAGAAAAAGCCTTTGCAGACTAAGCAGTAGAGCTGAAAGCAGAAGGTTTGTGGGATATGGGGCCCACCAGAATCCACATACAAGTTATGTAAAAGTAAATTGGTAAAAAATTGGAGTGAATTCCAAAGAATTATTTTACAGCTTTTCTTTATAAAATGCTGAGGCTGACCCTACCGCATAGTGATGGTAAACACTAGTAAGCATGAAATGAAAATGACTGTGGCCATGTTGCTTCTGAATGGATAAATGAGACTATACAACATGCCTGCTTGGGTAGGTCTGTAACAATGTCTTAAGTGACAAAAGAAATAAAGCATTTACTCTGCTGTATTTCAGCATTACAGTTTAAATTTTCCAGCCTATGAAACCTGAATCCTACCTACCTCAATCATGACTTTTTATTGAAGAATGAATTTTGAAACAGTTTTCTTTGCTGTGGAACTGAAGGGCACGGTGTCTAGCTGTGATTGTGATTGTTGTAACCCTGGCAGAGTTCCTAGCAGCTCTGTCACTCGGTCCATTTTTTGTCAAGACTCTTCCAGGATGTAAAACTAGTTTTGCTGCCTTTATGGAGCTATGAACTCTCGCTAACCCTGCAAGTCTCTTAGTCTTATCTATAATATCAGACAAGAATGGTAGAATAGTAACTTTTGCAGTCTTGTGACATTGTTCAGGGAAGGAAAATTATCTGGTCACATTTCCCTTTCTCTTGGTTTGGAAGACAGGGCTGTCCAATGGGTATGTGTGGCCCCCTGAAGGGTTAACCTGCACCCACCAGACTCCTGTCTGGCTGCTGTCCCTCCCACACACACACCATTGCTGTCCAGCTGGTGCCACTGGAGTCTCTGGGCTCCCTCTTCCTCCCCCGGGCTCCCACTGCTTCTGAGGGGAGGATGCCGGTCAAGGGCCCTGCCCACCGAGGGATTTTGGCACAGTAGGTGGGGCTGAGCGACATTGTGTACTGTGCAGCCCACATGCAACGGTGGAAGGACCTGCAGCCCCGAGCCACTCGGAAGTTGGACAGTTCTGTTCCAAGAGCAGGTGGAACACGAGAACTTCTCAGCTCTTCTGCAGTACTGTTCGCTCGTACCTTTAGCTGATTTATATTCTGCCTTCCCCAAAAAGGCTCAGGGTGCCGTTTTACAAGAGAAACAGAACGCTTTTATAAAACAGGAGAATGACATAACATTTTAAATAGGAACTATACTTCTTATATTGTGCTGAAATTTGAGGATGGGTAACATCTGACAAATTATTCTAAGGCCAGATAAGAGAATGAGGGCTTATGGTCCTGACCTGGACCAGGACTTCTGATAACTGCTGCCGTATAAATAACCCCGTGAGATGAGTAGAACACTTGGAAAATCCCTGAAGCAAACCCAGGGCTATAGAAATTTTCCATTCCCCTTTTAGAAGGTAAGATGGGAATCAAAATATGTTATTAGTTTAGTTTGTTGGGGAGGTTTTTCCTTTCGTAGTCTACCAACATTTGTGGATTGCTGAGGTTAAAAAAGCAAATGTAGTTGTTCATTTCTAACCTTGATACTCAGATTTAGTCTGATCAGCATCACACTAAAAGTGTAGCCCTTTCTGTGCTGTTCTGAGAGTAAACAGCAAGTCCAAAATTTTCAGTCCTATTTAAATATATAGCATATTGCAAGCCTGTTAAGAAGCAGAATGCAGTTCTAGTTCAGCTGGGCAGATTTCCATGGTCAGAAGGATTAGGTTTATAATCTGCACTTTGGTAAACCCAACAGTCAAGTATCTCATTTAAATTTGTTCATGGAAGTTGTCACAAAAAAGTCTAACCACATTTAGGTAAGGTGCTTAAATGGCATAAACCAGAGATGGGCAATTATTTGGGCTGGAGGGCCACTTAATCAGTTTTGATATCTTCTCAAGGGCTGCATTTCTTGGTTTCACCCCAATCCCCGTGCTGCCTAGAACTGTAGCGTGCCCTGGTCCCCACCCTGACCTGGAACCTGCCGGCTGTGTCCACAGCTTGTGCCAATACCCACCCAGTATGCCAGAAGCAGCCCCAGGCAGGTGCCAGCATCAGCTGTAGACACAGCCAGCAGATTCCAGGTGGGGCTGGGGGGTGTCTACCCAGGTCTACAGCTGGCACTGCTGCATCAGTGCCAAGTGAAAGCAATCCTGCCTGCCTGGTGTGGTGGAAACATCCCAGCCTCCCCAGCATCACACAGCAGCCAGAGCCATCAGCTGACTGCAGGCTGGATAAAATTAGTTAATGGGCTGGATTTGGATCATGGGCTGTATTTTATCCATCCTTGGTATAAACTACTAGGAAAAGGTGCCTTCTGTGGGCCAAAGATATTTCTCCATGAGGGAAGTTTCGCTGTTATAGCTTACTTGCAGTGTTAGTCTGAAGTCAGGCAGAAGACAAGGCAGAGCTGTACTTAAGGGTGTAAACATGTCCCATTTCTCCTGAGAGAAAGTCTTTTGTTCTGGGATCCTACAGAGCACAAATTTGTTGTCCCCTTTGGCTAAAAACAGATATTGGAGTTCTCCCGAGAGAGCCGTATACCGCGGGATCCTACAGACTGCAAGCCCATAAGTGTTCCTATACAACCCTACAACAGCAAACGTTCCTGTAGTAGGGAGAGGCAGAAGAAAGCCATACAAGGGTTCATTGTAAATCCTAAAACAACAACAAAGGACTGTTTCCACCCAGTGCTGACCTTTTTTAAAAAAGAAAATTCTTTATGATGTGTCTAATCTGTTATCTAAGCAAGATCCAAAACTTTCTCGCAAGGGGAATGCCTTTTCTTCTTCTTTAATCCTGTTTTCCTTGCTGCAATTTTAGAGCTTCTGTTGTATGTTGCCAAAGATGCTCTTTTGACTTGAGTATATGAAAAAGAATATTCTTTAGCTAGGTGCTAACCCTATTTTATATATTTTCAAGGTATTTCTAACATTAAATGGTGTTTACCTGAATCTGCTACACTTTTTTTTTTTAACTTTATTTACAAACATCAGAAAACAGACATGCCCAAGAAGTTACAAAATATCCTGGCCTGCACACTAGCATTAGAGCTGAATTAAAATGTTTCAGGACAAAGGACATTGATGTGTCTAACTGATTTATATTGCAGATTGCACTGAAGTATGATCCACAAGTAGAAGATGATCTACGCAACTGGATAGAAGAGGTTACAGGGATGAGCATCGGTGCCAACTTTCAGTTGGGATTAAAGGATGGTATCATTCTGTGCGAGTAAGAAACATTCTTTTCTTGAATCGTTTTGCCCTTTCCTGTGTCTAGAGAGCGCAAGATGGGGATTTCCCTTTGAACAGGTCAGTGCAGTCCTTTGGCTGAAAACAGTTGCTACTAAGGAGAAGATGGTTTCCATATCAGAGTCCTCTTCCCTGAAGGTAACAAACAAAATTGAAAATTGGATCTCTGGTATTTCATCAAAAGTGTTCTGAAAATCATCATTAGTACTCACTATTTAAATTCCGTTCCTGATCTATGCATTAGACTTGCCAAATCACTTGGCTTTGAAAATCAACATTTTAACATCAGTTAAAAATAATTTCAACTCTTCTGCCTCAAGTCAGCACAAGTGTAGCATAAACGGTAAAGATTTTTACGTAACAGCTGCACAAATGGTCTTAAAGTGAGTTTCATTGTTTAAGCATTTTATGTTTTTTTTTTCCTCCAGACTTATAAATAAACTGCAGCCAGGATCAGTGAAGAAAATCAATCAATCTAAACTAAACTGGCATCAGGTAAAAAAAGAAAAAAAAAGCACCACTTCCTTTTATTACTTCTAAATTGTGACTGAGATCTTCCTCCTTATATTTTGCCAGTATATGATTAACTGTATGTGAACATTTTAAGAAAATGAATAAATAAACAATGCCTAATGTAGTGGGATTGCCTTCCAAATAGTATGTCAGTATAAATGTTTGAAAAAACATGAAGCACTAGCAAATTTTCAGTGGAAAAATGGAACCGTATGCCAAGATGTCTTTTCTTAAAAGCAAGGGGTATTTCAACTTGTGTATTATTTAAACCCTAATTGGAATTTTCCATTCAGCCAGAGCTGTTGGGAGTCATGTGAAATACACTGCCCTGCAAGCAGTAATGTTCAGGGTGACTGCATGAAGTGGCTTCTTGCAAAACAGGAATAAATGCCTCCTTTTTTTTCAGTTAAGCTTGGGTTTTTGAGAGCAGTTTTGAAATGAAGTAATTGTATTTAAAAGGTTTTGTTACAAATGATTGAATATGTATCTTCAAGATATGCAAGTTGAAATCAGAATTAGACTATACATTGCTTTATAAGGAGTAGTCCGTCTCATGCTATAGGTTTATATTATGCTTGCAGTCCCTTGTAAAAGCTGTACTGCAGTTAGTCTGGGCAAAGTTGGCTGCCTTATCTGTTGCTGGTTCTAGATGAGTACTGCAAGCCAGTTAGCAGTCCACTTTACCACAAACAAACTTTATTTAAAAAAAAAGTAGAACCATTAAAAAATATATCAAAGGCATTTGAAATGGACTTTATACTGATGGAGACTGCTCCCAGTCTGGATGAATTCTTGGTATACAAAATGAAAAAATCAAAATGCAGAACCAAGTAGAAGCAACCTGATTATTACTAGTCATTTCAACTATCCTGCCTGTATTTACTTTATTTAATCTCTGACAAAATCCTAACCTTGAAAAAAGGGCCTACCATACATTTTGCAGTTATAAATATTTTCCAGAATGAAATGTTCAGTGTGCAGCTCACTGTTTTGTTTCTGTTTAGCTGGAGAACATTGGGAATTTTATAAAGGCCATCCAGGTTTATGGTATGAAGCCACATGATATTTTTGAAGCAAATGATCTTTTTGAAAATGGGAACATGACTCAAGTACAGACAACACTGGTCGCACTAGCAGGTCTGGTAAGTTCTTTTATTTAGATAATATAAAATGTATCTCACACAGCTCAGGTGCATGTACCTTTCCAGGGTGTTCCCTTTATCACGGAAGCATAGAAAACTTAACATAGATCAGGAAGAAAGGAGTGATGGGGAGCTAGCTTCTCCTGGAGGTACTGAAGAAGTCCTACTTTGGGGATCTTGGGGTATCCTCTGTGTGAGGTGAGGATGGTGAGTAGGAAGGGGTATAGCTATGAATTTGCAGTTATTAACAGAACAGAGCTCTGCTCGGCCCTTGCATACACACATGAGCACCAGGAAAAGTTAATGTAGCAGCATTAATTCATGCTGAATCTGTACCACAGCAGCCACTCAGAGCTGATTAGAAACTTCTGAGACAGTTTTGTTGAAAAATTTTGGTTACTTAAGCCCAAAACAGTTTGTGCAAACCATCTTGAGGAACTTCCAACAAATCCTAGGTAAGATTCTGAAGAAAACTGCTGGAATCCTGATGGATCTGCCCCCAGAAAAGCTGGATGCAGTGGGGTTTCTGATAGTGGGACACTCTTGGTCAGTCTGTTTTGTCCTGGGGAAAGTACAGGGTTACAAAACCCTGTATTTCCTTTAGCTATTTCCTCTTGCATCCAGTGGTGGCTTATATCTAAAGTTTTTGCCCTGTGACAGGGCATGGCAGCCAAGCCCACTTGTTGCTGAAGATGAAGTCTGAAAACTGAGGTTCACTGCTTCATTGCCTTTGGATTTACTCTCCCTGTGTGTGTATAGATTTCTCCGGGTGCCTGGATGCACAGGGTCCCAATTTTTCCTATTCCTTTCTGAATTTTGGAAGGACTAGAATTGCTGTGTCCTAGGAGGAGTGTAGATTCCTGGCTCAATCAAGGTGCCATACACGTGAAATTACTGCTTTCCTTTCAGGAGCTAGGGCAGCACAGTACTGTTTTGCATTATATAGACACATGCTTGTAGTTGCCTTCAGCTTTGCACAGGAGTGCAACTCCATTGAGGAATTACCCTAATAATATATAACTTGAAAGCTGAATGTTCTCTCTCTGTTTATCTAGGCAAAAACCAAAGGATTCCACACTACAATTGATATTGGTGTCAAATATGCAGAAAAGCAAGCAAGGAGCTTTGACGCAGGAAAACTAAAGGCTGGTCAAAGTGTAATTGGCCTACAGGTAAATATCAGAAGATGCTTTCTCTTAGTTTGGTTTACCACAAACTTTAATATAATAGATCAGTTTCCTGAAGTGTCATTCATGAAAAATGCAAACTCAGCTAGAGCAAATTCTCATTCTGTTTTCAAACCATGAGGCTTTTTGTTTTTGTAAATGGTTGGTAAGATTTCTTATATTAAATGACAGCTAAAGGGATTTTCTCTTCTAATGAAATCCATAGTATAGTAAAGGTGGTGAAGGAGACCTCGGCTTCCTAATTACTACTCTTTTGTCCAAGGAAATATTTTAGAAGTAAATTAGAAATTCCTGTTGGAGACAGTGCTGCTTTAATAGCAGAAGTTTTCTTCCCTCTGTTTTCTTACACCAGAAGTCCAGAGCCTGTTAGCTAACCTGTTGCAACAAACTTTTAGTAACATGATAGAAGAGCCTTTCACATTAAACAAACAGTTCAAGAATGGCTTGGTGCACATGTGAAACTAGTAAACTAGCTCTAATCAGTACAACGTTAGATACATGTTCCATGCCATCACTGAAATGGGTCATTTAGATCGGTTATATTTGAGTCAAAGAAGCTCAGTGCACATGTAGAATGTCAGTGACTTTGATTATTTGTCATTGTCTGCCTGGAGTAGTTCTCACTGCACAGACTGCATGTCTTCCCTCTTTTTTTTTTTTTTTTAAATAAAGATGGGAACCAATAAATGTGCCAGCCAGGCAGGTATGACTGCTTATGGGACTCGAAGACATCTCTATGATCCAAAAATGCAAACTGATAAACCATTTGACCAGACGACAATTAGCCTACAGATGGGAACTAACAAAGGGGCCAGTCAGGTAAGCAATGCTGTGTGTCATGTAATATATCATGAAATCAGTTCTTGTGAAACTGCCTAATTTTGGCGGGCAGGCCAGTGGCATAACTGAAGGAGTGGTTTCACTGGGGAGTCCTCAGGTGAGAGTACAGGAAGGCAGATTTCATTAATGGTATCTTGAAGTAACTGGAAAGAGCCAAATTCCTTGTTGGCAGCTGACCTGCTGGCCCTTAAGTTCTTTTCAGCAAGGAGCAAGCAAGGACAGAGTACCTTTCACAGCTCCTGCCTTAAGTTGTGATGAGCCAGAAAATGTCACTTCACATACTGACAACCAAACTGAAATGAAAGATTGCTGCCAGGGTTGTAATATAATTGGATGTCAAATGCACTCTTTCCAGAAAGTGTGTCCCCTTCCCTCCAGCCAGGTGTTTTCCTGTCCCATGGGGTGGGTTATGGAGTTAGATCTTTCTCACTGGCTTTCTACAGCAGTTCAGCATGCACAATTTACTGAAATTAGGTTACAACACTTAATTCATTTGGGGTAGAATTATCCTAATGGTACTTTGTTAAAGCTATCTTAAAATTCACTTTTTTGTGTTAGGCTGGAATGCTGGCACCAGGGACCAGAAGAGACATTTATGATCAAAAACATATATTACAACCTGTGGACAACTCTACTATTTCACTACAAATGGGCACCAACAAAGTGGCTTCCCAGAAGGGGATGAGTGTGTATGGGCTTGGACGACAAGTGTATGACCCCAAATATTGCGCTGCACCAACAGAACCCGTAATTCATAATGGAAGCCAAGGAACAGGAACTAACGGGTCAGAAATCAGCGATAGTGATTATCAGGCAGAATACCCAGATGACTATCACGGAGAGTACCAAGATGACTATCAAAGAGATTACCATGGTCAGTACAGTGACCAAGGCATTGATTACTAGATTTGTATCAAAAGCTCAATATTAGTCCATTATTTTATTCAGTTAAAAACGAAACTAGCCTTGTGGAATTGTTACCCATCTTCCCTACACACTATACTTAATGTACCTAAAGAAATATTGCCTTACATGCATTCCTTTTTCCGCCCTTTCCCTCTCTAGTTGCCTTTAGTGCTGTAACAGTTGTAGTCTACAGCATAACCAATAACTGCATATGAAGTAAAAAGGAATACTGTGAAAGCGGGAGTGCTTTTGTACAGCCAGTCTCTTAATTAGGAGCTATGCATTTTCAGTCTTCTTACTGAATAAGCATGTTACATACCACATCAAAGCCTTGTTGTTTTTTGTTTTGTTTTTTTACTTATTTACTGCTTACCAGGTTTCTGCATGAAAGACAAAGGACTTTCATGCTTAAAGTTAATATGGTTTCTGCCAACTACATCTAAGATGCAGCATTAGTGATCTAAAATCATTACTTTGTTTCTACAGTATTGTTTCGTAATGTTTGAAGTCATACATTAGATACAGTAAATGTGCATTTGTGACTAAGTGTATTCATTCCATTATCTAAACTGACCAAACTCCTAGAAATAGTTGTCTTACTAAAAAGGGAGCTTGTACAGAGTCTTGAGCCAACAAAGAACCCATGTTTTGGTGCATTTACTTTTTATTGTGCCATAATGTATCCATGTAGAAATGCTTTTTTCTTTCTTGAACTATATTTATTGCCACACTTCTCAACTGATCCCATTGTATTTTTATAAATAAATTTTTTCTTGAAGGTACCTGGAGATTTTGTTTAGTTTTATTACACAAACAAATGAGCTGCCCTGGAAGTTACCCTGGCAGTTGAACATTTTAACCTAGAACAGCTCAAATGTAGTAGTTTTGGGTATCTCTGTTTGAGAGATTCCTTTCAATATAAGATCCCTGGATCACTCTGCACATCTCACCCAGAGTACAGTGGTCACAGCAGTTTCCTCTGCTCATCACTGACAGCTTATATGCATGGTTAGGGACCTGTATGTTATGACAAGGACAAGGGGGCAAGCAGTCTAACTCCAGGTTCTGCACATGCACATCTTGCTTCTCTACTTCACCCCCTACACAGCTTCTGGCAGAAGCAAACCCAATAGTTCTTATTTTAGATGGGCCCTTTGATGTGCCTTTACATAAGTAAAACATTTTTATATTAATACTCAAACATTCTGGACTTGTAGAGAGACATAAAATTGCTTGTAGCTCATTCAGTTAGTTCCTGATACTTATTTTTGATGAGAGATGGCATGTCCCAAGTTTAGCTGGAAGGTAGGATAGGAGATGTACCTTAGAGATACCTTATCTATTTATATTTTAACTCACCATCCCAAGTAGCTCTGTGTCAACAGAACTGCAAGCAGATGAACTGGCTAAGATGGGAAGAAATTTCCCATCACAGCTACCCTCTACAAACTGAATTTACTTTATTTTTCTGAAAATAGCTTCAAGTTTGTTAACTCAAATATACATGGAGGTGACTTCTGAAAACCTACATGTTAAATGACATGTTTAGAAGCAGTGCTATGACTGACATTGATAGCTTTAATTTTTAGCACTTTTCTTAAAAAAAACCCCAATCCTCAACTTGCTGCTCTCATTTAAGTCAAAGTGTAACCCCCATTAGCCTTCAGTGATATAGGTTCAGTCTTTAAATCCAATTCCTTATATATCCATTACCTTGGAAAATAATGACAGGCAATTTGCTTTCCTCAGTGCATTTCATTTTGCATTTTTGATTCTGAAAGTAGCTTATGGCATCATGATTTTGAAGTTAGTAATTAATCCATTATGAAATGGAAGTGTATATATCAGAATTACCTCCTTCCCTTGACCTTTTCTGAAAAGCCTAGATTACTAGGTTAAGACTTAAACTTGCCCAAATTCACACAAATCTTATCCAGCAGTGTAGGTGTTGAATGGAAACAAAGGAGAGGGTGGATCAGAGAAATTACTACTACTTCCAGACTACCCAAAAAAAGAGCCTGGCTTTCTTCTTCCCAAATCAATTCTGTTTAATAGATTAATAAATGCCCCCTTTGTTCTATCACTTTTTATAAGTGTGTGTATCTTAATTCTGCTGTTACTTTAGAAGTAGCTTTACTGGAGATTTCTCTGGAAGGAAAGCCTTACCCCACCACAGCAGCATGTGATGGGTTTGGTCCTTCACCTTAAGGAGGCAGAGCTGGGGAAGACAGTGCATGAACACTTGAAAGAAAACCTGGATTTTACTTTTGTGTCTTGGGCTCTTAAAAAAAAAAAAGGGGGGGGGGGAAGAATTTCAGTTTGTGTGCGTTTTAATTTATCTGAGAGCCAAAACGTTGAAAAGTAACTATAGCAATCAAACAAGATCAAGAGACTGAAAGCCTTAACCTGAAAGCAAGAACATTGTTCAAATGTTTTCCATTTCTCAGAATGTGTTTAACAGGCAATTTGGGAAACTGCTTTCTTATAAAAAAGCAAATTCATAAGTGCATTAAAATGTGCAACTGAGTTACAACCATCACTAACAGATAAAGCCATGCAAAAAGGACACCACTTGCCATACGGACACAAGGCAGGGATGGTGATAGCCTTAGAGACTGCCCTGCCACCTACCTGACTTCAAACTAACACAGCTAACTTACCTCTCTTTACTATACAGAATAAAGCAATCAAGAAACAAGGTATGAAAAGATAATACGCTAGAGCAATGGCTAGGAATTCAGTGCCAATGTTATTTGGGAACTAAACACTGTAAAGCTTAACTTCCACAATGTAACAGACTTGTTAGAAAAATGTATTTATTTTAGTGTACACAAGACTTCTATAGATAAAAGGATCTATTTAAGGGTCTACATGAAGTTATAAAGGTGATTGGATTTAAAAGGAGATGGAAAATTATCCTATAGCATCATCTACCATTCCCTCCCTTTGTCTGGCAGGTGGGACAAAAGATGATGCCTCTTCCCTGTTTGCTCATCATCATCATCCTTCCATAGCATTACCATTTTCTCTCAGCAGCTCCTGAACTCTTTAAGGTGTCTCATGATACAACAGCATGCACAGAAGACAGTAAAACTACACCAGGGTGAGGAATCGGCTCTTAACAACTGCTAAGAGATTAAAAAGTCTTGTCCTTGCTCTGCATAGCAGAGTATTAGCTACTTTTGTCTCTTAACTAAGCTTCCCTGCTTTGCCAGCTTTCACTTCTGAATTTAGTCCCTCCAAAATGCTTGCTTTATTCTTTGGGCAAAGACAAAAATTTTCACTTACCTGGAAAAAATGATCCTAGATTGAAACCACCTGTATCACTTCTGAATTTTTTTAAAAGACATTCTCAGATTTCCCACTCAGCCCTGACTTCCGCCTGAAGGTTCAAGCAGCTCTGGGGGGTGGGAAAAGAAAAAGGATTTTGTCCTGCTGAATAAAATTATAGCATCATGGCTAAATCTAGATGAATTAAGTAAATTCATTCTAACACTATGAGCATTTGAAGCCCTTTTCAGTTGTATCCCAAGACAGTCTCCCTATTCGTGGGATTGCAGAACAGTGAGACCATGAAAAATTAACATATAGCTTCCAATTTTACAACTCCATGACAAAACAACTCCCCCCCACACCCGCTTTTGGGGGCTTTATTTATAACTTTCCTGAACTACTTTCTCTAGCTCCTTTTCCTTTATTCTAAACCTCTCCACAGATTTCCATTCTTTGCCATTTCTTCAACCTTTTCCTTATGGGTTCAGCTGTCAGATACTAAGGAAAATGCTCCCACATCTACTACTTCAACCTTGCATCCCAACCCCTTCCCATTATGTCTCTTCTCTTCAAGATTTCCTCCTACAGCTTCGTCTCAACATAACCAAGTCTGAGCTCATCTTTCCTCCTTTCTTTGTCATGTTCAAAGTGGCTAGTTATTTTTAATTTTTAAGTATGAGGATTCAGAGAAGAACTAAGGGCTGTTCACAATCTTAACTGTTGAAAACATTTACCTACAAGAGTATACAATACTTCAGCCATTCTCCTAGCTAAATAGACTGCAGTTTCCTTCCAATGAGACCAGTATTGCTCCTCAGTTGCCTGCAGCCATTGTGGAGCCCTACTGAACAACTCAGGTGGAAATGATCTCAAGGCATCTTCTCTATAATGTTTTGCATTTGTGGATCCAAGGACTATTGGCCATGTTTTCTACACAGATGCATGCAGAATTACTACTGCGGTACCTGAACTGACATATTCAAAGAGTTGATACCAGAAGGATAGCTCTTCAACCTTGTTTTCAGACAACACCACCAATCTGACAGAAGAACTTTATTACCATAACTTTCATGAAACAGCTTAACTTCTTGTACATTTTAATAATGACAGATATGATGAAAAATCCACTACTGTACTAAGAGACTGTGTTTAATTCTTCAGTGCGAGAGGTACAAATACTATTAACAGATCTAAGTTACTTTGTCCCAAAGTATCTGTGTCCTTCACTTTGTTTTGTCTGAGTTTTGCTGCTGCAGTTTAGCCTGTATGCTTTCAGGTCCATTTCAAGTTCAAGCCTACACTCAGAGAGAAGAGTATCAAATATGTAGCACTGATCTTGTTATCTGTATCCAAATGTTCTTAAAAGTAATCTGCAAAAGAATAAGCAGCCTTCATGCATCTGAAAATCCAGGACTGCCCTTGATAAAATGTAAGGGTAAAAAGAAACTGGTTTTACAGTCCACTTCTGTGGTTTTCTGATTTTTTAGCTAAATATAATGAAAGACTGAAGGAAGGAAATGTGAACATAATAAAACTTAAAATTGTGCATTCCAGTCCAATGGCTTAGGCTATTATTTCCCTATAACATAATGCTTAGAATAAAGTGTAAGTGAGAGTGCCAGAGACTGTGACCTTTAGAATGAATCAAGAAAATAGTCACCAAAAGATATATTTTATTTTTGTCCCTAATGCACTTTAGCAGGATAAAAAGCAACTGCTACGACAGAAGCTTTATCAGCCAGCTCTTGCTCCTGGCCTCGGGGGGAGGGGGTGACAATCACAGTTCTAAATGGTGGGGCTGTCCTCAGCTGGAATACATTGGCATAGCTCCATTGAGGTCAACTGGTAAGCTTTATTCTTATAGTCTTCAAGGCTGAAATAGCCCTTTGGGGCACTTCTCCTTTCTTGAATCTCATCAGTTTTAAACAACAGCAGAAGTCAAATAAGAAGGTCATTTCAGAACCAGTGGCCAAACCTTTCCCTTCATCAGAACATTGCTTGGTGCAGGGAAGCTGGGAATCTACTCCAGCCCCAGGGAAGCCGTTTCTCCCTGATATGCTCCTTACATTGGGTCAGGGGAAAAATGGCTGGCACAAAAGTCAGTTCTGTCCATTTTACAGCAGCAAAAATTCATTGCTGGCCACATACAGCCAGAATCCAGCCCCGTTAGGAACTAGCTCGGATGTTCTTGTGTCAGCACTGATGATGATAGAGGAGGACAGAGAAACAAACCAGGGTCAGGAAATAAATATTTACAGTCTATGCCCAGTCTTTTTTAGTGCACGATGGGAGACAACCGTTATCTGACGTCCATGTTGCACAGCCTTTGTTGCTGTCTCACCATAGGCTGGAGTTCTGTCCCATCATCACTATTCTGGAGGGTTTTCCTGTTTCTGTGCTTTTTCTCCTCATTTAGCTTGTTGCTCTGCTTCACAAAGCTCTACAAAGCGGAAATAAGAATAAGGTCATCCAGGACTTTAAATCTTTGATCAGCCAGCTAGTTCCCAGGGTGAGGATGCTGGCTGATACCAAGCATGTACTCTGCAAGACCAGGAAGGAAATTACTGACACTGAGGGGCAGGAATCATTCTACTACATTCCTTACTAGAAATCTTCCCTTCATGCTAGTTTCTAGGACATGGCTAGCTGCACAAGAAGCAAAGACCACAGTGAAAAACAAGCTACTATGAAGAGTGAGAGAAGCATCTTAAGACAGCTGTGCAGTACAGACAGGGAAAGGCTGTAAACCATCTTCTCCGGGAAAAATTCAGGTGAGACATATTATGGCATTTGGCAATTAGCATGAGATTGCTGGAAGGGTCTCTTATTCTAAGGTGACTGGAGAGCAAGGTTCCAGAGTTTTCAGTGCAGGAAGGTACCATTATTCAGACAGCACTGCAGCATGCGCTGATTTTTAAATATGTGTTTAAGTGTTGACTTAAACCCTGCATATTGCTCAAAATGATGAAACCCATTCAGGCAGCATTTTTTTAAATTTAATTCTATAAACATTACATGGGACAACAAAGGGGTTTTTAAATCTGAAATTATAGCACTGTCCCTCAAGAAATCCATCCAGAACAACCACATAATATGAGTCATTCTGGCTGCTGAGTTTATTTCTCATGGCTCGATAATACTTTTTTTGTCACATGGTATATCAGGAGAAAGACAGCACTGGCAAAGAGTGTGAAAGGAAAGCACATCTACTTCTTTAACCTTCCTGGTCATGTGAAAAGGCAGGCACATGTACATTTAAACATTCCACATATGTCGGTGCAACTAAAAATATCCTTTGTCATCATTAACTACCGAGCACATGTTAAAACTGAAGCTGTCTTCATAATCCTTCTAATGATTCACAACACAATGTCAGGAATACGGCACACTAATTATGAAGGTATAAATCCAAAACAATCCGGTAGAGAGGAAGAAAGCTACAATCAAGAACCTATGACCATATTTTGGCATAAGACTCCTACTGTGTGTGGTCAAGACAGATTGGTTTAAGTCTGTGTGGTACAGATGAAGCATGTTCAAAATTAGTGTTAACAGGGCTTACCACAGAGACCAGGCACAACTAGAGGAAATGCTGAAAACTGAGATGCCAGAGATCTAAATATTTAGTCTTAGGTCTTGATATGGATTGGACTCTATCCACTGGATTACCTATGTATTTGCTATGCACCAATAATGTACTCTGCACATGGAGGACACAAACTTCTTTACCTGGAGTCTAAAAGACTGAAGATGATGAGAACTATTCTACAGGGAGATCCAAAGACAGGCATTAACTTCAGTGCATAATTTTTGTTCCCCCCACTTTGAGGCATCAGACAGGAAAGTGTATTCGTTGTTAATTAGTGTTTGTGACACTTTTGTGGGGGAGGGAAGAAAGCAAATTTTAGGCACCAAGAACACCAGTTGATCAGTATTCAAAATACTTTACTTAATTTATCAGCCTGCTGTATGTATACATTTGTCATGGGAATTTACCAGTAAGTCTTGATCCATGAAGTATGGCTTCTCTGTAGATCCATCATTTGTTTCTATATCAATAACAAAGCAAAGGAATAGCGTATCCACAACTACTTCAAACACTGATAAAAAGTTGTGGGATACTAGGTAGGCAAAAAATGAAACCAGCAAGAGTGGAACTACCCACACGTGTAACTCACGATGGTAGTTAAAAGCCATTAATCCTGCAAAAACAGTAAAGCATACAACAAATACCTGTATGTGGGGGAAAATGCAAAAAAAAAAAAAAAATTAGTCGTCTATGTTTATTGGAATACACATCAAAAAAGCCAAGCAAATGCCTCAGTGGCTAATCTTCAACAGGCTTTATTTATTTCAAAATGGGATGGGAAGGTCTGAAATGAATCAGCCTGAACTTCATCTACTGGTGGTGCTCCACTCAGAATCATGTGATTACTATTATGGTCATCCCCGTCCTCCTCCTATTTATGCCCACTTGTCATGCCTTGTCTTAAATTAGCCTGTAGATTCTACAGGCCAGGGACCATCTCTCACTATGTTGGTTCAGGACCTAATGCAATGGGGGTCTGAGCTGGATGGGGGCCTCTGGATACTATTGCTACTACGAATACTACTGCTGCTGTTGTTGCCAATGCAACAATTATGAATAGGAACAAACTAAATTCCTCAATGAAGAATTTTCCTTTCCCTTTATAGTGCAGCTCTACAGACTCACTCATGACGTGTGGAAACAGAATTAGGCCTACCACTTGAGCTCATTACTACCAGACTGGACCTTTTAGTTAACGATTAAGAGTTTAATATGTGGAGTTTGTAAATTGTGTTTTCTTACCTTCCCTAGGAAAATTATAAAGTCTCCAAAGCAGTTAATGGATGCCAAAGCAGTAGAATTCTTTGCTAAAATAAAGAGAACATCCTTTGCTGAGGTACAAAAATTTGTCCCATTTATAGCCGTGGTTGTGTACACATGCTGAAATAAGAGAAGGTAATATGACTGGGGTAAAAATGACTAAAACTATATTATCAAATCCTTAAATTGTACATAATTAATAGTTTCTTTCATAATCTTGCAATTTAACTTCAAGCAAGTATCATTATGCCTCCAATTCCTAATGGACTTCTCATCTAGTTTCTGCTCTATGTACTGAACTTCTATATGAAATAAGGACTGGAGTAATATCAATATTTCTGAAACTCTCTCTGTCCAGTTTCTTTTGAAACTTTGGAGATCCCTACTTTAAACCTTTGGTAGTGAATAACTAAAATGACACACAAATTGCAGGGGAAAACTTATCTGGATATGTGCCATCTTAACACTCTTTTTATATATACACCAGCTAAATGCACAGTAAGTTGTTTAAATGAAACAAAGCAACTTATATCAAGCTTTGTCTACTCAGAAGTTACGATTAAGAATATTTTTATATGTGGACCTTCTGCATGTTTTTGAGAATTTTTACATCCATAACCATGAAACAGAATTTTTTCAGGATTAGTTTTCATTTTCTTTTGGAATGTGGAATTTTGCCAAGACAAACTGGAGAATAGGCTAATTATCTATTACTTTAGGGTTGCTCCATCATCTTTTAAAAAATGATCTATTCAACATATTGAACTCCTTAATGAAGTGTTTGACTTATTGCCTCAGTAATCACCTGGGGGAAACGTCATTCAAGATGTATGAAACCGTTAGTTATGCAGTAGTTTGCTACAGAGACTGATTAACAGCTGTCTTTTTCTCAGAATGCTGGCAGGTTTATTATACTTTCTGGAAGTATTAGAAAACATCAGTTAAATTTGGTATGCTTGGTAGCACTAGTAGTATGCAAGGGATTATTGTGCAAAAGGAATTTGTAAACCCCAACATTTAGTTTGGGATTAAAATACTCTGCTTGTGAGTGAAAAAACATTCTGCTGAAAGGAAAATATATAGATTGTCCAGCATTTCTAGCCTAACATTCCATTTTCTTTTCTTACTATAAACACACTTTCTATCTACCTTTACATTCGTGTGTGTATACAGTACTGGCTTGTAAGAAGAATGCAGAAGCTGCTATAATAATTTGATATGACCATACCTTAAACTGTGCTAAGGAGAAAATAGAGTAAAATCAAATGCAGACCTTTTGTATCTGTGTAGCAGACACTGACCACAACCGTACTACCTGCTTAAAATTTAGATGCTTTTGTGCATTTTGTTAGGTTGTGGTCTTGGTCACCAGTAACCAACATACAGAATAGTGCATCAGTGTCTCAGACTAGCCAGTTACAAACAGTCGTAGATCAAACGGGCTCTTTCATTCTGGATACTAGGTTTGGCTTCATGTAAATACCACAGCTCATTTGGAAAGATCTTCCCAGATCTTGCACTCTGGAACGCTCCCAACATTCTCTAGACGTTCAGATTTTCCCTCTTGTTTTCTACTTATTGAAACATTTACCCACTTGTTCCCTTTCCCCAAACACTTTTTTGTTGTATGAGTGGCAGACCAATGCCAAGTAAGAACTTACTTTTATTTTGAAAAAAAAAAAGCTGAATTTAAGTATGGTGTTTTCTTCTACAGGCACTACACTCTTTCCTTACACACCAGAGCCTTTGTTTAACACATTGCGTTGGTACAGTCCTTGCAAAACCTCTAGGCAAGTAGTTATGTTATTAGACCAGCACCACCGATCAGAAAGCGTAGGATGTGATAAGTAAGATACTGTCATCATTCTCGTACTGGAGAATTAGGGTACCACAACTGCTTTTTTGAAGAACACAACCATCTCTGGTTTGAAGCCTGGGAACTTGACACATATTTTCAGTATTAGGATAGATAAATAGGGAATGTGAATGTTTATGTATTTCCAAATATCACAGTATGTAAGAAAACTATTTAGAAAAAACATCCTTCGGTGCTTCAAAACATAGAATGTCAAGGGTCTTGGAAAAACTGACCTGCTAGTTTCATGAGAAAGGCACTGTGGCAGAGATCCAGGCTGTAAGTTCCCTGTTTGTTGAGAATAATTGCTACTTTGTGTAGCAGCTGATTTCAGTCTTCCATTCTAGGACTGGCTACAACAAAATGAGCTCAGTGAAAGAGGACTGCCATAGCAACAGAATCTTCTTTTAAAAAAAAGCCCCAAATAAGCTGGTCAGACATGCCACTTCAACTTCTTCTGCCCTATTGATATTTTCAGTCTGACATATTTTTCTCCCTGCAGCAACTCTCTCAAGAGTCAGTCTGGCTGCTGATTGCCAGCGCAGTATGGCAGATCCAAGATTGGATTGTGATGGCTCTAGGCTGATAAGTGTTTGAGGCACTAGAAAGACTTTCTCAGAAACAAAAGTGGGTGGAAATAAGAGACTACAAACATATCCTGGCTAGAGCATACAGCAATGACTTACTGACTCATGCTGGAGCAAGTTATGTCATGGCATTTCTTGACAGACCTGGGGAAAGTGCAGAAGGAAGGAAGTGGAGGACTTCTTTGATGATCCTGAAAATACCACTTCTTAGGAACAAAGGACTAGAGCAAGGGACACTTAGGGTGCATGCAGATGAGCACAGACATTTGTTTCCCCAGGGACAAGTAGCAGCAGCACATCTTGCTCCTTGTACCCTTGCTACTTGTGCCGGCACTGCTACTTGTGCCCTGCTACCGGTCCCCAGGGAACGTCCATGCCACGCTTATCTTAGGTGGGGAAGGGGAGGCTGGGGACAGCAACTGTGCTGATCCCAGAAGCCTTTCCTGAGGTCCTGGGGGCCTCCTAGGGCTGCAACCAAGGCAGGAACCCTGGCCAGCAGCTGGAACGTAGCTTTGGCCAGCCAGGCTTGGGTTTGGGGCAGCACATGCTGCTGCCACATGCGCTGCCCCACTTTTTTTTGGTGTGCATTTTTTTGACCCTGGGATCTGCCAGGGTCAGACCCCACCCCCATGCTGCAAAGTAGCAGCATGGGGAATGCCTGCATGTCCAGTGTGTGGTGCAGCAGCTGGGTCTGCAGTGCCACATACTGCATATCCATTCTCATCTGGATGCACCCTTAGGTGGTAAAACCCAGTCCCCAGTTATTACAGGCATCAGAGTTGTGGATTTTTCTCCCATACCTTCTGTTGCAGTGTTTCCCAAACTTTTCTTATTGCATACCCTTTCGATATTTACCAGCTGCCCACATATCCCTACCAATCTACTTTTTGATTTTAACCCCTTAAATTCCATTTATTCTAATGAAAATTAAATCTGCCATTACACGATTTCTCCCAAGTACCCCCAAGAGATGTCTTGCATACCCCCAGGAGTACAAGTACTACACAGAACAGGGAACCTCTGTTCCTATTCAGTGATCATATCTCCTCCCAGTCTTTGTTTAGCAAGGCTAAACAAGCCAAGCACTTCTAGTCTCCTCTTGTATCACACTCCCTCCTTCCTTGATCATTCTAGCAGCCCCTCTCAGTACCTCTCCTAGTTCATCTTTTTTTTAAAGAAGGCAACCAAAATTGTATACAGTACTCAAAATGAGGTCTCATCCCTCATGAGTACTACTAGCATCCCCTTTTATCTCTGCTGGAAAGATGTCCTCCTTTATCTCTGCTGGAAGGAATTTACCCAATGAATCTTAGCATCACGTTTGCCTTTTTTATGACTGCATCACACTAGTGATTCATACCTATTTGGTGATCAGCTAATAGGGATACTTTTCCTTCTCTGTTGCTCCCGGCTTAGGGTACATATTATTAGTTATTAAACCATAATAACAATGATCTTGAGCATTGAATTTTTAAATTTCATTCCATTTCTATTAATCACCCTTAACACTATCCAGACTTCAAAATCATCCTGACATTCTGATCTTCCTTTGCTACTGACAAGACTTCCCAGCTTCGGTGTTTTCTACAAATTTCATTAGCATTTGTGAACCATGCAGTACTTTAAGAGTTAGCCTTCTTCAAAACGCTGTGCTTCTGAATTCCTCATTAATCACCCCCTTACTTAAAAAAGGGAGTATCATTTTGCAAACACTAAAGGATTTCCAGAGATCATAGTCAAACATGGGATCAAGTCCATGTTTTTAATCAGGAGTTTATTGTGAGGTCAATAGTTCAGTTCATAGAATCATAGAAAATAAGGGTCGGAAGGGACCTCAGGAAGTCATCTAGTCCAACCTCCTTCTCAAAGCAAGACTATCCCCAACTAAATCATCCCAGCCAGGGCTCTGTCAAGCTGGGCTTTAAAAACCTCCAAAGATGGAGATTCCATCACCTCTCTGCGTGACTTGTTCCACTGCTTCCCCACCCTCCTAGTGAGAAAGATTTTCCTAGTATCCAACCTAAACCTCCCTTGCTTCAACTTGAGACCATTGCTCCTTGTTCTGTCATCTGTCACCACCGAGAACAGTCCAGCTCCATCCTCTTCAGGCAGTTAAAGGTTGCTATCTTCTCTTCTCCAAACTAAATAAACCCAGTTCCCTCAGCCTCTCTTCATGGGTCATATGCCCCAGTCCCCGAACCATTTTCATTGCTGGACTCTCCAACTTTTCCACATCCTTTCTATAGCAGATGGCCCAAAACTGGACACAGTACTCCAGATCTGGCCTCACCAGTGTCAAACAGAGGGGAAGAATCACTTCCCTCAGTCTGCTGGCAGCACTTCTACCAATGCAGCCCAGTATGCTGTTAGCCTTCTTGGCTGTTTGTACGCACCACAGGGGTTTAATTTGGTTTAGTTCTCCCTAAATTGAAATGGTGGGTTGTTAAAAATACTGCTTCAATTTAGGGAGGATTAAACTGAACTAAACACCTGTGGCATGTACACAAGGGTGGGGGCCCGATCCTTACCTGCCTCTTTGGCAGCAGGGGCAGGGGGTGCCAACAGGCCAAGTGGTCCCTGAGCTGTGTGGGAGCCCCCCAGGCGGCACCCGCCAACTGGCATCTGGCCTGGCCAGTCCTGGGTGGCGCCGCAGCCATGGAGAGAAGCACTGCCCCCTGCCCCCAGCCACAGAAGGAAGCACCGGGCCCCCACACAGCTCAGGCAGGCTCCAGGGAGAAAAAAAAAGAGAAAGATCAGGCTCGCCACTTTTTTTTAATTCAGTGGAGCCTGCCTGCATGGCTGTTCCCACAACCCCTGAGCTGCGCGGGGCCCACCAAGGCCCGAGCATGTTGGCTTCCAGCGCCCCATGCACTGTTGCACTGTGTTAGGTAGTCTTTTATCTTGCTGCATATCAAAGTCATTTAAAGCGGAATACACCACCTAGCATGCAAACAGCAATGCTATTAAAGTGGAATACGCCGCCAAACATGGAAACAGCAATAAGCCATTTTAAAGGCCAATTTTGTGCTGTTTACAAAGCTCCCTTGGCAACAAGTCCACACTGCTGACTCATGCAACTCACTGCTGCCTACTGTAACCCTTAGGTCCTTTTCTGCAGAGTTGCTGCTTAGCCAGTCAGTCCCCAAGCTGTAGCAGTGCATGGGATTCATCCGCCCTAAGTGCAGGACTTTGCACTTGTCCTTGTTGACCCCCATGAGATTTCTTTTGGCTCATTCCTCCAATTTGTCTAGGTCACTGAATCCTAGCCTATCCTCCAGTGTATCTACTACACCCCCCCAGTGTGATGTCATCTGCAAACTTACTGAGGGTGCAATCTATCCCATCTTCCAGATCATAAATGAAGATGTTGAACAAAACCTGCCCCAAAACAAATCCTTGGGTCACTCCACTTGATACCAGCTATCAGCTAGACATTGAGCCATTGATTAGTACCTGTTGAGCCCAACACTCCAGCCAGCTTTCTATCTACCTTCAGTTTATTAATCCAACCCATATTTCCTCAGCTTGCCTGTAAGAATGCTGTGGGAGACAGCATCAAAAGCTTTGCTAAAGTCAAGGTATATTATGTCCACTGCTTCAAGGAAAGCAGTTTCAGCCTGCATCAAAGAAAGAACTGGTCACTACTGTTCATCTTCACTACCTACATGGGTCATCATAAAAAGAACATGGAAGGACCCAAAGGATGGGGTGGATACAGATGGGGTGCAGTAGTGCAGATGACCTGTTCAGTTGATGCCATAGGACTTTTTTTTAAGTCCCCAGGGCAAATAAGAATTCCTTTCTCCCTTCCTCTCCATGCTCAGTACTACTTCCTCTCTCCTCGCATGCCCTTCTCCCCATTTTCTGCCCACTACTACCACTGTCCCTGGCTACCCCAGGGCCAAGGGGAGGCTCCAGAGCCACTCTTGATTCACTTGGTGGGCTCTGTAGGGAGCCAGGCTCAATTAGGGACAGCAGGAAGAGCAAGCAGGTTGCTCCTCCCTGCCCAGCTGTTTTTTGCCAGCTCAGGAGCCCATGCAAGGGAAGGGAACCAGCCCACTGCTACCACCAGCACCACTACTGCTGCTGTCTCTGGCCAGGCCTGGCTTCATGTGCAGCCCAGCTGGAGTAGTGCAGGAGTGGTTCTGGAGCCACCCCCACCTGCACCAACTCCCAAACAACTGGGGACAGCAGAGACAGAGTCCGTGGCAGGTGGGGGTGACAGGGACCAGGAGGGGAGGGGACAGGAGGAAAGGGGATGTGCCCTGAGCAGGGAAGAAGAGATTCTTACCTGACTGAGGGACTTAAAAAACCCTGCTGCTGCTCCTGTGCCACCTGCCCACCAGGGCGAGGGAAGGAGGCTGGGAGCTGTGGTACAGCCACCCCTGCAGCACCGATTATTGATCTCACACCCCTTTTACAAAGTCTGGATCCACCCATGCCCAAGGGGTTTCTGCTTCCTGCTGTAATATATATGAAGTCTCTTCAGGGCAAACATACATTCAAAATATTGTTTAAGTGAAGCTAAACTTTTCAGCAGTCTGTATTCAAGGTGACTGAAAATGTAGCTTAATTGTCAATAAAAAAATTTGCCTGAAACTTTAAAACACAGTATTTTAGGGGTGCAAAGGACTGGAAAGAGAGGTATGTAAGGAGTAAGACACAGTATTAATGGTTTTCTGCTGCAGAAACTGTATTTATATTAGTATTTACAAGGTGCAATTTTGGCATGAGTCATTTAGCCTCATAATCACAGAGCTCTTGAAAGACTGATACCCAAAAGGTTTCTACTGCAGTAGAAAGCCCATCAATAGCCACGGACATGACTGTCAGACAGCTTTAGTACTGGCTCTTATACATTAAGACAGTAGCTGAATTTCTGTTTCAATGAGTTCTGGCCATTATCACTACGGCCACCACTGGGCTCTGCAGGCTGCTGAGGCCTGAAAGTCACAGTACTGATAGATATAAAGAAACCATATGCTTCTTAAAAATTCCTTCAAAAATCCAAGTGCTACACTTAGGGATGGGTGCTTGCCAACTGGCTGTAGATGAACCCAAACAAGACATGGCAATGAGGTTATGCTGTTATTGATGTACTGTAAAAGAAATTCATTGAAACAAGACCTAAGGAAGGAAGAATGGCTTTGACATACCAAAAGTACAGTCTCTACCACAACAATTTAGGAAGTGGGGAGGAAGGCAGACATAGTGACTATGGATCCAATAAAGGAAATTGTGTATTCTTTTCATGGTAAAGAAATTTTGATCCACCAGACTTGACTTGAGATGATATAGGATACTTTTATTTGGGCCTTGCTGAAACCATCAAAGCCAGAAGATGAGAAATCCTGTGGCAATTCTGACAAGTGTTGGCAAACAGAACTGTCAAGTAAGGATAACAATTTTATATTCATAAAGTACTTTTTCATCCAGATATATCCCAGGGTGCTTTACAATTGTTACTAATGGATTATGCACACACATGAATCACTTTGCCCATGACTGAATTCAACTGCTTATGGGATGAACTGTTTAATAGTACATAGCAACACTACACCACAGTTTATCACAGGACTCAGTTGCAAGACCAAGGGGGAATTTAGGCAGGCAGAATGGAATTATCAACACTGCAATCTGAACAGGACACTGTGGGTGCAGACAGAAGTACAGCTCCCCACTGTAACCGAGAACACTTTGCAGGAAGCATTCTAAGTTGCAATGATCTTCTGGAACAAACAGAAGTTCGCTGTTGGTTTCAGGGGGGAAGGGGACTCTAGCTGCTGGATGCTGCTGGTTTCCCCTAGCAACAGCTCCTCCTCTCTCCCAGCCTGTCCCTGTTTCAGAATAGGAGCAGGGAAAGGGAGCAGAGGGCGCTTGTTTTGGGGGTTCTCCAGCCGACTTGGAGGGTAAGGTATTGGAGCCCCCCCCTCCACCTCGGGAGGGCTAAATACAGCAGCCTCACCCTCCAGGAGGGGCTGAAAAAAACCCAGACCAAACTCCCCCTGCTCCCTTTCCCCACTCCTATTCTGAAAACAGCAACAGCCTGGCTGTAACACAGGTTCAGATTTTTACCCCGTCGGCCATTTTTGAAGCTGTCTGCAGCCATGCACTCATGTTTGGTCACAGTTATAGACTGCTTCCTGTGGCCAGATGGGGCAACAACTGTCCATTTCTGGGGAAAATCTTGCTAGATCAGTAAAACCTGTACCCATCTAGCATGACAGAACAATAGTCTTAACACCTTAGAACTGATATAATTAAGGGGGAGACCTAGTTAGCAGCAGGCTGTCTTTCAGACATCTCTTGAGCAAGTTTCTAAGAAATCTGACAAAATGTATCTCAGTGTTTTGGATTGTGATTCACCCTAAGGGGCTGTCTTTCAAATGAGCTGGAGGGTGAACACTTGAAGATAGTCTGGAATTACAGTTGGAAATAACTGATGTACAATTGACTTGATCAATCCCAGCATAGCTGCATTTGTCTGCTCAGAATCTTTGTCTGAAGTTGTAGTTGGTATCAATGTGTCAAGTGTCCAGGCCCTATGAGTTTCTCACTATTGAAGGCATTTTAAAATTGTTGTGTATGCATGTAAATACATGGAAAGGGTTTCTCACCTCAAGTTATTTAGGCCAGTGGCTCCCAACCTTGGGTCATGACTCAAATCAGGGTCACGGGGTGTCCACCCCTCGTTCACCCCTCCTGCCTGCGGGGCTTTCCTGGTACACAGTCCACCTGGCTCTCGCCATCACTGCCCCCCACAGTCCTGGCCTGGCCCAGGCTCTGCTGGTGCCGGTGGACATGAGTGAGTCAGCAGTGGGGGTGGGGGTGGGGGTGCGACCCAGATTTAAGGTTGCAGCAAAAAAAGGTTGGGAGCCACTGATTTAGGTCTTGTGCAAACATGCTGCTCTCCCAGAAGAAACCACAAGTCTACAAATGCTCAGGCTTTTTTTTTCCAGGGTAAAAATAGCCACCTCAGGAGAAAAATAACTTGGGAATAACCAGGGTTAAATCACACCCAGGAGACTTTTACTGCAAGACCAAATGTCTGTACAAGCCAGGGCTTCTTTCAGAAGAAAACATGGCCCTCCAACTTCTCCCCCTTCCCTCCCAGGGAGACAATACATTGCTTGCTGGACTCTGCTGCTCCACAACACTTCCCTTTCACAACCCCCATATTATGCTGCAGAGAAAAACAGGCTGACCATGGGCAGTCAGGATCAGCCAATCATGGCTGCCCTACGCATTGCTATGATCTATTGCCAGGCAAACTAAGGAAGCCTACAGAGCATGCCGAGACATGGTCATAAGGGCCTGCCCTGGCTGCACAGTGCAAGCTCTCCACTGTTCGGGGCCTTAGCATTTGAATGTCTGTACATGCAGTTTTGGGTAAGTTTTTCCATGAGGAAAACAAATCTGGGAGAATTCTCTCCAGTTATCTGAATGTGTTTATGCAGCGTGAGTTACATTCATGCTTTGGTACAATTCCCATTGGTACCATTTTTTTGGCATATAAAGGATGCTGCTTCTGTTCTATGTGGAATATTTGTGGGATTTTACATAAGGCATATGAACAAACTCGTGGCTTTGGTAAAAAGAAACAAAAGCAGAATAAGAGGCTAAAATGGATCCATCCATTCTTAAATCACACTGTCTTGAACAGGCTTAAGAGGAACCATGGAGTCTAGTTACAATACCCACTTGTTTACACGGGGCTAATTCTCTCTCTGTCATATGACAGTCAGGACTCTAGTCTTATATGTCAATTATATGTCGATTGAAAGATGGCACATTCAGCTACACAGTGCCCTCTGACACGATGGGACACTGAGGGCACTTTTACATGTGATCCGGGAGTGGGGGGAGTGGTGCTTTAATTAGGGCAGCTCTGAGACCTGCTCTAATTAAAGTGCCATCACGTATCATGTATTAGCTTCCCCACTCTTGAAAATGGTGGTGAGGATGCTTGAACTGAAGCTCATTTGATTAGCTTTAGTTCAAGTGCCCCCATGACCATTTTTAAGCATGGGGACACTGATACATGAGACACAGAAGGCTGCTGGAAATCTAGCACATCAGAGCAGCATCGGTGCTCATAGTATCATCTGAGGGCACCTATCTCACAGGAATCAGTTTGTGACTGGATTACCACATTATTTCTAATGGCACCTCTTCTTTCCCTGCAAGTTTCCTATCTAAGTCCTGACCAAGTTCAACTCTGCTTATCTTACAAAATAAAGGCAGAGGAAGATTTAAATATTATGAATGACTTCAAGACAGGCAGGGGAAGAATGTCGTGCAAGAGTGCTACGGGGAATTCTTTCTATGTCATGTCTTCCCACCTATCAGTGTTCCCAATGCATTTCTTTTTAGAAATCACAAGTAATGATGCACTTGTGGAGGAATTGTTATCACCAGAGAATGTGACACTGGGGCAAAGGCAAAGCACATAATGGGCACTATCAGCCCACACAATAAGCTTAGGAACAATTTCAATAACAACCACTCTACCATTTTAGCAATTTAACTCCCTAAAAATAAATTCATTGAAGACATGCAAACCAAGCTTTTAAAATATAAGAAAAATACAAAGAGGCCAAACTTCTAAGTTTCTTAAAATGTAATTTAAAACCTGACTCTAAAGCATATGTTAAAGAACTAGAGAAAGAGTCATCCAGTTTTCTAAAGCTCAGAGCACCAAGCAACTTCCACTGTTTTTAGCAAAACCTGCTGTATTTTCAGCACTTCTGAGAAATCAAGCCACTTATTTAGATGCTTAAAATTAGGCTTCTATTTGAAACAACTAGTAAAGTTGTGGTTCCTATTTTTTACACAAGATATATACCAAAAAACTTCCAAGTTTATGTACACATATTTTTAGGGGGAAAATCCTAAAAAATATGATACATTATTTTAAAAATTAATTATCCTGCATAAAGAACTAATCTGTACTTGATCTTGTTCTTTCATAAATGTAACTTCTATTAGTTATCTTATAAAGTTCATGATTATTTTGTTCTCTAAGCCTCTCCCTGATGTTATGCTGCTCAGGTTTACAAAGCTGAAGACATGGCCATCATTGCCAAATAAATACCCAAACAAGCAATTGTTTAATAGCAAACAGCCCTGCGTTATTTAGTGAACAAACAGAACTCTGTTTTTAAAAAATAGGTATTTCACTACAATGATCCAGGCAAAAAACAGGAAATCTTTTAACAGAACAAGGAATAAAACACAAGCTTTAGAACCCAGCAAAAAACAAAACAATAATTACTTCTTCTCGTAACAAACTCATAACATACAACAACAGCTGGAGAAAGCAAACACTATTATGCTGGCTATATCTTTGAAGGGCAGGAAGCCAAGGTGAAGGGTGACAATAACATGCTTTGTAAATGGAATGTTTGGAGTCAAAACTAACTCCAAGTTTCTTAACCAAGTCAGTGACCATAAGATCTACCCAAGAATGTACGCCCGGAAAGTTCATCCCACAGATCTAATGATTTTGTTGAACAAGAATTTAGCTTAGACTCGGCAAAGCCAATTACTTCCTAGCCTTCCAGCGTTCAGTTTCATTTATGCAGCTGCTATACACAGGAAGGCAGCCACTAGACTAGAATCTGATTTAAGAGACACCAAGATACAGGATAACTTGTATCCTGTAATTCCAAAGTCATCATTAGACAGAACAAAATACCAGAGACAATCTGAGAAAGATTAGGGCCTGCAGAATTCCATACACAGTGGTAGGAGATCAGTGTGAACAAATTCACTCCCCCCTGATCCAACAGCTAAAGATAGAAGGGCCACCATAGAAAATGAAAGTGTATTGGCAAACATAAGTAGTACAGACAGTAATAGAAATGGAGTCGGGAAGAATGCAGAGGAAAGAATCAAGAAGGAAAGAGTAGGAGTCAAGTATTTGAAAAATGGTTGTATGTAGGAGATCACTCACCTCTAATAAAAACATCTTTGAAAAAGAAACTGTTAAAAAAATAAAGATCTCTCCCAAAGAAAGGGAACATTGTATTCTGTGGCTTCCCTCTTTTGGATTATATTCCAGGATATATTATTAATGAAGCAGAAGATGTCAGTGGTCAAGTTTTCTCTTTTAGCAATAGCTCCTATGGTGAAAAGTAATTTATCTACCTACACTGTATTATACCCATCTTTGGTTTGTCAACACTGGAGTGTTTGAGCTGGTATGAACTAGCTGTCAAGTATTTGTGAGTTGTCCAGAAGAACATTTACAGGCAGATGAGCTAATTCCAGTCAAACAGTAATAAATTAATTGAGGTTTTAATGCTCTAAAGTAGGCTTACAAAACAAGTGATATATCTTCGTCATTTTACACATCGATATAGTGTCCGTGCATCACAAGGCTTTCATACAGTAGGAGATATTATAGTAGGAGCTATTTGATACCATGAATAGGAGCAAAGATTCAAAACAGACTGAGACATAGGGCACAATTAAGTTATTGACTGCTTCAGCTATGTAAACTCTACTTTGAGGTATGCAGTTGATACAATGTACCTGGTTAACATATCTTAGGCACCTTTCCAAGCACCAAAAGCAACAGAAACAGCTCTTGAACAAGCATCTGGCACACACACTCTCCTGCAACAAAATGAAGTAAATGGTTACTAGAGACAGAGTTAGACTTTTATAAAACTGACATTTAAAATGAACTCGCTTAACAGGATACTGTAGTTCTCACAGGGCATTCACTTAAACAGCAGAGATTTCCTTCCTGCTTATGGGAGTTGTTTTTAATTCAGACCCCTCAGTATTAATGATTGATGATTTGAACTTTTTTTTCCCTGTGGGTGGAAGATTCTGCTGTGGAAAGAAAATAACTACTGTGAGCAGCTTTGGTTTGCTAACAGCTGCATGGAGCACAAAGGAATCAGGCAAGGCAGTAACCCTTCATGCACTGATCGGCAACTGGCAGAGGGTATATTTACAAATAAAGCGTTCATATTTTCTTTGTAATTTTATCCAAGTGATTGCAAGATTCTGAAATAACTGGCACCCTTAAAAAGGACAGACTGATGCACATGCATGTGTGTACACACACACACTTTTTAGTTTTCTTATAAAAACTGAAAAATGCAGACTTTTACTCCAGGAGATTAGTCCTGTCAGGAAACTATTTGAATTCTTGCAAGGATCTGGATTCACATTAGATCTATAACACAAATAAATAAATAAATAAATAAATAAATAAATAAAACAAGTAAAACAAACAAACTTCAAAGTTAAGTCTCCAAAGTACTTGAAAAAATAACAATGAAGTCTTAAATCTTGGGGATCACTGCAGCAGGCCAATCATAAATAGACATTGTACCCAGATAGCATTAAAGACAAGTTGTTCATGTGAGATGTTCTGTTTTCATCCACTGTCTCTCAGGGATCAGAAACATTTTGTTGTGTTTTTAATAAGAGGCAGCTCTTATTGTGAGCGTGTGGTCACATATAGTAGGGAGCTATATGAAAGCAGTGGAAGTTAAAATATATTATTGAGTTTAACATCCTTGCAAATTTTCCAACATTACATTTTTTTTTATATCCCATTAAGAAAATAATACCCCAAGCCCAGTTGAGTGATGATGGTACTTTACCATGTCTCACTGATGAGATGGTTTTACTGTAAAAGTATCATAATCAATCCTCTCCTACCTCAAATCCCATAGGGGGAGACTATAGTGTTAGTTGAAATTTCCCCATACTACTCAGCTGGGGAGGGGCAGAAAGGGGCACAGAAAGAGGAGGTTGCCTTATGGCTTAGGCTACTGTCTTCATACATAAATTAAACCCAGAAATACATTTGGTAAGGCCACCCTGGAGCTGTTTCCAACCACTATCCTAAAGATGTTGGAGGCCCAAATCCCTTCTCCCCTCGATACTGAAAGGTCAGAACACTACATGGACAGTTCCCTTCCTGCACCTGGCAAATTGGTATATAAAGAAATCCACCTTGCTAAACAATAGTAACTCAAACTAAATACACCCAGAAGTTGCCACATCCACACCTGCTTCATATGTAACACAAGAGAATCAGACTATGGAATTTCTATGTACATTCATGTTGTGATTAATCAATGACCTTTTTATTTTTACACATTATTTACATGAGTCTTTTACATGGACTACAAGAACCACAATTATGCACCACCATTCATACAGCTTCCTTCTTAGGTGGAAAATAGAACCTATATTTTTCCCAGTGCAGTACAGTAGAAGCCACTTATGGAGCCCAGGGATAAGACAGAGCACCATTTACACTACCTGCCAGCCACTTGCAAATCCCATTGATTTTAATATTAAAGGTACCACTTAAGTCACCTGAAACCTGTCTGCTAATTCCTGTGGGAACAGCCTGCTCTGTGTTTCACACCTGATTAAGGCTCATTACATTCTTACTTAAATTACAGTGCCTCTAAATTGACAGGACCTAGCCCATTTTGTGGCAGAACTGAAAGCAGTTGAGATGTCTCAGAGGACTACCTGTCCACCCACATACTGTTCATTTTCTGAGCCTGCTATACCTGGCTCAGACTGTAACAATATCCCTCATCTGTTTTACAGTATTTAGTAAAAGGTAATCTTCAAAAGTCTTTACTGAATCAAATAACCAAGCAGAAGGCAGAATAACATCTGACAAAGTGAGCTGCTGCTTATGAAGGCTTATGCATCTCTGAATTAGTACATAAGGTGCCACTCTGCCCTACCTTTTGCCTGACTCCAGACTAGCAGAGCTAACTATCTCTCTACAATTAACAAAGATTTAAGGCCAAAGTTTTGTTTTACTTCAGAGACTGGCATTTGAAAAATTCTGGTCCAAATGTTTATTCCAACTTTCTGATCTGGAAATGGAGCAGGATTCTGTGTTATTTTGGAACTTCTGTTTTCAACAGAAGCCAGGAAATGCAGAGGTGTATGGTAATTAGATGGCAGGCAACAAATAGTTTAGCTAAATTTTAATGTGCCTTAAATTATATGGTTTGGATACTATGTAATCACACATTCGTTTTTATTTCACCTATTTTCTAGTGTCTCACACCACAAAGCAGGCGAAATCATTTAGTAAGGAGACATTTTCAGCTTAAAATAATAGTGCCATTTTTGGTTAGTTTTGCTTGTTTTTTAAATAATTATGATGCGAGATTTAAAATACTTCACTCAACATTAATACTTAAAAGTACTTGTTTTTCTTATTTGTTCTTAAAATCTGAGATGAGAGGTGTATATGTGGAGTGCACATGGATAAGAAACCCAAATGAAATAAAGCTCACATTCCTATTTCTTGCATAGAGTTAATTGTTCAAGAAATTTCCTTCCTACACATCACAAGTTAACTACTGTATGATTGCTTTACAAAAAAAACATGCCTACCTTTTCTCTTAAAGTATTATAAATGTACATGAGAATAGTCCTTGGTATTCTTAGTAAAGTGATCAAAAATGACCCTTTTACAGCTGTTCCTAGATGATAGCAAAAAAGAACTGATATTGAAGATAGGATCGGGTGACTTGGTGGGCTACTTTTATTTCTAGGAAGAAAAATAAACAGCATGTTAAAAAGTTATAAAACCAGGAAAAACAGCTATTAATATTATTGTTCTTTAATGTGTAATATCACATGTGGTTTCAACATTTGATAATGAAATGCATTAACCTATCCTTGCCATTAGGGCCTGATCCGAGTCCAGACTTCCACTGACTTCAACTGTGAATTCAAGGACATCTTTAGTCCACATGAATGAAAACAAGTTAAAAATCTGTTACTGGATTAATTCCTAAGCAATTACTATTTTGGTGCCATCAATAACAGATATCACATAGAAGAACCTGTTATAAAATGTTAAAAGTAAATAATCTATGAGAACTACGCTCTAAATACTTCTATCCCATTTATGTCACCTTTCTAGTCTTCCTGCACTCCTTTTATGACTTTTTCAGTTTAGTCTGCAAATCTGGTATCACTATTTCTACTTCAGAAATAAAGTAGTCTAAAATAAACAGAGTTTGGTAGGATCTTACATGCAAAAATGAGATTTAGTGTGTTAGGTCACTTACAATTTCACCAAATTTTGCTTTCAGTGTTGCTGAGGTAAATCCAAAAGATTTGCATTGTATCCAACAGTTTTATTTCAGATTTACAATGGAGCACACAAAAAAGAATTTGAGTGAATGTGTTTATAATATTATTTGGCTAACTGGTAACCAAAAATACTTAATTAAAATGTGGTAAAACTAAGTTCTTTTGAGGTAATAGCATATGTCTTCCAAATCCCAAAAGAATGTATGAAAATTAGCTTCATGTTTTGTCATATAATGGATAGCAGAATCCCAAGTACAGATTCCTTTTCTTGTTTGCTTTTAAAAGGTCAGTTTAATGTGAATCTTTTACAAGAAATAGTATGACATCGCTCTCAAGAATGTATACTAATTAGCTCTCCAGAACCAGGAAATTCACTAAAAAAAAGCACTGAGAAAACACTGTATTTGGCATTATAAATCCCTCACAGTGTTTTAGGGATTCCAAACACACTGCTCAATGTCCCCTGTAATTAGTAGGGCTGTGTGTGAAGCCTCAGATGCTGATTTGATTCGGAGGAAGTTTGGCCATATTGGCAGCCAAATCTCCAAATCCAAATCAAATCAGGAGACCCATTAATCTCTACGAAGCCTCTGATTCAATTCAGAGAGATTTGATGATTCGGACATAGACACAGCTTTAAATGTTTTTTCTACATACCTCGAGGTGTGCAAAGTGGGCAGTGTTTGATTTGGGTTTGGACCAATTCGGGGGACAGTGATTCGATTTGCTGATTTGGATCATGGTCCTGATTCGATTCGGCTGAATCTGAATCAGAAGATTCGATTCTGATTCGGAGAATCAGTGATTTGGCCATATATATGGTTTATGTTTTTTCTACGTACCTTGAGGTACCAGGTGCGGCTCGTGAACGCTGCGATGCTGAGGCAGATGGAGTGTCCCATGGCAGTGTGGGGGGGGGTCCCCCATGTACTCAGCAGCGAACCTGGAAGTGGACCAGAAGCACTTCTGGGTTTGCCAAAGAGCACGTGGGGGATCCCTTGGCTCGGTAACTGTTGCCTCCTGGGTCTGGAGGGGGTGCATGGGGGGGCCTCCCCACACTCCTGTGAGACGCTTCATCCGCCCCCCCATCTCAGCATTCGCAAGCTGCGCCTGGTACCTCAAGGTACGTAGAAAAAACATAAACCATATATATGGCTGAATCACTGATTCTCTGAATCAGAATCGAATCGTCTGATTCAGATTCAGCTGAATCGAATCAGGACTGTGATCCAAATCAGCAAATCGAATCACTGTCTCCTGAACTGGGCCGAATCCAAATTAAACACTGCCCACTTTGCACATCCCTAGTTATTATGTTTGCTAAAGATCCTTAAATGATAAGACCAACCCTGAAATATCTACACAGGCAAAAATATCATTGATATCAATGGAAGTACTGCTTGAGCAAGTGGCTAAGGATCAGACCCTAAATCATAACTAAAATGTTCTTTCTTTAGAAGTGAATCCTCTAATAGTTGTTATCATGTTTAAAATTAATCATTTACAGAAAAAAAAAAAAAAGCATAAAAAAGAGTTGTGTACGAGAGAAAGCAGCTGGGTGGGGTGAGAAAAGAAAGATCTACAAATATATTTTTATTAAATCTTCACAGAAGGAATTTAAACATTACACAGCTATGTCAAGATAGGTATCATAGTGTTGCAGTAATTCTGAGTGTATCACTGCAGCTCTTTCATAGCAATAACTACATCGCTGCTATAAAGTTATATTTAAATATGCCTATGTACCACATTATTTTAAATAGGAAATACCAGCAAAGCGGTTGCTGGTATGCGTTAGTTTTGATCTTGCAGCCAGGGGAGCAGCTCAGGGGATGCTGGATTTTCGTGCAGAACAAGTATTTTGGTCTGCTTTCTGAAAGACACCATTTTTATGTCTGAAATGCATATGATTTGATAAATTGCAAGAATTTCACTCAGGTAATCCCATACTTTTCTGTTCAAAATAGCTTACATGTGACAATTTCAGTCAGACCTAGGAAAAGAAAAGGCTAAGGAACAGCAAGTTAAATATTAACCAAGTACAGGAAAGGCAGAGAGAGCAAAGTTTGTACTTAAGTTAATAGCACATTTACAACTGAAATGGAGGAAGGAATTATACTTTATCAATACTGATGAATGAGCAAGAATCTCAGGTTTTAAAGCTTATATAAATTTCAAGTCTTTTCCAAACCTCCTTGGTCCAGCCAAGGATTTTCCCTAAAGCCAAGTTCTAACAAAGTTGCTAAACATTTTGGTTCTACATACATTAGGAAAAGAACAATGAGATTTTCCCTACAGTCCTGCCTCCAGCAACTAAACCATCTCCCAAGTAGTCCAATAAATATATAATAAAAAAACCCGTAGCCAAGGTTCCCTCTAAGGAGTAGTGGTCCATGAGCATGGACTGACCACCTCAGTCCATGAGCGCGCTACCTCAGTCCGGCATGGGACACTTACCGAAGCGGGCTGAGGGCTGGGGTCTGGGGGCCAGAGGCTGGAGCCGAGAGGCTGGGGCCGAGAGGCTGGGGGCCAGAGGCTGGAGCCGAGAGGATGGAGCTGGGGGCTGGAGGCTGGGGGCCAGGGGCCGGCACAGGCTCTGCTGGTTCCAGGGAAGTGCTCTGCTCCCCTGCATCAGGTCCAGTTAGCAGAGACTTCGCCGGAGCTGGCAGAGCTGATCCCAGGCTCCTGCCCCAACCTCGCCTAGGAGCTTACTTTCAGCTTCTCTCCTGGTGTGCGACCTTGAAAAGGCTGTGCGTGGCCAGACTTTTAGTTGTGCGCAGCTGCGCACACATGCACCTTAGAGGGAACATTGCCTGTAGCTTCTCTCCTGGCCTAGTACAACTATAATAACACTCCAACCCAATGAAAACAACAGTGGTTTGGGAGAGCTGCAAAATAAAGTGTGGTTTGGCTCAATTATCTTCATGGTTTCATCTATATCCTATTCCAAACTGTTTACATTTTTGGTATCACACCAAATTAGGCCTAAATTTCTCATTTTTAAAAAAACAGGCTGCCCCAATCCAGCACATTTGGTCACATGTACATAGTGATACACACACATTAGTGTTTGAAGCCATCAGCCCATCTCTTGCAATGACTTCTGTGAAAATGGACCACTACACTTGCATTGAGACCCAAGGAAGTCAATAAAGTTTCATGTATGCACAATCATCTGCCAGTATTGAAATCACTGCAGGACTGCTGGGCCTTACTATCATTTTTCATTTGTATTATCCATGCATCCCTAAATTATAGTGCACCATGCTACCCCGAATGCCCACGAAACTGTATTGTGCATTACACTAAATAGCAGCCTTACTCCTGTTATATATTTTACTTTTAAAATACTGACAGTTCTTATGATTTCACTGTGATATTTGTGCTATTTGGTATTTTCCACAAAGCCCAAACTCTTGGGGTGCCTGCAGATGTGCAGGACACACACTCCAGCAGCCTCAGCGTCTCATGTATTCAGCATCCCTATGCTTCAAAATGGTGGTGGGAGCACTTTAAGTAAAGCTTGTTGAAATAAAGCTCGTAAATGCACAAGATGCTGAGGGCGCTTTAATTAGAGCAGCTCCTGAGAGCTGCTCTAATTAAAGCAACCCCCCTCACTCCCAAGACACATGTAAAGATACCCTCAGTGTCAAGGGATTGCTTTCACTTATGAAACAATTCTAGATCTCTAGGTTGTAGAGAAAAGGTTTGAAAATGTAACACAAGTGCACTCCAGATGCTCAAAAACCAAAAGAAAAAGAACCCGAAGTACATTCTTTTTTTTAAAAAAAGAACTCACAATTTTCAAGAGGATCTTCTAACTTTTTAGCCCTTGTTCATGGTTTTTGAGCACTTGAAGTTCAATTTATCACCTCTCTGGTCAGTTCAGATCATATAACACATCTCAAGAATTTGACAATAAACATAGTTTTAACTCTATTAAAGAATTAATCATGATTTAGTGAAACTGAATCTCAGTTTTAAAATGACCACGAGGAACAAATTTAACATTTACTATAGTTTATATACTATTCAGTTTTGCCTGATGAAAGACTAAAGCACTTATTTTTTCCCCTCAATGTAGAAAAGGTCCCAGAATAGATATTTAATCCACCAAGTGCCAAATTTTCAACTGCCCATTAAAAATGGGAAGGAGTATTTCCCTATTTGCTCAGAAATATTAGTCTGATTACATGTATATTACATGGTTCTTTTACATGTGTAAGTGTGAGTTTATGAGATTGAGAAAAGATAAGCTTATAAAAACTGCTGGCAGATTTTTGAAAGGGCTTCTGAAAATTTGGTCCTGAGGTATGATCTTAGTGACTGATGGCTAGATCCCCACATTGGCATCTAAGTTTCTAAGTGTGATCCTATTCCACGCTACTCAAGCCCCTGAGAAACTGTTAATGTAACGGATGTCTGGGTTTCTACTGCTCCTTGTGACCTACTCTTAAGGCTCAAATGAAGGTGCATTACATAGACTGACATGTTAAGGATTTTTCAGGAGAGGAACTTAAGCAGGGTGGACAAAAAAGTGCTGCTTATGTCCCCAGTAGGTGGAATAAGGCCCAACCTTAAGTGCCTGATTCTGAAAAGTACGGAGTACTTCCAATTCCAACTAATGTTAACAGATGCGATAGGTGCTAAGCACCTCTAGAATTAAGTTCTAAAACCCTAAGCCTGCAAACATTGATATGCATTTTAATTTTGAGTTCCTGCCAGGATGTTTTGTAGGACTAAGGTCTGTGCTTAGCCATATGAATAACTTTAGTCAAAAGAATAGCATGGGACTACTTGTGTGTGACTGAAGTTACTCAACATGTGAGTGCTGGCAGTATTTGGTCTTAAGTAGAAAATTTTCAGAATCTGGTCAAAACCCCAGGCCTCTTTCTTTAAGGGACAAAGTCTCATCAGAAGGAACAGGCAAGTATGCACATAACCTCTCAATATTTCAAGATGAAAATAAATCCTTATACAAAACGAACTACTTGAACAACAAGCTTTCATAGATTTCATAGACATTAGGGCTGGAAGGGACCTTGGAAGATCATCGAGTCCAGCCCTCTGCCCAAGGGGCAGGAAGTCAGCTGGGGTCATAGGATCCCAGCAAGATAAGCATCCAGTTTGCTCTTGAAGGTGTTCAATGTAGGTGCTTGAACCACCTCCGATGGCAGGCTGTTCCAGACCTTTGAGAAGACCAAGACCTTTTTTGCACGTCATAGAAAAGTAGCCAGCTGTTAAATTAACCCCTTTTTCTTTTATTAAAATAGATAAACCCTTTTAGATTTTTTTTTAATCTAAAGTAAAAGAAAACAGAATAGTTTCAGTATTATTTTTTCAGGTTAAACAGATGTCACCTGTAAAGCCAATGCAGCTGAAAAAACTCTGCATTCCCCATTTTTAGTTCTGTTTATATACAGAAGCAGTGGAGAGCCCAATGGACTGCTGTGTGTACGGGGAAGCCGATTTCCTCAGGGAAAGGCTGTTCCATTTCCTGTGACTATGCACTAACTAGAAGAAAAGTCTCTCTGTGGGGCATCACAAACAAAGCTCTTGTAACGCGTTTATAAGGCTGCACTAGAAAATACTTTAAAAGAAGCATGTAAGAACTTGGTAACTAGTTCTTCATTGTTGGCAGGGACCAAGATAGTTCACAATCTCCTTCCCCTTTTGATGTCAGTACTGTTGCTGCTGCACCTCCCTATCCCCGTTACTTCACTGCTTTGGTTTACCTGCTTATCTATGCTGACAGACTGAGGGACAGGAAGAGGGATCACCATCACAGAAAATCACACTTCCCTTCCCAAGCACTATTCTGTCAACACCATACATGTCGGCTGGCAAGCAAAAGCAGAACTGCAAAGCAGAGGTACAAAGAAGGGAGTGATTTCAACAGGACTTGGAACAGGAACCTTGCCAATTCCAAGGGTCAGATCCTAGACTTCACTCTGGTGGTTCCACGTGATGGGAAAGCTGATAGACTTGGTCTTTTGAGGATTCCCCTATGCAAGGGGTTTTTTTGTTGATGGAATCACCACATCAGCTTCAATGTCATCTTCCTTGCCCGGGTACAGGAGGCAGGGGATGTCTATGCCTTTGGGACCTCCAGAACAGAGCTGGGCTCTCATGTTTGCCAACACTACGTACAGTAGCTCAGGGGCTGCCACGCCTGACAGCGAGGCAGCCCAAAGCTCAGGTAGGCATGGGACAAGTGGGTGGATAGTAGTAATAGGATCTTTTTCTGATTCACAATGCAACTTAGAATAGCTTGGTATCTGGGTTCTTGTTTTATGCAGCATGGGACAAAACAAATAGTATTCCAAAATAATAAATAATGGTGATTTAAATAATAGTATTCCAAAACAATAAATAATGGTGAGCTGAAGCAGAGGTGTCATACAAAGATTGCACAGGGGCAGACACCTCTGGAACAAGTGAAGATATTTTTCCTCCATAGATCCTGAAGCAAACTGTTCTGGAGCAGTTCCCCAGATCCTCAGAGCTTGGCCCTCTGGTGTAACTCTCCATTGCTTAAGTTTAAGAAACCCAGGTAAAAGATACTTTTTTTTTTTTTTTTTTTTTTTTTTTTTTAAAAAAGGG
>NW_017728993.1:42588559-42592645 GCF_001723915.1 Gavialis gangeticus | reverse complement strand
TTTTTACAGAATGGGATGCAACACTGGGTGCGTCCAGATGAGCGCACTCACGCAGTATGTGGCACCACAAACACGTCTGCAGCACCACATGCAGTGCAGTAAGGGCACACTGCCTATGCATGCACTGCACCATTTTTTTCTGCAGTTTTTTTTCCAGGGATATCCAGGGGTCAAAAAAAAAAAAAAAAAAGAATGCGGGGAAAAAAACTTGGAGCAGTGCACACTCAGGCAGTGTGTGCCGCTAAAAAGCAGAGCTGGGCCACCTGGAGCCGTGCTGCGGCTGCTGGCCAGACTCCATCCGGCAGGATCACTGTAGCTGCAGCCCTGGGAGGCCCCCAGGACTCCAGGTAAGGCTGCTAGGGCCCCAGCCTCCCTTACTGCCCCAGGGTTACCTTGCTACGTGCCAGGCATTCCCCAGGAACAAGTAGCTGCAGTGCAAGGTGTGCCACTGCTAGTTGTCCCCAGGGAACCAAACATCCACGCACATCCGGATGTGCCCACTGTGTCCTTAGGAGCAAATAGGCACTGAACTATAAGCATCTGTAGAAAGGCTAGGTATGTGGACAGTACCACAATCAGAAGACTGTGGCCATTTGTTAAGTGTGACCTTTTCTTCTCAGGCCCTGGTGTGCTGGGTGACATAGTAACATAAGACTGTTGCCATTCAAATCCTTTCGGAAAATCTTCCTAAATGACTGCTTTAGGTTCTGCTAACACTAGGCATGTTTTCAAAAGCTTTCCTTCTGTTGCTAAGACCAGTTCACTCCAAAGCTGTCAGCAAGCGAGCCCTAGCATAGATGTGCATCTGGAACCATTTTAAACAGGACAGATTACAGGCTTACTCTGAGGAAGGTCAGAAAACAAAGAGGTTAAACAGAGGTAGCAGCCAACAGCTTATCTGCTCTAAAGCTCCTGAACATGCTACAAGCAATGGAGTGGAGCTAGTCAGCAACAAGCACGACTTTTTTTTTCCACAAAGATTTACCCTTGTAGACAAGGGTGAGGCTAGTTTGTTTGTGGGGAAGAAGGGATGCAGAGCTGCTGGAAATCTTTTGATGGAATGATTTTCTGCCAGAAAATACCGATTCCTGGAAATCAAAATGGTGGAAACATGCTTATTTTGAAGAAAATGTTGACAGGTGGGCTGCTAGAAGCTGTGAGCCTGGAAGCCTCAGGTCCTAGGTTCCTGGCTTCTTAGCTACCCAGTCCCATGACGTCTCCAGCACTGGGACAGCTTGTGGGACAAGCTCCTATGATCCTCAGCAGCTCTCCTGCCAGGCTCTCAAGTTCCTTAGCAGCTTGCCTAGCCAGCTTGCTGAGCTGCACAGCCCTAGGGCTCCTAATGGGCAGCCACTGTGCAGAAAAATTTAGAGATATTTTTCCACTCCACTCTGAATTAATTTTTTTCTCAAAATTTCATAATTTTCCATAGAACATAAAATTGCATAACTACCCAGGGCTGGAGGGGTGTAGAGAAGTAGGAGTCTGGAGAAGAGGAAATGCAACAATGGAGCAAAAAGATCTACAAAGATTGCAAATGTTTTGAGGGTGCAGTTTTTTGAAGTTTCAGTGAAAGAATGGTTTATTTGGAGAGCTATACACTCACCTGCAACATTAGAAGTGAAATAAAAAGAGCACTGTGTTACTGTATGAAACCAGTGAAGTGTCGCTATTCAAGAAGAGTAAAGCACAAAATGGAAAGTTGCATAAATAGTGAGAAATAAATAAGATTCTTACAATTCAGGTTTAGGTAAGAGTGTTTTCCCAACACAAAGCCTCAATTTTAATGTGTCATATAGCAAACCTTTAAAACACTCAAAAATATTTCTCTAGAAAGTTGTCAATATATGGTACAAAAATTTTTAATTTATGAAAAATCTTGGCAGGAATCAGATCACACTGTTTGCAAATATACAAGTTATTCTGGGGCTATGAAGTTTAGTGGGAAAAGGCCAAATTCAACCTGGGTGTTAACAGGTGCAGCCCCACTGTAGTCAGCTGGGTTATGCTGGCAGCTGGCATCAGAGCTTATCTGGACCCAGTCATTATAAGACCTAATGTAGTGACCCATACTAACATCACATTCATCACAAGATCTTAACCAAGACCTTGCAACAAGCTGTTTGATTTTCTTGTCCCATACCCTTAGGATAATTTAGCCCTGCAGATACCATCAGAAATATAAATCCATGGCATTTTATTTTATTTCCCTAGAAATAGGCTGAAAATAACAACTAAAAAACCCCCAACTTCAAAATATTAAGGAGGTAAATTTTGCACATACCGATTGAAGTAGCAAGTAACCACTGCCCCAGAAATAGTCATTTGCTGACAAGCCAGGATGAATTCACTAGTCCAGATGAGACCAATTAAATGGTACCACCACATGAAACGAATGCCAGACAGTACTTTATATTCAACTTGTCCTCCTGAAATGATTTGCACGCTCCCTGAGAAGTCAAAGACATCACAATATGAAACACAGCTCAGCAAACAAAAGGTCAAGAAAGCTCCCTTCTAGCTTCTAGTAACTCTTCTTCACTAAACTTATCAACTAGAATCCTGCTGCTGTTTAATTCAGTCAATTTTTACTAAAGCACAGATTGAAGTTTGAGAAAAATATCACTTCATGCCCCTAACTGGTGGGTACATAACCACATAAATGCAGTTTCTACACACAATTTAGGATTCAATATTTCCCATTGCAGCCAGACCTCAAAGGCCACTCCCTCCCAGGGCAGTATCTATTTCATTGACCCACACACCTTCTGGGTGCTACACGTCCTCCTGATCCCACATACCCCTCTTCTTGGCATCCTAGTGGGCTAGCTTCAAGAGGAAACCTGGACAGTGCCTCGCTGGTAGCTGGAGATAGGGCATAGCACTTTACTGAGAAGCAGGCAATGTAAGTTCAAGTCCCTGCTAGGTAAAGAACCTGAATGTTCATCCATGGGTCAGTGCCTCTAACCACTGGGCTATAAGGTAGAAGGGTCTTCCACCTCCTCCATGTGCAAGCCAGTTCTATTTCTCCAAAGTGGGACTAGGACAGAATCCCAAACACTGCGTAGGTGCTAAAAACTGCAGTTAAGTGCCAGTGTATGCACCACTCAGACACATAAAGGGTAAATGGGATCTGGCCCCAAATGTCTCACCTTTAAGGTTTTCCTTTGGGTAAAAATGCCAGTAAAGTCTGTAAACTCAGCTAAGCCTAAGTGATGATTTAGTTTTAAAAGCAACATCTGAGAAACAAAATTACTTCATTACCAAAACTTGAAATAAATCTAAGGTCGGTTACAGAAGCACTTAAAAATAAAACAGATTTTCTCTTAAGTGACAGCAACATAACACTGAGAGAAATGACAATAAAGATGGTTGGAAAAAATCAAGGATGGATATACACACACCAGGGGTGTGCAAAATATGGCCTGTGGGCCGGATCCAGCCCTCAAGGCCATTCTATCCAGTCCACGGGGCCCCTAAACAATTTAGAAAATTTATATTTATCTGCCACTGGATCCTGTCAAAAATGACAAGAACCAAGGACAGTAGGACCCAGGGGAAGCCTCAGCAGGCTCCCACAACAGCAGGGCCTGCCCAGCCCCACCCTCCCAGCCAGAATCCCCAGCAGGAGCTTCTGGCCTGGGGCCACATGGCTGCCCCAGCCAGAAACTCAGGTAGGGTTGGGGGGAGGGCAGAGGAGAACCCCGGGGAAAAGCTGAGCACAGGGAAAAAGTGGCCCTACCCCATGCCCCTTGGCTAGAGCTCCCTGCTGCAGCCCACACAGGAATGTCCTGAGCAGGCACAGGCAGTCCCACGTGGGTTGCGAGCAGCTGCAGCACGGGGCACTGGGCACAGGGCAGGTGAGGGGCCACTTTTTCCCCACCCATGCTCAGGAGCAGCTTGTAACCCGCCCCTGCTGCCAGCCTGGGCTCCATGCTGGCTCCAGGCTCGCCCACTGGGGCTACGCGCAGTGGCAGCAGCTGTGGCCCCCACGCTTGCCATGCCAGGCAGTGTTTACCACCACTGCCCCTGTGCTCCCAGCGTGTGAGCTCCGGACAGGCAGCAGCAGCAAAGTCTACCCGGCAC
>NW_017728993.1:42559407-42583559 GCF_001723915.1 Gavialis gangeticus | reverse complement strand
TGTGCTGCCCAGCGTGTGAGCTCCGGACAGGCAGCAGCAGCAAAGTCTACCCGGCACGGCAAGCAGGGGGCTGCAGTTTCTGCCGCCATGTGCAGCCCTGACGGGTGAGCCCGGAGCCAGCGCAGGGCCCAGGCTGGCAGCTGGGGTGGATTACAAGCCGGTGCTGAGCACAAGGGGTGGAAAAGCCACCCCTCACCCACCCTGTGCTGCAGCCACTCGCAGCCTGCATGGGGCTGCCTGTGCCTGCTCAGGGCAGCCCCATGTGGGCTGTGAGTGGCTGTAGCAGGGAGCACCGGCCATGGGGCAGGTGAGGGGCCACTTTTCCCCATGCTCCACACTAGCTCCTTCCCTGCTGGGGAGCAGGGTGTTGGGGCTGCACACTGCCCCCCACCTGTACCGCGGGGCTGGGGGCCACTAGGAGTGAGCAAGTGTGGGAGCCAGTGGGAGCATGGGGCCCGCACCGGTGTCCCAGGGCCAGTGCTGGCGGGGCCCAGAGCAGGGTGGCAGAAGCGCAGGATCCCAGCTGGTGGGGCTCTATGGAGCCAGGCCAGCTTCCCCCTCTCCCTGATGGTGCAGCCCAGCTCCGCAGACCCCTGCCAGCCTGTGCCTCGCTTTGGGCCCCCAGGTGCTGGCCCTGGGACATTGGTCCCAAGAAGGTGACCAGGGGTCGGGACACCTGTCAAGGGGCGGGGCTACCCACGAGGCCCTCAAAAGCTTGCCAACACTGGGTAAGCAGCCCTCCACCCGAAATAATTGCCCGCTGCTGACACACACACACGAGCGCGCACACCACTGAAACAAAACACAATAAAGTATACCACCAGTTAGTTTGTAAAACATGAAATACAGGCATAAATATAAAATCCAATCCAAAAGTGAATTATATTGCCTTTTTAACATCTGTAGAAGTTTTAAGGTTGTTAGCATCATTTGCTTTCTTAAGCAACACTTAGACACATTCATATCTAATTATGTTAGCATTTTTTGCTTCATTCTGTTAGTAACAATACGGCATGCATATTTTTATACAAAGTGTAGCGTTACACAAAAGCCTATGCCACAAGTCAAAATGCATGACTGACAAGTCTTCCCCTACACATTATGCTAGCCCCACTCTTTTGATCAGGTTAGGCACTCCTATTTACAATGCCAGAGCATGAGATAGTCTTGGAAAGGAGCAGGGTTGGAGACAGCACACTCTGGATTTAGAGTAATTAAATCTGGAATTATCTCTCTTTTCCGCTTGCTCATCTGTGTTAACTTTGAGGACATGTGTTCACACAAGACTGGAGTTACATGTAAATGATATTTCTTGGCATTAACTTCTAGCATATCGTTGGTTCTATTCCTGGCACTACCACTGATTTTGGACAAATTCAAACTTCTGTGCCTCTATTTACACATGTAAGCTAGCATAAGAGTCATTTTCCCCACATAATTGTGAAATTATTTTAATGTACTTTGAAAGTCTCCATAACATGTTACGAGAACATGTTTATTGTTTTTGGTTATCATACGTTTTAGGTTTAACTCTGGAGACAAATAAGTGAAGATAATGGTGTTTTTCACCTCTGCAGGATTAGCATTGCAAATAACTTATCCTTTTAAAATTATTAGAATGCAAGCTATTTTTGAATCATGAGAGAGAGGGGGAAAAAAGAACCCCAGGAGGGACTGATCAGATACCATAAAATAAGCATTTTTTCCCAGTTCAGGTAGATCTTATTCTGAAAGTTCCCCTGATGAAGTCACATCCCATAATATGGTGCAGCTGGTCCCAGCTACCAAGTTCTACCATACATGGGTCATTGCAGCTTAGTGCACTCCTTGTTGAAGAGATAGCACAGATGCATACTAAAGCTGTTTCATTTTTGCAAGGAATTTAGTTTTATCTAAATAGGTAAGCAATACAATGAGGTATGACCTATTTTAAGCAGGTTAGATCAGTGCTGACTTTGGAAAATGAGTACTGTGCACAGCTGTAAGGATACTCACTCAACTACCACTATTTCCAGCATTTTCTAATAATTTTTAGACCTGTGGAAATTCAAGTTAATTTACAAAGTAGAAAATCCACCTCTGGTGCTTCAATTGTCTTTTTCTTACCTGTCCTTCTCCTTCAGAGTATGGACCCACAACAGTTATTTTTCTTTTTATGAGACGCTTCAAGCAGAACAATTCTCCGCACACCAAAGCACATTTTACCAGATGCATTGTACAGTTTTCTCTTGTTCTGAACTCAGAATATGTCTCAAATCCTTTCATTCTTGCAGCAGATATCGACTGCTCTGCTATTCCATAACATGCAACTAGCTAAACATGCTCACCCTTCAATTATAACCCCTTATCAGGGGCAAATGAGCAAATGGTACAGTGGATACGATCAATGAAGGTCTTCTCAGCCTCTATTTTCTTCTGAAGAGATGTCTTGTTATTTGGTAGCAAAGCTAAGCATGCTCTCCTGAGGTACAACCCCTGCTTTTGAACATTTCGGACGTGCAAGCAATTGTCATAATGTAGTGGTACTCAACCTTCGGGCCTCGCAAGCCAGAGAGGTGCAGGGCCAGTTTTGGGGCTGGAATAGACCCTATGAACTAGGATTGGGGCCCCCCTGGGGGGCCACACACCATCTCTCCACCAGGATCAGTTCCTGGTGCCCTGCACTGCCTCTACCTGGTCCTTCATGCCAGGATTGGGCTCTGGGGCCTGCACCATCCTTCAGCACTGCGTGCCAGGATCAGACCCAGCACCATCCCACGCATGCAGAGCCAGATAACAGGATGTCAGGGGCCAGATTAAGAAATGTCTGTATCAAACTGTAATTCCACACATATTCACAAGTCAGTACTGTATGAAATAATAACTAACAATAAGCATTGCTTTCACTTGATTGACTGCTTTTATGTGCATGGATACTACTGCCCTCTGCTGGTTGAATACCAGCCATGCCAGTGTGTGGATGGCTTTGATCATTTTATTTACTAAGGGGAGTTGTTCTATTACCTTTCCATGTAGAGAAGTCAAAGGTCAAGAGTGCTTTTCCTTAATGGTTTGTATTGTGTTCAGCTCGTGCCTTTTTCTGTCTGTGGTTACTTTGAAAGCACAAGTCTGATGGTACTATCATGCTTTATATTATTTTTCAGCTGTAGAGGTGAGATTATGGTAACGACAGGGGGGTCTTCTGCCTGACTTCCAACTAACACAGCCATCTACTACTTTCTGCTCATACATTGGTAATTCCATAGTTCAGTGGTATTCAACCTTTTGGTCCCACATGCTTGGATCTGGCCTGGCCCCTTATGTTGGCCTGATTGCATGCCAGCACAATGTAGCACACAGGTCCATGTCATCTGGCTCAAGGGCCTCCAGAAATTTGGGAGCAGCGGGGTGGTGGCGGCATTAATTTGTGTTCCCCTGCTCCCAAATTTATGGACCATTGGGAGACCCACAGGCTGGATGGCATGGCTCCACGGGCCAGATCTGGCTGGTGGGCCAAAGGTTGAACACCACTGTTATAGCTGGATTGGAGTGTTGTTGTACCCATTATGGTCCAAAAATATTAGTAAAGAGTTTTTTTTATGGCATCTTTTATTGGACAACTGTATAGCTGGAAGAGATACTGGACAAGCTTTATGGCAGAAAACATCTTTCTTCAGGTCTGAAGAAAGGTGTTCTGTGCCTGAAAGCTTGCTCAACATGTCTCCCAACTACACAGTTGCTCTGATAAAAGATGTCACAAAACAACCTTTGAAGGGTCAAATATCCTACTGAGAAAGGCCAAAAAACCAACAAGCTTTCCTGGTCACTCCAGTGTATCTGGTCACACAGGCTAAGGAATCTGCACTCAACCTCAGAATAGGGTTCCAGTTCACCTGCAGAAGATTGTTCTTCCAGTCACATAACAACAGATGGGTAATTCACTGATTTTTGACACTGCTGCATGTGTGTTAATATAATATGTTGATAATAAGGAGTTAGGAAGGGCCTAAATACCTCACTGTTGAACCTCTATACTTGGCAGAGTCTGACCAACATGCATATTTTTCTCAAATGTATTACTCTTTTGCAAATCTAATTTGAGCAACTCTTGTGTGAAGTGTCTCCAACCTTTGGAGGTATAAACCTGCAACACTGGATGTTTTTAAAAATAGGTTGGACTTGCTTAGACATCCAAATCCTGCATCAGGGTAGGAAGCTGGTCTAAATGACCCTTCGAACTACATGATTCTATGATTTCAAGATGTTGACCATGCTTGCAGCAGGATTTTGAATAGGTCCTCCCTTTGACTCAGTAGCCCCACATTACACCCTTACATACTCCCCAGCCAAAGGGCTCTGCAATACAATGCATTGAGCTATATTTTGGGACTTGCAAACTCATGACATATACTCGAACGGGGTAGCTGTTGGGTTTTTTTGCTGATGCCTGGAGTTGCAGGAAGTTTTAAGTGGCTGGGATGCCTAGGAGCATGGAAACATATTTTCCTCAGTTTAGCAATTCCATTCTCAGGAAAAAACAACTACTGGTTAATGAGCGCTAAATTCAGAACTGATTTCCCCATTCTTGGTAGTCAGAAAATATTGTCCACTTTTAAGTGCTTCATATTGCAGTCAGGAAAGCTTTTGGCATTGTCCTCTTAAGTTTCTGTGCTTTCTTTTAATTTAATAGTTTTTGTGGCTTTCCTTTTTCCATGGAAAGGGTGGGCAGGGCAGGGTTAGAGTTCACAAGTAAGGTAGGTGAATGTAGACGGACTGTCAAGGACCTTTTGACAGGGCTGTCTATCCAGCTACAGAGTGGCTGGAGGCCAAACACTATCTAAGCCCCCCGCTGCCACCTCCTTGCCTACTTAACTGCTCCATGCCAGTGCCCCTGTGATGCATGGAGGCTTTCTGAGCATTGTGGGCTCTCCTACCCCACTCCCAGGGCTGGCAGGAAGTGGAAGCCAGAGGAGGGAGGGGGACCTGGGCAACAGCAACAGATGGAGCAATGGGGTGAGTGGACCCCAGACAGCATCCTGCAGTCTATGTGAGCAGGCAGCCCGTGGACCGCAAGTTGTGCAGCCTTGTCTTAGGACTTGATTTTTACTCCTGGTTTAGCTGCAGCATTGCCTTCCTCTAACAGTTGTACTCCCCACTGTGCTACAAGTTACACCTATATAACATGAAAATCTCTCACAGCACTCCAATCTTGTACATTATACATAGTATTCTATCCTTCTGCCAGATATAAACTTATGAAAACATGCCTTACACTACAACAAGATCACTTCTGATTCTGCAGTACAGTAGAACATGATCCTGATAAAGTAGCAATCAACATGACTCAATGTTCTAGGCCCCTATAAGCTTTTTCAGAACACATGTGAACTCCATGCCTATCTACATAATTACATCTGGTGCCAAAATTTGTGTTACCTCCAGTCTCCTAGAGTTTCTCATCTCTTCTGGCCTTCTAGCATTGCAACTTTTACTTAGGTTTGTCCTGATCTTATAGGCCACAATTTAATAAGGTGTCTAATTAAAAATTTCTGAGTAGTTCCACTGACTTCAGTGTGCTCAAGTCCCTTGCAAAAATGGGCTATAAGCTTTCTACTGCTCTGAAGGAGTTAGCTCCTGAAGGCGGGGGGGATAAAGTATTGGCATGGCAGCATAGAAATCAGGTGCATCACAGCTGAAAAAAGGATCAGGTGCCCCAGAGCTACAAAATGCACAGATGCTATAAATATTATAGAACTGCAAACAGCACAAGGAAAACATTGAGCACAGGTGTAGCACATTAACAAGCCAATTTCACTATTCTTTCTCCTTCATGGTTACAACAATTGCCTGCTGTTGTCACATGTATTTTCATCTTTTTAGTATTCTCAACAGATTTGCAGATACATCTGATGCAAAATTAATTGGACACTCAGTCACCATATATGTATATTGCTCCAAATTAGAATCCTAAAATTTCAGCAGTGGATAGCTTAATATTTTATAAACCTCACTTTGGTGGGGAAACTTCTTGGCAAAATAGACGATCCAAACGGTCAAGTAAACAGCTTTCAGAGATTTAGAGAACTGTGCTGAACTCCGCCAACAGCTCAGACCAAACAAAAAGCAGTCTGGTTTTGAAAACAATAGAAAATACAAAGCATTCTGCTAAGACATTGTAGAACCTGAATTCTATAGAATCAACATGAGATTCTTTATCTATTTATTTTGTAGAGTGTTAAGTAACCACTATTCATTTTAGAGGAGTAAAAACTTTCTCCTACCATATACAGGCATTAGGACCAGCAGCACTTGTGATAGCTGACATTTGAGAGGACTCAAATTCAGACACCAAATTAGAGACAAGCTTTTAAAAAGGACTGTGATGGGGTCTGCACATCCCACAAAACAAAGACACCGTTAACTGGAGTGAGCAGGGAAACCAGGACACTGTGACTGAGATAATCAAGGGTTAGGATCAACCTCCAACACAGGACAAAAGGCAGGCCTGGCAATAGAAAGCATCTGTGTAACTGAGAGGAGCTCTGGGATAGAAACAGCAAAGGAGAGATGTGACAAATTGGAACTGGTCTATGTTGCAGCCAGTGACTCTGAGAGTGAAAGGTAAGTCCAAGGAAGGAATTGTAGTAAGGCCAAAGAATGGGGGCTTAAATAGGAAGTAGCTCAGAAGCCATTGGATTGAAGGCTCCTGGAAATTTAGCTTCAAGTCCTGGGCTGGGACAAAGCAGCAAAGAAAGGCTCGAGTGCCTCTACCTCAAACCTCTTTTTTCCCCCTACAAGACAGCTGCTAGTCAGCACAGGGGTTCAAACTGGTCCTGGCTATGAAGTGATAAATAGAAAAAGGGAAGGCATTGTCCACCAGACTCTCAACATACAATAGCTCCTTCATTGGCAAGACCACAGCTGGAGTACTGCGTCCAGTTCTGGGCACTGCACTTTAACAAGGACGTGGAAAAGCTTGAGAGAGTCCAGAGAAGATCCACCTGTATGATCAGAGACTTGCCAGGCAAGCCATATAAGGAAAGGCTGAGAGACTTGGGTCTCTTTAGCCTAAAAAAAAGAGAAGGCTGAGAGGGGACTTGGTAGCAGCTTACCCTTATATCAAAGGAATACTGCAAGGGCTCAGCAAGTAACTGTTCCCCAGGGCACCCTTGGGGAAAACCAGGAGTGATGGCCACAAACTCCTGGAAGACCATTTCAGGCTTAACACAAGGAAAAACCTCTTCACCGTTAGGGTGTCCAGACTTGAATGAACTCCCTCCAGATGTGGTGAAATCATCGGCCCTGGAAATCTTCAAGAGGAGACTGGACGGTCAGCTTGCTGGGGTCACCTGACTCCAGTTGTCTTTCCTGCTGGACCCAATAATCTTGCGAGGTCCCTTCCAGCCCTTTGCAATCTATGAAATCATACTCCTGTATTTGAGTTCATCTGGCCACACTCAATTCCAAGTCACATGGACTTAAGGAGAGGAAAGAACCCCTAACCAGAATGCTCGCAAGTTCAAATCTAGTCTACTGACTATTTCAGTGGTTCTCAGCCTCCTTAGTCTGGGGGCACCCCTCTCATTAGCCTCAAGGCACTCCTCAGAAAGTGCTAGATCTTAGTTTTCACTCCTTTTTAGACTACAGAAAAATAGTAGAGCAATTCTTTTATTGCAAAGAACTCAGAAAGACCAAGACAGATTATAATATTTTTAACACTATGTGAAAGTGAAATCTATTTGAAATCTCTTGGTTTATCTTGTGAATCATGTCAGTACACCTAACAATATTAACATTGCATGGCACTTCACATCATCCCTGAAAGCATCTCAGGGCAACCCAGATGCTGCACCGCTTTGGTTGAGAATCACTGGTCTTTCTTATTATACACCTGACTCTCAATTTCCTGCAAGTTTTGTGGACTGCATGTTCACATTTCTTTATATTTAAAAATGTTTCTCGCTCTCTCTCCTCTCTCCCATGTATTAGAAACATACCAATGTAGCAAGTGAAACAATGGAACTGACTTAAAGAAAAAAAGGACGGTCAATAGGGTGGTAAAAGGTTAAATAGTAAGTATATTTATACCAGTAATGCATTACAGTTACCATTTAGTGTCAGATGCAGTCATGTGGGGAAGGAAAGCAGCACAGTGCCCCAGGAAGGCAGGAAGGCATCCCTCCACCTCCTCACCCCGCACAAGCAGATGGCAGGATGGAGGGAGGGAAGAATAGGGGGAAAGGGACTAGTACTTATTGAAGGAGTGAGTGGTCTAAAAGAAGTCCTGCCTGTCCACTGCAGCCTGCAGCTCTGTCTCCTCCTTCCCCCACCACATTGCTGCAGCTGGTCAGTGGGCTGGGAAGGCCTCTCACCAGCTGCTGCCATCCATGGCTTCCCATGGGCTGTGGGACTTGCCCCTCCCACCCTGCTGTAGCCAGTCCCAGCAGATCAGAGCCAGGCCTCCGCAGTGTGGCTGGGGGCAGCAGCACAGCACAGGCAGCAGCCAGACTGGAGCAGTCCAGGGCAGGCTCCCTGCACCTGCATGTAGAGCAGCAGGGACAGGACACAGTGCATACATGGGGCCAGTCACCACCCAGGCTGCAGCAGGAGAAGGTGCATGGAAATGCTGTTGCTGCTGCACCAGGGCAGAGAAGGGGCAGAGGGGTGCCCAGTTCCACTTGGAGGGAAGTTCTGCAGAGAATGAGGGAGGGGGAGGACCTGCCCCCTGTGTGCAGTATATCTTATCAATTGTTTAACCAATATCATTACAGGAGTTTAAACTGGTAATTATTTAAGCGATATATACATTCCTAATTGTGAACTGCACAAAGTCTTTTTTTGTTCTTGTATATTCCCCATTTACAGTAATGTTAATGGTTTCAAGTAGAACCTCGAAGGTAAAGAAAGCAGCTAAAAAGAAATGTAATTTAAAGTGATACTGCCCCTTTTGCCTTTTTTGAGAGCACTTGTGTAGCAAGCCAGTCAATCCCCCAGCCATGTCCTCAAATCAACTGGACTGATGTACATGATTAAAAAAGAAATCTAGTTTTAATAATTTATAAGAGGCAATAGATTAAGTACAGCATAGCACAATGCTGTATTTCTGTCAGTCTTAATTCCTTTTGAGCCATATTCTGACACCGTTATGAGGAATAGCAGTTTACTACAAAATTAATATCAATAGATGACTTGCACAGTGAGGAACTATTCAATAGACCTGATCCAGCTAATCACTTAAGCACTTACGTGCTTTGCTGGATTTGGGGCAATTTGGGTAAGGGTGGCAGAACCTATCTCTTGCTGAGCATCAGACTGGCTAGACACTCAGGGCTTAAAATGATCAGTGGAACAGTTGTTTAATAGTAAGAACACAGGACTGGGAACTGGAATGACCGATTCTTTGCTCTGTGCCACTAGTGCAAAAGTATTGCAAAATTTCCACAACAAACTTTTAATACAACATCTCTGACAGGTTCAAGCAGTAAGGAAAGATGAAAGCATCTGAACAATTCAAAATACTGTTTCTCAAACCTCTTTGAGGGCATCTAGTGGATAGGAGCTGTTACTACTGCTTTCTGATTTAAAATTTAGAGAAAGGTAGCTGTGTTATAGTCTGAAGTGAGGCTAAAGGCAGGGCAGGATGGCACCTTAGAGACGAACTCATTCAGAGAGGCATAAGCTTTTGTGGCAACAGCCTACTTTGCTTTCATCAGAATCATTAACAGCCATTGTCTGACCTTATGTACTGTACTGTAATGATGTGAAGAGAAGAAAAACAAAGCCTAATTAAAAAGTGATTTGCGATTTGGAAAAATGAAACACCAATTATTTTGTACCTGCACTAATGTGTGTGTAGTCACTTGTAAAAACAAAATAAGTATTCATTTTATAGTGAGAATGTGTAAGTGGCTAAAGGCTTGAAACTTACAACTATTGGCAACTATGCTAACAGCCCTGTACTAGATCTTAATAAAAACAGTATTAAATTCTACATCCTCAGACTACACTGACTTGATGCCCACTGACTGATGTTCTTGCCTGTGCTAAAACTGACGTATCTGATTCCTTCATGACTAAGGTTATCATAAAACATGACATTACTACTATGCAGTGAGATCATATGGCCTTCTGTAAGACACCTTACTTTGGAAAGTGTCTATAAAGAAACACTGGCCTTCTCATCTATGTTAAGAGTGACAAAAATATAAGACTTCTTTAACCATGAGTTTTCTGCTGTGTAAGGGACTTTACAATATACACCCACTGCTTGACATTTACTCCACAAGACAGAAAAAATGCTTAGAGGAATGGCTAGCAGAAGACAAAGTGTTTTCAGAGAGGAAAAATTGTGCAAAAGCAAAAGCATCTCTTTGGGATTTGTTTCCATATTCACATAACAAACTTTACTCTTTCAACCATGATTAACCTTTTTCGGCTCCTCTGTAAAGTCTCTAGCAAAACACCGGAATCACCTTCTCTTCTGCTTCCCCCGTCCCCTGAGGCCAGTGGCTGTAATGCTGTGGTTCTAGGAGGAAAATGGACATATCCTAAGCCAACTTGTTTTGGTGAGTGGTCAGGAAACTGCCTTTCCACTCAAAATTAATAGTTTAGAGCAGTGGTTTCCAAGCTTTTTTCATCTGAGGACCTCTAAAATTTTTTAATGGTGGCACAGACCTCATTGAATTGTAAGTATCAGTATTCACATACTTTTCATTGTTCATAATCATCTTTCATGGACCCCTTAGATAGGGTCTGAAGACCCCCAGACGCCCATGGACCACAGGTTAAAAACCACTGGTCTAGAGAGGTAGAAAAGGGATTCTCTCATCCCAACTTTTGATGGGGAGCCCACCCAGTGGGTTTATGAAAGGTCTCTTTTTCTCCCCTTCTTTTCACCCCCTCCCCTAGATGGTGAGGAATTTCAGAAACACCTGCTCCTTCAAAGCTGCTTGATTTAGAGGCCACATTTTCAGCCCACTTTACCTCTTCATTAGTCCCTCCTGCTTACTGAATACTGGCCTTCCTGGAACAGATTTGCTTTGCTTTATGGACATCATAGATACTTTTTCAGCCTACTTCTCTTATCCTATTACTTGCTTTTTTTTCTTCAGGTCATGACCACAGGTGTCCTATTAATAGGGACCCTGTAATTTAGGCTCTGATTGGAAGAAAAGCAGGCTCCCTGCGGCTTGCCAGAGCCAATTTCAGGCATTTTTCAGGACCAACTCTCCCACGCCTTTGGCTGAGGGAGCCTGCCATGGGGATGATTATTACTAAACCGTGGCACACAGGCTGTTACCTATGCCCACAGCCCCTAATGCAAGGGGTACTTATCTGCTCCGTTCTGGACAGGGCTTTTAAACTCCCTGACAAAGCGGAGAATTGAACAACCTAAGTGGCTGAGCCCCAGCAGGAGCTCAGCCTGTACTAGGCTGTCCTTGGAAACACATGGAGCTTCTACAATGTTTCTGAGGCTCTTCTGCCTTTCTTCTCCATGCTTCCAGTAAAATTTTTTGTAAACTGTTTTTCTCGCCCTCCCTCTCCCCAGAAGTTTCAGGCCATTTCTGGCCAGATTGCAGTTTTATGGGGCTTTAAAGGGAAAAATTAAATTTCAGGCTTTCCTCTGAAATCCCCTGATGCCCAAATTACAGCGGTCCCTACCTATTAGTTCCAAACACAGCATTCTGCTAGTGAGGAATTAGTGGCATGTCTTTCAGAATCGGGACCAGTCTGTACTGAACTGTGATATCTTCCAAGAAGCTATCGGGACTTTTGTTAGTCAGTCTGCAAGTTCCCTTCATCCAACAGCAGTTTGGATATAGACTATGAAGAAAAGACAGAGAGGTAACTACTCATTTCAAGGGTAAGAAGAATTGCTCCTTATGTAAGTTTTGCTGAATAACTTTACTGGATTTGCAGTTGGATCTACCCTTCAGGTACTGCAAAGATTACAGTAACTGTAGTAAAATTAGGTATCATTAATCTCAGTGTGCTAGTTTTGAAATATTAGTGGCCATAAATGCTATAAGAAATGCCAAAGAATTCGTAAATATTTATGCAGAGTTGAATGTCAGGAAATGCCCAATATGCAAAATAATTTTCACAGGGACACTTTAGTAACAATAAAGATGATTGGATGAAATTTTGTTTTATTAAATCTAAATTTGGAAAATGTCAACTGAGGCCAATGCTTTAAAAAAAGTGATTAGTGTTTTAGTGATGCCAAAACAAATGAGGGGCTCTAAAAAGCATGTACAACTCATATGACAAAGAATTTGAGAGGGATAATGAGATATTCATAAGTCACAGCCAAGTATGTTGGTGTTCTGTTCTTCCATTATGCAAACAGCAAGTGCACCCTCATAGCCCAAATGAGTTACGTCATCTTTTTTCCCTTAATACATGCAACCAAAAACAAGGTCTCTGTGAGAAAGCATAATGTGTTCCTACTCTCTCTCATCCTTCATCAATTCCACCCCACAAAACAATAACTAGCAGATCCTAGGAATTTAAAATACCCTTTTTAAAAAAAATGACAATCAATCATAACATCTACCAGCAACCTATATGGCTATTTTTATGAGACTTCTCCTTGTGAGGTTAGATATTTCCATTTATACTAGCCTCCTTTCTTGACATTTCAGAGGAGGCCAACCTGTCCTCCAATATGGTGGCCTCCTATTGGGGAACCTTCCCTGTTTTAGGTGGCTCTGGACGTGAGAATCTCATAATGCATTGCTTCAAGTAATGCTTCCATGTTCATTCCTTTATGATTTTTTATCATAACAAATTCTTATCTACATAGTATGTTCTCTAACTTCATTGTAAAGCCTGGAACAGGACACAATTGCCCAGTAAGATAAACCTGTTTGTGTTATATCAGCCAAAATAACTACAGTCTCATAATGTAGCACCAGTGTCATCCCTCGAAAATATCAACATCTCTGCAGGTGGTTTATTGCATCTGTGCCTCTGGCAGACTTAATCTCCATCTCTTGGTTTAACTGTTTGTTTTCACCTTTGTAGTTCACCTTTGTATGTCATCTAAACATTTCTTCCTGTATCCTCAGGTTGTATATCCACTATTTATTTTTTACCTTCATTACTGTCTAAGCCAGAGCCAATACATTTGCAGTGATATTTTAAAAGGAAAAGAAGAAAAGTAAAAGAAATGCTCTAGACACTTGGCTAGTCTTGTTCAGTCAAGATGTATTCATTCTTTATTTGCCTGGAAATGGGAGCTATATACACATTGAATAAACTGGCTACATAGTCAACTGTGAATATTTTTGTGTTGCTCTTATTAAAATGCTACACTATGCTCCTGGAACTTGCTGGCTCTATAGCATAGGAATGCAAAGCCTTTTATCCTCAGAATAAGTACATTACAAACAATAACAGTTCAAGATTCCCCACTGCCACATCAATGGCATCTCAGCCCTTATGGGGGAATGAAGGGAGAAGGGAACTCCCTGTTCCTGGCTCTTCTACCAAGAATGTATAGCAACAGCAATATATACTTCTAATGCACACTTATCCGCTGTTTTCTGCTGAGACCACCATCTTGTTTTACTTATACCCCCATATGATGAGGATGTCTTTTTAGTCTCTACCAGTCTGGGACATATTTGGCTGAGATTTAGAAATGAAAAGTATATTGATGTGGTTTGCTTGTAGTTGGAGGAGAGATATTTTTTTTATTTCACCTCAATTCCCATACCACACCCTTTGCTTTTAAGTCTTCATCTATGAATACTTCATGAGCAATGTCTTTTGGTACATGCAACAACTGCCTAAGCTTAAGATCTATGAGCTCCATGTCTCACTCTCATTTCCCTCTTTGTTTATATATTCAATTTTACTCTCCTCCTCTTAATTCATTCTCACATCCATCATTTTTACCTCTTTACATTAACTACATATGAGAGAGTGAGCATGTGCACAACTAGAGAGCAGGACAGGGAGAGGGGCTCGAAGGTTCCCTGAAAGTAAATGTTTTCTGCTGTAGAAAATGCCCCTGTACAGCAGAGGCATGTCATGCACCTGCATGACAGTGATGAGTACAGCTTAGGAGAAACCTAGCTACTGAGTCCCCTGCCAGATACCATTTCAGAAATTCTCACAGCAATGTTCTCCAAAGCAATTTAACTCCTTCTACACTGTGCATGCGTTTGCGTGGAGGGAAGAGGGGGTGGGGCACAATGGGACCTACTTTCTTGCTGTTCCCATAATGGAAATCACCTGTTTCATAACAAGTGCTTTAAATCTAAACTCTCTTCCTTTCTCTTATACTCTTCATTTACAGACAGCAAGCATGCATTTTGTTTCAATAATCTAAAACATTATTCCAATTTCAACTAAATCCAGAAAGAAAAAAGTGAAGTCTCTGTGAAGAGTATTAACGTTTCTCTCCTTTGTAACATTTTTTACTCTCTCTGCCCTGCAAAACAACAGTTAATTTTGCAGTAGGAGACATCTAGGACACAGATTCAGTAAAGGGAAAACATTACTGCAGTGCTGCTATAATACAAGATATAGCACATTTTAAATACTAACACCAATAGATCCTGAAAAGTTTTAAAAAAAAGCCCTGCCTAGTATACATCCAGGACTACTGAAAACTGAAGATGCTTACCTGCAGTTCCTAAGCTAAGTAGCACAGCAACCCAGAATACCCAGAAGAAAATGAGAATCAGAAAGGTCCAAAATGGCTGGAACAGCAGAAAAGGGATCTTGGTAATTATTTTACTTGCAACCTGGAAGAGCTGTATAGTCAGCTGAATCCTCTTTCTTAGTACAAATATGAGGACAAGTAGAACAACCTGGAGAAAGCAAGGAAAAACAATTCTCTACTTATTTTTTTTTAAATTATTACAAGTTCTTCAATTTTGGGAGAGGGGTACGGGGTGTTACAGATTCTGAGGAGGCACTGCAGGAGAACATTTTTCCATAAAGCAGCGTGCATTAAAATGGTTTTTTTAAAGACACCAGGAAAGCTGAATGGATTTTTAAGCCCTACACTGGCTTTAATCTCACTTCTAATTAGGCTAGCTGAGAGTTTTGCTGTTGTTTTCAGTGGAAGCAGGATCAGGCCTTACATTGGGAAGCACTGGAGGAGTCATTGGAAATTGATTTGTCAGTTATATGCATGCAGATATATGCACAGAAAATTGCTCCTTGTTTGAAGAAATAACTTGCTTTCAATAAAACTTCCTATGCCCTTGATCTTTAACAAGGAACTGTAAACAACATCTAAACAGGCACAGAGCACACTGGAAACTATAAAACAATGAACACAAACAGTGGCAGCTGCTTCCCTACTTTTCTAGCTTGCACAATAAAGAAACCAGATGCTCTATTAAGAAAAGCAACCTGGAGCAGTGGATGTTTCCAGAGCATTACAAATGACAGTGGATTGTACTGGAATAAATTTGCATCCAAACAAAACTTTTCCTATTATTTTATTTCCAAAGGAATTATTCAGAGCCCAGTGTTTGTATTGTAAAGAGAACATACAAGCACGTGTATTGTATGAATTGCATTTTGTTTTACAGAACCAACATTAATAGACTTGTGACTTAATTCCCATGCAACAAGCTATTGGTGAACACATAGTGGGCAATGACATAGTGGGTATATGAGGCCACTAGGCAAGACAGTGTGGAGACTTGATGCGAAGTGCAAACTGACACCCAGGTCTACATCTCCTGTCCTGACCCTGGCCCTACAGTCTCAATCCTTTCCCAGTGCCTAGCTCCAGCTGAGGACTCAATGTGGGTGAGTCACCTGAAGCTGAATCCAGACAAGACATGGTGGTGGGCAGACTGCTCGACTTGGGCGGGGCATTAAGACACCTATCACTGATGGGGCAGCTTCTCCTCATCACTCAGGTTTGTAGCCTTGAATACTCTTGGATTGCGTGCTGCACTTGTTTGTCCAGTTGGCAGCAGTGGGTAGAAGCGGCCTTCACCAGCTCCATCTGGTCAGAAGCATATGACCTTTTCTTTCAGATTCAGATCTGCTCACCACCATCTATGCCTGCGTAACCTTGATGCTAGGCTACTGTAATGTGCTCCATGCAAGACTGCCCTTGAAAATCATCCAGAAGCTGCAGCTGGAACAGAAAGTGGCGGCCTACCTTCTGATGTGCTTGGGTTGCCAGAAGCACATAATTCCAGTGCTCCAAAGTCTGCAGTGGTTCCCAACTGCTTTATGCCCCACAGTGATCCCCAAGTTCAGCCAAAAGCAACCTCCTAGCGAGTACTGTAAGTATACTGGGTCCACTTGGCAAAAGTCTGTGGGAGGTCATCCTCAGTTGTTGTTCCTCAGCTGAGGCCTGCCAGAGTCCAAGTATTGCAAGACCTTCCTATTTAGGTAGGTGGTTAGCACACAAAGCTACAATGAGACATTGGTTGTGGGGGGAGGGCTCTGTTTTATATCAATATTCTAGTTCCTTTTAAGTTTTGTTCTTGTTGCTTTCCTGTTTTAGAAGTTATTCTGTTCTCTTATGTTAAGCAGCTCTGAGCCCTTGCTGGGAAAGGCAGCATATACAATCAGATAAATAAATAAAGGTGAAAAGTTCCCTTCAACAACTTAGTCATGGTAGTTTGGCCCTGTGTTGGAAACAGGAGTTTGGTGTTAGTCAGTCACAACCTGAGGCCAGGACATGCTGTGACTGCAGCAGGTATCCTTCCTTTCCCCTACAATTCCTTTGCGTTTCTTGCAGTGTTTTTTTTAGTCCACTAATTCACATTTATATTGATCTAGGTCCTGTTCATTCTCCTGCACCAGTGCTGTAGTATGCTCATCAAATGGCTCTAGCATGAGTTTAGATGTTGTGGAGGACCTTGCACTGACCTTCCATAATGCAGATGAAATTTACCATAAAAATAAAGAAAGGCTTAATAAGTGTAAGCTGATTGATTTGGCTGCAGAAGGAAGGCAGAATGCACCAGACTGTAACCCATGAAAAGATAAACTCTCACTTCAAGGTGGTATTACTCCTACAGCCTCAAGGAAACTCCTCGAGGATCCAATTTCAAGTTTGAATAAAACATGTGCCCTTACATGGTTGTTACTATAATGTGTGCTTATGCTGTCCGATTACCTGCCCATAAGTTTTGCTGAGAAGAGCAGAGATGAAAGGCAGAGCTTACTGGGCCATGTGTAGGGCTTTACTACAGCAATCATGCTACATCTGGTTTTGGAAATGGAGCAAACATGGCACTTTGCAATAAGGCTGACACACACATAACCTCGTTCCAAGATCTGAGATTCCATGCTCTCTAATGGTTATTCTGTGAAGTTTCTTACCTTAATCACTGTAGATAAAACAGCAAATCCAAGTAAAAACTTCACATTTTCCTTTTCAGTTTCCAGTTCTATGCTGGAGCTGTTAGTATAATCATAATACAACCACCAGAGAACACCTGAAACAACTAGAACAAGTACAGATGCATAAAGATGCAGGTAATACTTCACAAGGAGCTAAATGTTAACATTAAAGGCAAGTCACAGTTATACACAGCACATCTTATGGTTCTGTTGCCCTTCCCCTCTTGAATTTAGGTGAAAATGAAGAAATGTAGTAGAATGGGATAGAATGGAGGACTTTAGGTTACAATGTGAAAAACGACATGCTAGTTTGCTATTCTGAATTCAACATCAATTATGAAGTTTGTCTTGTTGCTTTTTGAAGGTGCAACTTTGAAGTTACAAAACTTGTTGAAAGAGATAAACCTAACTTTGACTCATCCTTTATACTTTTTCCTTATAAAGTACAAAATGTTATACTTAATTTTCTGGAAACAGTAGCATTGCCCATATCCAAATGTCTAGAAACGATTTCTTTAAAACCGCACAATGACCCAACATTGTTATTCTATAGCTGGATCTACATTACCAGATCTTTGCACCCATATGGAGGCCAAAGTTCCATCATGGGTCAGACTGCAGGATCTTGGCTTATTTTAACTTACTAAAGATACCTGAGAAAACAGAGGTTTTATGGGTTTTTCTCTTCTCTTTCCTTCTCCCCCTGTCTATATAGTTTCACTGGACTGCAGGAAAAAAATTAAGTCAACTATACTTACATAACAATCCAAACACAACCAGTGTAATGAAAATATGGACCAAAAGTGTAGTGATGAATTTGAAGGTTAAAACCATTATCAGAGAGAAAGCTGAAAATAAAAAATAATATATTCATGCTAACTTAGCAGCAAACTGATTTTTTGAATTTCAGATGATCTATACTTATTCATATTAGCTTACTATTTAAATTTTGTAAACTTTGAAATCCTGAGATTATAAAAAAAATTCTACTGCATTAATCAAACAATAGTAAACTAATTACATTTGGTTATGGGTTAATTTATCTCTATGATTTAATTGCCATTATTCACATTCCTCATTAGCCTCCTACCTTTCTTTCCACCCCCAATTATTAGCTTCTGATGATTGGTCACCACTGGATAATCCACTATGCAGTCCATTTTGAGTGGTGCATTAACTAGGACTTACTATAGTTTCCAGGATTTGAATGCTATGGAATTGCATCATTCTCTCCCCACACCCCTGCCCCTTTAACAAAATGCCTCAAGCTAGGATACATTTTTCTTTTATCACAATTTTATCAATAGTTTCTAATAGAACTAGATAAAAATAAGTAAATGATGCAGAATGAGACACGTCCCCACAGTTCTCTAGAAATATATTTAACCTGTACGCTAAGGGCGCATCCCCACAAGCGTGCGTGTGTGGTTTGCAGTGCCACAAACCCTTTTGCAGCACTGCAAACATGTGGTGCACATATTCACTGCACTACTAATTAGCAGTGTGGTGTTTTTGACACCAGGAGATCCTGGTGTAAAGAAAACAAAAACAAACTGCTGCAACAAGTGGCATGGTATACACGGCAGCAGCGTGTGCTGCCAGAAAGGAAGCCTGGCCAGGCAGAGCCATGCTCTGCCTGCCAGCCAGACACCAAGTAGCCAGATTGCCCTTGCTGCTGCCCCAGGAGGCTCAGGACCCCAGGTAAGGCTGCTGGGGCCAGCCCAGATGCTGGCCCCTGCCTCTCCTATCCCAGCCGGGGTAATCTGCCACAGTGCGCGTGCAGAGTTGCATCTGAGGACAAACAGCAGTGGCACAAATACATGTCGCTGCTATTTGTCCCCTGAAAACTCCACATTCCCACTCATGGGGATGTACCCTAAATGCTTTACAAAGGCAAACAGCAATTCTCTTCCTTTAACAAAGAAAACTTGTCTGTGCAACAAATATAAAATCTTTTTTTCTTATTATATTTTTTAAAAATGAAGTTGTTACTCCACAATGCTTTGAAATACGATATTCTAATATTTTTTAATTTAACATATTAAAATAAACTATTTTTCATATTGTTACCTAGTGCAAGGACACTCAGTCCTATTATAATATCTCTTCCTGCCATTATTCCACTAAGAATGTGATGAAAAATGTCCACTCCATTGATTACATTTATCAAGACAGATGCAAACTGTGAATAGCATTCAGGGTTTTGTGGAACACATCGATTAAACAATGGGAAGGATTTGCTGGAAGATGAAAGAGAGAAACAAGATAAGGGATTCTCCACTGAGAGATCAATCTCACAGCCCAATACAAGGATAATTCCCCATCAACCCCCTGTTAAATGTAACATTATATTTTTAATACAAATTAAATAAATATTGTTATAATTCCTTTCTATGACCTAAATGCAGAAAAAAAAAGAATGTAAGCAGCTTTTGTTTGTGGCAAGTTTGCACTATTAGTCTGAATTTTAGGTTTATTGCCCCAGAGCATGTTCCAAGATTTAAACCAAAACACACAGAAACCACTTCGCCCACTTAGTAACCTACAGCCACCTTTGGAGTAAAATTAAGCAGCAGCTCCCCAGACCACAGCAAAGTGCACACAGTTTAGAACAGAAAGGATATATCTATGCGAGAAACTTACTGCAGGGTTGCTTAATTAGCTCTGCAGTAAATGTCTCAGCATCTACATGTGCAGTGCTATTAGGATGGAGTAAACTAGTACTTGTAAAGACAAGTACTATCCTACAGTAGAGGTTTTTTTTACTCTGCAGCAACACACATGTAGGTGCTGATGTGGCTGGCTGAGGCACAAGGGTGCTTCAGCGCAGGGGCTGCCTGCCAACTAGCCCCAAACTGGAGCACCCTCATGTCCCAGCCAGCCCCTCCGCAACACACTGAGCCAAGTTGGAGCAGCCCTGGACTGGTGGGCTGACTGCTGTGCCCTCTGCCAGTCAGGGCTGCTCTGACCCAGCTCAATGTGCTGCGGTCCTGGGAGCATACACAAACATGGCGCCCAGAAGTAATAAACTCCGGCATGATACGAGTTGTAGTTTATTGCTGTGCATTAATTACACATGTAGATGTGCCCAAAGTGATTCTCTCTGTATCTGATCAAAACTGCAGGAGGGACTTATATAGGTATAGCATATGCAGCCAAGCTGGAATTTGACTAGATCATTGTGACCATCACTCTTACTCTTAGGAAAGGAACCATGAAATCCTGAATGACCACAAATGGTCAGGATGTTGGATTTTATTTTTCATTGGAAAATGTGGTTCTAATAATATAGTGACATTGACACTGTGTTAGGACACTTCTTTTCAGCTAGTACCAAGTCAAAACACCACTTACTGAATTACCTGGGGGACACTCTGTAGCACCTCAAATTTAATTCATGGTCTTCTATTCAAATACCATCCTGTCTTGTTTTGCTTTATTTACAAGGACAGGTAAAATCAAAACAATAGTTGATTTGGCGGTAGACTATACAAGTATTATTATTAGTAGACATTTCTAATTCACACAAACTTATGTTTAGTACACTGAAACATTTTTAATAATCTGTTGTGATCAGTTTTACAAGGTGCTCAGTACAATTAACCCAATCAAATACTTCCGTATAAAAAAATAACATTATTTGGTAATGTTAGCTAAGCGTCTTAACCGACTGCTTTTGGCATTGCCACATGCAGTCAACAGGAAGGTTTTCAGATTGCAAACAAACTCTCATTTCTATTTGAAAAAGTCAGACTAATCAATCAGTACAGCATGTCTCTAATATGCAAACAACTGAATTAGGAAAACTGCTTTGACTAGTTTTGCTTTTACTGTGGAATCTCTTGTATGTAATAAAACCTACTTTTGAAACATTCATTAATACAGAAAGAAAATAAGAATGATCAACAATGCAAATGTAATATCTGCTATTTGCAATCCATGTTATGTAACATTCATACACTGTCCATAGGCCATTTTTCTTCATACAACTCCCAAGTACTTGCTTTTGTGCAGTGAAGCAGCTATATAACTTTGTAAACATCAAATGTCCAATTCTGCCTTCCAGGGGCAATGAGATTAAAAGTAAGCATGTACTTAAGCCTCCTACTGAGTTGGTTCCTCAGCCCAAGGAACAGGAGAACAGCGTGTTTTTGCACATGCAAGAGCACACGCACAAACGTATAAGCATAAACCCAAGAATATTAAATAAAGTAAAATAATACTGGTAACATACTAGGTCAAATACAAAATGTGAAGGACTTTCAGTCCTTGAAAACTTGTCTTTGTGTAGAGGGGGCTATAAAATAAACAGTATTTCTTACCTTGGTGGAACTGGTAGTGTGGGGCACAGCTCAGCTGCTTTTGGATTTAGTGTATAACTGGAAACATTCAAGTTATAAACACAAAGGCAAGAATCTAAGAGAACAAAATTCCCAAGGATGATAACTCATTATTGGTCAAAATCTGTTTCTCACCAAAACAATATTTAAAATATATAACTAACGTTAGTGCTTAAGATGCTGCTGAAATCAATCACTGGTTTAACATTCTTGTGCAATGCAGTATGCTTTAGTCAGCACATTTTAATGTGTTTATATTTGTGTGTTTTAACAAATATATCAAATACGATGCTAGCCATACTAAGATACATCTTTAGATCTTAAAATATTCTCCCAGGACAGTTTAAGTATTTGGTTGGAGTTTTAGGTACATAATCTGGTCATGCTGAGGTGTTTAAACAGGAACATAGGCATAAGCAGCTCATTATGTAACATAACAGGACATCAAATAATGAAAAAAAAATTACAAAATGAGGTTACCCCCTCCCCAAACCCTAAGCAGCCATTCTTGCTAACCAAAACAGAAAAACTGAAAGAACGAGCTTCAGAAACCAGCAACTGCCTGCCAAATGCCTACCACTCTATTCAGCATGAAGCATTGGCCAGTCTGTTGGATTTATTATAAAAAATGAACTGATTCAGAATCAGAGCTTCCCTGCCTCATGCCCACAGAAATCCGCCTCTGGGCTCCATCCCACCCCTCCAAATGCTGTGGACTAGCATTTAAATGGTTTCTCATTTGTACCTACTAGTGTTCTCTAATGAGCATTTCAAAGTTCTCACATCTTTGCCTTCTTTACACTGGATGAGAGGCTGGTATTTCTATGTCTCAGTGTTATGTTTGCACTGCTGACTACAGGGCAAAGTACAGAACCCCAAGCTAGCTGTATATGAGCCAGCAAAGGTACTAGGAACAATTTAGCTGCTGTAGCATGAAATTCAGTGTGGGCTTCATGAGCTTAGCTGCTTTCTGCAGTTAAGCAGCTTCCAGTACCCAAACTAGCTCAGGTATTTCTACACTATGCTCCCAATTGCAGTGCACACCTGTATCAGTTGCAAAAATGCATAACAGAGGTATTAGATTGTAAAGAAGCAGTGGCAACACTTGTACTCCTTTTCAGAATTTAAATATAGGAAACAATTACTACTTGTCATAATATCCTAATTTAGAATATCGAAATAAAATCAAACACTTTATCACAAACTTCGGCCTCTGAAAACTAGGCCCATTATGTCTGATGTGGGACAAAGGAGACAAGTGATCACACTTCTGCTAAATGCATCTTTTAAACAGGACATGAACTAGAAAATGTTTTCAGTTTATTGATTGAACAAAGAAATTAATAGTAAGGAAGCAAACACTGAGCATAACATTTCAAACTGGTGTATATTTCCAAGATGAAAACTTCTTAATTCTTTACTACATACCATTGTTCTTTGCAAAAAGTTGGATGTCTTCCAAAGAGTTAAGTTGCTCTTGTGGACAGCTAGACACACACAAGGCAACTGAATTGATTTTAAGATCTTTGATTTCCAGATTGCAGGAATTCAAAAAGAACACGAATCTATGAAGGATAGAAAGTAGTCTCTTTGAAAAGCACTTTCTGTGTTTCACACATTATAGTTATGAACTTCCTTGCTGTTTCTAAAAACAGTACGATACATAGCAATTGGCAATGTGTTTTGAAACTAAAAATTAAGGAGGTATTTTAAAACAACCAACCTTCCATACTACAGGCTGTTTTAATCTCAACTTGGATTGCAGAGCCCTAAACTTGCAGTCATTTCAGAGGGAAACCCTTATGGTTCAGTGGAACACTGCATGCGAGTCCAATGGCCAATCAGCAACATAACTATTTACAATAGCTTCTAAGACTTATATTCTCTTCCTTGCACTTTTTACTTCCATCTCTTACTCACATCTTTTACTATAAAAGCACCTGAATAAAACATGTGCCTGAGGCTCCCTGTACACATTACAATCTGCCCTGATTAATACATTAATTGCAGCATAAATGGCAAGGGCACTAAACATACACTAAATGCAAGGCACAAATCTTCTACATATGACACAGAACATTTTTATGGCTGGTTTGTATGGTATCTTAAATTGAACATACAGCAGGGCCAGGGCCAACAATCTGTTTGTTCCAGCCCCAGATCTATAGGCATTCAGCTTTCAACTTGCTGGTGCAGGGAGAGCCTGGGATCATGATTGTGTGTTCCCCTTGCACTAGCAAGTAGAAAGAACGTGATCGGGATTTGATCCCCAATCCCAAAATTGCACCTCTTGCCATGCACGTATGGCAGGAGGTGTGATTGTTAGGACTGGGGTTCAGATCTCATGGCACCTTCAAATGAACACGTGACCAGGTCACAAAATCCTTGGATGCAGGGGTAGCAGTAGACTTAGTCTTTCTGGACTTTAGAAAGGCCTTTGACACTGTCTCTCACCCCTTTCTCATTAAAAAACTGGGGGACTGTGGTGTCGACACCTAC
>NW_017728993.1:42554684-42559142 GCF_001723915.1 Gavialis gangeticus | reverse complement strand
TTGTCACTGCAGAGGCAGAAAAGGATCTTGGAGTCATCATTGATGCCAAAATGAACATGGGCCGGCGGTGTGGGGATGCAGTCAGGAAGGCCAACCGTACCTTGTCACGCATCCACAGATGCATCTCAAGCAGGTCCAAGGACCTCCCCCTCTATGCGGCACTGGTCAGGCCGCAGCTGGAGTACTGCGTCCAGTTCTGGGCGCCGCACTTCAAGAGGGATGTGGACAACATGGAGAGGGTCCAGAGGAGGGCCACTCGCATGATCAGGGGGCAGCAGGGCAGGCCCTACGAGGAGAAGCTAAGGGACCGGAACTTGTTCAGCCTCCATAAGAGAAGGCTGAGGGGGGATCTTGTGGCCTGTTACAACCTAGTTAGGGGAACCAGCAGGCATTGGGGGAGTCCCTGTTCCCCAGAGCACTACCAGGAGTGACAAGGAATAACGGTCACAAGCTGCCAGAGGGTAGTTTCAGACTAGACATCAGGAGGCGCTACTTCACTGTCAGGGCGGCTAGGATCTGGAACCAACTTCCAAGCGAAGTGGTGCAGGCTCCTACCCGGGGGGTCTTTAAGAGGAGGCTAGATGATCACCTTGCTGGGGTCGTTTGACCCCAGTACTTTTTCCTGCCAAGGCAGGGGGTCGGACTTGATGATCTGCTCAGGTCCCTTCCGACCCTACCAACTATGAGACTTGAAACTGTGCACCAGAGGCCCAACAGACCTGAGTTTTTAATTCCTATAGATCATGTATCACATCTACAGTGACCAAATCTCAAGCATTTACTTCATTTAAATTTGTTAACATACTTACTTTTTACTTGTCATATCCTGTCCAGAAAGGGGTGCTCCTTCAATAGGGATGTTCTTCCTGCCACATATATTCCCATAGCTGTCATATCCAAATACAAGTCTTTCTGCAGCTCCAGCCATCACAGCATAGCCAGTTATAAACGTCTATTAAAACAAATATCCTTCTTTCTTTTGACATCATATACCATGCTTTTCCCACCATTAAGTGAATATCTGCTGTTTAACCTGCATATTTCTGCCCTGTTCTTAAAACAAGTATAACATGTAAAGGTATTCTGTCATGAATATCCCATGCTAAAAATCACTCCTCTGCAGAAAGACAGAACAAGCCCTGTTGACCGCATAAGCCATAATGTCAGCTGCTTGCAGAGCTGAGCTCTTCCATCAGTGATTGCTATTAGAAAGTGTGTAATTAAGAAACAAGAGAATTTCAAGAGAAGGGAGGTAGCATAGTTAAGAAACCTAAATGGCACCCTTATGAACTTGCGTTCTAACCCTAGCACAGGTGGTGCCTATCCTATACTAAGAGAGTGTTCACAGCTGCACACTAATTGCGTGTCCTTCATTTTCTTGGTGCCCAATATGACACACCTGGGGCCAGAAATGATGAGCACTCACTGCTCCAACACAAAATGTTATAGAAATAAGACACTCAAAACTAAAAATCAGTTCCCATGTGTCTTAAATTGGGCACCCAACATTAGTGAATACCTGACAATTCTGGCCTTGATTTCTTTGCATCTCAGTTCCTGTAATATAAGATACAGGTGATCATGCCACCAAATCTCAGAGGTTTTACGAAACAAATTCATGAATGCTTGTGCACTAGACTCATAAAGGGGACTTTAAGTTTCATGAGTTTTGAGCTACAACATCCTTTAGGTGCCCTGCCACTTCCTGGAATCCACAACTCTCAAATTAGGGACCCATTTTCCACATGCACACAAGGCACATTAAACACCTCTGAAAATCGCAAAGAAGCTAGTTGCACTGACAATCTGAATCCTGGCATTTCTTGAATATTTGATTTTATAACATTAGCATTCTTTGAAGTTATTTAAATCACATGACCTCGTTGTTTTAATATGAAGGTCCTGATAGCAATGCCCTAGTTAAAGTTACTATGTTATATGTGTATGAGGTCTTTTTTACAATAGCAAAATATTTTTCTTATCTAGTGTATTTGTGCAAGAAATATACTTTCAAGAAACAAATGATTTTCAGAAGCAAAAGAAGCAGCAGCTGCCTTTTGTAATTCTACTTCTAGCTGTACTTGCAAAGAAAAATTGTTTCACGGTGGGACCCACAAGTCCAGCAAAACTTTACTTGCCAGCCTGGCCCACTTTACCCTCACATGAACTGGAAACTAAAGCACCCAGAATGCTGGATGTAAGCCACAAACAGTGTTAATGAATGGGTGGCTGCAAACATTAAATAACTATCAGTGGGTGTAGCAACATGTACGTGCCAATTACATATACTTCCAGATATGCACTGGCTTTGTTTCAGATTATTTCACTGTGTGAACAAACAGCACTGGTAGTCACCATAAATTACATTTTTTTAAAGACAAAAAAGAAAAGAATACAAATGTGAAAACTGTGAGTAATAAATCATCTCACAGAGACTGAACAGTAAGAACAGTGAAAGGAAAGAAAGAGATCACTGGATATCATCACTGTTTGACATGCTTGAACTGTTTAACATTCCCTGTATCAGCCAGTGCATTAAACAATGCGCCATAAAAAGGTAATTCTACTTACCAAGTTGGTTTGATTTATCAAGAGTGCAGGAGACTCATGTTGGGTCTTTTGCATTAATTGCAATTTTAAGAACATATTACAAAATATAATTCAAAATTGATTAATTACATGTCAAGTATCATGAAACTTAGTAACTGTAGCCCCATTGTACTAAATTATAGACATATATGATAAAAAGAAAGTCCCAACTCCAAAGGGCTTAGAGAGAGACAGCAGAGAAAGAGAGAAAGACAAAGGAAGCCCAAGGAATGATGAGACAATTAGGAGTATTAAGTAGTGATCTCAGTGAACAAAGGTTGAGACATCTCATCTACAAAAAGGTAAACCACTTGGATTCTGATCTTGCAACTGAATCCATACAATGAGACCCTTACCTTGGTGTGGCTCTACATTACATTTATGGCAGATCCATATAAGCATAAAAGTCACCCCATCCCAATGTAAGACAGGCGGGGTGGATCCAGAGGTGGTGCAGTGGTGTGGATACACTCCCCTTTCAGTCAGTGACACAGAAACAGCAACTGGGGACATTTTTTAAGTCTCCAAGGCAAGCAAGTATTCCACCCCTGCCCCCTTCACCACCGTGCTCAGTGGTACTTCCCATCTTCTTCCCACCCCTCCCCTCCCCTCTCACCCCCTTCCCCTGCCCATCATTGCCACCATTCCTGGGGTGAGGGAAGGCTCCAGAGCCACTTCTGTCTGCTTTAGTGGGGCTCTGCAGGGAGCTGGGCTCAGCTGGGTACAGCAGCAGTGACAGGCAAGTTCCCCCAGGTGGTCTCTGCCAACCCAGGAGCAGGCATGGTCTAGCAACTGCTACCACAACCACCATCACTGCTGCCATCCCTGCCCGACCCTGGCTCCATGTGCAGCCCAGCTGGAGTGGCGCAGGAGTGGTTCTGGAGCCACCCTTGCCCCGTACCACCTCCAAATCAGCTGGGGGCAGTGGAGAGAGGAGCACCAGCAGTGGGTGAGGAAGAGGAGGAACAGAGGGGAGGGGACAGGAGGAAAGAGGATGGGCCCTGGGTGTGGAGGGGAAGATTCTTTCTGGATTGAGGAATTTAAAGTCCCTGCTGCTGTAGGCTGCCCACTGGGGGGTGGGGGGGAGGTTGGAAGCATGACAGCGTAGCCATCCCTGCAGCACAGGTTGCTGCTCCTGCCCCCCTCCCCTTTAGAAAATCCTGGATCCATCCACAAATATGGAGCCCCTAAATTCTGTGAGGTTGCCCACATTTTTATTCAGATTTATTTCAAGGGCTAGGAAACAAGCATCCTAAACTGGATTTCTCTTTTAACAGCTAGCATACCTACCAAACCAGCCCAAAAGAGAAAAAAGAAAATCAACCAGAGCCTGTCTGTGCATTTTCTGTAAATCAGCAGTCTCCATTCTCTATATCCAGAAATCCCCTGTGCGGAAACATAAATTAAGAAAAAAAATAGAAGTCAATTTATAACGCCTCTGACCCACGGAAAGCCCCGAGAAAGCTCAAGCCGTCCAAGGTAGGTGCTTGTTTCTGCCCAAGCAGGGCCGGACTTGATGATCTGATCTGGCCCTAGAAGCGGAACAACGCGTGGTTCACCCGCTCCGGGAAACACGGCTCCGAGCCGAGGATGCGGACGCCGATGCCAGGAGCAGTGCCATTAATCGCATCACCGGGACTAGGGGGCGGCCCTCGGGACACAGCGGCTTGTCTGCAGTGCAGCAGCGCCGGACGCTCCCCGGGGACAGGCAGCGCTCCGGGCCGCCCCGGTCGGAGTCGAGGAGGCTCAAGAAACTCCTTCCTCCGCCTCCTCCTGCCGCTGCCCGCGGCCCTTTCCCGGCGGCCCAGCCCAGGGTCCCGGCGGCGCAGGGCCGGGCTCGGGGCTGCGGAGCCCCCCGGGTCACACTCG
>NW_017728993.1:42506803-42553442 GCF_001723915.1 Gavialis gangeticus | reverse complement strand
GGCAGCGAGCGGGACGGGAGCGCCGGCAGCCGGACCGTCCCCTCGGCCCCGGCCCCGCAGCAGCCCGCACCGCGCAGGCCGCGCTCCTCGCGCCGGCTCTTTGAACCGTTCTGACCAGAAGAGATCCTGCGAAGTTCGCGCCTCCTGCTTCATGCCTCAGGGTGACACGTATCTTCTCTGAGGAGGTGGCTGGAGGGAAAGCGAATGGTGGATGGGCACAGCCAAACGGACAGAAGCGGCACGGGGAGGTAACGGGGCCTTGGCTGCATAGCAATACGCCAGTGATTTCTCTACATCTGCTTGCCACGTCCCCACTAAAGGAATGTCGCCTGCATGGCTGGTTGTTGGTCTGTCGAATTTGGATGGTTGAATTCAGTCCCTTGAGCTTGCAGGTAACTAATTCCTCAGTCCTACAAATTGCCTATTTCAACCCATGACAGACTGCAGCCACAAAGCACTTTAATGCCAATGGTCCCAGGAAAACATGGTAACGTGCCACAGAGGAAAGGAACGATGGATGCCATGGCACTGCAATGGCAGAGAAGCATTCTGGTTATTTGGCTTGGAGGGTGCTTGGAAGAGGGCCACACCTCACATGGAAGACATTTTATTAGCCCTTTTCACAGTCTTATCCCACTGGCAGCTCCTGGTCATGTTACCATTGACAAGTACGCTCAGAGCCCTGTCTTCCTCTACTGCCTCTAGTCTATATACTGCTCCCACCTTATAGCAAAAGTTATCATCAGTCCCTCAGTACATGCTGTTGTACATCATGCCTTTTCTAATGCCCCTCTCCACAAGGAAGATCTAGCCAAGTAGCACACAAGGGAGTGATATGTCTAACATCACATCCAGCCACCTATGATTCCCAGCTTGAATAACCAAGCACCCATTTATAGTTGGGTCAGCTGGAGGCAGCCTTTGCAAAAGTTCAAAGCAGAGCTGAAATTCGTGTCTCTAGAACCACAGTAAACCACCTTCACAATCTGGTCACTGCACCCCACCCTCCTGCCCAACTCCACAAGCTTATCTAATTCTTCCTGTAACATAACACTCCCCTTCTCATTGGCAATACGCCCCAGGTAAGTGCAGTCTGCCAACTTCACAGACACACACCTAGTTCCTGAACCAAGTTTCCTAATGAGAACATTGAACAGAACAGCTCCCAAAAATTAATCCCTGAGAAACACCACTAGAAACTGCTCTCCAATTTGGTAACTCAAATTTCAGCACAAATATCACACGAACACCTATACACGCACAAGTGCTTTTATTCATATGACTTAATCCCTGTGGCATGGCCAAATTCCAGCTTGAGTAACTATATTCTGCCTACATCTATTGCACTTCTATGGTCTGGGCGTCATTTACTTTCCCACAGACCTCCCTCATATTGGAACTTCTTTGTTCAAGCTTGTACTAAATTTGTATTTTCTTTGATATTTTATATATGGAGTGATGTGACACCAAGCTATATCATCTGGGCTGCATTCTTGGGAACCTATAAAACTGACATGTGGAGTATAGGGTTTTATAAATGAAGATGCATCAGATTATTGTGCGACTCCTGCAGTCTACTGAGTCCTGCCCTCATTTTACATTTGCATACAGGAAATGTTATTAAATACATTGTATATTATTAAACTGCTGCCAAAACTAACACATGCTCAGTCATAGAAACCAACTATGAAGTTGATTAAATGCAGCCAACATTGAGTATAAAACACAAGGCCCATATAGCGTGACATGGTGATGAGAACCATTATTTTTTTGGTCCCTAAAAGAAAGGGGGAGGTAGGGGGAAAGGTGTTCCCTCTGCAGGGAACTGGCACCAGGCCAGTACTGAGAGGGCCAGAGCCAGCCCTCATATTTTCCCCTTGGTGCCAAAAATATTATATTTGATATACTGATGGAAGCCTACCATATATTTTTTTTAATTTTGTTTGTTTAATCAGGCAAATCAATTAAATTAGTTCCTAATTTCATCCACTGAGCAGAGCCCCATCATTCAAAACCATGTGGTGCTACCACAAGCAAGTGTCTTCCCTCCCAGACTCTTCAGCCCAGGGTTTCAGATAGTCCCAAATCCATGGCAGGCACTCTACGTTCAGGCCCCAAAACTGGAGATCTTGGGGCTTGGATGCCCCAAGTCTTGCTTGACCTTTAGTCAAAGAAGCAAGTTAGGAAGAAATCCCCCATCTCCGCAAAATAAATGTAACTTGGGCGGTACTCCAAGAGGTACCCCCTCTCCAATTGAAGGGATCAAAGCAGGTGCACAAGCGCTGTGGGAGGTGTAGGGACTCTCCTCCCCCTATAGAGCAGAGCCAGACCACCAATGGGGACTTAACCATATACCTTTTAAAGAGAACAGTACTGGGAACATAACAGGCATAAACCGGGGGTACAGGAGACACTACAATGCCCCAAGGGGGCAGGATTCAACAAAGGTTAGACACTTACAATCATAGACATATTCATCCAGTTGACAAAAGACAGGGTTAACAAAATATAAAACACAAACAGCAGAACAAACGATACCGGTTGGTGAAACATAAAAGGCACAAAATACAAATGTCAAATAACAAGGAATATAGGGCCTAGGTGCCTGGAAGGGGAGAAAGCACAATGATCCCTTTCCACTGCAACAAGAATTTCTCCCTGTTATTTCACTCACCCCAGCTAGAACTATGAACTCAGATTTCCTGTATGGTAGGCAGAAACTCTATCACACAGCCACCAGTACTGGCACTGTGTTAAATTTCTAGGGGTCTTGACCTTCCTGGATCCCCGGGCTCATGCCAAGCTGCCTGGCCTCTGCTTGGAGGAGCTGGAAGCAGAGCTGGGAACCTCTCAGGTCATTGCTCAGACCCTTGCTGGGGTGGGGGGGGGAAAGAGGCTCTCCCACTGGCTGCAGCCTCTCATAGAGGATCCTGGAGCCCAGCAGGGAGCCTCTCTTGCTGGCTGCATGCTGCACTGCTGAGGGTCCAACTGCTGCCTGCAGGTCCCACTCCTTCAGGTGCTTCTGGGGCAACTGCTCCCACCCCACCCCACCCCACCGGCTCAGCTCTTGACAGCTCTTTGAAGCTCCTTCCTTGTGGTCCCTTGCTGGTCTTCCCCAAGTCAGCCACGCTGCCCCTTTTATCCCCCTCCAGGTGATTCAAGGGGCCAATCAGGGGACATGGAGGGTGCATCTCTGGGGCCTGATTGGTGAGAAAAGGAAATCCAAAGTCCTCCAATCATCTTTTACCCCTTTCAAAACCCCTGGGCTAAGTCACTGCCAGCTACCCCATCACATAAGCATGTAGATAAGATCCTCCCACAGGGAAGCTATAGTAGATTTTCAGAGAGGAGCCTGTCTACAGTGTATAAAATAGGTCTCCATCCTTCACTATACATCATTCAAGGTGATCTGACCTCCACAGGTAAAACCACATCATAGTAACCTTTTTGTTTGTTTGTTTGTTTATTGCACCGCTCCTGGAAGCACTGCTATACCAGGCTGATGCATGGAGGGGATGGAGCAAGCTCCAGTTCCACCTCCCAACACCAAAAATCTACTCAATATAGACCTCCTATGGAGGACATATTAGGGACAACCATCTGCCCTGGGGAGCCGCCTACGTGGTCACAGTGCTTCCCCTGCCAGGTAAGGAAACTTACAAAACACTTCCCAGAGACGAACCTATGAACTCCACCTCATCAACCTCCTGGATACTAAAAATCATAAACTAAATATAGACATTGGATTTATGACACATTATAACCTGCCTGACAGCTGACTCCCCAGGTACCTCTCCACTATTCATCCCTCTTCTCTCCCCCTCCCCCAGCCTGTCTCTCACCCATTGATTCCTCAATCTACATCTTCACTGGCTGCCTGTCTTGTATGCAGACCAGCCCAGCCTCTGGCTTCTTTACTTTTCATTTCATGCAGGAAGAGCACACACCAACTGCTGAAACTTCCTTAGCCTGATGAAGGGTTTTTGAATCCGAAAGCTTGCTTAAAAATTGTTCTCCAACTATTTAAGTTGGTCTAACAAAAGATATCAGAGTCACCCAAAGAACCTCGTCTACCTATGTCCTTAGACCAACATGGCTACAACCTACACACTTGTATTACTATGCACTCAAAAAAGAAACTTAGTAGTAATATTAAATATTACTTAAAATATCTAAGCCAACTGGGAGAGCTCAGTCTCCCTTCTATATATGTAAACTACACAGGAGCGCACAGTTTGGGAAAAGGCCTGGAAAAGCGGTTCCGGACATATGCATAGCCTACCAAAATCATGATTTTGTGGATTTCACAGAAATCACAGAATCTGGCATTATCCATGAAATTAGGCAATGCCAACAAAATCTGCAGGAAAAAAACTTACTGAAAATAAAATGCTGGCTCCCCAGAGAGAACCAGCAGTCCTTATGGTGCTGTGGCCTCATTGCACAGCCTGCTGGGTGGGAAGGGGGGTAGGAGGCTGCCAGCAAGAAGGGGAGCCCAAGATGGCTGCTGCTTCCACCCCTCAACACTGATTAGCTGAGAGGGCTGCCTGTTGCATGCCTCTTCCCCCCCTCCCCCTTCAATCAGTGATGGGAAGGAGGGGTGCATGATGGATAGCCCTTGCAATCAATCAGCAATGAGGGGCAGGGCCACCAGGGCCCATTGACCAATAAGGGACATGGGGGGCACCATGATCAGCCCATGAAAATAGCAGCTGACCCAACAATCTCCCCACAAAATCAGCTGGCCACTGCCTCAAGTTGTGTAGATCCCTATTTATGCACAGTAGGTGGCTAAGTAGACTGGGCTAAGAAAAGTATTAAATGGAAATTACAGCCATGTGAGAAAGCAACCATGGGAGGTGTTTTGCATCATCCTGGGGGCAGCAAAAAGTACTTTACTTTTCCAAAATCTTTATCTTGTTTTGTTTGAATAAATCAACTCAATTTCTGGATAAGTCTGAACACTGTGAACATACTTTTAAAACAGGCTGACAGGGAAGGTTCTAAGTCCCATCTTCTAGCACATGACTTAATACAGTCAATTTGATATTTGACATACCCAAATATGATATTCCAGTACATGCCAGAAATCATTCTCATTGCTTCATTTTACAACAGTTGATGCAAAGATGGAATTACAACCCAATCTGAATATTATACATGAGAGAATCATAGGGGAAAAATTAGAAACTGGTGAGCTGTTTACAGCCAGAAGGCTGTTTTTTCATTTCAGTGCTAATACCTGATGATCAGTAGCCTATTGGCCATTGGAAATGCAGTTCTGGAGGGCTAACTGAGTTAATTTGTGACTATACTGCTCAGGGTTTATGGATGTATGCTGGCTGGTTTGGGAACTGTGTTTTTTGGTTGCAATTAGTTTATTCATGAAAGGAACCATAGAATTTGTAAAGCTTCTTGCAATACAAAACAGCTTCCTGCTTCATTATGAACAGCCAGTTGATCTTCATTTAGCCATTATCTTTGTATTATCAGTTATCCTAACACTCATATTACTTTGATCCCTTTCCGATATTTGTGGCATTTAAATTACTTAGGTTATTATACTGGGAGGTTGATTCTAAAAGGCAATCAGCATTTTCAGTTCTCAGTGGATTTTTTTGCTCAGCACCAGCCATCAGTAAACCAGTGCTTGTTATTTCACCAAAGGACTAATGAATACTAAAAGAGACAGCCTGTTTTACTGGTCTATTTTCTCAATGTTCTGTCTTTGTAGCATTTTTATAACCTCTACAATGTTTTGCTCAGCAATATGCACAAAGGAAGAACGAAGCTGCGAATTTTAAGTGACGATGCTAAAAGTACTACTTTCTTCCATTCAGAACAGGCTGGTGGTAGAGTATCTTTTCATTAGAGATGGTTTTGAACATTTTAATGAAGCAATCTAAAAAGTAACTCACTATCTGCAAGTGTAGCAAAATGGTGCTGACCTGAAACTGTTTTAAAAAGCCATTTTAAATCATGGCACGAATTACATGGAAGATAGAGCATGACACTGTTTTTATGCCAGATTAGAATTTTCAGGAAAAAAAGAAAAGAACTTCTTCCAGTACTTTTGACTGAAAAATGAGAATGTAACTTTAGTGGGAAGTAGAGGAATCTTCCAGCTAAACAAAGGAGAGAAAATGTAAGTGTCAGAAATAAGCAGGGAAAATGGAAAGAATCCCCTTCTGCAGCCTACTATATTAAACAACTCAATGTTTGGGTGTCCCTTAAAAGCTAATAAAAAGGTCCATTTTAGAATATGATTTAGTTTGTGACCCAGGTGTGTTGTTTTTAAAAATGGCAATAAATACATTTTTTTTTCTAAATTTAACAGAGCTTAATTCATTTCTAATTGATGTTTATGGAGAAAAATACAAACCTGTTGCATTTTTTGAGGATTTTAAATAGGTGCAGAGTCCCTTGGACCCACCACTTTGAGACTGTAGGATTTCTCTGTCTTAGCTGCTTAACTTCAGAGTATTATTCACCTGTGAAAAATGTATTTCCTTTACCACCAGTTCATTGAAGTATTGTACATTATATCACTTTATATCAGAACCTATCTGGATGTAGCAAGAGCTAAGTAGATACTCTGAGGATAAATATTATTACAGTTTGATCAATCAATCACAACTTTACTAGGTTACTATAAGGCCTCTGGCTCAGTAATTCTACCCTGGCGAATACTCTGGTGAGCAAATGCCAAAGTACAGCCACTTGGAAAAGTGCTAGCTTTTATCAATAGCTTGATGAGCAGATGCTAAACTGTAAATTTTTGTGCCTAGTTTGGCACCTGTAGCTTGCAGGGCAAATATCTGTAGCTTGCAGGGCAGAACACTGCCTTGGTAAGTTCAGTACCTCTAGTTTGCTGGGCTGCTGTCAAATCACAGAATTCTATAAAAGAAATAGGCTGCATCTTTGAAAGAGGCCACCCAAATATTCCACATAAACTACAATACAAAAAGGAAAGCCCCACTGACTCCACGTTGCTGGTTGTTGCATACCGACACACATAAGAAGGCTTATCAAACAAATAACTGCCTACAGTTGAAAAAGATTGGACCTTGACAGAAATATGCCCAAATCCTCTGCTCCTGGCTTTCCAACAACCTGTAGACTGTATGCAACACGTCGTCAGAAGAAAACTCCCTTCTGCTCACAAAAATGAAATGCAGCCCTGCCTTAAGAATGAATGCAGAACCTGTCTATACATCTCCGTTGCTTCCACAAGTGACACTTCCCGCATCAAAGCCATCAGAATCCACAGATCCCAGATGTGCTTCCCGTAACGTTGTATAACTCATTCTCATGGAAGCTACGATATGTGAGTGAAATTAAACAACTTACCTCTCATAGAAAAAAGATAAAGGACAGACACACCGCATCACCTGTCAGGGAACCCCTTTCACAGAACAACCACTCTATTTTAGACAGACAGTCTTTTCATTCAAAAGAAAACAACAAAACACCTCCAAAAGATGGGCTTGGAAACAAAAATTCATATCTTTACTGGACACTAAACACGGGCTAAACATAAGTGATGGTTTCATGACTCATTATAAAGTAACTGGTGTTTCTTCTAACCTCTAACGAAGACCGTTTTCCTTTCTGAATGGTCTTGTTCTTTTACATAATTAGGTTATCTGTTCATACAGTTCTCTTATTTTGAAGCTACTTCTGCTAAATTCTCTTTGCTTCTAATTTACAGATCTCTTTCACTCCTTTAAGTGAATGTTTTCTTTTACATATGGAGATGGGGGAGGGGAAGAGGCAACAACAGCAGGCTCCACAGCTGCTTAAAAGCAGGGACTCCAGGCAGACCCTGTGCTAACCAACTAGCGAGCTCCTAATACGCATGGCACATGGGGGATGCCCAGCAGGAGATCTGTTGACATGCTGGTGAGTTCTGAGAGCTCTCCGCACCATGACAACACTGCTGCACCCACTCTGAACCTGAAGGCTAGGGACAGACATTACACATAAATTGGTTTAAGTGATCAGAAACTGGTTTAAACCTGTAACAGAACAGACATTCAGTGCACATAAATCAGTTTCATAATGGCCAAAATGAGTTTGAGATAAACCTGGTTGAATGTAGTATCATACTTAGCTGATTTGGCTTAAACCAGTTTATGCAATGTCTGTCCCAGACCCCTTGCTGGTTTAAGCTAAACCAGACTCCCCCAGCTTCCCAGCATGCTCTCTGGGCTGGACAGGGCTCTCTGCTCCAGCCACAGGGCTGACTCTGCCCCTCTGCTCTCTACCCAGAGCAGGGACCAGACCTAGTGGAGACACTGGCTGGCATGGCCCCATTAAGGCAAAGTGGTTGGGTGGCAGGCTTTAATTCTTCTCTCCTTCCCCACTGCAGCTGGGATTAGCCTGTCTGCCAGGGAGTAGAGGGGAGGGGGCTGCATCAGTGGCCCCTGGAGATGGTAGACCCCAGCTGCAGGGAAGGGAGGGAGGGAGGAATTAACCCTTCTCCCTGCCCTCTTCACCTTAACAGGGCCGTGCTGGGTTTGTTGTCCTGCAGGGTGGGGAGGAGGGCTGTGTCCCAAGTGGGGGAAAGAGTCCTCCTCTGGGGCTGGGCAGCCTCACAGAGCCCTCCTCACCACCCCACCTCAGGGCAGGGCAGGGGGAGGAGAGAGAAGAGCCCCCCAAGGTCCCTCTCCAGGCCCCCCCAGTGGTGGGGGAGAAGAAGGAAGGGGAAGAGCATGGGCAACTGGTGCCACCTTAGTCAGGGGCGGGGCACATCCCCCCAGAGACCAGTCAGAGACGGGGGGGATCCCCTCACAGCTGATCCTGCAGACTGGGGGGCGGGGCCCCTTGCAGCCAATTGCAAGGCGGCCAATCACTGGAGCTCCTTCCAGGAGTGGCTGCAGCTGCTTCTGGGAGCACAACAGTGCTCCACTCCCTGGCCGGCGCTTGCTGGGGGGCACCGGTGCTCCTGCCGGCCCCCCCACCCATTGCCTAAGCAGCGAGTGCAGCTGGTCAGGGGGTGCACTGGCGCTCTCAGGGAGTGCACGTGCACCCCATATGTGTCACCACTGAGGAAGAGTTTCCCTCTGGAGCCGGACAGCTCTGTGTGCTGGGATTGCTCTGCTGTCAGAGAGCCACTGCGGTGGGCCTGCTGAGGCATGGCCATGCCCCTCCCTGCCCTTAGCTCAGCTTTTCTGTGGAAGGGAGGGCTGCTCTAGCACCCCCAGACTTCTGCCTTGAGCCACTGCAGGCATGTGCCTGTATTTCCTGAATAGAAAGGGAATGTCTATCCACTGGAAACTGATTCAATCTCTTCTGGTTAGACTAACCTTCAAAGATTGAATCAATTCAGGCTTGGGATTTTTGAATGTCTGTCCCTAGCTGAAGTGCCCAAGGGTTTGTCTGACATCACTTTCAACTCTATGGATGATCCAAAAAAAGACATCACCAATCTCCACCCTCCACACTTTCTTTACATATTTACTATCTTAGCTACAACACACCTACTACAGGATTCTATGAAGTCACAGGTACAACACCTTTAGCTCTAATAGGTATTATCAGCACTTCTGTCTTATTTGGGAAGCATGAAAAAAGAGCCATTGTGCTTTTTTAAAATGAAAACTGATGTTTTCCTTATATTTCTTAACTCTCCAAATCAAAATTGGAGGAGATGAAAAAAAGCTGTAATTGTTGGCTTTGCCAGTTGCAAAGAGTTTGTCTTCGTTGTTAAAAAAGCTGGGGGATTTTTTGTCTTGGGGTAGCTAACATGTCAGCTACTCTGAAGTAAAGACAAGGGATTTAGGGGAGGCCCTGGGAGCTCATCTGCAAGCTGTAAAGATGGGGCCCCCTTGTTTGCAGAGGCATGCCCTGAGTGTTGTCCCACAGTATCTGACACCTGCCACACCCTGTGGTTGGGGGCAGACATTCAAGAAGCTAGAGCCTAAATTGATTCAATCTTTGCAGGTTAGTCTAACGTGGCTAGGCTGAACCAGTTTGTAACTAACTGGACAGACATTCTCTCTGGATTGAGAAAATTCAGGCTCAGGCTAGATGTTAGGGTGTGCTAGAGCAGCCCTCCCTTCCCTTCCATAGTGCTGAACTGAGGGGGGAGTGGCCAGGCCTCCACAGGACTCTCTAATTAGGGAGGTCTGCCTGCAAGGTCCCAGGCTTTTCCCCACTGGCTGCTCAAGGGGCGGGAGTGTTGCCAGCCCCCAGCCCTCTGCTAGCACTCTGAGGCAAGTGGGGGTGGGGGAGGGGTGCAGTGCATGCATCTGTCACTGATATGGAGCTTTTCAGTCTCCCTCTCCCTGCTTCTTTGTACTGTCTGCAGCAAGCTGAAAGACAAGCAAGCCAGCACGGGATTGATAACAGTGATTATCACCTCATCAGCAAAACAATAGGGCCTCTCCATACTCTTCTTAAACAGCTTACCTGCTGATGCATTGATTAGCCCCAAATAGCCCTAAGTGGTCACTGTGCTGTCTGCCTGTCCTAGTGAAATTGGAAAGAGACACACACAGAAACACCTCTCAGCATTAGCTAGCACATCACTTGCCTAGGGTCCATTGGCCTGGGGTCGGTCCTGTGGGAGATAGGAGGGAGACGGAGTCTCTGCTTGAGGAGTGAGCAGCAAGCAGTGAGGGGGTAGGGGTAGAGCAGGGGGAAACCAGGCAGACCCTGCTGTGTCTGCAGTCTCTACTGGAGCTGCTGCCAGGGAGCAGAGGGGAGGGGCCAGCTCTGCTATGGAGCAGAGAGCCCTGTCCAGCCCAGAGAGCATGCTGGGATGCTGAGGGTGTCTGGTTTATCTTAAACCAGCAAGGGGTCGGGGACAGACATTGCATAAAATGTTTTGAGCCAAATAAGTTAAGTCTAACACTACATTCAACCACGTTTTTCTCCAACTGGTTTCAGCCATTTTCAAACTGGTTTATGTGCACTGAATATCTGTTCTGTTACCCTAACATTTCTTAGCACAGGAGTTGTTTGCTGAAGGTACTTTCTTACTGTGCCTGAAATAATTAACATCCTTCAGAATATGAAGCCACTATTTAAAACACATTTGGCACACAAAGAATAGAGACGTGTGTGCAAACTTTTTTGCTTTGTGTACTTGTTCAGCAGCTGTATACAGGGTCTGTCAAAGCATGACATGCTTTCACATGAAGCTCACATGCAAGCCATAAGCCTGCTACAAAATCCCAGAACTACAACACTTGCCTTCATTCTTGTAGTGGTGCTATGTCAGTTTTGAACTCGCACTTGAGTAAAAGTAAGCATCTCACATTTTGGTTCCAAGCAGCTGGTCACCCCCATTAACACTGGAATCTTGGCCAAGATTTGTATCAAAGCTCCCTCCCCCTTTATTATTTTTTATCTTTATTTGTTTTTACGTTTTGTGTTGGGTTGCTTGCCATGATGAATATCTCCCAAATCCCATTCCCAAAGTGGCAGTCTTTCAGTGGTCAGTCAGTGAGACAATTCCTATCTGTAGACCAAAAAGCTTTGGAAACTGAATGGAACAGGAAGCATGATGGGCTAGATTTTAAGAATTATTTAGATGCCTAACATGTGGATAAGTACCTAGTTAGATTTTCATAAGTGTTTACACATGCAGTTTCCATGGTGCTTCTCCAAATCCCATTAGGTTTAAACCAGTTTCTGATCACTTAAACTGGTTTATGTGTAATGTCTGTCCCGATCCTGTGGGACAATGGGCAACATCTATTTCACCCTATGAAGTGGATCATCTGAGCCAGGACACATATTGGCACAGCTGACACAATTCATTTGGCAATGTCTGTTTGTAGCCATGATCTCAGAAAGTATTTATTGTATTATCAGTTTAATAACACATTGATCATTTTGTTTTCTGCCACTTGGGGGTGCTCCCACACAGCGCTTACAGAAGAAGGAGGAGGCAAGAGATTTGCACTGTCAGTTAGGAATTGTTCATTTCAGGGTCTTAGTGTTCTGACTTGAAAGCAATAGCCAGGAAGTGGGAACAGATGAGTGCCTAGGTCAGACTTAAACCAGATTCTTTACAGCCCTGAAATTCAACCACCAGTTTAATTTGCATGGTAGGTTCTACTGGAGCAACTGAGGTAGGGAGATCTGAACAGTTTTCTTCACAGGGTCAAGAGAGTACAATGTGTGTCATGTAAAACTCTGTCATACACCCTCTTAAGTCACTATGTCTCGTGCCCTCCCCACTTGCTGTATCCTGATCCTATGAGTCAGGGAAATAGGGTACAGAGCAGCAGAGCTATTTCATTCCAGTTACCACAAGGCCAGAGTGAGGGTCACACAAAGAGGCCTCTTTTTATGTGTGAACAACAAGGGAACAATCAGGGCCCAGGAATCTGTTGCATTACTTGGACTAGTTTTTATAATTCCCACTTTCCTCAATGGGTTAATTGCTTTACTTATCTCTTTTGATTTCTTCAGTGTACCCTCACCTCTCTCAGAAGTGGCCCTCTTCCCATATCCTTTATATTTAAAGAGATTACAAGTAGTTAGCCCTGTTTGCATCTCACTGCACCAAAGGAGAGGGAGAAAAACTGTTTAATTTTCAAGAAAACCATGCCATGAAATGAAAATGAAAGAAAGGTTAGAAATGTCACTGTGTCCCCTATGGACATCTTACCCTGTAAATTATTTTTAAAAAATAACGAGAGGATGGAAGGAGACTTTTAGAACTGCAAGTGAAACAAGGCAAAGAGACATGGGACAAAGGTTAAATCAGGTAGCCAGCTAGGAAAGAGTTAGCCCAAAGGTCCTTAGAGTCTGACTCTTTGTAAGAGCTTACCTGTGGTCTGATCATTCAGGTCAGATACATGCAAAAGGGACAAGACTTTTCTAATCTGTGAATTGGATGGAGGCTATGGCAACTAGCAACTATGTTCTTTTCAAAGAAATGTGCTTGAACTGGACAAACTCTAGATTAAGTAATTAGCAGTTAAGTAACAGATAAAGTAGAGTAAAGCTTTTTGTGTAAATATAAGGTCTTTCACGATGAGCCACTTCTTTTAAGAACAATTCGATTGACTCAAGTGGAGTTAGCTAGGGTATGTTTGCCAATGCAAAGTAATTATGTTGAATACAAAGAGGTAGCTCTTTCTGCACACTTTTAACTGGTGTGCCTGCTGTCGAATTAAGTGCTATTGTGGTTACAACTTTTCCCCAGAAGATGTCACTGTAAGGCAGCCTGTAGATTCACTGTCCTGGGCACAACACCAGTATAAATTCCAACAGACTCCAGGCACTTTCACTCATTTTTGACTACAGAAAATTAATAGACCAATTATTCTGTTGCAAGGAATTCAGAAAGACCAGGTCAGGTCAGCATGTTTTTTGACATTACAAATTCGTATCTGAAATCTAACAATGCTGATACTGCACACCAGGGCTGTGCGAGGCTTTGGACAGAGTTTCGGATCCAGAGAAGATTCGGATGCTTTGGCATCTGCAGCAGCATGTCCGGTTTGAAGCACTGGCTTGTTTAGGCTTTCCAAAGCGGTTTGGAGCTGCCAAAGTGCTTCACAAAAGCTCTGGAGCCACTTCGGAGATCCGGCCATAGGGTATAATGGGTGTCACAGGGCGGGGCGCCGGGGCGGCCGTGATCCCCCTGGCGCCCCTACCGTGCCACAGTCTGGGTCCTAAATGCACCCTCCGTCTCACCCGCCACATCTTTGATCTTATGATTATCAGTGGGAGGCTGCCTTCCATCCCCTTGGGCACGGCGCTCTCATACTGGCCCTACTCTGAACTGGTGCACCCCACCTTATGGGCTACGCGTGCCTCCTACCTCCCCTGTAGCATGCCCCAAGCCTCACGGTTGTACCGGAGGTTCTTATGCCTATATGCTTGCCCATCTCTGGGCCTGTCCCGCGCTTCTCGCGCTCGTCGCCCTCTCTGGGCCTGTCCCATGCTTCTCGCACTCAGGGCTCAGGTGGCCTGCTGCCGTGCCTGGCCCCCTAACCCTTCTCAGCGTCCTTCAACTGCACACTCTGTCCTCTTCAGGCTTCTCACAGTGCGCTCTGTCCTTCTCCAGACTTTTCACCGTGCGCTTGTCCCTACTCTGGACTGTAAACCGCGTGCCTCGTGCTCGTCGCCCTCTCTGGGCCTGTCCCACGCTTCTCGCGCTCGTCGCCCTCTCTGGGCCTGTCCCGCGCTTCTCGCGCTCGTCACCCTCTCTGGGCCTGTCCCGCGCTTCTCGCGCCTGGGGCTCAGGTGGCCCATAGCCGTGCCTGGCCCCCTGACCCTTCTCGGGGTCCTACGCCCTACTGGGCAAGTACCGCCCTCATGGGCTGGGGCTTAATACCCCACATGCAGCGCCACACCGGCACCAAACAGCCATGCCTCCCAGGCACTGCTTGCTGTGCCCCAAACAGGGCACCCAGAAACTCCCAGACTCCTGGGGAGCTCCCGTGAGGCCTCCTCGCACCCCTACTGCCTCACCCGGTCCTCCGGTATAACATAAACAAACACAACCATGAGCCAACTGGCTCTAACATAAACTAAGCCTCCTGGCTCTAACGTAACTCTAAGCCAACCCGGGTGTAACCCCAAAATGAGCCTTGTGGCTACAACATACATCCGCCGCCACCCTGGCCCTCTTCTAGTACCTCCCCGCCAGGGTTCTCTCTACCCCGCATCATCATGCAGGCAGTCAGGCTGCCCTACTTTGCTTGGCTCAACTCAGCTCTGCTCTGCTCATCTCTGCTCGGGTCTGCTACATAGCTCCGGCTCCTCAGGCTGACAGAAGGGCACTGACCCTGGCCTCAGCCGTCTCTGTTTATAAAGGCCAGGCCCTGCCCCTTGGCAGTCAGCTGACCCAATCTGTTGTGTAAGCAACCTTCAGCTGTGCTGCCCTGCTGATTGGCAGCTAAGCCCTATTACCAATGCTAGTAGCAGGCACCCTAGTGTCCTGCTACAATGGGGAATCAATGAAATATCTATAACATTGTTGTTTTTTGTCTGATTTGCATGAGATTTGCAGGAATTGTAGACTCTGATGAGAGCATGAAGTCTGCCAAGTTTCAAGGAGATCAGTGCTGGGGTTCAGGGGAAATTGCACCTCAAATTCTTGAAAGCAAAACTGATGTCACGTGTATGTGTTACATCACAGGGGGACAAAAAGCTGCAGGCATAGTAGCCCCTGTTGAGGCCACAAAGCCTGTCAAGTTTCAGGAAGATCAGTGCAGGGGGTTGGGGAGAACTACACCTCAAATTCTTGAAAGCAAACCGCATGTCACATCTATGTGTTACACCACAGGGGGGTCAAAACTGCAGGGATGCTGGCTCCTGCTGAGGCCACAAAGTCTGCCAAGTTTCAAGAAGATCAGTGCAGGGGTTTGGGGGGAACTGCACCTCAAGCTGCAGACAAGCAAAACTCGTGCCATGGGTAACACTGTGTGTGTTAAGGTGCAGGAGGGTGAAAGCTGCAGGGATGGCAGCCCCTGCTGTGGCCATGAAGCCTGCCAGCTGTATTTACTACAAGTATTTAAAATCAAGTCAAGAGAGCACAAACCAAATCGAAGTCTAGTAATTAGCTATAAGGTTATGATTTCTCACCAAACAGGTAATGAAGAGGCAGCCTGTTTCTCTTCAACTTCTCAAGTAAGTTGGGCACATCAGCAACTGGGGTCGGAGAGATTTCTCACTCTTGAAGCATGCACGCTGTTTGCTTTTTACTGCCTTTTTGTACCCTTAATTTAGCATCTTCAAAGAATTCTTTTAGTTGTGTAAATCAAGAGAGTCCCAAGCAGTAATTGATGGGAAAACCCTATTAATTAACCTGCTCATCACTGGTTATCAGAAATTACTAATTTGAATGAGTTACCTTCTTCAGTAACAAGAGGTTATCCAGTTTAGAACATATCAAGAAACTGATTAACAGCCAGGAAAGACATACTAAATTAGGAGGAGACTTCTATCACATATGGAGAATATCTGTTCCTGCACATAAACCTGAGTTAATTGCAAAATAAATATTTACCATACTAATTAATCAAGGATAGACATTTCATATGGTTACACACCAGACAACTAGGAGTCTGCCTGAAATCATCCTGAATACACCAAGATAAGCTGAAGAAATACCTCATTATTATTATTATTATTTTTCTCAGATGGCCTAGCCATGAACTCTTATCCTCTTGCAATATGCAGTTACCATCAGTATTCTGTATTTAAACTTTTGTGAGTAGGCCCGAGCTTAGCATAATTTTCAGAGTCATCACCAGCCCACAGGCCAGCCTCATGATGACCCTCATCCAGCCCACAGGACTGGATGAGTTTGATACCCCTGCATTATACATTTTCAACACATTGTCTGTTTAAAAAATAAAACCAACTGGCCACATATAATGCTGACTGGTCTGCAGCTTGTCTTCTCTTATTTTTCCTTACTATTAAAAACAGAATCTATAAAGGAAAAAATCCTGTTGCATTATATCATCCATGTCCCGGAGAACGGGGTGACGCCGGCGACTCACCTGTGGCAGGGAACGACGCTCCCGGGAAACCCACATGGCTCGTGAGCCGGCTTTATGTACAGCTGCGGCCGGCCGGTGACGTCAGCACCAGACACTGACCGGCGAAGATAAAAATGACAGCAGCTGTGGCGGAAGGGGCGGATGGCCCCGGAGAAGGGAAGCAGCCGGCAGCGTGGGAGGAACATGGTCCCCGACGGCGTCCCAAGGGGATTAGAGAGCCAGAGCCAGGAGCTCCAGGGAAAGAGAGCCAGCAGCAGTCTCCAGCAACTGGCGGAGAGCGAGTGGGGCTTGACCAGGATGTCGGGGAGTGGGAGCAGCCACAGAGAACACGCAGGACCCAGGTGAATGACCGACTCGGAAGACAGCCGAGGACCCGGATGTGGGGTCGTGATCGGGGCAAGATCACCATCCGGACTGCGGAAGCAGGGTCAGACTGGGCTTAGAGCACTAGGGACAGGGGCCAGGAGCCAACCCTGTATTCAGAGGGGCTCAACCCTAGACGTGTAAGGGACGGGGGCCAGGGAGGAAGCTGGATTGGCGCGACGGGCCACAAGACTCCGCTGAGTTGGCTCAGGGAGGTGGTGTGAGGCCAGGGTGCAGGGGTGGTGGAGCCCCATGTACATCCGCCGGGTCGGACCTGGGCAGCGAGGGACCTGCTAGGCGACCCCCCATTGACAGGACATCAAGACGTGGCAGACAAGAACAGGATCGGCGACATGGGGAAAGAACGACCTCATTGCCTTTAAGGGCCCTAAGGCTCAGCTGCAACATCAGAGCCGTATTCTTGGGGTAAATAAAGCCCGGCGGGCACAATCCAGATCATTTAGGTTTCCCCCACCTTGGGATCATAAGTCCTGGGAAGCCTGCCAGCAAGATCTTGCACAAAATCAGGATTTTATATTTTTTTATCACCTTTATTGTATCAGAGTCACAAGTCAAAGTACTGTGTGGCCTAATGTTGTCACCATTATTCATTTAAGTAATCACTACTGATTATTACTCATATAAGAAGTTTCTCAGCACAGAATGAAAGAAGTTGCTCAGTGCAAGATGAGGATTTTAGTGTGTAATATTTGTTCCTTTGTGGTGTATTTGTGCAAACATACAAAAGACAACAATGACATCCAGAGTCTTACCGCAAGGGAGACTGAAGAAAACAAATAGAGACATCACATCTTCAGCATTTGGAAACAGGACATAATAGATGGCATTCTGCTAAATCACCATCTTAAAAGATGCAGGAAGTGTGGCATTATATTTGTTCAGTGATAATATACTCCTTTACAAGGAACTGACAAGCTTTTTAAAAAATCCAGATGAATCAAGATGTCTGGGCAACATGTTTACAAAGTCTTTACATGGCTAGTCAGACTGAACTGGTGCACAGCTAACTGTTCATCTGACCTTTTCCATAACGTACTGGGCATTTTCTTTTCCAAATGTTCCTATATACATGTTTTTCATAATACAGTCAGGCCTTTTATAAATTATGCCTCCCCTTTCAAAAACAAACAGGAGATAATCGCTTCAGTCGTTCACAAGATTTCTGATGGGTCTAGGAATGCAACAGTTGAATTAAGAGAATGGTAGTGAAGTAGAGTGTGAGATACTGATGCAATGAGGTAGTTAAAAATGTTAGCTTTGCCTCATCAAAGTTATGCTAAGTCAGTGCAATAAACCAAAGTGACAAGCTGTCACTTACATGAGTAACTTTAACTCACTGGAATTACATGAGTCTCCTCAGCTAGGAACTGACATTCAAAAAGCCTGAGCCTGAATTGAGTCAATCTGTGCAGATTAGTCTAACCTGGCTAAGCTGAATCAGTCTGTAACCATACAGACATCCCCTCTGGACTGAAAAATGCAGGCACATGTCTGCAGTGGCTCAGGCTAGAAGCTTGGGGGAGGGGGATGCTAGCGCAGCCCTCCCTTCCCTTCCACAATGCTGAGCTGAGGGGGGAGAGGGCCCCAGCCAGACACTTTGATTAGGGAGAGGTGTCCCCTTGCTCATCAGCCAGGGAGCCAGCGGGGATTTAGTTACACAGCAGGGAGCATTTATCACCCCATTAGCAAACAAAAGGATCTCTCATTAATTCAAGCTCTTCTTAAACAATTTGTTCCAAAGAAGGAACAGAGGGACATTACCAGCTACCTGTTGATTAGCTCCAAGCCCTAAGTGGCACTGTCCTGTCTGCTTTGTCTCCCACACCACAGACTGTAGACAGCATGTGGTATGCTCGCTAATGCTGAGAGGTGTCTGTGTAAAACAGAGGGGAGGAAGGAATCCTTGCTTCAGCAGGGAGTGGGTGGGAGGGGGTTGAGCAGGAGGCGGGCAGGCAGATGCTCTGGAGTCTGGGACACATTTTGTAAACTGGTTTGACCCAAATCAGTTAAGTCTTATACTATATTAAACCAGGTTTATCTCAAAACTGGTTTCAGCCATTTTCAAACTGGTTTATGTGCACTGAACATCCGTTCTGTTACAGATTTAAACTAGTTTCTGATCACTTAAACTGCCTTATGTGTAATGTCTGTCCCTAGCCCTCATGTGAACAAGGACTTATGAAATAGGACTCACAATACATGGGATGACCCCTGTCAGGGAATTCAGGCCCAGTTTTGCAAACCCTTACAAATATTTGCTGTCCTTAAACAGAAAAGTAATCCCATTATAGCAATCCCTTTATTTAAGGGTAAGGCCTACTCTAGTGAGCAAGGATTTGAAAATCCCTGTCTTATATCCTATTGTAGTATGAATTTTTTGCGTATTAGTTGATTTTTTCTTTTATGAACAACTAAAACCCCATTTTGTGCTTGTTCCCTGCTTGGCATGAGTAATTTAACTTTGTATGCCCTGTGTACTTGAGAGTCTATGTGAAAGGCTGAATGGTGAAAGAATGGGAATTTTTGCATGAAAACAAAAGAAGATGATTTAACGGTTTGTGTAAGCAACAAGGTGCCAATGTATGAGTTACAACTAATTAATGGATGGCTGAAGAACTCATCTGTGATCAGATGCAAAAGGAGATAGTGAGAAGAAGGAATTCTGCATGTCCTGCCATTTGATCTACACAATGATCTGTTGAGGTCCCTTCCAACCCTAGCATCTATGAATCTATGAATGATTCAAGGCTGAGATACCAGTCCTGAGATACTGACTTTACTGGAATGACCTCAAACTGATATAACCAGAAGATGGGTAAGAAACAACCTCTAATTAAAAACTGAGCATGGAAAAACCCCAATGCTGAACAAAGGCTTGAAATCCCTATAAAAGTGGGATGCAGACAAGCCATGATGGGGAATCCACTCTCTGCAACCTCCTGAAGCACAGGCACATCTGTTCACCTCCCGCTCCCATCACCCTCAATGAGCCTGGGCTGGCCACCCAGTGCTAACATTGAGCAATCTCTGCTGGTAATTATAACATCTTACTGGAGTGGTTTTGTCTGTCTGTCTGCCTATGTCTGTTTGTATGTATGCTTGTGTGTGTCTGTTTGTATGACTGGTGTGTTCAAGCTTATGTATCTGCTTCATGTAATCAGTAAATGCGGCATTTTGCCTTATCCCCCTATATAAGGTCTTGCTCTTGATTTGAGCAATTGACAATTTAAAGTAACACTATCATACCAAAGGGATGGCTCTAACAGATCTTTTTCTTATCATAATTTATATGGTCCCTATTGTTGAATAAGGTCTCTGGCATTGTTACATTTAAAAGTCAGGCAAATTTGTTTTATCTTGGGTCATGCATATCAGATCAACATTGCTGGAAGGTGAACACAAAGGACATACAGTTTCAGCTCAATAGCCACATGGTTTGACAGTTCAACTCAGATGCCCAGCTGCACTCCAAACATTAAAATAAAGTGTCTGTAAGATTATAATTCACATGTATCACATGTATCACACTTTTATATTATTTAAAGGAGCTGTTAAATTGTATTAATCTTTCAAAAGTGAAAGAGATGCTTTATTACAGCAGTAAGATTAATCACTAATGTCACAGTACTGTCATTAAAATGAATTTTGCTTTTAATATTAAGAATTATATTCCTCTGAGGCACATTTTTAAATAAACCTACTACTACTACTGAAATGTAACATACTCATCTCAATAAACATCATTATGGTTAGTACTGAATCATGTTACGGCTCATTTGAAAAGAATCAAAAAGCATCATGTTCATTGACGTTAGCATTACTAGTATGTTTTGTATTTATAAGCCATTTCATGTCAGGAGATTTGTGTGATGCTATGTAGAATGAGGATAAATTATATTTATCCCCATTAGAATTGTACTTCAACACCTATGAAAGAAAATATGTCTATAAATGGTAGACAAGGTTATTTGGGTAAATGTGATATCTTTTATTAGACCAACAGAATAGTTAGAAAATTGTTCTTTGTAAGCCTTCAGACACAGGTGCCCTTCCTCAGGCATAGGGAGAGTTTGCTGGTCTGTGGGTGCATCTACATATGAGCTTTAATGCACAGTAGTCTATTCTACTGCACATTAAAGCAGCGCAATAGAAGCCGTGCTAATACGCTAGTGCACAGTAGAATAGGAGTTAGTTGGTGTAAGAAAAGTTGGTGGGGAAAAAAAACCCAAAAGAAAGGAATATCAACAGGTGATAAAATGCAGCTCTAAAATATAGAGACGTTACCTGGGGTTATCAGATGGCAGGCAGGTTATAATGTACCATGACTCCAATGTCTATATTTAGTCCATGATTTTTGTATCCAGTAGATTTATGAAAAGAAGTTCATAGATTTGTCCATGAAAGGTGCTTTGTCAATTCTCTTTCAGGATTAGAAACGAGAGATTGGAGAGAGAGTGGTTATCTTGTGAGAAATGTGCACTCACAGATAACTGGGTATTTTTGTCTTTGATAGATTTTCAGTGTGCATTCATTCTGGTGCACAGTTGTTTGGTTTCTCCTATGTAGTTTCTATGAGGGCATTTAGTGTGCTGGATGAGATATATTACATTTCTGGAGATGCAGCTGTAAGACCCAGGAATAATGATGGTTCTGCTGTGGGGCATAGTTATTGTGGGAGTGGTGGAGAGCTGTTGGCAGGTTTTTCATTTCTTGTTGTGGCATGGTCTGGATCCATTCGCAGTGCTTTGGCCCATTGGAAGTTTGCTTCTGGGATGAGGTTGGTGTGGTTTGGTGCCTGGTTAAAATCTAAGATGAGTGGTTCTGGAAAGATCTCCTTAACAATTGGGTCTTCTTCTAGTATGGGTTGCAATTGTTTGAGGATTTTCTATATAGGTTCCAGGGAAGGGTGGCATGTCAAAACTAATGGTGTGCAATTCCTGGGGATTTTTTTTTGTACTGCAGCAATTCTTCATATGGTATCCAGGTGATTCTTTTGTGATGATTTTCATTTGTGTGGTGACAATCTATAAATGGTATGCATTATTGGTATTTTATTTACATTTATCACTTTTACATATTTCCATTAGTGTTACAGATCTGTTCATTACTATTATGTTAAACAAAAGAACAGCAAAAGCAACTTACACTAATGATAATTAAATTACTGATTAATGATACTGTTACAATATAACTGAAGTTATGGGCTAGCTACCATACTGTGTTAAAGTTCACGTAACAAAGGAAGAATGACATGAACAGGAAAAAAGAAATATTCTTTTTTCTAAATTAAGAAAAACTACTGTATTTCTTTTATTTGTTCCAGACTGCATAATAATGGAGTAAGCTTATTACACAGTGTATGATATAAAAACACTTGATTGAGGGTAAAAATATCTTTTGTGGGCAGCTATTGAGGAAAAAACATTCTGTAGCAATCATTCAATGTTTTATAATGAAAAGTTGTATTTTTCTGGAAACAGGATGTTGCTTCTTTCTAATGACTAAAAATTTAACTGCCATGAGCAATGAGTTTTGCAAGGCACTTCTTTAGAATATAATACTATTCAGTTCCTGTTCACGTAACAAGTTTTACACAATATTATGTTGCTGATAACACTAACTACTTAGGAAAGCTAGTAAAACCATGATCCTTCCTGTTTAACTCAGAAAACTTGAATACGTAGGGTAAGAGAGAAGGATTTGACAACTATGGCCCGAAGTCAGGCAAACTTTACTCATGTGAGTTATCCTTTTTCATACAAGTAACTCGTCAACCACAGTACTCTTCAAATTTCTGCATTACCATTCTTTACCATATAGTAGTGATGATCTATCTTATCAAAACTTGGTTAATAAAGTGCCTAAACAGTGAGCCAAAATCTGGCTTTGATCTATGCATACCACTATGGTAGAAATCCACAGTTAGGAGAGGACTACAAAGCAGTATTTTTCACTTCCCTCTGAGCTTACAGACAAGTCACTATGCTGGTCATTAGGGTCACTGGCTCTCAGTACTACAGGAGTGTCATAAGCAAACCTTATACAGCATGAAGCACTACCAATAATTTGCATCTTTTATTCTATATACCACCATGTCTGTCTACAGTCCAATAAATTCTCCTTTGCTTCCGCATTCTCGCAGGAATAATTAGCTCAAAGAGATGAGTCTGGACAGAGGGCTAGGATAAGCAAGCCATCATATCAGATAAGGATCTGGCCTTTAGGGCATCTTTGCACCCCAAAAGCGGGGGAGGGAATTCTAATTACTGTGGCTCTCAGGAGCCACTCTAATCAACGCGCCCACAGTATCTTGTATATTCAGTGTCCCGTGCTTCAAAATAGCAGCGGGGGCACCTTAACTAAAACTCGTTTGATGATCTTTAGTTAAAGTGCCCCATTTTGAAATGCAGGGATGCTGAATACCCGGGATGCCGAGGCTGCTAGAGTGATTAAGTGAGTTTGCTCTGTCTTGTTCAAATTAGAACGCATTGGAGCAGGGGTTGGACACACGTATAGGATCCATGCCTGAGCTTCTATCTTACTGCAGCCAATGACCAGAATGTCACTTTACCTTTCTGTACCTCAGTTTCTCTCTCCATAAAATAGCAACGATGAAGCTCATACACTCCTACAGGAAAGCACTTTGAGATCTTTGAATGAATTATGTCAATGTGCCAGCTCTTTCTTGGAAGCAGGTATTTGTAGCAAAAATATACACATACATAAGTGTATGTGCAGATGTCATATCCTGCTTGTGTGTGGAGCCAGTGCTGTAAAAGTTCTTAATCAGTCATTTTGTGTGTATGTTAATTTGCTTCCCTAACATATTTAGAATGAAGTCAATTCAAACAGCATCCTTTCTGTGCCTAGGACTATGTTTTAAAAAAGATTTTATTTTGAATAATGTTATCTAAAAGAATACAATTAATAGTCACTATATTTTCCCATCAGAATCAGTTGCATAGCAGAGGTATTGCAGTTCCACACCACTGATGCCCACAGACAAAACGTGAAGGAACACACTTTCCTGTATTGTTTTGCATTGCATGACAGGAATGAAAACACAACTATGTGTGGCAGGTTTTCCCAGAATAATGCAATTTCCATTCCCATTTAAATGCATTGTCATGGTTAATAGTATGTTTGCATTTGCTGCTGATATATAGCAAACATGGTGACAATCCCCAAAGGAAGTAAGTATTCACAGCCTGCAGTACTTATCACCCTAAGTATACAGTCATGCATGAAGTACTATAGTGACCAGGTCCAAAGTAAATATCCCTTCAGCAGCTGTTTAGCAATGTATATTATGATGTAGGCGGCTAACTGGCAGCCATTCAGGTTTTGGGATGTGGCTTTAAGTATGTTATCTGTATTGACATGCTGTTCTCTACAATTCAACTCTTCTGATTGTGGCATGCCACAAAAACTTTGGTTAAAGTCTTAACAACATGAGCATCAGGAGAATATTTATTTTCCAAACAGCAGACTGGACAGTCTTTGTTTCTTCAGGCTCCATTATTATAATTTTTATCCATTAATACATTAATTAACCACATAATATTATTTAATACATTAAAAGTGTTTGTTCTCTTACTATTTGTTGTTCAGTCTCTCTAAAATGAGAGTGTATGTGCTCTAGTATTTCAGAGATTTATCAATGTTTAAGGTAATCTGAAGGACACATTTAGCCTAACGTTGCCTCATGAAGATGTTTGTTGCAAATCATTAATGCTGAGAAATCCTTCTGTGCAATGCTTACTCTTTTCTTTTAAGGGGCAGGGAATTTGCTATCTAAACAATGAGCTACTTAAAAGATGCTTATTTTTGTCCTAGTATCCAATCCAACCTCATTTAGGTCTTGATTAATGTACAGAGCTATAAACATTTTCCTGTGGTAGGAGGTGTAAGTCAGAGGAATAATTCCAGCGGGTGGGTTGGTGGAATGTAGGACCCAGAACAGCTCAAGTTTCAAAAGCTGAAGCTTCAAGTTAGAAGAGGATTACAAAATACATGCTCATTTTAAGAGTATGAGGAAGAGACCTAACAACTGGAGAAATGTGCCTTGCTTTGGAGCAGAATAAAGATCATAAGGTTTGGAGTCATCCATCAGGAAGCAGGATTCTGAAGAATGAGTGAGCAGTCTCGGCAACAATCTCCTGTTATGTCTCTTAAACTTTTTTGTACTTCTGAAACTAGCGGTGTGAATTCAAAAGGGCAAGTCACTTCATTTTTGCTCATTATCCCAATAGTAACTGATAGAAACACATGAACACCCATCTGTCTAGTCAAAAACATCTTACCAATTGTAAAACTTTAAACAAAAGAAACATTAAGCTTTGTAAAAAATTTTCCCCAAAAATGGATATTTAATATGCTTGTTCTCCTTCACTGATTGTGCACAGTTGTCACAGCAAATTACATTTAAATTACTCACTTGCGAGAAAGGAAACCCCCACAAAGTTCTTGGAGATAGGGTGGGGTCACAGTTGCAGGGTAGCTGCACCACTGTCTGTCTTGGAAAGTCTCACCAGGTGTGCCCCCCCAAGGATTCAGGTTTTGGGATTTTACCCCTCTCAGGGTAGAATTCTATAATTTACTCACTCTTAGATCAGGACCTGGAGTATAGGCACTGATGGGCCTCTCATGGCTAATTCAGCAAGTCCCAGTAAAGGTGCAAAGGTTTTCACCCCAGCAGCCTGTGATAACATGCATTTGCACTGATGTATAAATAACTTATTTTAAATCAAGTATGATTTATTTTCCCAAGAGTCAGACAGTAGGGCCATGTGAAGCTTCAGTTCCTGATTTGATTTGGCAGAGATTTGGCTCAATTCGGTGGCCATATCTGAATCAAATCAGAGAACCCTTTAATCTCTCTGAATTGAATTGAAACCCTCTGAATTGATTCGGAGAGATTCGGACAGATTTGGTGATTTCGACGTAGAGACAGCTTTAAATGTTTTTTCTACAAACCTCTAGGTACCAGGCGGCTCGTGAGTGCTGCCATGCTGGGAGAGTCCCACAGAAGCGTGGGGGGCTCCCCAGCATGCTTGGCAGCAGACCCGGAAGTGCGCTGGGGTCCACCCTGCATGCCCTCCTGGCTCGGCGACTGGTGCTTCCTGGGTCTGGGGGGGACACCCAGGGTCCCCCTGAGGCCAATCGCCGAGCCAGGGGAGTGCAGGGGGGCCCCCCAGCATGCTCCCCAGCAGACCTGGAAGTACCTCTGGTCCACTTCTGGGTCCACCACCGAGCACATGGAGGGCCCCCCTGCATTCCTGTGGGACGCTCCATGTGCCCCAGCATCTCAGCAATCATAAGCCATGCTGGTACCTCAAGGTATGTAGAAAAAAACATTTAAAACTGTGTCTATGTCCGAATCACTGATTCTCCGTATCAGCATCGCAGCTTCAGACTTGGATTTGGCTGAATTGAATCAGGGACAGTGATACAAATCAACAAATTGAATCACTGTCCCTGATTCAGGCTGAATCCAAATCAAATAGGGACCGCTTTGCACACCCCTATCAGACAGTGCTTGAGTAAGTGGTTTTAAAATAACAACAAGGCCTACACTTATATACAGCCTATCCTCTCTGTCTTTTGCTCAGGACAGTTTAACTCAAGGGTTTCAAACACACTTTGGGTGCCTGTAGATGTGTAATTACAGTGCGGCAAAGCAAACTGGATTAATCAAGTCTGCTGGAGCATGTTAATTAGCGCACTCCAGCCAACCTCCATGTCATGTGTATCAGAGTCTCTGTGCTTCAAAACGGCGCAGGGGTGCTCTAACTCATCGAACAAGCTTTAGTTAAATCATCCCTGCCACCATTTTGAAGCACAGGGATGCTGATACACAAGATGCTGCAGGCGCTTTAAGTAGAGTGGCTCTAATTAAAACATTCCCCCACTCCCCTGAGCACTTGTAAAAGTACACTTTGTGCCCTGGACTGGATCCAGCCTTGGGCCTGAGGAAGCTGAAGCAGTGACAGCCACTCCAGCTTGGAACTAGAGAGTGTGGTGGCAATAGTGGCAGATTTGGCTCTGACCTAAGTCATATAGCAGTGGCTTCAGCCACGACTGTATATGCCCTTTGCTGAAGCAAGAACTGGATCTGCTGCTGTTGTCACAGTGGTGGCACCTCCAGCTCCAACTCAGAGTACACAGTGGCAGCATCTCTGGCTCCCACCTGGGGCCCTGCTGCACGCCCAATGCCAAAACCATGCCCTTGGAGGTGGGTAGCTGTACCCTGTGCAGCTCTAGCTCCAGGTCCAGCAGCGGGCATGTGGCAGGAACCAGTGGCCGGGGAAGTAGGGTTGCAGCAGTGCAGATGGGCAAAGCAGCTGGAGGGTGACTGGGGTGTGTCAGCCCTGCTGCTAATCACTATGTCCACTAGGGCCTGAGAGCCTTGGATTCTGTGGCTTGTCACTCCCCCTGGGCATGTTGGTAATCCAGTCAGCAAGATAGAGTGGCTTCATGGGCCAGAACCAGCCTGGGGGTCATATGTTTGACACTCCTAGTCTAACTTATTGCCAGTCTGAATTGGGAGGAAGAGCCTGCACTGCTTGCAGCAGGTTCATCTCATCTCTGCCTAGGTCTGAATGGCTTGTTAGCCTCTTCCAAGTTAATCTAAGCTATCATCTGTTCCTAATGCACACCTCTATGTGCATCTCTGAGCCAGGTATGCCTTCAGGAGGACAGGCAATATACATTTGAAAAGGGCAATAGAGTTATATATAACATTTATAAAATACAGATATTTTCCTAGTTTGTCCCAAAAGGTATGAAAGAAACAAATGATGATATACAGACAAGGGGTCAGAGTAGGGGCTGGAGGGGGTTGGGTGTGTGCATGTGGGGAGAGAGAGAGAGAGAGAAAGAGAAAGAGAGAGAGAGAGGCAGAAATTCATCCTCTGAATGGACAGTCACTGAACATTAAGAAAAGGGAACAGAACAGAGTTTGAGAGAGATTTTTATCACAATTTATTAATCACACTATAGGAGAGAAGTTACATAACTTCCTCTTCTCTTTCATACACTCTTCACTTACCCTAGAAAGAACCAATAGCAGACATTATTGACCACAGTGGGCACATCTACATGTTCATTAATGTGCCTTAAATACTTTGCATTTAGTTTAGTACTTCCTTAATGAAGTAAATACAGTTAACTACAGTTACTGTGCAGTAGCGCCAGCACACAGTTATTTTGTGATGCTTACTGAGCATTAGCCTAATAACACTGCACAGTAGGCTATTAGCATGGTTTTTAACCACCACACTACTTCACAGTGTTATTAGGCTAATGCATAGTAAGCGTCTCGTGTAGATGTGCCCAGTCAGTAGCTTCAGGTTTCTAGGTCAATTAAGCACAGAACTAAAAGCCAGCTATGAAATTCAGATCCGGATTAGAACTTCAGGAGTGTTTGTGGCTGTTTGGATTTGCAGTTTTGATTTACATGTACCTCTCTTTGACAGTATAATCTAGTCTTGTATGGACTCACAATGCACATGGCTGGATTGGGTTGGTGCACAGGATCACACCCATGGACCAACCCCACATGGCAGAAGGTTGAGCACCATTGTTAGAATATGTACTTCATGGATAGTGTTCACTTAGCTTTATGTTTAACACTGGAAAGAACACTCTACATGAGTACGAACTAGTATAACAGCAGCATCAAGGCAACCTTTTCATTGTAGACAATGAGAAATTATCTTTTCGGTCCTTGATTCATACCAATGACTGGATTGGTCGCATTCAAGGATGGGAGGAATCATTATCTTTTCATTCTCCCAAAAGGGAGAGACACAAAGAAGAGAGAAAATAGAAGAGATGCCCTGTGTCTCCCGTATTTCCTTTGTTTCTAATATACTCCTTACTATTTGCATTCTTTGTTCTTGTTCTTTCCATAATCTTTTTACCTTCCTTAACCAAAAAACAAATATAGACAAAGTGGGATGAAGGGTGAACATCTGGTAAAGTTTACTCATCTTTTCACTTGACACCATCAGATAAGACTTGATGCACACTGGTGCAGTTGTTTAGGAAATTCCCACTAGTCCTGCTCTGTGGATAGGCAGGGAATTTTTGTCTTTGGGACAGTCATGCTAGTCTTTTCCACATGAGTTACATTACTGTCACCAAAAGAACAGCAGCACAAAATAAAGGATAAAGTTGAAAAAAAAATCCCAACCAACCAAACCCTTGGAAAATGCCAGCTAAGGACAAAGAGGAGAACATGCCCCTTAAATGGTACCCTTACTAGTGCAGCCATGAGAAACATCCCAGAGACATCTCAACCACAGGAAGAATGCTGTAGGACTTTATATGGAGCAGACATTGCTGTTCATCTAAGAGGGAACAATACCTCCATTCCCCATATGCATGTGGGCTTGTAATGAGCTCAGATCAGGGCCCAGGCCCAGTCAGTCTAAACTGGCCAATAAGAGTGATCAGCCCCCTGAGGCCACAAGAAACAGGGCCCACTTGCCCCAGCCTTTGAAAGCTGGCCACAGCCAGCAGTATACTGTCTGGAAAAAACTATGGTGCCTGCTCCTGACCCTTTTGTAGTTCCTTTGACTTACTTATTGTAAATTAGCTTTTGTTCCCTGATGCACCCTGACTTGGGGTCTGACCCCCAGCTCTCCATGGACCCAAGCTCCTGGACTTCACCCAGTTGCCATATGACCTTCCCTGGATGCCAACACCCCAGTCCCTAACAGTGATAAGCAAATGGTCATGCCTCACATTTCACAGACCAAGGTATAATGCATTTAATACATCCATTCTCCTCCGCAAACAGCAATGAAGCTTAGAAAACATGGGTAGCAAAGACTTAAGCAGTTGCACTATCACATCCACCAGTAAACAGATAAAGTTTCTCACATGATGTCTTTTAAGGCTCCATCCAAACCAGTTAGGAAAATAAGCTAGGTAATGGAATTTTTACCATATTCCTTGGTTGAATATTCCACAGCGAAAAGATTTTCCTTAATATTCAATATCAAAAAGCGTTTTCTTAATATTCAGTTTAGATATTCCTGCATATTACCACTTGCTAAATAATGCCTTTTCTTCCTCCTCTTTATTCTCCTCAGTGATTTATGGACTCCTAAGATCCTCTCTCATCCCTGTAACAACAAAGTAGACAAGAAACCAGAATATGGTCTCACTTACGTTAGCCTAAATCAAAAGTAACTCTGTTGACCTCAGGGGTATTATTCTGGGTTTGAATTGGTTTGTCTGAAAGAGGAAATGGGCCTACTATATAAATATATTTCACTCTTTTAATCTTTCCCCATAACTGGCCCTTTGAGATCACTAAGAAATGTTTCTCTACATTTCACGATGAGGTGCTGAGTATTCAATGCAGTACAAACCAGTGTGCCACAGAGAGGGACCTGACATAATGACAACATATGCAGCCCAAAGCTAAGCTGGTCATTGTTGTTGAACTATGGCATTGTGAACTCATAGTTTTTCTGACAATTTTCTGAAAGTCTGTTCCAGCATTACTGTTTTCTAGGTTTCTCTGTCATTGCTAAATGGTACCTCAGTTTAGTATTCACCAACTTCACTGGAAGTCCATTTTATTTCACATCAGTAACATTGCCCCAGCTCACAACATAATCATCCTAGTTCAACGGGAAGAGGATTCAGGTTAACAATGATCACTGACTGACCTATCTCAGGATGAAGGACCCAGGGAGTTGCATAAGCATGTATAACACAGGATTTGGACATGAGATGATAAACAATGCAGTAAGGAGCCCTGCAAATTCTTAGCTGTTTCTAAATATTATTTCAAAATATTTACTTAATGATCATCTTTAATGTTCATTATTTCAGGAGCAATCACTTCTACTAGTCACATAGTCAACCAGTTTTGTTTGCCTTTTTTCTACTCATGGTTTGAAAAGCCCTAAACTGGATAAAGAAAACAATAAAAGACCCCCTGTAGTTTAAACTATTTATGTGTACAGAGGCCAGCCTTGTTTGTCCCAGGTTGCATGTGCAAATGTTCAATCCATGTTGTAAACCAAATGGCCTGCTGAAAAAAGACAAGGTTTCTTTCCCTGTAAAAAAACAATCCCATTTCCTTCTTTCATTTCCAAAGAACTTTACTTTGATTTTAGGTGTATTGATTTCTAAGCTATTTGTGTTGCTATTGAAAGGCATCTAATTATCTTTGAAGACCTATTTGAGATTGGGACAGAATTAATGCATCATCTACATATAGCAAGTGAGAGAGATGGTCATTCAAATGGGTGCATGGAATTGATTCCCTGTTAGAACCTGTTTTAAATCATTCAAGAATAAGTTCAAAAGTAGCTGAGCAAGCAAACATCCTTGCTATACCCCTGCCCCTGGACTGGGCACTGCCAATCCCATAACATACTCCTGAAGTTATGTTTGAATAGTAAGTGATAATTAATTGTAGGAGAGCTTTGTTTACTGATGTTGCCAGTTTCTTCCATAATTTTAATCTGTCTATGGAGTCTGTCTTGAGAGCTACAAAGGCTACATACAGATGATTTTGTCTTTTAACTTATTTAGATGCTAGATAATAGAATGCCAAACAATGGTCCATTTAGGAATAGCCTTCTCTAAAACCAGCCTGCTCTTCTTCCAAAATATTGTCAGAGATGCATGTCTGAAGGTGAAAAAATAAAAGTCTCCCAAGTGTTTTGGCAGGAGTACACATAAGGTTAATGGGAGAATAAAACAAGGGATCTCTCATTACCATTTTTAAAAACTGGGATTATGTTTTCATTCAAAAACTTTGGATAAATACCTTCTAAAATGATTGCATTAAAATTTTTGGTCAGAATTTGGTACTACCAAGCAATGAATTCCTTGAAGATTTCTGGGGAGATAAAATCAAGGCTGGGGACTTTTCATTTCTCAGTAACGATATATATGATCTTACTTGAGATAATGATCTACTTGTTGCTTAACGGATAAAATTTCCTCCAACAAGAAGCTTCCATTTTCTTCATCTGTAGATAAACTATAATCTTGTTTTTAAAAAACAAGACCCGTGTATCTTCAAGGAATTATGTTAAATATTTTTGTCCTTCTGGCACTAATTTGCCCAAAATGTCAAGTATTGTTATTTTCCCTGCAGCTACCAGTTCCTCTCATAGATTAATTTGATATATTTTTTTTCTTATCTATTTTTTTAGTCTTCTTAAATTTTCTTGATTCATGGAAAGGTAATGCAGTCATTTTTAGACTTGTATTCCTCTGAAGAATCTCTTAAATCATCTTTAGCTTGAGAACAGTCCTCACCAGGGTTTGTGCCTCCAACAGCACTTTTTCCCAGCAAAGGTACTCTCTTTTGTGAGGGCGCTTTCTAACTGTTAGACAATTGCTTCATACTGTGTAATTCTTCTCTGAGGATCGTCACTTTGTTGTAGTGGAGAGGCTTGCATGCTCCAATGACCCCAAGAGTGATGCCGTCTGGAGCTCATGCTCCTGGTAGGGCCACCCATGGCGGCAAGGTCAAGGGGGAGGTTCCAGACAAAGAATGATTCAAAAAGTCCTCAATGGTGGAGCAGGAAGAGGAAGGCTGTGGCCCCAATGGTTGTGAAGGCAAAGGAAGTCAGCAATGGAGAAGTGGCCCCAGTCATTGTGGTTTGCCATGCCACTGAACCCGGCCATCAACCACCAAGACCATGTGGGCCCGACTGTGCACCGGAGTCCCCATGCTAAACGTGCCACACGCAGGCTGCTGTCAGGTCCAAAAGCCCTGTGGCGATGAAGGATTGGCAATGGGGGAAGGGCTGTGATACCTGGAGGCCCCCAGCCAAGGACCTACACACAGGTGGCGGATGCGTGATGGTTGTCGGGCACCTGTGTTGGGACAGGAGTGCCCTTCGGCAGCTGCATCTGTGACTGAGCAGTCCTTTTTAAGATACCCTCTGCTCATCCCAATGGGGAGGGGGCTAGAAAAGGTGTCCCAAAAATAGGCTGTCCCATTTCTCCTGGCTAGGAAACCACACCTAGTGGGATCACCATTCCTGCAGTTGAAATAAGAAAAAGCTAAACATCGTAACCTGGAATGTGAGAAAGCTCATCAATAACCCAAAGAGCAATTGCCTGGAAAAACAAACTGCCATCATGGTTCAGGAGCTAGTGAGGCACAACATTGACATTGCTGCTCTCAGCAAAACCCGGCTCACTGGGGAGAGACAGCTGAGGGAGGTCAGCAGAGGGTACAACTCCTTCTGGAAAGGGAAACCACACCACGACACTTGTATCCATGGAGTCAGTTTTGCCATCAGGAACAAGATCACTGACGTACTCCCCAACCTCCCTTTGGGTGTCAGTGAAAGGCTGATGACGCTTTGTCTGCACCTCAGCCAAAACCAGGGCGCCACTGTCATGACCGCATCCTGTCCAACTCTGGATTCTGATGATGAAGTCAAGGAAAGGTTCTACTCCGATCTTGACAATGCCCTTGCCTCCATCCCCAGGGACAGCAAGGACATTCTCCTGGGTAACTTCAACATTCAGGTTGGATGTGACCACAAAATCTGGAGCAGCACTATCGGCAAGAATGGCATAGGGAAGGCCAATGCCAACAGTATCCTGCTCCTGGCCAAAAGCACCGATCCCAACCTGATCATGATGAACACCGTCTTCTGCCAGAAAGACTGGCTCAAGATCATGTGGAGTCATATGAGGTCAGAGCACTGGCACCTCTTAAACTACATCATCATCCGAGGTAGAGACCTGAGGAACCTACTTGTCACAAGGGCCAGGAAGAGATCTGAAGACTGCTGGACAGATCACTGACTTGTGTGCTCAGTGATGAACATCCGCCTGATGCCAAGACACTGGAAGACCCAGAAGGCCACCCAGAAATGGCTGAATGTCACAGCTCTGAAGGACCTTGGACACCAGAAGTAGTTCCAGGCCCAGTTGTATAGTGCACTAAAGCAAGTCCCTACTGCTGATGACATCTCCACCCAGGCACACTGGGAGCAACTCAAGTCCACTGTCCAAAACATGTGTGCCCAGACTATTGGGTTCGCATCGAAATGGAACCAGGACTGGTTTGACGCCAATGACACGCAGATTCGTGATCTCCTTGAGCAAAAGTGTGTAGTCTTCATTGGCTGGCAAAGCCATCCATAAACTTAGCAAAAGATGGCAGTGTACCACCAGCTGAAGGCTCAGGTCCAGCAACGCATCCGTAACATGAAGAACAATTGGTGCGTGGAGAAGGTGCACATGATCCACCATGACACATATAACTTCTTCCAGGCTACCAAGACAACCTACAGACCCTGCTCCATTGGACAAAACCCCCTCCAATCACAGGACAGCTCCTCAAGGATGATGATGCCATTTGTCTGCGTTGGAAGGAGCATTTTGAGCTCCTTCTTACCCTGGAGTCCATTGTATCAGAGGAGACCCTCCAAGTCATCCCGTGTACGCCCTGTGGTGGATTCCTTTGCTGATCCACCAACTGTCAGAGAGCTGAAATGGGCCATCCAACAGATGAAAACCAACAAAGCCTGTGGGCCAGATGGCATACCCACAGAGGTCTATCTTGCTGGTGGCTTCTGGCTCCCATCATGACTCCACTAGTTTATCCTCCACCTTTGGGACATCCTCAGGGATCTCAAGAATGCAACCATCATGACCATCTACAAGAAGTGGGGAAAATCTGGCTGTGGGAACTACAGGTGGATTTCCCTGTCCATTATGGGTAAGATCCTGGCCTGCATCCTCCTGAATCACCTTCATCCTGTTGCCAAGGAGATCCTTCTGGAAATCCAGTGAGGCTTCTGACCATCTCAGGGCAGTGCAGACATAGTTTTCATTGCCAGGCAGATTCAAGAAAAATGTCAGGAGCAAAATCAAGAACTATTCCTCACCTTCATTGACCTGACCAATCTATGAATCTATGAAAGGTGTTTGATTCCTTAAATTGTGAAGCTCTGTGGACCATCCTCCAATGCCTTGGCTGCCTGCTGAAGTCCGTCACCATGCTGAGGCTCCTGAATGATGATATGACTGCCACTGTGCTGAGTGGAAGATCGGAAACCAATATCTTCTGCATCTGGGCCAGGGTCAAACAAGGTTGCTTGTTTTCCCCCACCCTGTTCACCATCTACTTGATCATCTTCATCCACCTCATCTGAGATGATCTACCATCCGGCATCAGTATCCAGTATTGGACTGGATGAGAAGCTTTTCAATCTTGGGTGCTTCTGGGCAAAAATGGAACCACCAAGAAACTTACCACCAAGGACATCCACAACCTTCAGTTTGTGGACAATTGCTGTGTGATGGCTCACTCTGCACAGGATATGCAAGCAACCTTAGATCTCTTCAACACTTGTATAAAAGACTTGGCCAGTCACTGAATGCCACCAAGATGAACGTTCTCCACCAACTCTCCCCAGGCCAGCTGAACATCCCTCGTGCTATCTACATAGACATGGAGGCTCTGAAATATGTGGAGCACTTTCTGTATCTCAGCAGCCACCTCACTCAACAGGCCACCATCAATGAAAAAGTCCAGCAGCGAGTCAACTGTGCCAATACCATCTTCTTCAAGCTGCGACAATGTGTCTTCAAAAATAGAGACCTTCGGAAGTTGACAAAGGTCCTGGTTTACAAGGCTGTTGTGCTGGCCACTCTCCTCTACTGCCGTGAAATATGGATTGTCTCCCAACACCACACTATGACTCTCAAGAGCTTTCACCAGCGGTGCTTGTGTCAAATCCTGGGGATCAAACAGGAGGATTGCCAGATCAGTGCAAGCATCCTCCATAAAGCTACATCCACCAGCATCGAAGCCTTGCTCTTAAGAAATCAACTCTGGTGAACAGGCCACTGTGTCCAGATGTCCGAGAGCCACCTCCCTTGCCAGATTCTCTTTTCCCAGCTCTCCATTGGCCAATGCTCAAAGGGCGGCCAAATGAAATGGTACAAAGACACACTCAAGGTCGCCCTCAAGCTGGGAGGAGCAAGCTGCTAACTGTTCGGTGTGGCACCACCTGGTCCCCCAAGGCGTGCACCATTTTGAGGCCCAATGACTCGATACTGAGGCAGAACAGTGGCAGAGGAAGGAGAAGAAAACCAACCCGGGGCTGCAAATCCCACTCCCTCGCACAACAACATGCCCCCATTAGTGAAGAATGTGTGTATTCAGAATCAGGCTCCTCAGTCACCTGAGGACCCATCAAGCCTGATGGACGTCATCCTCGACTTTGAGGGACTGCCAATGATTGTGTAATTGCTTCCTTGGATTCTTGATCTGGGAAGGTGTCTTTGGAGAGGGCAACTCATTTATCTTGTAACTCATTATTCCATTGAATTCTCTTTTTATCGACTACTACTAATTTAGGACTAATTGTACAGTTTTTTGGGAAGGGCTCCCCATAAAATTCTAATGGGATTTTTAGTGAGAGAAGGAAATGGTCACTTTCCACCTGTGGTAGAATTTCAGATGATTTATACTTGTACCACATATGTGATTTTATTAATATATAATGTATATGTAAATACCCTGGTACATCTTTGCCAGTTCGCCCATTGAACATTCTCAAATTTAGCAAAGACAAATGTAGGGTGCTACACACATGGTGCATCTACACATACATTTGATCCAAGATCAGTTTACTTGTGAGTAAACTACTCATGAGTAAACACTTCCAGGCAGACGTCTATACATGCAAGGATGTAAGAGCAGAGAACAGCTGTCTCTTGGCCAGGGCTGAGACATTGCTGCCTCAGGGTACAATGTCTCCCTTCCCCGGCAGCAAGAAGCTCCCAGCCCTGGCTCCCTGATGGGAGCAGGGGACTTGGAAAGAGCTGCAGGGAAGGGGAAGCTCCGAGCCCCCTGCCCCAATCCACTGGTGGGGCAGCTAGCAGTGAGTCCCTGGCTAGGCGGGGCTTGCCCCACTGGTGGAGCAGGGCAAGAGGCTGGGACATGCCATGCTCCTGCAGCTCTTTCCAAGTCCCATGCCTCGATTGTCCAATCAGGGTATGGAGTTGGGACCTGCCCTGGACCGGAACAGTTCCCAGCTCCCACTCCATGATTGCAGGGTGGGGCTTGGAGAGTCTCTTTCCTGCTCAGCTCCATGAGTGCAGAGCTGAGCAGGGAACAAGCTCCCCAGCCGTTCCCTACCCAGCTCTGCAATCACAGAGCTGGGTGGGAAACAGGCTCCCAAATCCCCACCAGCAGGGAGCTGCCAGAGTCAGCTCTCTGACTGCAGAGCTCAGCCTGGGAGATCTTTCTCTCTCAGTGCTGGCCCTGTTATTGCAGAGCTGAGATAAAGATCTCCCAGCCCCAGCTCCCCAATCCCCATCCCAGAACAGGGGCTTGGAGTTCCCTGCTGCTGGGGCAGGGGAACATAGTACCTGCCCATGCTCCGGTGGCAAAGCCCACCCCAGCAGCAGGTAGCGAATTTACTCACAATTACCTAGGCTTACTGCACAGTAAGCATGTGCACATATAGATGCACATGCTTACTGTGCAGTAAACTATGCTACTTCACAGTAAAGCATGTAGTGTAGATGCTCCCACAGTGAAGAAAACCTAATACATAAATATAAAATGGGAGATAATTGGCTTGGAAGGCAAGTGACACCATAGCTGAGAAGGATCTGAGCCTTAGGGTGAATCACAAACTCCATGTGATTCAGTCAAGTGACACTGTCAAAAAAGCAAATGTGAGTTTGAGTTACACTGACAGACATTGCTTAGAAGACACAAGATGAGATAATATCATTTTATTAGCTAGGCTTCAACTGTAGTATTGTGACCACTTTTGGGTGCTGCATTTTAAAAAACTGAAAAGGTCCACAGGGGAGCAACAAAGATGACAAAGGGGATGGAGTTTTTTTCATTAGAGGGTTTCAAAAAGAGGCTGGATAGGTATCCATCTGAGATAGTTTAGGAGTAGCAAATCAGTGCAAGAGTTGGACCAAAATGACTCTTAAAATCCTTTCCAACCCCATGATTCTATCCCATCATTAGTTTTCTGCTTAGTGACTTTTTGGCTTATGTATGAATTGTAGTTGTATATTTTCTCTTGTACCAAAGGCCCCTCTGCCCCCACCTCCCTTTCTCTTGTCTGGAAGCACCTTTTCCCTCCCCTTCCCTTTTAGATTATATTTTAAATTATATTTATATATTGTGTTCATTTCTGTATTCTATTTTTATTATTCATTTCTGTATTTTATTGTTCATGTAGTCTCTCTACACTTTTGCCATTGCAATCTGTGTCTTACATTTTGTTTATGCTTCACATTTTATTTCATACTCTTTAAGTTAGCTAAGCCTTGTAATAATGAAACTGTAGCTGTAAAAACTCATTGAATTGTACCACCTTTACAATGTACTGGGCCGTCCCCTGAGTGAATGCGAGTATGTACGAGTCAGTAGGTAGTTGAATAACAAGCAGGGAATACAAAGCAACAGCCTCTAGCTGTTAATTGACAATGGCCTAGCCAGAGGAACTCACTATCACAAAACTCTATTTTACAAGCCATTTTAAGCTAATCTAGTCAAAAAACTGATTCCTGGTACCTGCAAGACATAGTCATTGAGTCAATCAAGTCAAGGGTGGACTCCCGAAACTGCACCAAGGAGTAGAACCCCCAGTGACTGTGAATGACAGCTGTCATGCACTACTCAAGACCCATGTGGGACAGCAACCTCCGGATTGGGCAGCCAAGGTGATGCCGGGGAATCACAGAAGTCTGCCAGAGAGGGATAAAAGGCAATGAAGCATGACCCTCAGCAACGCCCTCAACCAGCACCAGAACCTACCGACCAGAAGGACAAGCCAGCGACCCCCTTCTGGAGAAGACATCGCCTTGGAGGAAGCTTTGACTGGCCATCAATAGCAGACTCCAGCGCCTCAGATAGGTAGATAGACTAACACCAGTGCTATCACAATCACTACAGCAGCTACTATGTAAGTTTGAAAGAGTGAGAGATAGAGAGTGTGTGTGTATGTGTGTGTGTGTGTGTGTGTGTGTGTGTGTGTGTGTGTGTGAGAGAGACCGATTTCCTTTTTGGTTTCAATCCTGTGCAGGGTATAATAGTTGCAGACCCCTGTACAACAAACTTGATACTGGAGATCCCGTGAGATGGCCTTAATTGGCAACACTCTTTTGCTTTTATAGCACCTTAAAAATTAAAAGGTCCTGTAATGATAGTCCAATTATAGTGACTTTATGTCTGTAGAGTTTTGGGGGTTTTTTGGCTTAAACTACAACACTAGAATGGGATCAAAGTATTTTTATCAGACAGAACAAGGCGACTAAATTTAAGATTCTGCTCCCAGCAATGGTGAATTCATCATGCTTTAGAGAAGAAAATGAACCCACTCTCAGTGTGCAAGATCACTTATGGTTGGGAGTGGGCGGAAGGAATTCCTTCCTGAGAGTTTGGGAAATCATCTTATGCCCTGTAGCATAATTTTAGTCATCTGTATTTAGGTTGCTATGGGTAACTACAACTATTGTTATTGGTTAAAATTAAAATGCAGTTACAGCATTCTATAATATGGTATTATTTTCTTATTGCACATATGCCAAAATACAGCTCCCTGATGATAATGGTAGTGTTGATGTTATAGCCATGATGGTCCAGGAAATATATGAGAGAAGGAATATTCCTAGAGGCAAGACAATTCTAGTCTGGCCTATCGTAAGCATGCAGCTGGTCCAATGAAAGATACCACCCACAGAAATCCTTGCCACTGTCAGGTGATAACACATTTCATGTGGGGTAGATGCTAACCCAGGAAAGATTCCATTACCAGATGCCTAGCTATGGAGTCCTGTGTTCTATGATATCTAGTTTAAATATGCCTATGGCATCTTTCTGTCTACTGTATTACTTTTCAAAATGTTCTGTTAGAGTTGATGGGTATGATTTTTGTTCCTTCACTGAATACAGAAAATCCTCATATATATCATAGTTTTCCACATGCTTCTTTCTCTTCTTCTAAGCTGTCAACCCTGAAAATTAACTTAAAAAAAATATATTATTTCCTTTGGTCAGTGCCTCCCTCATTTATAAAAACAGTTTAAACGCAAGCAATACTATGCAATTATCTTTTCTTTCTTCTCATTTCAGTGGAAACTACCCTAAGGGCATGTCTACACATGCATTTACATCAACTTAAATTTACTGCGTAGTAAGTTACTGCACAATAAGTGGGAATAGGCTGGCTTCTACATGTGCAGGCATTAAAGCACATTAATGCTGTGTATAGACTGACTTGTGACTAAAGTTAGTCCACACACACAGTGTTACTGCATAATAAGGCATCTACACATGCATTACTATGCAGTAACTAATTGGGCATAAAATTTGATACCCGCATGATGCAGGTATCAAGTTGGCATAAGTCACCATATTTACTGCACAGGACAGGTGTGCACGTGAAAACATGCACCTGTGCTGCACAGGAATTTTGGTTACTGCGCAATAAATGTGTATGTGTAGATGCTCCCTAAGAGTCCACTTGCTTGGATCACTTAAACATAAATGTATGGTATAGGTTTGGTAGATTTTTTAAATTGAAATTTTCTTTAAAGAGTGTCACAGTAAGTTGGTAATGAGTAATATTTCAGGAAGTGTTCTTAAGTTTGGGATGGCGCAACAACAGCACTTACAGAAAGAAACTGAGAGCTGGGGTTCCTGGCCATGTCTTACTGTATCAGCAGTTCCCAGCCTTTATTGGCAATGGGCAACTACACTGAGAAGCTAACATATTGCAGCTACATCCTACCTCGCTCCCCCATCAACACCAATTTTAACTTTGATTTCTTGTTCACAAGGACTGTTTAAACATCAAATGAGCAACTTGTCCTGGGGATCATTGCACTGCACTGCCTTTGGCCAAGTCAATTCAACTTTTTGTGCCCTGATTTTTCCAGCTGAGAAAGAAAAATGCTCACATTTGGGCTTTACCTCCTCTTCGTGAAGTGCTCTCAGAGCTTAAATGAAAAGTAAAACATATTGTTACTAGTGTGTCTTTGATTTGTTTTCTCCAAAACGTCTTATGTGCCCTACCCATAATGTGACAAGGAAACATGTATGGCATGCTTTCTGATAGTGAATTAAAACTAAACCCCCCCCCCAACAACCCAAAATAAAAAAAAGAAAGAAAAGACAAACAAAATAAAACAACCCCTCTTCTAGGATCTAAAATAGCGTGTGATACTATAATTTAGACCATGCATTTGATACTTGCTAAGTAATGTTAACCTTCTAATAATAACAATGCTAGCCTTATTCTTGGAAGCTGCTTGTTATTCTTTCAGACGACATCCTTCACACATCAAAGATCTTGCTGCACTCTCTTGCATAATGTCTATAGCAACTGTGCTTTCTAGCACGTCTTTCCATTTCTAATACAATTACAGGCAGCTAGGAGCTGGAACCAACTTCCAAGGGAAGTGGTGCTGGCCCCTACCCTGGGGGTCTTTAAGAAGAGGATGGATGCCTACCTGGCTGGACTCGTTTGAGTCCCGTTTCTCTTTTTGGGGTTTTTTGTTGTTCTCCCGCCCTGGCGGGGGGTCGGGCTAGAAGATCTACTAGGTCCCTTCCAACCCTTAATCTATGAATCTATGAATCTATGAATTTTCCCATTTGTGCTGGTTAATCTACAAGCAGCTACATCACAATATATTTCTAGGAAATGCAGTGTCAGAAATTGTTAGGAATGGAAAACTCTGTTACCTAGAATGCAATTAATGCAATGCAATAAACTCCAGAGAAGTTCAAACTGGTGTCTATACATGTGGTTACTCAGACGTAATGTGCATATGTAAATGCACCCAGAGTAACCTTTCTTTGGAGAGATGTAGAACTTGGCATGTAGGGAGTGATTTTCTAGAAGCAGCTTAAGCAATGAATTCAATGTAGTTTTTGACATATGTGACAACATCTCTTGATACTGCTATGACTGTCTTGATACAGCACATATTTTACAAACCAAATATACAACTTCAGCATTACTAACATGGCTCATTATACCTGCATTAAGAATATCTTTTAAATTCGATTGCATATTGATAACATTGTGGAAAGATTTTAAAAAAAAGACTTTACTAGTTCAATACCACTACCAGGGTAATGGTAGAAGGTAATGTAATGAAGGGAACAGAGAGAGATCAAAACAAAGCAATTTTTTCTATGTACTTTTCTAAGCTTCTCTTAAAGTCTAATTCATTTGCACATCCAAAATAACCCATCAAAGTCAGTAAGAGTATTGGATATGAACAGTATGGACACCTGAATCTTTACAATATGGGGAGCTAAGGGCAGATTCAGGATTTCACAAAGAGGGAGTGCTGTGGCAGTGCAGGGCTGGTTGCACTCCCTGCTTCCAGCTTCCTCCCTCAACACTAGTGCGGGGGTGGGGGGGAATATCAGGTACAGTTCCCAGAATTAAAAGCTTTTTTTTATAAAACCATTCAGAATAGACTCTCCACAAGGGTGGATTCAGAGGGGGCGTAGTGACATGGCTAAACCCTCTTTTGGACTGGATTCTGCCACAGGAGCCTCCAGGGACTTTTTTAAGTCTCCAGAGTAGGTAAGAATCCTCCTCAGAGGCACTTTCTCTGCTCTCCTCTCCCCCTTCCTCCCCTCTCCTGCCTGCAACGAGGGTAACCACCTTTTTGAAACTGGAAGTTGGGACACATACCTGGCCTGGCTGGACCAGAGCATGGCCAGTGGCATGGCCGGTGGCATGGACAGACCAGAGCTGGGTGGGGTGGATGTGGGCTGCCTGCTAGTGCCTCAGGTCTCCCTGCCCTGCTGCCTTTCCCCTGGAAGCCCTGTGCCAGCCATGCACCCCCTGTCCACCCAGCAGCAGTGGGCAGTATAATTGCATGCAGCTGCCATCCTGGCTCCCAGTTGAACAGGGGTGTGTGGCTGGTGTGGGGCTCCTGTGTGGAGTGCAGCAGGCTGGGGAGCCCCGAGGCTGTGGCAGGCAGTCCGCATCTGGCCCTGCCCCACACACAAAATGGGGGGGGCACATGCTGCCCCCCCATGTCCCTCCCCCAAGGGGCTGTGTGCAGTAGCGGGGAGCCACCCCACTGGACAAGCTGCCTGTGGCTGTTCCACTTCCTGCTCCAGCCCCGGGGCCCCATGCACCACCCTGGCTGGGCAGTGCTCCCAGCTCCACTCCCTCGCTCACCATGGGGGCCTTGTTCTTCCCCCGGAAACCTGTCTGCTCCCCATAGACTTACATGCAAGGAACTGTTCTCTAGGCTCCCCGGCCCTTTCCTAGCCACATGCATGTGCACGTGCGTGGACATGCATGCGGCAGGCCCATGCATCCCGCTGCTGGAAGCCTCTTGCAGGTTGGAACACTGCCTGCTTGCAAGGGAAAACCTGGATCCCTGCAAGATGCTGCAAATCCAGGACAAATGCTGTCCCAGAGTCATGCAGCCTGGGACCAGGACTTGACGATCCCATTCCAAGACTGTCTCACCCAATTAGGGATGGGTGGTCACCCTACCTTCCACTGCTGCCTTCCCCTGGGGTCCCAGGGTCAGGGGAACCTCCACAGTGACCCTTGCCCACTCCAGCTGGGCTGTGTGGGGACTGAGCTCAGCTGGGGACTACTTCCCCTTTAATGATTTTCTTCAATGCTATTTACACAGGAGAGCCATCTAGCACTTACAGTAGGGAATTGAGAGCCAGGCAATAGATTGTCATTGACTCACTATATGACTTTTGCCTTTTGTTCTTCTGTGCCTTGATTTTCTCATCTGGAATCTCAAACCCACCCACCTGCTGTAAAATGCTTTAAGAGGAAAAATTTACCATTATGGCTGGCCTTTGCTTTCTCCAAAATGTCTCACATACCCTTCACACAGGCTAGGAACAAACATTGCATTTGTCCCAGGACAAGTTGTCCCTGTGTTTGTCCCAGAACAGAAATATCCTGGGACTGGCATGTACATACATCACTCTTCTAATCAGGGTGTAATAAAATGGCTGAATGCACTGCTGCTTTTCTGCCATTGAGTCAATGATACAATTCCAGGATAAAACCTTTCAGATGCACTTTGCTATATCCCAGGATAAAATTTTAATACTTCTTATCCCATGAACCATTTTAAGATTTATCCTGGGACAACCAATACAGACATTGTAATGAATGCACTCTGTCCCAGGGGTCAAATGGTTTATCCTGGGGCAAATCCAATGTCTGTTTGTAGCTACAGTGTAATAAACATGAATGACATGCTTCCTAGTAATAGGCTTGAACCTGAGGGGTTCTCAGCACCATGAAGCCTCACTAAGAGCAGTGGGCCTAATTTAACTTATGGAAGTGATCAGAGAAGCCAGCCCAGTGAAAGCTGACAGTCTATCAAAAGGTGCCTTGAGCTGAAGAAGACTAAAAACCACTGACTTAGACTAAATAGTTCTTGGCTTCTGGGAACTAGCTTAAGTGTTTCTGCAATTCATTGTGACATGTAGACAGGTCCTCAGCTCACTTCTACGAACAGTTTTAGATGGTGTTTGAAATCTCTTAACCCCTATGGCTGCCTATACATGTGCTTGGGGTGGAGGGAGGGGGCATTTTAATTAGAGTGGTTCCCAGAGAGCTGCTCCAATTGAAACACTTTACCATCACATGTATTGAGCTCCCATGTATTTAAAAATGGCGGTGGTACACTTCAGCTAAAGCACATTCAATGAGGTTTAGCTAAAATACCCCCACAGCCATTTTAAAATGCATGGGGGCTTAATACACGATGGTGAGGCAACGCTGGAGCATTCTAACATAGGGCATACGTGATTGAGCCTGGTCCAATGCATTCGAATGAGAATGCAAACCACCACGTGTATATGTAGCTTATATGTCTGTGGACCTAACAGAACATGGTTCTCTGTATGTCCTTTTATGACATCCAAAATCAGCTTCCATGCTTTTGTTAATAGTAACATCCCAAGAATGGATTTAAGGCATTTTGAGTGGAGGGGTCATGGCTTGCGAATTCATTTCTGGTCACTTGATAAGGCCCCAATTTATTGACTTGATGGTATAGTATACTATTAGATAAATCTTTGTGGAGGGTTTCTTTGTGGAAATTATACTGAGTTTTATTCATGTGGAGTTTATTTAGTGCTAAGACTTGTCATCAAGTTATATATTAGTTTACTTTCTCTGTCCCTCCCCCTCTCTCTCTCTAGTGGCCAAACACTGACTGATAAGTGAGTTGTATGCCTTCCCTATGCCTTCCCAAATAAATTAATAAATAAGTATAGTGTGGAGATAAATCCACGTATATGGAAACCTTTCAACATTTTTAATAGATGATGTGCTAAATATTTGGCATACTTCACATGCCAAAGTAACACACCAATAGCCACATTATAACAGGCAGCCGACCTCAACCCCCGTTCCAGAAGGTAGATGTAAACAAACTTACCTGGATGTGGAACTGGCCACCCGTACCAGCCAGGAGAGGCAGCAGGGATTCAGCTGGGGAAGGGTGGTGACTCCCTGACACACGTTGCAGCAGGAGCTGGTTCTGATTGATCTGTGGACCCAGAAGACCGGAGAAATGCCAGGCTGTTTACTTCCCCCAGGAGGGGGAGCATGCAGGTGGGAGCAGGTTGCAGCACAGTCCGTGTGGAGGCACAGCACATAGCCAGAAGAACCAAGACAGCCCAGACCAGGACCAAGAGTAGGACAAGCCTGGAGGAGAGCTGGTGCGGTGAGCTCGGGCGACATTCTAGCTAAGGGTGGCTGCACCAAAATTTGAGGCAGAGACCAGTGAAGCGAGTCAGACACAGAGAAGCAGGTAAGGAAAACCCAAATAGGGGATTCACTAATTTAATGAAAAAAAGGGGGGCGGCTACCCAAAGGAAGAGCATTGATCTTCTGTTAAGAGATACATTTATAAGAAAGGGAGAAAGGAGGACCCAGGAAACTATAGGCCCTTAAGCCTCACATCGGTCTTGGGGAAAATCCTTGAAAAAATTATCAAGGATCACATCTGTGAGGGGCCAGCAGGGGAGATCATGCCCAGGGGAAATCAACATGGCTTCATCAAAGGCAGGTCCTGCCAGACCAACCTGATGGCCTTTTATGACCAGATAACAAAATCCCTGGATGATGGTGTCGCTGTGGATATAGTCTTTCTGGACTTTAAGAAGGCCTTTGACACTGTCTCTCACCCCATTCTCATTAATAAATTGAGCGACTGTGGCATTGATGCCTGCACAGTTGGATGGGTCAAAAATTGGCTGATGGGGCGCACCTAGAGAGTGGTGGACGCGGCGGGATGTGAATAGTGGGGTCCCCCAGGGCTCAGTCCTGGGGCCTACACTGTTCAACATCTTCATCACTGACTTGGACGAGGGGGTGGAAAACACGTCAAAGTTTGCTGATGACATCAAGATGTGGGGAGAGGCAGGCATGCTCAAAGGGAGAGAGAGGCTGCAATTAGATTTAGACATATTACAGGAGTGGGTGGATGGTAAAAGGATGGGCTTCAATGTAGATAACTGCAGGGTGCTGCACCTGGGGAGAAGGAATCCACAGCATACATACAGGGTGGGGAGCTCCCCACTTGAGAGCACAGAGGCAGAAAGGGACCTTGGAGTCATTACTGACTCCAGGATGAACATGAGCTGCCAATGCCAGACTGCAGCCAGCAATGCCAACCGCACCTTGTTGTGCATCCAAAGATGCATCTCAAGCCAGTCCAGAGAGGTGATACTCCCCCTCTATGCAACACTGGTCCGGCCTCAATTGGAGAGCTGC
>NW_017728993.1:42494560-42506409 GCF_001723915.1 Gavialis gangeticus | reverse complement strand
GATTTGGTGGCTGCCTACAAACTCGTTAGGGGAGATCAGCAGCAAATAGGAAGGGCCCTATTCCCCCCAGCAGCACCTGGGGTGATGAGGAACAATGGCCAGAAGCTGCTGGAGAATAGGTTCAGGTTAGAGATTAGGAGGCACTATTTCACTGTTAGGGTGGCTAGGATCTGGAACTAACTTCCTAGGGAAGTGGTCCTTGCTCCTACCTTGGGTAAATTCAAAAAGAGGTTGGACAAACACCTGCCTGGGGTCGTATGATCCCAGCGTGTACTCCAGCCAGGGGTGGGGGTTAGACTAGATGATCTATGAAACTATGAAACTATCTATTTAGGTCCCTTCTGACCCCTAACTACTAATTAAAGAGAAAAGGGATGAACAAGAGTCAATCAAGGATAGAATAAATTTTTGACTGAACTAACATGGTGGGAGACTGAGTGATTGGGACTGGACTAGTGACAAGTGATTCACGTGAGGATTGATTAATTAATGACTGACAATTCCTATGAAAAAGAGGCATATATCTGGGAAACTGAGTGGACCACAGAAAGATTTGCTGATCGAGGCAGGGACTTGAGTACTGGAATATTGTGATTCCTTAAATGTGACACCTCCGTGCCAGGAGGTATGGGCTCCAACCCAGCCAGCTGTGGTGGGGACATGGTGTAGGGAAAGTGGAGCCCTGTGGAAGAAGCTTTGTTGAACTTGCATTGTGGCACGGTCCAGATTGATAACTGACCTCCCCATTCTTGTATTCTTCTTTAACAGCAAAGTGTGGCAGGTGAGTGAAAAGGAGGACAGGACCAGGGTCATAAGAGGGCTGAAGCCCATCAGAAGCACTACATCAGGAGTAAGATGGAGAAGGATTGCCCTCACAGCTTTTTGCCCAAGAGCAAGGGCACTTACCCAGAAGGTGGGAAATCCAAATTCTAGGCCCTCTTCATTCACAGGAGGTTTGAACCTGTTTCTCCCACTTCCAGCACTGTGCTCTGAACACTAGGTCATGAACTAGGCCAGTGGTTCTCAACCTTTTTAAACTTGAACGACCCCCTGAAAAATGCCAATTCTTAGTTTTCACTCTTTTTTGCTTACAGACAAATAATAAGGCATTTTTTTCTGCTGGAAAAGAGCTCAAAGACCACAACTAGATTCTGTTTGAAATCTCTGGGTTTATCTTGTAAATTATGTTTATAAACCTAACAGTGCTAACACTGTGTAATATCCTTGAAAGGATCTCAAAGTATCCCAGGTGCTTGGGCACTCTGGTTGAGAATCACTGAACTAGGCATTGCCTACAGCACTGTCAAACAAGAAGTGTTAATGTTTTCTGCTCATAACCAGGGATCCTAGTTTTCTCTGGTTAAAAACAGCAAATTCTCTGATTAAAACCCCAAAAATCCATGATTAAACTGAAATGTCACTATATATATATTAGGTATCAATTGAACACAATGCTTTATTGATGGGTTTTTGGTTGTAGCTGTGTTTGCCTGAAGAAGAGTGACTGCACCCGAAAGCTTTCCAAGAACTTTTTTCCAAATACTCAGTTGGTCTAATAAAAGATATCACATCTACCCAAAGAACCTTGTCTGACAATATTTTATTGATATATTTATAATTTTAAGGCAATTTGGAAGCCTACCAATACCTCAATCACTATAATAAAATAAATTCTAGGTACCTATAAATGTTGGTGTTTGATTTTGGTGTTTTTATCATGGAAAATCAGAGCTCCCCCTGACCCCTGGGCTCAGCAGGACACAGGTCCGGGCCCCTCACTCCCAAGCCACAACCCCTTTGTCCTGCTGGTGTCCCTCACTCTCCACCCACAGGGCCTCACCCCTGCTGGTGCCCCTCACTTTCCACCTACAGTCCCCCCACCCCTGCCAGAGGGGGCCCCCAGCTGCCAGTTATGGGATCAGAGACCTGGATCTGCAGCCCCTGTGCCCAAGCCCTAGTTGCTGCCCACAGGAAGAGGCAGCTGCTGCAGAGGAATGGAGCGCAGAGCCTGGGTCTCTCTAGCCCATAGGCAGCACAGCCAGAATGAAACCCATGGGTGGGGGGGGGAGATGTGGGCTGCCCACTGTGGGCTCAGGCTCCCTGCCCTGCTGCCCTCCATCACAGGGCCTCTGTGGCCTGGCCTGGCAGGGCAGATCAGGGGCATGTGGGGAAGCATGATGCTACCACCACAAGCCTCTGTGCTGCCATGGCTAGGCACCCCCTGCCCACCGGGCTGCAGCAAGAGGCACAATGCTGGGCAGGCAGGTGGCACTTCACCAGGGTGGTGTGGGGCTTTCAGTAGCAAGGAGCTTCCCCACCCGGCCCCCTCACTATGGAGGCCTCAATGCCACTCCCAGTACTGTGCCCCGCTGCTCTGAGTCCTACCTGCTAGGCCTGGGAGGCCCCAGGTGGAGGGCAGCAGTGGAGGGAGCCCAAGCCCACAGTAAGCAGCTCATATCCACCCTCACCCCATGTACAGATCTGAGGGATAAGTGCCCCCCATTCCTCCCAGGTGTGCACACAGTGGCAGGTCACCAGCCCCACCCCCTAGATGAGCTACCTGCAGCTGTATCTCACTCCCTGCTGGGTCCCATGCCCCACACACTGCCCAAGCTGGGCAGCAGCCCCACCACCAGCCCCACCCATCTCCCTCCCTCACTATGGGGGCCTCAGTTTTTCCTTCCCCCCATGTCAGACTTACCTGTGGGAGCTGCTCTCCAAGCTACCTGGTGGCCATGTGCATGTGTGAGTGTGCACATGAACAAGGTGCCCCCTGCCTGCCCACACTTCTCCCACTCCCCCCAGCCCCAACAGGCTGGAACTCTGCCACTCTGCAAAGAGCTCTCTGCAAAAGTGGAAATTCTGCACGTTTCTCTGTTCAAATGAAAAATCCATGTTTTTCTCAGTTAAAAGGGAAAATCCACATTTTTTTTCTGTAGGAAATGGAAAACCTGGATCCCTGCTCATAACCTAGCTACATTTTAGGCTGACAACCTAGCTTCCCCTTAGTTGCTAATAACCATGGAACTGATCAGTACAAACAGAACAAACTTGGGAATTAATGAGAATTTTAGGTACACACAAAATGGAGGCTTGGGCTCTAACTGAAAAGCTCTCTTTGAATTTAGAAAGATTTCAAAGGAGCTATTAAAAACATCTGCCTTCATTTGCTTGCATCCAGTGCAGTTGTTTATTATGGCCAGATGATTCTCATTAGCTTATTTAGTCAGGCTACACTTCCTGAACAGAGCCTTTCCTTTTTGCAATGCTTCTTCAGGCTCCTCCAGGTTCTGGGAAAAGAGTGTTTTGGAGTTCCTCCACCAACACAGACATGATAACCTTTATTTTGTGCAGGATCCAGCATTTATATATGTATCATCCCTTTGCCTGACTCTTGCTTGTCAGGAACCATAAAGCATTTCTTATCTTTTTCTTTTATCTTTTCTGTTAGAAATCCTTAACCTTTTTATGCCTGTTTGAAGGTTAGCAAGATATGTCTGATACTTTTTTTGTGCCCTGGTACATAGGGAGAATGGATGCTGCACAAAGCTGTACCCGCTTTTTCTCCTGGGGTGTGTCCAGACAAGCATGGATGTGCAGTATGAGACACTGCAGACCCATCTGTGGCACCACACACTGCACATGCATGCATTCCCCATGCTACTCATTTGCCATGCAGGTCAGGGGAGGGGTTCACCCTGGAAGATCCTAGGGTAAAAAAAAACTGTCTCTAAAGTGGGGCAGCACATGTACCTCCAACATGTTTTATTTTTAGCTCCTGAATTTCTTCCATGAGGGTTATTTTTATCGTTTTAAATTTGTAACATGGATCTGACTTATGCCCGAAAATGTGATTTTTTTCTTGCTTTGCAACTATTGCACCACCAGGTGCTGCTTGGCCTCACTTGTAAATCCACAGAAATCCATGGAAGTTCATCTAATTTCTCCTGCACTGATTCAACCAGACGCCGTGTGTTAATCTTGCAATTTTTTACTCATTATTTTATTGCTTACTTTAGATTAATGAAAGATGAGATTTCCAAAAAAACATGTTCCGCCTTTTCGCACTCACCTTGCTTCTAGCTGTCCTCTTCACTGCTGTGCTGCTGCTGCTTATCAGAGGCGGCCAGCCTCAGCTACAGTCCACCTGGACCCCAAAGTGTTTTTCTCCCTGCTCCTGCCTGGAGTTGGGGGCACCCCTGCCCCCCGTTCCTCCCAACAGTGCTGAATTGGTCCTGCTTCCCCCTTTAATATTTAATATTACACTGTATACCAAATGCATTCTTTAATATTCATCTCAGTCTATTTATTATCTTGTTAGATGTTTTCTTTAAAGGCCCAATTCTGCTTTTAATTTGCATTGTTGTAAATAATAGAAGAAACTAGCTGTAATACCCACATGCTACCTTGTAATCACGTCGATGTGGCCAGGATTAAGACTTAATTAATACTTAAATATGGGCAAGCATTTGAGTTCTCGGTCTTCAGTTACCAAAGAGCTGACTTTATCTCCAGTACCTTTGTTACATGAAGTGTGTACCTCCCTGTCACGTCTCTTGGACCCACATGCAGGGTGCACTCTGCCTGCTTCCCACCTCCATGCCTCACAGCAGCCTTTGCAAGCGGCGTGACGCCACGTGTGGACGTCCCGCCACCGGGCGGTCAGGAGCGAGGCCCGTGGCATCGGCAGCGAGGTGCAGAGGTGGGGAGCAGGCAGAGTGCGGAGGGCCCATGGGGCTGCCGGGCTTTGGCGCAGGAGCTGTGGGGCTTGTGGCACGGGGATGAAAGCTAAGATTGGGGTGAAGCCAGCGGGGCTCAGGGGGAAGCTTGTCTGAAGGCGCCGGGGAGTGGAGCAGTTCCCTGGAGCCAGTGCGGTGCCCGGCTTGGTCCCCGCCCCCACTGCTTTGGGTCCTTGGGATGCTTAGGGATGCACTGAGGGCATGGAGGAGGAAGGGGCAGGGGCGATGACTGCCCACTGGTCAGCAGCCCAGACCCTCACAGGCCGCTGTGGCCGGGGCTGCACTCTCCCTGTCTGCGGGAATGGCGGCGTGGCCGAGCAGCCTCTCGTGTCCAACTCTTCCCTGCCTTCCCCTTCCCCTTCATGGTGATGTGTCCCTCATGCACTCTAAGGAAGCAATTTGTGCTTTCTCAAATCTGTTCCATGCATTCGTGCAAGTGGTGGGAAGGGGGAGAAATTGTTTTTCTGCTCCTCCTTGGGCCAGGAATAATTTGGTTTTATCTTGCTGCCTGCTCCCCTGGTGGAATCATTTTATGCAAGTCAGTAAAGAAGCATCAGAGCAACAACAGTGCAAGAGTCCAGGATCTAACCCACTGTCTCCAGAAAGCAGTTTTGGGAAGCTCCTACTTATTTTACATCCCTTTATGAAATCATTTATATGGCATACTTTACAGTTGCAGTTTTTTCATTCAGTAGCACTACTTCGGCTCATTTTTAAAATGCTTTCTACCATAGCTATACCTGTTTTTAAAGAACAGAGCTGTTTGTATCTTCAGTAAATCTTACATTAGCCCATGCCTAGCAGTGACCAGGCCACAGCATCCCATTCCTTCAGGTAGAATAAATAGTGCACCTGAGAACTTGTAATGATGTCGGGCTCCCTGCGAATGAATATGTCGAACTTCTGGCTCCTGTAATGATCAGAAACAAAAGTTGAACTGATGTCTTCAGCTTTTTCAATTAGGCTTTCTGTGCCTGGTGTACAAACCATTAGTAGTCTCCACTACTAATTTGCCTATTCCTGATTATTTTCTTTTCCCAGTGTGGAAGTGGAAATGTACATTCGTCTGGCTTCACAGGTGGTCCCCAAATACTCTAGTCTGACTGTCTGATTTTAGAAAGGCATACAGTTTTGGTTTTTCCAATTGAATCGTGTGTACTGGAGATTACCAAAAAATAATTCAATGTCTCATCTGTGGTTTACGGTCTATGCCAAAAAGATGACTGGAAAAATTCTTAAATTCAAACAGTGGTATTTCCAGAGAAAATACTATGATATTATTCCATAGAAGTGGTTTTTATTAAGCTTTTTTAATAGCTAAACACTTTTCTTAGATGTACTTTATGTGCAGTTGATTTATGAGACTTTGCAGATTAATGCTTATGAGGAATTTTCTCTTTGAGATCTATCTATCCTTGGCTGGTACCATATTCGAGAACCTAAAAATATGTTGACTGCTGTACTTCTCTTTGATACTGCCATTTTTACATTGGGGAAGAGGGACAATTTCATATATAGTTCCTCTTTCTTTCTCCATTTAATCCTTCTTTATCAATGTTGTCCTCCCTGATGTGGTATATTGGCTTATATACGTGAATATCCTTGCCACTTCAAGACAATCCAAATCATGGTCAAAATGCAACTTTAAATATTTGAATTACTAATTTTTAAACTGAGTTTCTTTCATAAGACCTTTCTGTTGCCATGTGCTATACTGCTTTCTGCTCCCCCCTAAGTTTGCAGTCAACACATAGACAAGTGGGAGGGTAGTGGAGGAAAAAAAGATCATCTGACTCATGCAGCTAGAAATCCTATCCAACCAACTCAGCAAGAATGAGGTAATAATGCCCTGGGAATAAAAATGAAAAATAATTGTTGGGAACCAGAATCAGGAACTGTTTAATATGTATATAAATGTGTATATCATGTTCATCTGACTTTTCCACATATCCATGTAAATAAGAAGCCATTATACAGAGGAACTGCCAAAAATAAATACCAATATACTTCATGAAAGTGATTACAAAAATAGCTATTTTGCCCCAAGCCAATTTATAGCACGGGATTTTTGCTTTAAATGAAAAATGACAAAAATGTAAAGTGTTCTATATTTCATTTTTATTTACACCTGTTGATATAACCCCTCCCCCCCAAAAAGACCATATTCAATTACACAAAGCAGGTTATCAAAAATTTCTGATTTTGAATTTACTATCCAAAGCAGATAATCATAATAGTTTCACTTAAGAACTGGTCCTATAATGTATTGAAGGGGTGGTTTTTATTTTAGAATTTGTTCAATTATTATATTAGACCATTTTGATAAACTCATACTGAAATCTATAATCTTATTTCTTCCAAAATTCAGTAGCCTAGCAATATTTCATATAGTACTAATCTGAATAAATGTATGCTTGTACACAGTAGTTTCTGCTAATAATTTTACCAGTGGTTTCTGAACATTGGAATTCCACATTTTCCCCCTTTGTACTTGAACAATGAAATAATTAAATAATGTAAGGGCAAACATTTCTCAGGGCGCTGTGGATATATGTGTTTGTATGTATAAATCAGAATTTAAAAGTGCAAGGTGGTAAAGATATAAATTTGGGGTGCTAATTCCATATGTACACCCCATGGAATTATGCAATTATGTACCTGTGCAATCATGCGCATAAAACGTATGGCCATGCATAATTGTATAACATTGCATAATTTAACCCAGGCAGGTTCTGTGCTTCCACCTCTGCAGGGCTACAGGCGCTCTGGCTGGGAGCCCCATGTGGAGGCACCAAATGCAGTGGTGCATGGCTGGCCAGCTAGTGAGTGGGGAGGGGAGCTTCTGCCTGCAGGAGGGGGGAGTAGATGTGGGGGTGTGGGTTGGTGTGGGCCCCCCCACCACACACCCTGCCCCCTCATTATGTACAGCCCCTGTCCAACCCAGTGGTGTGCAACTTCATGCCTCCACGTGCGGTTTACCACCAGGGTGTTAAAAGCCCCATGTGGAGGCACAGAGCCCACCTGGCCCAATGGTTCACAGCTCCCGGTCTGCGCACCATCAGGCCAGGCTGGGTGGGCTTTGTGGCGGCACAGTAGGGGGTACTACTATGCAGAGACACCCACCGCACAGTGCCAGACCCAAAAACCTCACTTTGGGAGTCTTCCACAGGGTGCCTACAGCTGGCTTTCCCACTTCCTGGAGAACACCTGCAAGCCTGGGGTAACGTAGCCACCACCCGGGCACTGGTGTCTGTTAGGGCTCTGTGCAGCCCAGGGCACACAGACCCTGCAAGCCTTGGGGGTGGTTTGCCCATTGGTAATATTTCTGGGTGCCTCTTCCAGCCCAAAGCATCCCAAGATAACCTCAAATAGGACTGAGGGAACATAGACAAGCTCTGCTGGCCAAGCTGGGAGCAAAACGGCTTGCCTCTCATCCTTCCTCAGCAAAAAAATAAGAGTAATTAATTTTGAATCATTTTGAATTTTTCTGTGCATAATTCCGTGGGATGTAATATCAAATGTAGGAAGCAAAAGAGGAAAAAAATATTTGGCAATGAAATCTACACCAAAAGAGAAACTTTGGCTCCATTGCATTTAATCTCCTCTAGCCATACACAGCTAAAGTTCTGTTAAGGCCACAGGCAGGCGAGGTTCTTTGAGTAGATGTGATATCTTTTATTAGACCAACTGAGCAGTTGGGGAAAAATTCTTTGTAAGCTTTCAGGCGCAGTCACCTTTCTTCAGGCATAGGAAGTCTCTGCTGTTCTGAGACACCAAGGAATGAAAGAAACTAAAAGTGTGACAGGATGTCAGTGAAAATGTAAATTAGGAAATTAGGAAAACAAAAGGTAAAGCAGAGAAAGGGGGTGGGGAGAATAAGGAGGGAGAAACGCCAAAGGTGAGTAAGGGAGACTACAGTAGCAACAATCATTCAGGTTATAGTTATGACCCATTTGGTATTTTCCCATGTAACTACACCTTAGCCATTAGTCCAACATGGGTGGTGTAAGATAACTAAATATTTACTTCTGGGTGCAGTAGCTTGACTTTGTAAATGAAGTAACTGCCATAGTTCAAAGGTCCTTAAATAGCCAACTTTCTGAACTACCTGATCTGTTTCCTAACACTCAGCTAAAGCCTTTTGCTTCTCTTACGGTCATCACTCAAGGAGATTTCTGCACGCTCTGAATGTGGTCTGTAGGCTGATCTGTGGTAATTCCTGGAATTTCCACATGTTCTCAGAGCCTCGTGTCACTATGTCATGGGTGATGGCATGGGAAAGAAGCTTAGAGACTGGAGGAATCCTCAGTGTTAAAGAATTACCAGAAGTCAGTGAAGAAGTATATCTAGTCACAGAATCTGTGGTTAGCAATGCATATCAATGGCAGTTTTATGACCAAACCATCTTTTCTTTCAGTAGTTTTTGCAATTACTGCTTTGGGAATAAGACAGTAGTTTAAAAAATCAGATATGAGAAGCCAGAAAGTTTTAAATGTTAGCTTCAAAGCACAAGGCCTTACCAAGTCATACTTCCCCATGAGGAGAGGTCTCCTGATGTGGGCAGATTTTCCAAGAGAACTTAGTTTATACCAAGTCATTGGGCATTTCTACACATGCACTTTACTATCCAGTAGACTAATTTGCAGCATAGTAAAGTGTCACCATCTATACATGAGTGGCAATTAGGGTGCAGTAGACTAATTTACTGCGCCATTGGATAGTCCCATTAGACACAAGTACTATCCAATGGTGGAATATATTATCTGTGCTTAAATGCACTTATAGATGGTGACATCCAGATTAGTCTACTCCAACTCAAATTGTGCCAGGGTTTATTCTGTCACATTATTTGCACATGCAGACACACCCACCGTTCAGCAAAGCTCAATCCTAACATGTGCTCTTACTACTCTTATATCAGGGGCCTTCTATTCTGTTCTGGTCCTTTTCTTTATTAAAAGACCAGGAAACTCAGTTTCTCTGCATCAAAGTCTTCTTTCTCCCCATCCCCCCTCCCACTCTATCTCCAGGCCCATGTGCTAATCACTATAAGCCTGAGGAAAAGAATTATACTGCTGGGAAAATGGTATTAGGGTTAACTCAGTTTAGCTAGAGAGAGGGATTTAAAAAGACTGCAGTTCAGACCATATGCTGTGTTCATTTAGCTCCTGCAATTCCTCTTCATTCAGTACATGTCTCAACAAACCGGCCAGCGAATGGAACTTCCTTGACAGCTAATCTAATATCTAGATAAAGCTATACCATTTTGTAAACATGTAAAACTATGAATTCCAGCCCTGACTTTAATGCACAGTTTAGCAGATGAACAGTAGGGAGGGAAAAAAAGGGAGCTGGGGTTCAGATACAGCTAAAATGTTAAAAGGTTCAATGTCCTGGTTGAAAATACTTCCTTAGCTGATGCTATTGTGCTGCATTTTAACAGTTAAACGAGCAAGCAAACACAACAAGTTGAGGGAAGAAGACTGTCAATATTCTCACTTGTCAATTTGCTAATTTTGATAAGCCTGTATTACAGCTTTAATCATGGGCAGAAAGTCTGGGAGCATCCACCAGTGCTGTAGGAGAGGCTGCACCCCCTACTCCCATTTTCTCCCTGCACTGGGCAGGCATACCCTGCAGAAAGAGCAGCAATGGTGGACTTTTTTAAGTCCCCCAAATCAGGTAAGAATCTTCCCTCTCTCCTGCTTGGTCCCTGTTCCCTTCCAATCTGTGTTCAGCAAAATGTTCCCTCCCCTTCATCCCTCTCCTTCCCCCACCTCCCACTGCTGCTGTCCCAGGCTGTGCCAAGGGTAAGGGGCAAGGCTTCAGAGCCACTCGTGCCTGCTTCAGCTGGGAGCTGGCATTGGCTGCGGACAGTGGCAGCAGTGGTGATGGCAGCAGTGGCAGTGGTAGCACATGCGTTCCGATTCCCACACACAGGCTCCCAAGCTGGCAATGAACACACCCCAAAAGAAGGAGGGAGGAGCTATTTACCCACTGCTGCTGCTGTCCCCAGCTGAGCCTGGATCACTACAGAGCCAAACTGGAGTGATACATAAGTGGCTGTGGACGGGGGAATGGGAGAGGGGATGGGAAGTGCCATGGAGGGGAAAAGAGTGGTGGGAATTATTACTTTTTTCAGAGACTTAAATAGAAGTCCCCATCTGCTGCTCCCATGGCATCAACTGAAAAGGAGCTACAGCTGTGCCACATTCTCCCTCTGGATCTGCCCCTGGCTTTAATATCGCTTAACATAAGGCATTACAATAGGGTTAAAATTATCTCAGTAACATTATTATACAATAAGCCTAACTCTGCCTTCACTGACACCCATAAAATCGCATTGCTTACATCGTGATTTTACCCAGTAAGTCGAATTATCAAATTGCTTGTGAGGCTGAGGGAGAGGAGGGGAGAAAAGGGGAAGAAAGAGAGAAGAGAATGAATGTCTGGTACTTCAAATGCATCCAAACTTGGTAGAGATGGGCACCTGGGCAAAAGCTGCCATGTTCTTATAATGGCAATGATACTGAAACTTTAATAGAATACACAGAAGTCTGTGAACTTTTCTAGCTGTAGCTCTGGCAATCTAAGCAATGAATTAAAACACTGCATTGCACTGCTGCTGTTTGGAAAAGTAGTTATAATAGGCACGATATGTTAAGTGGGGCTAGTGAGCAAATACAGAGGCTAAAATATGTTTGAAAATGGGAAGCACAATGCTGCCAAGAATGCAGCTGTCTTCAACAAGCAACTTTGAGGGCCCTTCCATAGAACCTACCCTCCCAAGCAAAACATGATGGGGAGGCAAATTAAAATTAAGTGGGTGATAAACATTTTTGTTTACAATAACATGATTTTCTTAGTCTGACTGACAAAATTCTGCTCATTCTCATTTACTTGTATGCAACCACACAGATTCATTGTGCTTTCTTCAGTCCAGTGGAAAGTAAATGTGTAGCAGAGAACAAAATCCGCACAGCTGTAGAAATTTGACCAGAAATCTTTTGTGTTCTTCATTCCCAGAACAAGGAAAATCAAATCCACAGTGTAACATTTGTATTAATTTATCTTTCTTAAACCCCATCTTTCCCTGTTTTCTGTCCGCCT
>NW_017728993.1:42486601-42489560 GCF_001723915.1 Gavialis gangeticus | reverse complement strand
CTCATTCTCATTTACTTGTATGCAACCACACAGATTCATTGTGCTTTCTTCAGTCCAGTGGAAAGTAAATGTGTAGCAGAGAACAAAATCCGCACAGCTGTAGAAATTTGACCAGAAATCTTTTGTGTTCTTCATTCCCAGAACAAGGAAAATCAAATCCACAGTGTAACATTTGTATTAATTTATCTTTCTTAAACCCCAATCTTGACTCAAACTCAACCCGTAACTTGGTGAAGTGGAAATAGTTTTGGAAGGGGGCATCATTATCTCCTAGGTTCGACCTTTGAAAAATAGAATGATCCCATGCTGAGGATAATACACCAGGGCAAGAATATAACTAAAGGTTGGGCTGTGCTTTAATTAGCACCTATGTAGGGCAGTTTATATGGATGCAAAAAGTGCTTGCTTTGTTTAGTGTGCTGAAATATATACCTAGTAATATGCCTACCACTATGTGAGACCTTTGTGTTCACCAAGCCAGAAACAAAATCACCCCTTTATTTAAGGATTATTGAATGTTTGTTTCCTGGTTTTTAGAAATAAAACCAGCCTTTGAGCAAATACAAAACCCACGGTTAAAGGAAGTCTCACAAACCCAGTACATAAGTCCACAAGGAAATGTTTGCAGTTATTCAATGGGATTATTTTAACACATGAGAAAAAGCACGTCTTGTTTTGCTGATGAATATGACACAGATGACACATTTTTGTTTGAATAAGCTTACAAAAGGAATATGACGATGTCATTAATTTGTAAATGACATCAGCAGCTGCTCTGAAGCTTAATCAAGCATTAGTTAATATCCATTTAAAGACAAATTACTGAGGCTAAAACAGTTTCTAAAGATTGTGAATAATTCCATGACTGAACAGTTACAACTGACCAGAGTTGGGGGGAAAAAAAAAAAAACTAAGTCAAGAGTAAACTGTTTTTTATCATGTTTACACTCAGGCCTGTTTACATCAGTCTGGCAGTGTAACATGATCTTAAAGTCTGTACAAATACACTTTACACCGCGCTGTAACCCCAATATGAGATGAAGAATTATGGCTAGGTACAAAAAGCCTGAAGCAGAATCAAGCTAAGTTATGTGGTTTTCTGTAAGCGGCATCGTTTAGATCAGTAGTGAACAGAACATACATTTGCCCTTTGATTGGGGTGGGGAATATTAGACCGCGTTCCATCATTTTAAACCAGTCTTTGTGAGCCGAACTTCTGTTCTGTTATGGGTATAGGCCTGTTTTGTGTGCCGAACTTTTGTTCTGTTGGGTGTATAGACCAGTTTCCAATCACTTATACTGGTAAAAGTATAATGTCTGTATCTGGCCTGAGTGGTACATGGGTATAGAGTAACTACTATTCCAGAAGAGACTGAAAAGGCTAGGACTTACTTTTGGAAAGGAGTAGGCTGAGGGGAGATAAAGACAAAAGTCTATATAATCATGAAGGACAGAAATAAAGGGTGCGAACAGAACTGCAGCTCCCAGCTGTAACTCAGAACATGTTCTGCAAAGCATTTTGAGTTACAACATTACCTCAGACCAAACAGAAGTTCACTGCTGGTTCCAGGGGGAGGGCAATCCAGCTGCTGCTGGGATCCTGCACCCAGGTTCCCGTAGCAATGGCCAGGACTCTAAGCCAGTGCTCGGTTTTTAGAACAAGCGGGGAGAAAGGCAGCGGAGGGAGCTCATTCTTGGGGCTCCCCAGCTGGTGCTGAAGGGTGGGGTGGGGTGGGAGAATTGGAGCCCTCCCCTCCCACCTCAGGGATGCTCCAATACCCCTGCCCTACCCTCCGGGGGGCGGGGGCTGAGAAACCCCCAAACTGAACTACCTCTGCTCCCTATCTTTTCTCCCTTTCTGAAAACAGCGGCAGGCTGTGAGCTCTGTAGACCCAAGTTACAGAAAATGCTACATTTTGAAATGTCTTTATTTGATACCTCATGCAATGAGGGGTCAGATTTTCACTCGATTGGCCATTTATTAATCTGTCTGCAGCAGTGCACTTGTGTTTGGTCATGGCTATAAACTACTTTCTGTGGCCAGATTGGGTGAAAATTGTCACTCCTATCTGCACCCCTAAAGTGAGTAGGGAACTGTTATTCACCACGTCCTAAAATAAAAGAAGTACTGGACATCCACTGAAAGTATAAGGAGTTGGGTTTATATCAAACAAGAAGTACTTTTTATATAAAGGATAGTTAACTTGAGGAATTCATTGTGGAGGGGAGGTTGTGGAAGCAGACAGTATAAACAAGTTCAAAAAGGGATTTGAAAAATTCATGGAGGACAGGTCCATTGGGAGCTATTCAACAGAACCATCAGGGCTGCATCCTCTGACTTTTCTAAACCAATGACAGTTAGAAGCTAGGGAGAGTATGACAGGGGATGGACCACTTTAGACATGCCCTGCTCATTTACTCTCCCTCTAAAGCATCATTTGCCACTGTCGGAGGCAGGATACTAAGTGGATCATTGGTCTGACTTAGTAAGACACTTCTCATGTTCTGTTGGTGCAAAGCTGGTACACCTTGTTCTGCACCACTCCTCCTCCTCGCTCCCAGCATAGGTAATGTATCAGGAAATGAGTGGAAACTGGGAGGAGGTCTGTTTGAGGTGCATGTGTTGTTACCTCTCAACTCCGTGTTGCTGGGGAGCCCTGACACAAGACACAGCCTGATTCACGGAGAATCCTCCCCTCCCCCCTGCTACCTGAACAAGAACTGATTACGGAAGACAATGAAGATGCAGTGGGAGACACACCTAAAGCCCTCCAGATAAGGGTGACAAGAATGAAACAACTGCCCTAGGTCTCATTTGCATGCAAGATGGAACCAGATGACAACTCGTTTACATGGAAGATGGAGAAGAGAACACCTGAAGCAAAGACCACAGTGAATTCTGGGACCAGAGAAGCAGAGGAGCACTGCATGATGGGGAATCTGTGTTCCAAATGCTAAT
>NW_017728993.1:42477966-42485820 GCF_001723915.1 Gavialis gangeticus | reverse complement strand
CCTGCATGCTTGCGTCTGACTGCATTTTATTGTTACCTTAATGAACTGATTCCTGGCATATGAGGGCGTCAGCCTGTCCATGGTGATCAACCTGGCCGGGTCAGGCGTGTCACATTAATCTGTGTTTGTGTGTATGACTGATTTGGTGACTGGAGGAACCCAGCCCCATTGAAACTGAGTCCTGCAAGATAGCTCCATTATGGGTGAAGACATGCAGAAGGGAGAGATACAGCTCCGTATAGAAACACAAGTAACACAAGCAGCACATTGATAGAATTACAAAGACCCTAGAAACGCATTCCTGATAAATGAGCACACCCCAAAGTGATGGGCAAATGTAGTAACAGTGTCCTGGTGACAGGTGACCCACTGGAAGCTGTTTCAATTGGCAGTTTTGAGCAATGTTAAGCTCCATGCTTTAAAAAGTCCAAACAAATTACTTTACTTACATGTCTTTGCAACAGCTTAGATTATTAAAATAAAATTAATTTTATATACCTAATTTAAATTTAATTCATACTGATGCAGGCAACAATATTGACTAGTTCAGAGGTGCACAGTCTGGAAGCTTGTAAACTGGCAGCAAACCAGACAGGTTTTTAATTGCCCTGTTAGAAATTCCTTGAAACAGATACACTCCACGAAAATATTTTGGTGTTAACAAATCAGCTTCTTCTGGTGAAAATTGGTTATGCTGGAAAATCCCCAACCAGGTCAAATCATCAGCTTCTCATGACAAATTACACCCTTAAATGGCAAAAATACCACTAGAACAGGTGATCTCACAAGATTTCTACCCATTCCAGCTATATCTAAACTGATTTCAGAAAACAGGACTAATCAAGTTGTGGAGTTCACCTGGAACCAAAGCTGCAAAGACACATTCAGATCTAGAGAGCTGAAGGGGTATCTCACATCCTCTCTTAGCCCCACCACTCCCCCAACCCCAGGAACTCTGGTAATCCATAACAGGGATCCTAATTCAAACTCATCATTTCTATTAAGGGTGTTAAAAATGTGTGTTCTCACTAAACCCATTGAAAGGCAAGCTTATAGAAATCAAAGAACTTACATAAAAGGTGGAAGTATGCCCATTTGTTAATCTTTAAATTTAAGCACATTTGCAATTTTCCCTGGTCTTAACACTTTTTTTCAAAACAGTGCTTAGTCACATTCCTAGACTTCTATGCAGCTGGACAACGGGACTTTTTTGTGGATATGCTTCTCATCACATAATGTTCCAGTCTCTACAAGGTAGCTTTCATTATTATAAAACTCAGTACATTTTTTGGCTATGATCTGACTTGATGGCCTACAGATGTGCAACAAGAAAACTGCTTTGCTCATCCCCTCACAGAATACCAGATGGTCTCAAACCACAATATATGAGTATCACAATTTATGTGCTTAGTCATTTGGTATTATAAATAGACTAATTCTTACTAAAAATATGTTTGACAAATATTTACCCACTCATTTCACAGGACAATCCTGTCTCTTGCAAAAACGAACTGTTTGAATATATTTTTAGTTAGTTAACTGATAGTTAACTGATAGTTAGGAGACAATTTAAGTATAAAGTATCTGTTCGTGGCAGAAATATTTTTAAAGATACTTTCCTTTGAGGATATTTGGATTTTTTTTCTCATTGCAGGTGTGAACCATTACTCTTAACCCTCACATGAGAGCCCAAAGACTTGGGCCTTATATTTATTGGGTGGTGATGAGAAGCAGGAGGGAGATGGGGTTTGGAGATGCAAGTAAAAATTATATAAACCCAAACAATTGCTTTGTATAATTTGCCTTGTAAGACTGCTGAGTCATAAAATTACATGGGCTGCACTTACTCTTCATTGTGAGAATCTCTTGACTATAATTATTCATGCTTGCAAAGAACAAACTTTAAGGATATGTTGCCTGAGGCTTCTGTTGGGAGCATTTCTTAAAGCAAAGTGTTTCATGCTGTTCTCCTTAGGGCTAATATATCTGTTTCCTTTATTTTTCTTAGGGTGCCAAAAAAGAAAACCAAGAGATGATACACTGTCTTAGGAGCTGATCCAAAGTTAATTGAAGAAGTAGAAAAAAGGACTCCCACTAACTTCAATGTGATTTGGACCAAGCCCTATGACAGAAGCTATCATTTTTTAACTCTGAATCACATGGCTCCTTTGCTCTTCTCTAAAAAACTGTGAACGAGACATGGGTCCACACCAAAATCTGAGTTCCAAATTCCCCACGTACTTTGAGGCTGTGAGTGAAAAGCCCCCATATCTCAGCTAAACATCTGAAACCCATGATTCAAACACTGTGAGTGCTAAGAAAATTAATACCTATGTGTTTGGGATTCCTATGTGTATAGCTGCTCAGAACAAATCCCCATAACTACAGACAGTCATTTTTTTTCCACCAAACAATGGGGTTTCACCAATTTTTTAAAATGAAAGAATTGTGTTTTTTTAAATAGAATTTATCCAAAAAACTGATTTCAGTTGTGAAAAACTGAAAATTTTCATTATAAAAATGGAATATTTTTGTTTTCAGATTTGGTTTTGTATATTAAAATTAAAATAATGTAGAAACATTGACTTCTATGAGAAAAAATAATTTCCTGGCCAGTTCTATATATAACTAAGTTTCTATACAAATTGGGGGAATGTTTAAATCTTAGTATGAATTTTGTGGCTTTCACTACTGTCTGCTATGAATAAAATAAAATGTTTGAGATACTAATTAGATATTGCTGTACTACAAAGGCTAGATAAAATAATATCTATCTTGAGAAAACATAGTATTTCTTAATCTATTTTTTTCATTCTATATTTCAGAAAATAAGTCAGTAGACTGTACTTTTTGGGCCTCATAGATTTGACTCACATACTAGATCAGTACCTTTGATGAAAAATCACTCTATGTGCTAATAGTTTCTTTCTATGACACACATAACTAGTTTGAAACTCCTTATAAGGCAGTCACACTGGTTTGCTTGGAGCAAATGCTAATCAGATTTGTTTGGCTTCAATTAAAAAAAATAAAATGAAGTGTTATTCCAAGACCTGCAAATTTCTAATGGAAAAGGGACTTTGCAGACATTTAAATGATTTGGGATTTGAAAGCAGGTGTACTAAGCAGAAAAAGCTAGCTGCAGTCTCTTGTGATACAAGTCACTGTCTTTTCAGTTACCTGCAGCCCCACAGCTCTCTCACCCTTGCAGCCCCACTGGCTCCCAAGCCTTCTGCCAGCCCCCATGCTGGCACCTGGGGGAACCTCAAGCTCCCCCTGGCTGGTGCATGAAGGCAGAGCAGGGCAGGAGCAGCCCTGGACTAGGCTGCTGCTGTTGGGAGCAAATCTGCACCCAACAGGGGGCATGTGTAGATATGCTCTAGGGAAGGCTTACTGTGCAATATTTTACTAAGCAGTGGCCGTATCTGCATGAGATGCTGACTGCACAGTAGCTCATTCGTACATTCATAGACATTAGGGCTGGAAGGGACCTCGGAAGATCATTGAGTCCAGCCCCCTGCCCCAGGGGCAGGAAGTCATCAGGGATCACAGGATCCCAGCAAGATAAACGTCCAAATGTCTCTTGAAGGCATTCAAAGTAGGTGCTTGAACCACCTCCAGCGGCAGTCTATTCCAAACCTTAGGGGCTCAGACAGTAAAGAAGTTCTTCCTTATGTCCAGCCTGAAATGGTCATGGAGGAGTTTGTGATCATTCGACCTTGTCATCCCTTGGGGCACTCTGGTGAACAGATGTTCCCCCAGATCCTGGTGAGCACCCCTGATAAACTTATAGGTGGCCACCAGATCACCCTTGAGTCTGCGCTTTCCCAGGCTGAACAATCCCATGGCTCTTAGCCTCTCTTCATAAGGTCTGTTTTCCTGACCTCTGATCATGTGTGTGGCTCTCCTCTGGACTCTCTCGAGCTTCTCCACATCCTTTTTGAATTGTGCAGCCCAAAACCAGATGCAGTACTCCAGCTGCGGCCTCACCAGGGCCGAGTACAATGAGGGAATGATGTCCTGGGATTTGCTTGAGAAGCATCTATGGATGCAAGCCAGCATTTTGGTTGCTTTACTAGCTGCAGCATCACATTGAAGGCTCATGTTCATCTTGTGGTCAATCATGACCCCCAAGTCCCTTTCATCCATAGTGGTAGCCAGCGTAGCACTGCCAAGCCTATAAGCATGCTGCAGGTTTTTCCTCCCAAGGTGGAGAACATTGCATTTTTCGGTGTTGAACACCATCACGTTCTCATCCTCCCATCTCCTGAGCCTGTCAAGATCTGCCTGGATCACCCTCCTGGTCCTCAGGTGTGGATGCTTTACCCCAGAGTTTGGTGTTGTTGGCGAACTTGGCCAGTCCGCTCCTGACACCAATGTCCACATCATTAATGAAGATGTTCAATAGTATAGGCCCTAGGACAGAACCTTGAGGAATCCCACTGGTCACCATGCACCACAATGATTGACTTCCACCACCCTCTGGGTCCAACCACAGAGCCAATTCCCCAGCCGGTGGATCATGGTGAGGCCGAGGCCACGGTTAGCCAGTTTTGCTAAGAGGTGATCATGAGATACCAGATCGAAGGCTTTTTTTAAAGTCAAGAATATGACATGAATCTCTTCTCCCTTGTCCAGGTGATAGGTCACCTGGTCATAAAAGGAAATGAGATTGGTCAAGGAAGACCTGCCTGCAACAAACCCGTGCTGGCTATCCCTCAGGATGTTGCCATTGACCAGTCTGTTAAGAATGGCCTCTTTGATAATCTTTTCTAAGACCTTCCCTGGGATAGAGGTCAGGCTGATGGGCCTGTAGCTTGCCAGATCCACATTCCTCTCTTTCTTGAAGATAGGCACCACATTGGCCTTCTTCGAGTCTTTGGGTACTGCACCAGAGCACCAGGAGCTCTCGAAGATCCATGCCAGGGGCTGAGCTATGATGCTAGCCAGCCCCTTGAGTACCCTGGGGTGTAAACTGTCAAGGCCAGCTGACTTGAAGGTGTCCAGCCTCTCAGGGTGTTCCTTCATGAGGTCAGCTTTGATGGAGGGCAAGGAATCTCCCTCACCTGGACCTCCCTGTCCCATAAAGGGCAGGGGCATCCCATGGGACTGGTGAAAGACCGACACAAAGTACCCATTTAGCAAGTTGGCTTTTTCCTGGGTGTCAGTTGTCCCATCTGGTTTAGCAGGGCTCCAATGTTGCCCTTGCTTTTCCTCCGGCTCCTCACATATCTAAAAATTATTACTAAAAATCATTACTAGTGTGCAGTAGCGTAGTGTGGCACAAAGCATGATGAGACACTACTGCGCAGCAGTAACAAGCTACTGCACAGTCAAAAATCAAAAATCTGTTCTGGGACACTGCTGTACAGTAACTCTGGTTACTGCACAGTCATTTAGTACCTGTGTATGCAAGTACTAAATGAGCGCATAGTAACCACTGTGCAGTCAGTGCCGCATATAGATGTGACCAGTAAAGCCTAATGTGCATTAATAGCACGTGTATATATGACCACTGAATTGCAGATCATCCAGAAGTAAAGCTTTGGCTTTTTCAGAATTTAAAATGTGTCAGTAAGCTTTCAGAAATATGCCCTTTGTCTCCTTAAGAAAATTAAAACTTGATTCTCCCTCTCACTCTTGCTGGTTACTCTTTTACTCCCCAGGCTTATTTGCCACAGAGTAAGACACTGCTCTAAATGAATACAGATAGTAGAACTGACTATTACATTCTGGAAGAGACAAAGATGTATATACATACAGCTGTATATACTGTATACATCTGTATACAAAGATGTACATACATGTCTCCATATGCAGAGAGACAAAGATGTATATACATACAGATTTTAGCTATATGGATTGAAAAATTCAGAAAGGCCATGCCAAATAGCACAAAGGCCTTCACTGCAATTCCCTGAAAGGTCAGCTTTTGCCAATCATGTTGCTTTGGGCATTGCTAACCATTTCTTGGGAGCCTAGGTGTTGTGGTAACACAAGTAATAAAAAATAATAATGATGACTTACTTTGGGTTTGTCTGTCAAATCTAGGTTTAAAAAACAGAATGAAATTTAACATGGTAGCAATTTGATTCATGGGTTTATTTTTATTTTGCAAAAATATTAATTAATAAGAGATGTAATTCTGAGACTGGATTTAGGCTTCACAAAAAAGGTAAATTATTTTTTGGCAAAGATATCCCTTTTTAAGGAGCTAAACTAAACTAATAAAGATCAGTGCATGTTCTGGAATGTTGCCTCATTCAGGCTGATGTAGTAGTGTAAAGATGGGTGTGCAAGTGGAGAGTGAGCCCCAGGCATAGCTTGGCAGCACATACTTGAAGGGAGCTGGCTGTGGGAGGCGCCACCTCACCCTCCATTCCATCTTTTCCCTGCACTTTCCCTGCTCCAGCTCCAGCTCCAGATCCAGATCCAGCAGTGGGAAGAGCAGAGAAGTGGCAGCAGTGTGCAATGGCGAAGCAGCTTGAGTTTTGCTAATGTGGCAGGGGAGATATCACCCCATCTTTTGCCACCAAAAATCAGTGTTCATGGCAAAAAAGCGGGTATCATTTTCCAACCACATAGCAGCAAACCTCTAGCCACTCCTCCACTAGTTGCCACCGCTGCCCCTCTGCCTTCCCCACTGCTGCAGCTGTGCAGAAAGGGTGCAGGGTGTGGAAGGACACAGTACCTCCAGGGTGCAATAATAACTTGATTTTTGCACACCAGCAGCCTTGATTTCTCCTACAGCTACTTGTTACGCTGCTCAATGGTATTCTTTATGAAGACATCACATTTGAAAGGTAATATTTCAGCAATTTCAGATCTAGAAATACTAATCAGCTAATGTTGGGATGATATACTGGAAAACAGTGATGTGCAGGAAACAGTATAATACACTACATACCTTACATTACTACCTCAGCTTTAAAAACCAGGAGAATTGCTTTTTAAATTTCCCTAATCTGCACTGATGTTCTTGAAGGTGTTATGCCTGAAAATGTGGTGACCAGAAAAAAGTGATAGATGTGGCAGGGACTTCCTTTAATTCACCTGAAGCAACTGCTCTCAAATAACTTCAGTATGAATCTTGACAGCAATTATACGTTGCATGTACAAAAAAATCTGAGATTTCTTCTAAACGACTAAATTAATTAGCTCTGGTCAAGTGGCAGGTGTAGACTTATGACTGCATTGACCTTTTGGTGACCCTGTGGCCTGCAGATAGTGAAAAGTAGTGGGCTGTGTGGAAAAACCAGAGTTGTGTGTGCAATCAAAATATAAAAGGATCCTTCACCTCAGAGTGTCTGTGTGTGTGTGTTGTGTGTGAGCGAGTGCTTGAGAGAGATCCTCCATGTGTGCCTGTGAGGTAAGAAAATGGAGTGGCCTGAAGGGTAGTTTATTGTAAGCCTGAAGTTACCTGATGCTGTTAAGAGCTTGGTTGACTTACTTGCATCCTAGAAGGCCACATCATAGACACACTGTGCCAGGAGACTGCGGGAGCATAGTCCTGAATTGTCCTTCCTTGCGTGACGGGCCGGCTGGCAGTGACCTGGCCCAGGGGTTTGGAAAGGGCAAAAAATGATTGGAGGACTTGGGATTCCCTTTCCACACCAATCAGGCCCCAGAGACATACCCCCCCCCCACCATGTCCCCTGATTGGCCCCTTGGGTCACCTGGAGGGGGATAAAAGGGGCAGCATGGGCTGACTCAGGAGAGACCAGTGAGGGGGCAACAAGGAAGGAGCTTTACAGAGCTGAGCCACTGGGGTAGGAGCAGTGCCCCAGAAGAGCCTGAAAGAGCAGGACCTGTGGGCAGCAGTGGGACCCTCAGCAGCGCGGCCAGAAGGTGAGG
>NW_017728993.1:42460966-42472966 GCF_001723915.1 Gavialis gangeticus | reverse complement strand
CGGGAGAGGCTCCCCCGCACCAGCAAGGACCTGAGAGGTTCCCAGCTCTGCTTTCAGCTCCTCCAATCAAAGGCCAGGCAGCTCGACGTGACGCCAGGGCTCCGGGAAGGTCAAGACCCCTAGCAGGCTGGAGCAGTGCTACCAGTGGGAGCTGTGTGGCAGCATTCCTGCTTAACATGTGGAAGATCTGGGTTGAAGTCCCAGCTAGGGTGACTTGGGGTGAATGAGCTAACAAGAAGTAAATCTTCTTGCAGTGGAAAGGGGCCATTGTGTTTTCCCCCCTCCAGGAACCAAGGCCCTATATTTCCTTGTCATTTAACATTTTGCATTTTGTGCCTTTTTTATATTTCACTAACCCATATTGTTTGTTTTATATTTTGTTAACCCTGTTTTTTGTCAATGATTGTAAGTGTCTAACCTTTGTTGAATCCTGCCCCCTTGGGGCATTGTAGTGTCCACTATACCCTCTGACTTACACCTGTTACGTTCCCAGTATTAAAAGGTATGTGGTTAAGTCCCCATTGCTGGTCTGGCTCTGCTGTATAGGGGAGGAGAGTCCCTACCCCTCCCACAGTGCTTGTGCACCTGCTTTGATCCCTTCAATTGGAGAGGGGGTACCTCTTGGAGTACTGCCCAGGTTACACTTGTCCTCAGTTGCACTGACTTGCAGTCTCCAGAAGTAAATATAAACCCTCCTTCCCTTTCATTGTTATACGTTAGTAAGTCTTGTACGTACCACCACTCTCTGGGTGCAGCCCTTTAGCCAATTTGCGAACCATCTGACAGTGTAGGCCTCAATGCCACAGTTGCCTAGCTTTTGGCATTGATGCCTACACAGTCAGATGGGTCGCAAATTGGCTGAGAGGCCACAACCAGAGAGTGGTGGTGGACGGGTCATTTTCAACCTGGAGGGAAGTGGGCAGTGGACTCCCCCAGGGCTCAGTCCTCAGGCCTGCACTGTTCAATTTCTTTATCAGTGACTTGGACAAGGTGGTGAAAAGCACCTTGTTCAAATTTGTTGATGACAAGATTTGGGGCGAGGTGGGCATGCTAGAAGGGAGAGACAGGATACAGCTGAACCCAGACAGGTTACAGGGGTGGGAAAATGAGACTAGGAGGGGATTCAATACTGACAAGTACACTTGGGCAGTAAGAACCAGCAGCATACCTACAGGCTGGGGAACTCCCTTCTCAAGAGCACAATGGCAGAAAGAGATCTTGGAGTCATCACCAATTCCAAAATGAACATGGTCTGCCAATGTGAGGACGTGGTCAGTAAGGCCAACCACACCTTGTCATGCATCCACAGATGCATCACAAGCAGGGCCAAGGAGGTGATCCTATGTGACACTGGTCAGGCCACAGCTGGAGTACTGCATCCAATTCTGGGTGCCGCACTTCAGGAGGGATGTGGCCAGCATCAAGAGGGTCCAGACGAGGGCCACTCACATGATCTGGGGACTGCAGGGACCCTATGAGGCGAGGCTATGGGACCTGAACCTGTTCAGCCTTCACAAGAGAAGGCTGAGAGGGAATCTGGTGGCTGTCTACAAACTTACCAGGGGGGACCAGTGGAGAATGGGAGATGCTGTTCCCCGAGCACCTCCTGGAGTAACGCGGAATAACGGCCATAAGTTGTTTGAGAGTAGATTTAGGCTGGACATTAGAAGATGCTACTTCACTGTCAGGGTGGCTAGAATCTGGAACCAACTTCCAAGGTAAGTGGTGCTGGCTCCTACCTTGGGAGTCTTTAAGAGGGGGCTTGATAATCACCTAGCTGGGGTTATATGAGCCCAGTATTCTCTCCTGCCCAGGGCAGGGGGTCGGACTTGAAGATCTACTTAGGTCCCTTCTGACCCTAAAGCTATGAATCTATGAATCTATCTCTTTATTATAGTGTAAATAATAGGAATTATAGAACTGTTTTATCATAGTAAGTTGTTCATATAGTGTAATAGAGTTCATAGATTTTTCCAGCCATGTTGTGCTTAATAAGCTGCTAGTGTTCATTTCAGTTTTAATTCATGTCTGAAAAGATTGTTCTCGAATTACATTTGGTTTCCTTGCACAGCGGTCCAAGTATTGAGTTGATAGATGCTGGAGCTTGGACTGCGCTTATTTGCCTTTGGTCACCGAATTACTAATTGGCTGATGACCTTATTTGCCTAAATCATAATTTCCCGCCAACATAGGCACACCCTAGTGAGTGACACAGACCCTGAAAGGAAGCTAGAAAAGCAGGAAACTACTCTTGTTATGACAGTAATTTATTTTAATGTGAATAATCTTTTCTGTAACTGTATTTTAACACCTGAGCAACTGCCATGCTAGTAACTTGCAAAATAAATGGGAATCCAGTATCAGACAAGAACAGTGGAAAAAGGAAATCTGGGTTTGAAATGTGGCATTATGCCATACAGATGAAACATATGAATGAATTAGAGCCAAATAAAAATTCCAACAAAAGTACAAGAACTTGGAAGAAAATAATTATTGGGATTTTCCTATGCATCCCATGGGAAACAATATAAAAAGAAGGAAATGCTTTAAAAAAACTCCACAAATTTCTGATCATAGTTACAACTGTCTGAATACAGAGTAATTCCACAGTCATTCCAACTGAATAAATTCCCCTTTTAAACCAGAATAAACAAGATTAGAAGATGGTCCAATAATTTTATTTAGATTTATTTATAAACAAAAATGAACAGAACTATGTGTGTTTTGTTCTTAGAGGGTTAGTAACCGAAATTTAAACCACCTTTCCACTTCTTTTTTATAAGGAATTTATTCCAATGTAAGTATTTGCCAAAAGGGCTAAGTACAGACAATCAAAAAGCCCAAGGCTGAATAGAATCGGTCTTTGCAAGTTTTAGTCTAAGCTGCAAAGATTGAACAAATAAGTAAATACAGCCACATGCCTGCAGTGGCTCAAGCCAGCAGCCAGGGGATGCTAGACCACGGCTCTCTGGCAGTAGCCAGCATGGGCTGTGTCTTTGCTTCCTCTTCCTGCTGCCCCCAAGATCTCTGGGATTTGCAGTCCAGAATCACAACAGCAGGACTCTGCAGGGTTGCACATCACTTCCTCTTCCTGCTAGCAGGTGCCTCTGGGATTTGTAGTCCATGGTCTCAGCCAGCAATAAGTAAGCAGGGCACAGCAGGGCAGCTCCATACTCATGGAAAGGGAAGTTTAACTTGCACCCAGAAGGAGTTCGCCTAGGGAGGCCAGTGAGCCAGCCAGTGGGCCAGCCCTCAGAGCAGTGGGGCAGGGCCAGCCCTGCTCTCTGGAGCAGACAGCACAGCCCAGCTCAGGGCTGTAAAATGCTGAGATGCTAGGAAATTCTGACTTGACTTGATCCAGGAAGGGGTCTGGGACAAAAGTTTCATAAACCAGTTTGACCTCAATCAGTTAAGTCTGATACTACATTCAACCAGATTTATCTTAAACCAGTTTCAGCCATTTTGAAACTGGTTTATGTGCACTGAACTTCTATTCAGTTACAGGTTTAAACCAGCTTCTGATCACGTAAACCATTTTATGTGTAACTTCTGTCCCTAGCCAAGGTATTAAACCAAGATCTCATCTTTGGATGATATTTTTCTTCTAATGATTTGCAACAGCTTACATGGCTACAATTAATACATGAAATTTGAATTTATTGTTGGTTATACATTTTTTTAAGTACTAATACCAAAGTGCAAGCCAAAGAGATGATGCTCTGGAAGGGAGGTGGCTCTGGTCCCCAACCCTAATGACATTTTTGCACCTTACATTTAATATTCATTGGATTGCTTTCTGCTCCACTGACACAGGAACAAGGTGTAGGTCCATAATGCAGGAGCCCCTTCCCTTCCAGGGCAGCAAACACCTTTAATTTGTTCTTTTTGCTTTAGCATCCCCCTACCTCCCTTCCCCTCAGCTGCCTGGTGGGTTGGCTTCAAAAGGACTGGAGAGAGCTTTGGGTCAAAGCAGTGTACTAGAAACTAGGAGATGCAGGTTCAGACAGTCCTTGGATGAGGAGGCCCTGGAAGCTAGATCTCATGCTTCCCTAACCATTAGGTTACTGAGATGAAAGGCAGGAGGGACTATCTCCTCCTCCAGCAACAAAACCCATTGTTTCTTCTGCAACTAAAATTTAAGTACTAACCTGGGGTTATGCTTGTACTTGGGTGATTCAATTCCACCACAGCTGCCTACACAACCAGAGCGCAGCCTTCTAAATGTGCTCAGAAGGGAAGCGCATAGTGATTTCAGCTATATAATCCTTTAGCAAGTCTGTAGCCAAGGGGGCAGCTGTGATAGCCGCTGCCCAACCCTTCCCTTGAATCAAGCCTATCCTGGGTCCCCTCAGTCACAGTCCTGTGCCCCAAGCCAGCAGGCCCTCTCAGCCTGTCTGTACCTGTGCTGAGCACCTGTCACCTTAAGGGCTCTATGCATAGCTCCATACCTCCCTTACACCGTACCCAAGCCTCACGGGTGTTCTCTCTCTATGATATTGTCTATTCACACACACAGCCCCCTTGGGCCTTCAGATCCCCTGGTCTCTTGCACAGTCTCCTCCTGGACTCCTGGGCCTCAAGGCCTGCATGCAGCCCCTTCTCTGGGCTCCTGGACCCCTGGTACCACACACGACCCCTTGTCTAGGCTCCTGGACCCCTGGTCCTGCACACAGCCCCCTCTCTAGGATCCCAGACCCTGGTCTTGCACACTGCTCCTTCTCTGAGCTCAGGGACCCTCCGGTCCGGCTTAGCCCTTCTCTGGACACCAGGACCCTCTGTGGAGTCCAAATAAAACAAAGGCCACTTGTCTGTAAAAACTTAGTCCTTCTCTTCCCAAGGGCCTTGCCTCTGCTCCCAGGCCTACAGAGTTGGCTATATAAGTTCCAGTCCTTTCAGGAGCCCTGATGCCCAGAGCTCCTCATCCTGTGGCTGCCAGGGAGAGACTGCCTGACTGGCTCAGGCTCTGGTCTTATATAGCTCTAGCCTGAGCCCTCTTCCAGACAGGTCAGCCTTTCATTAGCTTCTGTACCATTGGCAAGCAGCCTCATAAGCTGCCAGCTCCTTTAAAGGAGCAGGCACACCCAACTGCCCTGCTACAAATCCAAATAGTTCATAAGTGCAAAAAATTGCAGTACTCCAGTGCCTCTTAAGCAGACAAAGGTGATAAAGGAGTTAACTTTAATGCAATCGTTCCCAACCATTTTGGACTCAGGGCACACAACATTGGACCCTCCATAAACTTTTTTGAATTGGGTAGCACCCCATTGCAAACACTTGTGTATATATTATGATGTTTATCTCCTTACAGAGAGACTAGGCAATGGGAAGTGGGGGAATCAGCCAGGCAGGGACAAGCCTGAGCCTGTACTTACCTACTTATCTCCTCCCTGGTTGAGAATCCCTGCCAATGTCTTCTTTCATCAGTTCTGAAGTATCATGATTTTTCTTTACTCTGACTATATAGGTCATTCACTATCTTTATATCCATTTCAGGACTTGTCTATTACAGATAAATCCCTGTAAGCATTATTAAAATAATCTTGATCCATTCAAGTTTTATTCCAGGATTCAAATCTTTCCTCATATGCCTACTTCCCAACATCTTTATTGCTAGGAGAACCATTCAAAAGATAAAGAGATAATGCCAAATTCATATCACCGAACCATACTTGATTAACTCCACTGCAGCATTGTTTAATCATTTTCTAATGATGCCCCTACAGTTGGAAAAATCCAATCAATATTTGATAGTCATTATTTTAATTTGGGCTTTAAATCCTCTCTCTTTTCTCATTGATAAAGGTCTCTTATTTTGCAATCTCTCTTGGGTTGCTTTTGACTAATCACTTTTGAGCTAGTTGGATCTTGCCTGGCTTTATATGCATGTTTAAAATGTATTCTAATATTTTGTATAGATTCTCAGATCTTTGTTTTAGCTATTGCCGACAGCATGAAGGAGGTTATCTGATATTTCCCATAATTAAACCATGCTGTCAGCTGCTCCTAACCTTGCCAAACTTTAACCATCCTAACACATGTAATGACACATATTTGTTTTAGAGCATTTCAATCCAAACAATTACACTATTTCTGAGAAAAAGGCTAAGGAAAAATACATTTTGCTCAAAAATAATTCTGACAGTCTTTTCTTTGGAAAATCCTATTCCTTCTCTGCTTTTAGAAGTGAGGACATGAAATTTGGAAGGGAGATGTTTCCAGGATGTTGCTTTTGCTGTGAAAACCACCCTGATTTTGCTGAGCTGTGCCATTTACACACCCTGAGAAGAGGTTTTTTGGATTGTGTTGTTCTCTTGGGGGTTACATGAAGAGTAGAGGGTTGTCGCAGGGGGATGGCACAATATGGCCCCAAAGGGGAAAAAGGGTGTCCCGGGACCCGAAATAAAGCGGGGGAGAGAGAGAAGGGAAGAAAGAAAACAACGGGTTCCTTACTGGCAGCCAACAACACGGGAACGGCAGAAGCGGCAGCGGGACCCACGCGGCTGATTAGCCACGTCTTTTTAAAACTGCGGCCAGCTGCGATCAATAATGATCAGAGCCGGCGTGGGACAATAAAGGATGCCCCGAGGGAAGAAGCAGGGGAGGAGAGCTGGAGACCAGCCAAGAGGGGAGCCAAGCCTGGCACCTTGTCCAGAGGTGAGGGAGAGACCAGCAGCCGTCTGCGAGGCTGGAACACATCCCCCAGCTGTGGGACGGAGAGTGGTGAGGGAAAAGCGGCGGATGCCCAGGTTTGCGGTAGTGGAGCCAGGCACAAGGGTCTGGGGACAGAGTCCGGGGCTGAGAGAAACCCCGAAGAGAGGGGGACGGAGGAAGACCCGGCAGGTCCGGTGGAAGCGGCATGGGTCAGGAGGTTACCCCAGAGCCCATCCCAGCAGGGAATCATTACTCGAGCAGCGGGAGGGACTGCAGAGTCCAGGATCCAGCCAGGTGGGACCACTCGGCGAGGGACCGAGTGAAGAGGGGAACCAGAGTGCCAAGGAACAGTCCTGAGGGATTGTTAAGAAAACACAGCACCCAGCCAGAGGGGTGCTGCAGGAGAAATTAAGCAAGGAGAGGGTTCTCTCCAGACAGAGGGTCCAGCCTTTGATTTTGTAAGCCAGAGAGACTTACAGGCATTGTTTATCTTTTGGGAGTTTTGGGCGGAGTAGCCCACAGCCGGAGGTCCAGGAGGGGAACCTCAGAAAGATTCTTGACCCACAGAGTCTAGAGTCAAGCCAAACCGGCGGAGTCACCACCATATATCTCTTGGCACCGCAAGGTGAGGGACGGGACCCAGGAATCGTAAGCAACTCGGCGTGGCTGGGTCTAAGGGCGAGGTGTTGGGGAGGGCGGAGCCTCACAGAAGACCAGCGCCCCTCAGGGTCCCAACCCTGGATAAGTTGAAGTAGTCGGCCTCTCCACTGAAGGTTCCAGCAAAGTCATGGCAGGAGAGATAGGGGCGGAGACTACCGTTAAGATCACATCCGGAATAGACCATTCCAGGGACGAAGCGGCCAGCAGGCCCATATGCCAGAGGCCGAGCAGCGCGAGACCTCATGCTTGAGGCCTGCCGGTTGCAAGGGTGTTGTATTTCCATAGGTCTGGTATCTGGGTTCTTGGGAACTTCTGCTTCCAGCATATAGCTATTAGAATGTCTCCAGAGAGAAAGTTCACCTTCTCTATGATTAGGCACAGTCTATTCCTCAGTAGCACCATTTCCAGAGAACCCAGTTTCACAGTGGTGGTATTATACAGACCTCCATTATTATTATTGAAAAGACAAAAACTTTTCAGCACAAGAGACGCAATGCTACAGAACAAAGTGACACCTCATTGATTTTTGTCTCATTATCTAATGTTAGTCTGTAGACAATTCTGAATCAGCTTTGATATATTGCTTTCATTTAGTAAAGTCTACAAAGCAAACCCATGAGATTAAGTTATTTGTATAATTAAACTTTAGTTTGCTATGATGGAAAGCTCCCCATTGACTCCACTTCTTGTCAGAAGGGAAGATGTTTGGAGACTATCTTTGTGATATTAGTCACATGTCAGACAACAAAGCTGTAAAACTGTAATATACATGATCTCATGCAGTCCTCAAAAAGAGGAATAACTATTTCCTAACTACCTGTTAGAATGTGAGTGGTGGTAGCAAAGAGTGGCGGTAGCAAAGTGTCTTTAAACTGAAAGTTTTAAAATATATTTTCTATTCTTGTTCATGATGGCTCAAATAAAGTTAACTGAACATTATAAGTGGCTTATGGATACATGCTTATCTGTAATTATGCCGCTCCAAACTGATGCACAACATAGATGTAAGAGCTATTTACTTGCCAGTTTAAAGAACAACAAACATGAGTTTGGCATTTGGACAAAATATTGCAGTGCTGCTTGTATTAAATGCAGGTGTCATTGTTGAACATGAGAGTACCATAGAATCATAGAATGAAAGAAAATTAGGTTTGGAAGGAACCTCAAGAGGTCTTGTAGTCCAACCCCTTGTTCAAAGCAGGACCAACCCCAACTACATCATCCCAGCCAAGGCCTTGTCTACCTGGGTCTTAAAAACCTCCAAGGATGGAGACTCCACAAGCTCTCTGGGTAGCCTGTGTCAGTGCTTTACTACCCTCCTCCTGAGAAAGTTTTTCTTAATATAGAACCTAGACTTCCCTTGCTGCAACTAGAGTCCATCACTCCTTGTTCTGTCATTTGACACCAATGAGAACAGTCCAGCTCCATCCTCTTTGGAACCCGCCCCCTCTTCAGGTAGTTGAAGACTGCTATATAGAGTGGAAGGGAGGACTGGGCCCAAGGGTGGGGAGAAGCTGGCCTGCCATGGCGGAGGGAGCAGCGGGCCTGGGCCAACTCAGCATCAGCAGGGAACAGGAGGAGCGGGCTTGGAGCCGACGAGGGGAAGGGAGGGGTGGAGTGGGTTCAGGCCTGAGGTGGGGGAGGAGGAGGCCTGAGCCGGGGGAGAAACCAGCCTGCTGTGGCGGTGGGGGGTAGCAGCGGCCCCGGCCCAACATGGTATTGGCTGGGGGAGGGGAGGAGCAGGCCTCTTCCCCACTTGGGCCAGGCCCACTCCTCCTCCAGCCCCCCTCCAACACCCATCAGCTCCAAGCCCGGTCCTCCCATTCCCCCACTGCCACTAGGTTGGCCTGGGCCCACTGCTCCCCCCCACTGCCACGGTGGGCCAGCTTCTCCCTTGGTCCGAGCTCAGTCCTCCCCCCCGCCGCATGGGACCTGGACCCACTCCTCCCCTCCCTCCACCACTGCTGCTGACACTGGTGCACCCACTATTCCCCCAACCCACGTCAGGCCCGCTTCTCCCCCCACTGCCACCATGTCCTCCAGGGTTGGGCCCTGCAGGAAGCAACGAAAGAAGCGGGGAGTCCATGTGTGGCTCTTTTTTACCCCACATTATTCTCCAGTATTCCTGAGCTACTAAGTATTTATAAGAGTTTTGGTTTTGTCTCATTTCATTACTAAAACCTAAATCCCCATATTATTATTATATTTTTTTTTACTTTCTTTGGAATTCAGCTTCAAGAATCAATATTATGGTGAGTTTGGAAGGAAGTCAGAAAGGGAAATTCCAGAACAGAAAGAAGAACTTGGCCTGCTGTGAGAGAGAAGCAATGACATTTAGCCCTGGAGTATTATAACTGAACAGGAATATTTATAAAAAGAAAAAATGGTAAAGATTTTTCAGGGGATCTAAGTGATGATATCTGTAAAGCCAAAAAAAGCTGTAGGACTATAATTGGGTTTTTTCTGTGACACAAGATATAAGCTATTTTTTTTTAATAAGACGGGCATAATGAGCTTATATAATATGTAAGTTTGTATATCACTAAAAACGCCAATACTATGAGCTGCATGCAAGATCCTAGGCATACTAATGCCTGCCTAGTGCCACAGGAATAATACAACATTCTACACAACCGTAAAATATTTAAAAAAATATATTCCAAGAAAATGTAACTTGAGTGTTTAGGCTAAGAGTTCTGGACACCTAATTCCCATTAAAATTAAGAGGGATGGGTTGTTTTAAAACATCTCTGCATCGGTTTTACGTGTTGTTCTTCAAGAGGTTCTTGTATAAAAGTGGCTTTGTATGTCTCCACATTTACTGTTACAGAATGAGTCCCATATCAAATGGTTCTTTTTTAATAGTAACAGTTGTACCAGATTTTCCCCTACTTTTATACCAACATAAGTCAGAAAAATCCTGCAGCCCACTTTAGGCCTTCAGTTGTATCACTGCAGTTCTCATATCTTTAATGGGTTTCCTCATGTATAATGAAATGGAACTTAGGGCAATTTTGGTAATACATATGAAGGCACAATCCAGAGCACTCTTTTAGCCTTGTGGCAGGAAAGCAGTAAAACTTACTTTTGTCAGAGAGTAAACGCATATGGTACTAGATCCTGATCCAAAGTCCACTGGTGTCAGTAAGAGCATTCCAGACCCCTGTTGAGGAAAAGGTTTACACAGTTGCATTTTACAGCAGAACCATCCTTTAACCTCTGAATTACGCTTTTCTTTATTAAAAACTTGTTTCTGCTCTGTGGGTTAGATTGCTTATGAAAAATAAAGCTTCTAAAGTTAAGAATGTCCACTTCAGATCTGTGATCTGTTAAATTTAATTCACAGTGCTGTCCCAATCCTCTGAGAGTATCTGATACTGTACAGTTCTCAAGGCAGCTTGCCACTAGTTGTTTTCTTTCACCTTTTCATTCAACTAATACTGCAAAAGGAGGAAGGTGATGAGATCCCTGAGGAATCTCTTGCTGTTTACTGTAAATGGAATTATCTAGTTGTTTGATTTCGCAGTGAAGCACTAACATGACTAATCATGATATTCCAAAAAAACCATTTATACAGGACTGAACTCATTGAAAGGGTTTGTCCTACATAGGACGTATTTTGACACAGTGACCAGATTCATTTCTTCTTTGACTCTAAATGTACTCAAGTTATAGAAGTGATAAATTCAACCCATCCTGTCAAATGTGATGTTTTTAGCCACAGAATTTGTCGTGCTAATGTACATGTCAGCCTACAGTATGTGAGCCTGGTAAAGCATGCTAAATTTCAAAAGCAGTTGGATTTGTAAAATCTCTTGGAAAGGTAATTGTAATTGTTTAGCTCCTTGTATTCAAAGTGTAACTGGAGCTCATCTCTGTGTATAAATTAGACACTCACAGTGGCTCAGGGTGCTAGTGGCTATCAGCAGGGTCATTCTTATAAAACAGAAGAGGTGAATCTTTCCATGAATGGTCAGGGTTTGCATAGCATACACCTGAAGTAGGGAATATTTTAAAGTGCAGTGTAATGGAAACAGCTCCAGTCCCTGTTCCAGCTGAGGAATGCTGTTGGGATGGGGTTGTAAGGCCACCAGAGTAGGCAGAGGAGAGGTTCATGTGTGGTCTGGAGTGAAAACAGCCAACCCCCATCTGCGTATGGTCACATGCAGAGGGATGGAGCCGTCATTGGTCTGCAGGATTTCTGGTGGACTGGAAATAAGGGGCCAGCACACTCAGAACCCCTGGAGAGAAGGGAACACATGGTGGGCTGAGAATGCTGTGGAGATGTGGAGCTGGGATCCCACAGCAGCATCCCAGGGACCCAGTGGAGTGCTCCCAGGAAGGCTTGGCAGTGGACTAGTAAGAGATATGGAGCGAGTGAAGGGGAGCTTAACCAGCAGAAAGGGCAGTGAGGTTTCCATGAGGGTAATGAGATAAGTGTGTGACCACAGACTGTAGATAAAATATTGATGTGATCATACAAGTGTGAAGCCTCACGTTGATGAGTGATAAAAGGAAAATTAATGGAATTTGTATAAGATAGAGACTGATAGGAGTGAGGTGGAATTAATTGATCTCCTATGAGCCCATGAGATCCATTAATGATTAGGGAGCCTATTAATTAATTGCTACTCTAGGGATTAAAAGAGACTGTGGAATTCATTGATAACTGATTACTCTTTCAAGAAG
>NW_017728993.1:42459244-42460955 GCF_001723915.1 Gavialis gangeticus | reverse complement strand
GGCAGAGGAGAGGTTCATGTGTGGTCTGGAGTGAAAACAGCCAACCCCCATCTGCGTATGGTCACATGCAGAGGGATGGAGCCGTCATTGGTCTGCAGGATTTCTGGTGGACTGGAAATAAGGGGCCAGCACACTCAGAACCCCTGGAGAGAAGGGAACACATGGTGGGCTGAGAATGCTGTGGAGATGTGGAGCTGGGATCCCACAGCAGCATCCCAGGGACCCAGTGGAGTGCTCCCAGGAAGGCTTGGCAGTGGACTAGTAAGAGATATGGAGCGAGTGAAGGGGAGCTTAACCAGCAGAAAGGGCAGTGAGGTTTCCATGAGGGTAATGAGATAAGTGTGTGACCACAGACTGTAGATAAAATATTGATGTGATCATACAAGTGTGAAGCCTCACGTTGATGAGTGATAAAAGGAAAATTAATGGAATTTGTATAAGATAGAGACTGATAGGAGTGAGGTGGAATTAATTGATCTCCTATGAGCCCATGAGATCCATTAATGATTAGGGAGCCTATTAATTAATTGCTACTCTAGGGATTAAAAGAGACTGTGGAATTCATTGATAACTGATTACTCTTTCAAGAAGTAAGAGAATCTATGGAATTCAGTGATAATTAATTACCCTCACCTGAATTAAGAGAGACTGCAGAATTCTTTGATGATTGGCCCCTCTCCCGTGAATCAGGAGAAACTATTACATTCATTGATAATTAATTGATCTTTTATGACATTGTGAAATGAACTAGCTGATGGCCAGCATTCCTGACTAGACCAAGAATTGATTGTGTTATACCAGGAAAGGCTCAAAGGAGACGTTAGGTTGGGAGCCTGTAAGGGAGGATATGAAAGTGAGTGTCTCTGAGCATGTGAATAGTGGCTGGATAAAAAGGGGCCAACTGGCAGTGACTGCCTGAGGGGTACAGGAGTCTGTTAAGGCCACAGATTTGGGCTACAGGGCCATAAATGGTAAAGAACAGGGTATAGGGGTGGGAGGAGCCCTGAGAAGAGGATGGCCCTCAGTCAGGCAGATCTCTGCGCTTCTTTGGACAACTAACCTCCCTTTAATTTTCCTAACAACAAGATGTGGCAGGTGAGAATGAAGAGAAGTGGAGGCAGAGACCCAGTAGACCCAGACAAGAGAGGCGGTCCCTACTGTACCCTGACACATGCAGGGGTCTGAGTTGAGCAAAAATTGGGAAGCACAGCTGTGCCTCACCTGTTCAAAAGAGAAGCCCCCCTACTGTCCCCGAGTCATAGGATCAATGCTTTCCCCTACTTTCCTCATTCTCCTTGGACAGTAGGGTTGAAACTGGATTGAAGCTGCCTTAGTGTCTATTGATTACTGCCTTGAAGCCATGCAAAAACAGTGACACTAACAATGGAGAAAAACAGTTTAAGAAGGCAAAAACCACATGGAAATGCCATTGTTTTCCGACTGGATAGCTAACACATGACAAGTCACCACTAGTTCTGGAATGTGAGAAATTATATAAAGAATCTTATAAAATATACTAGTCAAATGACCAGGCTTAAAAAATTTATCCATTAGCCAGTGCTAAGTCTTAAGTGATGCTAGGCTGTGTGAGTGTGAATATGGCAGGGTGCCTTGTGTTTGTGCCTGAAAGAAGGGTGTCTGTACCCAAAAGCTTCCAAAAAACAATTCTTCGAACTATTTAGTTGGTCTAATAAAAGATACCATATTTACC
>NW_017728993.1:42454511-42459233 GCF_001723915.1 Gavialis gangeticus | reverse complement strand
TTATCCATTAGCCAGTGCTAAGTCTTAAGTGATGCTAGGCTGTGTGAGTGTGAATATGGCAGGGTGCCTTGTGTTTGTGCCTGAAAGAAGGGTGTCTGTACCCAAAAGCTTCCAAAAAACAATTCTTCGAACTATTTAGTTGGTCTAATAAAAGATACCATATTTACCCAAAGAACCTTGTCTGCCTATATCCTTAGACCAACACAGCTACAAGGAAAACCCTTTTGCCAAACCTCCAATTGGGAGGCACCCTTTTATATTTATTTAAAGAGTGGATAAGAGTCCCAAGGAATTGTGGTGCAAGAATTGTAGTCTGAATCAGAATCAAATGAGAATCAGAAACCTGCTTAATCACTATCTAGAAAACTAATTGGTCCAGTAAAAAATATCACAAAAGAGCCTTGCCTCTTGGACATTTCCTGGACCAGCATGGCTATAACAGTCAAACTCTTCTAGAAAATTATACAAATGCATTTTAAACTGACAAATGAACATTATGATTAGGGGCTGGCAACCTATGGTCCATAGGCTGGATCTGGCCTGCAAAGCCACGGGATCCAGCATGCAGACATGGGGCTTCAGCAGCAGTTATTTTCCTGTGCTACTGCAGATAGAAACACTGATTGTGGGCACTTTCTCCATGCTACTAGAGGGAAAAGAGGTAGCAGCAGGCACTTTTCCCATGTTCCCATGGACAGTGACAGTGGTGGCACCTTCCCCTTCGCTGCTATGGGAAAAAGCAGTGGCAGCAGCAGCATGCTAGTGCCTGTGCTTCTGCCTCTGATTCAAAGCTGGGTCACATTAGCCTGTAGCCTAAAAAAGTTGCTGACCACTGGTTATGATTATTACACAGGAACAGCTGGCCTCCTAAGTCACACAAGTCAAAGATCTCAATTTCTGCACTAGGCTCATAACTTCTATTTAAGCTACAGCATCTCACTTAGAAAAGCAACCAGTCTTGATTTACAGAGACTCCACCATTGTACCACTGTTAATTACACTCATGGTTAAAAATATGAGCCTTACGTCCAGTTTGAATTTGTCTAGTTTTAGTTTCCAAGAACTGAGCCTTGTTATGTCTGTTTTTACTACGTTAAAAAAGCCAAGTATTATAGGAAATCTCTTCTCTATGTAGGTTCTTGTACATCATAATCGAGCCACCTCTTATCTTTCTCTTCAGTTAACTTAAAGACACACATTCTACTTTCAGCACAAGGCATGTTTTTCAGGCCTTGAATAATTATTAAGACTCTTCTCTAAAATTAGAAAAGATTGAACTCTCACTTTTAACCTTACTTCCCAAAGCCAGTTTATAGGGTGACTAAGTACCACAGAGAACAATTGTGAATAATTTAAGAAAAACTCCAGACAGACAATTGGTAAAGGTCATAATTTCCCTGATCCTATGAGTCAAATTAGTTCTACCTGTCTAGCCAGGAGGAAGGGTGAAAGGTACAAGGTGTACTGCTCTTCACTTGGAAGGAGAGATGAAAACTGTTAACATTGGAATCTGAAACCCTAATTGTGCGGTTTCCACCTTAGATTTGTTGTTAAAGTGACTTTAGTGTGATCTGCATTTATAATAATCCCTCTTACAGGTTTAAATATTTATTCTATGTTATTAGAATGCCTTTTTCACTGACAATAAGAACAAATTATAGTTCACACTTGCATAGTTTCCTCAGATGAAACAAAGTTCTCAAAATATTCTATGCTCAGAAATGAACTAATTTTCACAACTCACCTACAAAGCAGGCAGACTTTACTGAAGTCACAAACTCCTTTGGACAGAGACTATTTCCTTCCATTATTTTAAACAAGCACCACCCCTGGGATAGTACACAACAAACTGATAATGCTAGATCCTACTTCACAAACGAGGGAAACTATGGCAGTGGTTATGTGTACCCTGACCTGCTACTTATGACAAAAAATATAACCCCAAGACTCACTTGACCATAAAACCACAGAAGACCTGAAGATGGAGAAAGAATAGTGGTACCCATAGGCTCTGCTATCTATCTTGTAAATAGCAGACTGTTTAGGTGTCTTTAACTTCCATGGATCTGGGTCCAGGCTGTTTTGTCTTACCATCTTTTGTAGCATTCCATGAGTATAGTCGGAAAGCTAGGAAAAGAAAATTTGGATAGGTTGATTTTGGCAAATTTGGATCTGGTCTTGCATGCAAATCTCTCCCCTAGGCTATAAAATGAGAAAACTACCAGCAAATGGTCTTGGAATGGGAAACTCAAAGGACTACAAGATTTTCCTATTTCATCTTAGACTAAAGAATGATAAAACTCTCAGGGCTGTTCTAAATTATACTAGGGGTGCACTGATAAAGAATTTCTTGGCCGATACTGACAGCCAATTATTAACCAGCCATATCACTGTGGCAAAGCACCTTTGGGGTGTTGCCATGTGGCAGGGGCTGCAGTAGGCTGGGGCAGAGCCCAGCAGGGAAGGCAGCCAAGTGAAGCCCCCCAGATCTCATTCTAAGTGGGTAGGTGTGTGGCGGAGCACCTTTGGGGGGGCTCACCACTTGAGGGCTCTCACAAGCTCCGAGGGGAGCCTGCTTTGGAAAAGCAGCAGGAGAAACCTCCCCCAAATACCATTTTAAGTGGAGAGGTGTGTGTCAGGGCACTGTTGGTGCCTGCCACTTTAAGACATAGGCCAAGCAGCCAGCAGGTGCTTGATTGTGGCAGCCATTTTAGATTCAGGGCTGCCTATATAAACAGGGCAGTTCACTGCTGGCAGGGGAGGCAGTAACATTGCCTTGCTACAAGGCTGCTGGTATCATCCTGGAGGTAAGGGGAAGAGTTGTAGTGGATGGCTAGGAGGCTCTTGGTCCTGGGCATGACCTAAAACTGCACCCTTCTGGGAGTGGGTGGCCTGGTGGGGCTCTCAGTGGCACAGGAGCCCCCAGGAAATGCCAGCCCAGTTACCACCCCAGTGAAAGGTGGGTACAGGTGCCTTAAACCTAGCCCTCACCTTTTGGGTGGGTTTGTGTAACATTGGAGGCAGTGGGGGCCAGGCATGGCTATGGCCACCTGAGCCCTATGGGGTGCAAGACCCCAAGGAGGGAGAGTTGGGGCCAGACATGGCTACGGCCACCTGAGCCCACTGGGAAGGGAAGCCCTGTGGCCCCAAGTGAGGGGGTGGTGTGGAGCCCCAAGTGAGGGGGGAGAGATGAGTAGCCCTAGTGAGGGGGCTGTGTGGAGCTCCAGTGAGGGAGTGGAGATGAGGAACCCCAGTGAAGGGGGAGGAAAACTAGAGAGCTGAGCCCAGTATGTGTATATACATAGAGCACAATGACGTGCTGCTCTGGGGTTGGGGGTGAGAGTCCCCATGAGATCCTAGAACACCAGTCATGGTGTGAGTTACCCCAGCTCCCACAACCAAGCAGGTAATCCCTAGTAGGGGCCAGAAGGCAGACCAAGAGACTGAAGGGGCTAGTGGCAGAGGCCTGATGTAGGAAACCCTTGACTGGTCAATGCTGGTGCCAGGACGAGAATGGACAAAAGGGCCAGGGGCCCACCACAAGAGATGCCCAGAGCTGAGGGCCTGGGGTCCCGACTGGCCTTGGAGGTGAGGCCAGGGCCTGTGTGGCCAAAGGTCCTGGGGGGACCACACCTGAGAGGAGAAATGGTTTCAGGGAGCCAGACAGCTTGAATGAAGGTGGGGTAGGCCACCTGAATGGAGGGATCTAAGAGGGGTCCTGATTGGACGATTCTAGAGCCCAGTGTGGGGCTGGTGTGATTAACAGTTGGATGCCATCTGCGAGGTATGGGCCATGGTGTAGGGGAGGTACGGAGCTGCAGATAGTGCTTCTGGCATCGGGCACGAATGGGCAGCCTCCTGCCTTAATTAACATCTTTCTTAATTAAGAACAAGGCGTGGCAGTAGATTCAGGTGGGTGGCATGCCCAAAGACAAGTGGGGAACCTAGCACTGTGGCTAGGTGGGAGCCCCACTTTGCCACAATCACCAATATCAGTTCAATAACCAATTTACAGAAATTCAGCTGGGCAGCCCTGCAGGTAAGTCTGTGGAGGGGAAGGGGAGTAGTGGGGAGGGAGGGGGAAAATCAAGACCCCCACAGTGAGGGAAGGAGTGGGGCAGGGGCAGAGACTGGGGGCGCTGTCCAGCTAGGGCATTGAATGGGACCAGGGGTGGGGAGTGGGACAGAGCCACAGGCAGCTTGTCCAGGGGATCAGTTTCCTGGCACTGAAAAATGGCGGCAGGGCACTTGAAGGAAACTTTGTCAAAATAGCTTTAATTCAAATGCTGCCACCACCATCTTTTAAGTGCAGGGACATTTAACTGCAGCTGAGTGGAGTGGGGCAAGGGTGGATGTGGGCTGCTCGCTGAGGGCTCAGGGTTCTCTGCTCTGCTGCTTTTGCCTCGGGAGCTCCATGTTGGCTGTGTGTCCCTTGCCTGCGTGGCAGCTGGGGGCACAACTCACCACCCCTACTGCTGCCAGGCAAGCATGGGATGCATGACCAACATGGAGCCCCTGGCACAAAGGCAGCAGAGTGGAGAGCTCTGTGGCCACAGTGGGCAGCCTGCATCTGCCCTATGCACAAATCTGGGGGGCACATGCCCACCCATGCCTCTCCTGGGAGTGAACCCAGTGGCAGGGAGCTCCTACCCACAGCTCCATCCTGCTCCCAGCCCTGGCCCTGGGTCCCATTCACTGATCTGGCTGGGCAGTGCCCCCAGC
>NW_017728993.1:42452040-42454252 GCF_001723915.1 Gavialis gangeticus | reverse complement strand
CCCCCCCACAATGCTCTTCCCTTCCCCCATGCCCCTTCCCCTCCACAGACTTACCTGCAGGGCCCTGCTCTCCACACTGCCCAGCTGCATTCCTGGCCAAGTACATGCGTTTGGCTGCATGCACGCACACAGTATTTAGGGGCCCTGCTGCATTCCTGGCATATTATATTTATCAGTGACATTTACTGGCTACACCAGCAAAAAAAAACCTGATGGCCAATAATGTTAATTTTCCTTTTATTGGTGCCGATCTAGTAAAGTGATTTATAGCAGTTGGGAACCAACTCAATAACATCTATGCTGAAATACCTGTTTCTATTACCAAAAGCATTTTACTGCATGTTATTAAATCAATCTTGCAAGAGGATTAATGATTTGAAACTTACATAGAAGTTTATATTTATATTTAGATGGTCATGACCTTGTGAATTTCCCCAAGCAAAAAATCTTGTATGTGGCTGCATTCTGATGGCTGGTCTATTTCCGGATGTTACAATGCAAAACTGACACTGTCATTTATTTTAAATGACTTATCCAGGAAGATAAATGATACTACTTTTTTTTTGTTTCGGAAAGCAGACTACAGAAAGAGGAAATCGTTTCATCATCTGTGGACAATCTGGTTTGGCTGTCATCACCGCTATATTTTCTACGTAATCAGAATTAACTTTTAAAACTAGTTTTAAGGATTAGTGTTTAGTTTTCTGAGGAAGAGAAATAATGGAAATTGGAATTCAGCGTATGTCCATAGCAGTATTTCAGTAGCATGGAGCAGTTATATATTCACAGAAATTAAAAGCTAAGATTTATATTTAAAATATAGTAGAAGTTGACAAGCATATTTTTAATTACTTCTGAAGTTATCCCCTGGAAAAACTTTCCAGGGCTATTTTCAGACTTCCCCGGAGCTCTGGGGATGCTGCTTTTGTGTGCACTCATCTTCTTCCTCTAGCTTTGCATGCACCAAACCTGGAAATGAGGTTTGCAATGTACACTAATGGTAGACTAGTTTGCAAAATATCTTGAAGTCTTTCAAATAAATGTTATATCTAGGAGTCCAGCAGTTCTGTTCAACTACCACATTTTCTTGCAAAAGTAGCTAAGATATAAAAGTAGCAAAAAAGACAGTGGAGTCATTGTCCTCTGAGGATCTCTCAAAGATGATATCTTAGTTCTGCATTGTTCAGCCACTGAGCTTATACAGACTTCTCCAATTTCCTTTATTTCTGATGAATAGTCACCTCTGCAAGAAAAAGTCAATGAGAACAGTGAGCGTGTGACTCGGTACCAAGGTACATGTTGAAATGAAGCTAATACAACAGCAACAAAGTGGATAAGTCTATGGGGGTGTGACAGGAGGCCATCTCACGGCTGGTCAAATCATTGGCCCTCCCACTTGTCTAGGGCAGTCTGCCCACCTACCTTACCTGTCATGCCTTTGATGTATCTAATTAGTAGTTTATATATAAGGCAGGAGGCTGCCCATTTTACTGTCTGATGCCAAGGGTGTAATACACAGCTCCAAACCTCCCATGCCTTGCAGATGGCATCACTATATGGCTCCAGTCCCACAATGGACCTCCTTCTATGCCCACCTGGCGTGTGCATCCTAACTGGATCCCTCCTTTTCAGGTGGTCTGCTCTGCCCTCATTCTGGGCTTCCAAGCTCTCTGAGCCCTTATCCCTCTCAGCAGTGACCCCCTCCAGGACCTTTGGCCACACAAGCCCTGGCCTCACATCTAAGCCAGTCAGAACCCCAGGCCCCTGGCTCTGGGCATCCCTCATAGTGGGCACTCTGGCCCTTCGATTGTCATGGCCCCAGCATTAACCAGTTGAGGGTTTCTCTGGTCAGGTTGTTGTGTCTCTGTGTCTCTCTCATATGTATGAGTCTGCCTTCTTGGGCCCCTCCAAACCAAGCTTACTCAGTCCCTAAGATCAGCCCATGTGCTACACAACCTTCTCACTGCTTTCTTACATGCCCTCTTACTGGGCCCACTACACCCTCTCACTGGGGTTCTCGGCCTTCTGCCATTTGGGTCTCAGGCTTGATGACATGCCTGCACCCTTCACCTGTCCCCTCTATGTGGTAACCCCCAGGTCATGGGGGCTGAGACTACATGGCACCCCATACTTGCCTTTCACTAAGGAAGTACTAGTGTGGCATTTCCTGAGGACCACCCCGCCACAGTGTGATGTAATTTTAGGTCACCAT
>NW_017728993.1:42441857-42447040 GCF_001723915.1 Gavialis gangeticus | reverse complement strand
CCCCCCCGCCACAGTGTGATGTAATTTTAGGTCACCATCCAACCCTAACAAGGTATAGTTTTTAGGTCATGCCCCAGGACCAGGAACCTTCTCCATCCCTATAGTTCCTACCCTTAACCTCCAGATGCTCTGGGAGCAGGAGCTCTGGCTAGCAATATTATCCCTCTGGCTCCCTGCAGCAACTGCATGCTCAGCTCCTGAGGGCCTGGGTTTATGTTGAGGCTGCTCAGCCCCATCCTCCAATCCAGGAGCCCTCCCACGGTCATGTGACTGGCCTGTTAGGCTGTACTGCACCTGCCAGCAGCTCCACAGCCTGCTTAAGCCTCTTGAAGTGGCAGGCACCAAAGGTACTCTGCCACAGGGGGAAACCATAAACAGCGTTATTGCATGGAAATTCTTTTTTCAGAAAGATTCTAAATATAGGTTAAATGTATGTACATGTACAAAATGTTACTTTTTAAGAAAATATACATCACATTCTTTGTAACTTAATTGTTTGTTACTTTAAAAATAATTGTTCTGAGCTCTGGCCAGCACCTGAGCAGAGAAGTAGGCTGAAGTTCAGAAAAAAGTGGACTTAAAATTTTACAGAATTCAAACTGTTGCTTGTAGTCAATTAGAGAGTAATGATAGTATCTTCTCTAGTATATAGTGCATACTATTTTGATAGCATTGTCCAGAACCTTGAATTCCTAGAATTTATGCTGGTATATTTGTGGTGTGTTTGATACCACAGCTAAAGTGAGGGAAACTGATAGTGCAGCTGAAGCATGGTGGGCTGTTAGAGCACAGTCAGGTGATTATCATACAGAGGGTGCATCAACATGTGACATTAAGCTGAAACAAACTCTGGAGCACTTCGAGCTGGAGAAACTATTCCAAGGTGCAGCACCTACATATGTGCCTGGGATGGAGCAAGTCTGGGTACAGGGGGAGGAGGGGGATCAGACCAAAGCTCCGGGTGGTGGCACTGGGTGGTGGAGGGACTGATCAGGGCACAAGGCTACAGACTCCGTAGAGCCGTGTAGTTAGGTGGCAGGCAGGAGTTTGGCCCCTGCCAGGTCACCGTCTTCACATGCGTTTCAGCACAATTACTTCACCATAAGACAGTACTGTCCCCAACCATGCTTTTTTACAGCAGAGTTAATTGGTTTACTGAGCCCTAATACAAGCACATGTGTAGACAGTGACACTTTACTGAGGAGCTAATTAGTCTACTCCACAGTAAAGCACATGTGTAGATGCACCCACAGTGTTCCTTTGTGAAATTCCACATCCTGTCCTTGTAATACACTTAAGGCAGGGGTGTCTCACATACAGCTCACTAAATCCGGTCTGTGGAGCCCTACAATCTGACTCCCAGTGCTGCCTCGTTGACCTACATGCTGTGCCATGGACCCAGGCTGCACTGCCCCTACTCAAGCCAGCATCCTTGACTAGCCTGGGTGGGTACTATGTGTACTCATGGCTCAGGAATACAAGCAGTGGGTCTATGGGCCTGATCTGGTGCATGGAAATGCGCCAAGCCACTCATCCAGTCCATGGGGCCAGATGAGTTTGACACCCCTGACATAAGGAAACAATTATTCAAGGGGGTATGTCACTTTCCCCCCACTAAATAGCATTTAATGTGCTGAACATTCTGATGCAGGGCCTGATACTTACCAGACATGCTTTATTTTACATCTGGATTAGCCAATGAACTGGAGGTTTAACAAATAGGGGAACTACACTTTCTAATGGAAGCTGTCAGTGGGGACACGTGTTGTTGTTGTTAATTTTTTTTTAAAGTCCACATGAGTTGTTAGATCAAGTTTTTAAATCTGCTAGTGAGAACAAAAGCATGATAGTAGTAAAGTTCAAATTGAAACAATTTATAAGCAGTTCACTGAGACTTAATGGGGAGGTAGCTTTAAAGATTTACCAGTGCCCTAACAACCTTGCAGTGAATGACGGAGCTTTCTTACCACTGAAAATAAAAACAAGGAATGTTTTCTAAGAGTTTTGAATAGACTGAAATATGGTCTAAAACTTTTGCTTTCAAATTCAGTTTCAGATCTTGGTGGAATATTAGTGTCATTATCTCCCAAGGTGGAATTTTTTCAAATATGGAAAAAATTGATGCCATTATGACTTGGACACTTCCATGACTAGTACAGGTCTTCATGCATTTCTACAACTTGCTCAGTACTATTGTTGGGTTTGGGGGAAGTAATCTATCATTGCACAACCTTTGAATTCTCTTCTTGCATAATGTCAGAAAGGAAATAAAATGAGAGGAAACATAAAACTGTGGGGTTAGAAAGGACCTTTAGAAGTTATACTCAAATCCCCTGCCCAACTATTTAGATAATAAATTAGAATTATTAGTAGAGAAACAGACATCTTTTGATAAATTCCATGGCTATTTACACATTACAGAATTCAGAATGACAACTGATAAAAATCTGTTTAATTATGTACATCAGTACATAATTAAGTTTTCAACCAACAGGGAGTGCACCAGCGCTCTCAGGGGGTGCACGTGCACCCCCATGCACTCCCTATGTGTTGCCACTACTGCGAGCTATATGACTCTTCAGCATGGAGAAGTGCAGGCTCAGGGGTGACTTGGTGGCAGCCTATAAGTACATAAGGGATGTGCATTAGGATCTGGTGTTCACCAGAGCACCCCAAGGGATGACAAGGTCCAATGGTCAGAAACTCCTGCAAGATTGTTTTAGGCTGGATATAAAGAAAAACTTCTTTACTGTCCGAGCCCACAAAGCCTGGAACAGACTCCCCCCAGAGGTGGTGCAGGCACCTACTCTGGACACTTTTAAGAAACATTTGGGCATTTATCTTGCGGGGATCCTTTGACCCGAGCTGACTTCCTGCCCCTGGAGCAGGGGGCTGTACTTGATGATCTTTCGAGGTCCCTTCCAGCCCTAATGTCTATGAAAAAATCGCACCTCAGTTTAACCTCACAGGCTATGATACTGCCACTGTGCAGATTACATACATGACATGGACCTGGTGATGAACAGATATGCTCCCTGTCACAATTTAATTGACATTAACTATAAGTCCAGTAAAATCAGATGCCATACCAGTTCTCTCTCAAAGAGCCCATTAAACTCTTTTAGTTTTTGAATATGAGCAAAAAATAAAACAGAGAAGATTGTTAAAATGTTTTTCCAGTCCACCTATTCCAGGTATTTCTACACTGAAGTCTGTCATGTAGAGATACCCTAGCTTGCTTTAAATGAGCTAACATGGGCACTGGATGCATCTTTTCAAGAGGAGGATAAATTAGCCTGTGTTGACTTCTGTAGCTAAGCAGCACAAGCTACAAGATTTCTACCAGTCCTGCCTTGTGATGAGGGTAGTATATCACAGGGATTTCAAACTAACACTAAGGTTCTATTTCCATTTACCAGGGTAGACTGCATTAAAATGAAAGTGGTCAAATTCACTGCATTATGACATAAATCAGCAAAAAGTAAACTTTTATTTAAATCATTGCTTTTTTATCTTGTTTTACATTTCTATTTTTCAGTAATTTTCCAAAAGAAATTTTGATTTGCTACTAAACATGGCTTTTATATCAGATTTGTTACTTGTTATTTGCTAAGTAGTTATTTGCACATTATATTTGTGCATATTTACATTATACTGGGATGTCACACACATAGCCTGCAGCCTGGATCTGGCCCACAGAGCCCCTGAATCTGACCCCCCATTGACCCACATTCTGCACCAGACAAACCATATGCTCAGGTGTGGGGGGTGTGGAATCCATGGGCCTGATACAGCCCATACTCTGGCCCTGCGCCGCTTCATGTGGCTCACCGGACCAAATAACTTTGACTCTGCATGATTCATATTACATAGTCTAATTGTGCAATTATTCAAATTCTTCATTTTTATATTAAGAAAGACTAAATTTAAGAGATCAAAATACATTCTGCATGTAAAACCAATTTACTAAGCAACAAAAGTATTAGCCACAGATAGCAAATTAAATGTATTTTTTTTGGTCACCTTCAGGGCTTTAGAATTAGTACAGGTCATTCTTTCAGATCTCATCTTTATTCATAGGTTGGGAGAAAAACTCCTTTCTTCCTTTTTCAACTCCCAATCACTCTCCCATATTTAAATGAACCAGTCACTGAACAGAACTAGGTGAATAAACTGAAATGAGGAAAACAATTTCTCTGCACCTACTTATGAAGCTACTTATGAAGTCAAGTGCTGGTTTATCACTTCAGCAAACTCTGGATCCCAGTACTTGGTCACCACCAGTTCAGTGGTTTAACTTCTTTGACTCTGGCAGCAAAGGTCACCTTTAAAATTATTTGTAATATAATTATATACATATTAAGTCCTCCCATAAAAAATAACATATCTTATTATAATTTTAAATGCAATTGTATTTTAAATAGCTAAACAAACCTCTCCTTTTTAAAAATATTAATATTTATCCACCCTCCATTTATTGGAAAGTTTTACCATATCATAATATATATCTAACAGCTAAGATTCCAGAGAACAAATCAAGGCATACCATTCTAGGATAAGAAGGAGAAAGACGAGACCTGGCTATATTTGTAAAACTAGTCAAAGCTTTTCCTAGTCTGATGGGGATTTTGTACACGAATGTCCAGATGCAAGGAGATCTGGGACAGCTAATGTTTCCCTAACACTTGCTGAGTCTCAACATTAGAATAATGAGAGAAGCCACATGAGAGCAGGAATAACTTGAGTCAACTAGAATTTTTCTTGAACTCGAATGACCCAAGAAATAGGAAGGAAATGCTGAACCATGTAGGATCTTGCATAACTACTTAACATCCCCAAGAAAATCCAGCAATTGACTCATTTTCTTACATATTTGTAGGCTTAGCAGAAGTCAATCAAACTCCAGGCAGAGCCCAGCCTTGCCAGGCCAAGCTCCTGCATGACTGGGACAGGGTCAAACTCCAGTGGAGACTGGGCTGGCCTTCGTGAGGGTTTGGCCCCTGCCCCAGCTAGGACCTGGGTAGAGGAAGTGGCCATTGGCACTAGTCTTCCTGCTGCTACCAGCCCTGTCCCTCCAACCTCCCATCCCAGCACAACCTTACTGGCACACCCCCAAGTGACGTGTGTGTGTGTGTGTGTGTGTGTGTGTGTGTGTGTGTGTGTGTGTGTGTGTGTGTGTGTGT
>NW_017728993.1:42440427-42441718 GCF_001723915.1 Gavialis gangeticus | reverse complement strand
TGTGTGTGTGTGTGTACACACATGTGCACAACACCTCCTGACCTGGATCTCCTTACTTCTGTCCCAGATTTTTTTTTTACATCTCCTTTATGTAAATTTTGATGATTACTGATATGTCAGTCTGTGAGTGTCAGGAGAAATCAATGTCTATTGATAAAAATCGAATCCTGCTAAACCTATAAATTTGCTAAAAACAGAAGCAAAGATGGCCAAGCAGGACTTAATGTATAGAATGGTACCATGGTACAACTGGAAAAAAAATTTCCATTTTTAATATCTAAAAAGTGTGACCTCTGCTACCAATTTGTCTGTGGTTTGCAATTCAGCAGCAATGACAATCTGAGGGAACACAACAGTCTATACAAAGCACCTAAGAGCCAGAATTTCCTGGTCATATCATTTAGCTGCTAAAAGAAAGTGAGAAAAATCAATGGCAAACAAGGAATGACAAACTGCTATGTCTACTATGGAACAAGGGGAACGAGTTCTGATACATAATCATAGCCCTAGAGCAGTGATCCTCAACCAGAGTGCCAGAGCACCCCATGGTGCCACCAAATCTTCTCAAGTGTGCTTGGAGGCGTGAAGAGATAGGTGACATGTTATAATTGGTGTGGGCAATTATTTGGACCCGTGAGCCACACAGAGAGTTTTGGTGAGCTGTCACGGGCTGGGCCAGGTCAGGAACCCCCCGCCACCTGGGCACAACAGCTCACCAAAACTCGCTATGTGGGATGTAGCCATAGGTAGATGGGGAGTGGGGTTTGGAAGCCGGATGGGCAGGTAAGGCTGGGATCATGGGGTGGGGACACAGGGTGACAATGCAGAGCCAGGGCCTGGGGCACAGTTGCAATCCACTGTCCACATACCCCTGCAACAGGCACAGGTTCCATGGGCAGGGGCATGTGGGAAGTGGATTATGGCTCTGCCCCGGCCACGCACTGTCACCACCCTGAGATTCTGGCCCTGGCCCCAGATGCAGCTCTCTGCCCACCCACAGCCCCATCCTGTCTAGGTTGACCACCTTTTCCAAATTGGAAGGGGGGTCACATACTCCCCACCACCCATGGCACAGACCAAAGTACAGCCAAGCGTAGCCTGTGAGGGCCAGGGGCGGGGGCAGATGCAGGCTGTCCGCTATGGGCTTGGGGCTCCCCACCCTGCTGCCCTACACCAGGAGCCTCAGGCTGGCTGTGCTGCCATGGCGAGGTGGCCCCTACCTGCCCAGCAGCAGTGAGAAGCACAACTCCATGCCATCACGGCTTCTGCTGGGCGGGCAGGGGGCACCTCA
>NW_017728993.1:42434831-42435427 GCF_001723915.1 Gavialis gangeticus | reverse complement strand
GGGGGGTCACATACTCCCCACCACCCATGGCACAGACCAAAGTACAGCCAAGCGTAGCCTGTGAGGGCCAGGGGCGGGGGCAGATGCAGGCTGTCCGCTATGGGCTTGGGGCTCCCCCCCCTGCTGCCCTACACCAGGAGCCTCAGGCTGGCTGTGCTGCCATGGCGAGGTGGCCCCTACCTGCCCAGCAGCAGTGAGAAGCACAACTCCATGCCATCACGGCTTCTGCTGGGCGGGCAGGGGGCACCTCACAGGGGCAATGTGGCCAGTGCAGGGCTCCTGGGGGAGGGTAGCAGGGCTGGGAGCCCCAAGCCCTCATCGTCCCCTGAACTGCACACAAGTCTGGTAGGGCACATTCCCCTGCCATGCCCCCCTCTCCAGGACTGCACACAGCAATGAGGAGCTGGGCCCCTCCACCCACCCCCTGGATGAGCCACCTGTGGCTCTGTCCCCCTCCCCAACCAGGCCCAGCAGTCACACATTCCTACCCCAGGCCCCATCCACTACCCCAGCTGGACAGTGCCCCCAGCCTCAGCTGCCAACCCTGCCCCACTCCCACTCCCACTCTCAACATGGAGGCCTCAGTCTGCCTCCCC
>NW_017728993.1:42433437-42434820 GCF_001723915.1 Gavialis gangeticus | reverse complement strand
ACTCCCACTCTCAACATGGAGGCCTCAGTCTGCCTCCCCCCGCTCCCAGCTTACCTGCAGGCAGCTGGGAGAGCTGCTGTACACCACTGCCTGGGCCCGTGTTGCTTGCCGCATGCATGTGTATGTGCGCACACATGCACATGGTGTCCCCTGCTTCCTACCCCTCCTAGCCCCAAGCAGACCCTTGCAAGCTGGAACTTACCAGTCTGCGACGGGAAACCCAATGTTTCCCATGGTTTTCCATGGAGAACAGAAAACCCATATCCCTGCATGATACTGGGAATCTAGGACAAATGCTGTCCCAGAATCATGAAGCTCAGGACTTGATGTTCCCATTCTGGGACTGCCCTGCCCAATTAGGGATGGGTGGTCACCCTAATCCTGTCTCCCTGGCCATGCCTGGTTGTGTGGGTCCTGGCTGGTCTTCATGGAGACCTTGGGATCATAGGGTGGTGACAGTGCGAGGCCAGGGCCAAGGCAGAGCCATGATCCATTCCCTGGATGTCTTTATGGTAAGAACTGGTGTCTGTCAGAGGGAGCAGATCATGGCTCTGCCCCACCCCCAGCTCCGCAATGTTACTGCCCCCAGGATCCTGGGGTCTCTATGGAGATCAGCCAGGAGCCAGGGCACACAGCCAGGTGGACAGGATGGGGCTGCGGATGGGCAGGGAGCTGCGTCCAGGGCTAGGTCCAGGATCTTGGAGCAGTGACAGTGCAGGGGCGGGGCCAGGGCAGAGCCATGATCCACCAGTGGAACCTGCACCCAACGAAGGGCCGAGCAAGCAGCTGATCGTGGCTCTGCCCCAGGCCCTGGCCCTGCACTGTCACTGCCCGAAGATCTGGGATCTCCCTGGCACCACCCACCCATCTCACTCCCTGATACCACTCCCCGCCCACCCGCAGCCCCATCCCAGCCACCTGGCCAAGCACTCTGCACGTGCAGGGCCTGCCTCAGCAGTGGGTATGAGGCAGACAGTCCGGGGTCCCCAAGCAGCAGGGCTGGGTCTAGTGGCTGGAGCAGCCAGAAGGAGCCACCACCACTGAGGCTGCTGGAAGGAAGTCTGGCCACCATACTGCCCCAGCCCTGCTGCATACCTGGGGACAGCAGGACTGGCCACATACATCATGGCCTGGGCTACTTCCTGTGCCTGAGTCCGGCAGGACCAAGGGACCTACCACAGACTAGACAAAATCCCTTTGCAGGCCACATCCAGCCCATGGGCCATATTTTGCCCCCCCCTGTGTTAGGAGATAAGCAGCTAAACTAAGCAGATAAATACTTATCACTGCCTGGACAATCCCCTATTCCTACTGCCAGGCCCTTCTGCAAGGAGGTAAGCACTGTAATCTATAAATTAGTTTTTAAAATTGGGTGCCACTCAA
>NW_017728993.1:42432682-42433426 GCF_001723915.1 Gavialis gangeticus | reverse complement strand
ATCTATAAATTAGTTTTTAAAATTGGGTGCCACTCAATTCACAAAAGAACCTAGAGTCCATAAAAGTTAAGAAGCACTGCCCTAGAAGAAAGCAAGAACTTGAAAACAGGTGGGAGCCACTTGCACATATGATTAGAAAACAATGGTTTATGTAGCTACATGGTATAACCAGAATTGGGAGCAGGTACCATTCGATCTCCTCACAAAGACAAGCTTTTCCCTGTTGATTAGTAATGCACCAGAACTTATGGAGGTGGAACTGCTGCAGCAGACTCTACTACACCGGAGAACCCAGAAGAAAGTAGCTAGTGCAGGCACTCAGGCAGGGGAGATAGATAAAATCCTAGTTTAATCTGACTGCAAAGTGAACTCAATTCTCTAGCAGAGACACTTGGTCCCAACTACAGTATTATTTCACAGGATAAAGATCACAGGGAAGAGATATAAACATTTCACAAGATGATCTCGTATGTCAGCTGCACCCTTGGACCCAGAAAAGAACAGTACACCTCTTTCCCACAGTCCTGCAATGCAGTCTAAAGACCCTCACAGCCAGAGCAAGTCTAGTCCAAAAGCCAACATTTGGCTGTCATTTCAGCTTCCAGTTTTTAATTTAGTCCACAGTTCAGTGGCTCAGTCCAAAGCCTCCAACTTCCCCATTTATAAATTTTCCACACTGAGCTCCAGCCCACTTCTGTCTCACATAATGGATGTGTGTGAAACCTTTATGACTGCTGACCTTAA
>NW_017728993.1:42409575-42427682 GCF_001723915.1 Gavialis gangeticus | reverse complement strand
GTTTTTAATTTAGTCCACAGTTCAGTGGCTCAGTCCAAAGCCTCCAACTTCCCCATTTATAAATTTTCCACACTGAGCTCCAGCCCACTTCTGTCTCACATAATGGATGTGTGTGAAACCTTTATGACTGCTGACCTTAAGGCAGGGGTGGGCAATTATTTTGGGTGGAGGGCTGCTTACTGAGTTTTGGCAAGCCATCGAGGGCCGCATGACAGACAGCCAGGGGCAGATAAATATTAATTTTCTAAATTTTTCAGGGGCCCCATGGGTCATATAGAATGGCCTGGCGGGCCGCATTTTGCCCATCCCCGCCTTAAGGTAAACCCTATACACAACTGCAGAGACAGCTACTGAACATGCCCAAAAGCAACTGTACCCTCACCCCCTCCCTATGCAAAATGTCTCTGACTTAAAACTGACCCACCTCCTTTTGTGCAAGTGTGCAGAGACAATGGGTTTAATAAAAATCCAGGCCTTCTTCCCACTGTTTCTTCCCCTCTTTAGATTAAAAACAAAGCCAATGACTGCAGAAACAGTGTGTTGTTAGGTAAATTTCCCAGAATGATCTCTTATGCCAAATGACCTGGCCAAATTTCAAATTCTGTCTATTCCCCATCAATTTTGACACACACAAATTCTGCACTTTCCCTTCTACAAAAACAATTACAGTATTATTTGTGCAGTATGGCCACTGCCTTCCAGAATCCAAAATACTTAGAACAACCTACTAACAACGTACTTGTTATTTTATTGGTCCCTGACCGGCAACATGGAAGTCTAATTTGGAGAAGTACTGAAAACTCAGTGCGCTCTATGGCAAGTCATTGGGACCTTTCAATGTATAAACTGCCATATACTACTAAATACTCAAAAAAATCATGTCCTTTGAATCTCAAATTGGTGACCCAATATTAGTGGGTATTTTTGGCCTCAACTTTCTGTTTTTAAGTCATTCAGATACTGGAGTGCTTCAAATAGGAAACTTAATTCTATTTTCAGAACAGGGTTTCTGATAGTGTGCTATAAATAAAGGTAAACAATGAGCAACATGGAGAAACCAAACCATTGAATAGTTGCTCATTTAAACTACACTGTCCATCCTGTGCAGTAAAGGAAACATAGTTATGCTCAAAATGTTCATGTAAGTAACTATTATAAAGCACATGCATTAGGGGTTTGAATTAGAGATTCACAAGTAACCTTAATTATGTCATTTCCCAATGTCCCTAGTATTTTTGTGTACTATAAAGCATTTAAGGGAATTAAGTTCCCAATTCTCATTTAATTCTAATGAGAATACTGAAAATCTCTAAAGTAATGGTAATACATTATGCTTATGCAGGGCTTTAAAGCTGTTCATTATTCTGACAACACTTTTGGCAGGGTAGGGAAATATTACCCTAAGTTTACAAATCAATTAATGTAATAACAATCTTAACATAATATAAAGAGTCACTGACACAGGCAGACAGAACTCCAGGCACTAGACATGTCAGAACAGCAGTGGATAGTATCTAAGTCTTAAAAAACCAAAACGTGACATAACAGTCAAATATTTGAATATATCTGTGAATTGCATTACAGAGGTTTTACTGTAAAAGATTTTTGGTGGCAAATCATGTAAAAATGATTGTGACAAAAAATTCACTTTTGCTTTATATTAAAGCACATATGAAACAACTGTATACGTGTGTGAGACGCATCCTACTGTGCTGCCAGACTGAATGGTCAGTTTATAGTCATTACAAGTGCAAATGGTATTTAAAGCAAGTTTTCAAAGGCTATAATTACGTGGTTGAAATGAGGCTCCAAAACAAGGGGAAAGAAGGGAATGCCATCTGACATGTTTCAATAAATATTTTTTTCCTTTATTCTTTAAAATATATTCTATTATTATACTGTCTGGCTTTGTATCAGCTATGGTTGCTGTTACAACTCCTTACTGAACACAAGAAGACACGTATAGATGAAATAATTCAGCACATTGACTGAATTACAGCTAAAGTAACAATGTGAAATAGGCTTTATAAAATAAAATCATATGAAATTTACATATAAACTCTTATTTCCTATTTATTTGGCTGGTTGTTGGACAGCCCCTGTTGAACTTTACTTAAGGACAAATTCTGTCTCCAGAGCTGTATTGTATACCTGGTATTTAGTTTAAGTCAAATGGTTCAGTGATGTAAACCTGTCTCCCTGGTTGTCAATTATTTACTACAAGGATAGGCACTCTAGAAAAACCTATATAGGTAGGTAAATGAAGTCAGATAGTTTTTACTACTTCCTGTTTCTAAAATACCTGTAGCATGACTCCATCAAAAATCATGTCATGCTACAAAAATCTCATCACACCTTGGCAGCCTTCTAGCACCCACCAGTTTATTTATCTCCTGCTACTGGGAGCCCTGAAATTTCAGTAAATCATCAAATTCAAGTCAGATATCATTATTCACACACAGATGTTACATGATATTTCTAATAAATATTGCTAATTACCAGCAACTGTAGTTATTTCTGAATTACTAATAGAGCATGTGGACTATGAAAAAATAAATGCACAGTCATAACATCCTGTTATAATTATTTGTCTGTATCAAAGTATTCTGAGAAAGAAAGGCCCACCAACAGACAAACATATCAATTGCTGCTCTTGAGAGAAAGGAACAGCACATGCAATAAATTATATGACCCTTTAAACCATAAAGACTTTTGCCAAAAAAAGCAAAAAACCCAAAAAACTCCAGAGAGGTCCACTAGGGAAGAAAAGCTGGAGGAAATCTAAGTGAGACCATAGTAAGACTGTCTGAGCTAGACTGAGATTTACAGAGACCTATGCTGAGGGTGGGGTGGAGCAGAGCTGACTGAAGCCTATGCTATACCTTAAAATGGCTCTGCCTGTTCTTTCTGCCATCATTAGTCCTTTCTGCAGGCCTAAGTGAGCAGGAGGGGAAGGCCGTCATGACTTATCTTCTAAGTTGTGTTCGCCCCCAAGAATTTGCTGAAACAATAAATCCTGTGCTTCCTCAAACTTGGGGACTATGCCTTGTGCAATGTCTTTGCAGAGGTCAAGCAAAAAGTAAGGGGACTCAGCATGCCCCTCTCTCCCTCCCTGTATGCCTCATGTAAGCATCTGTTGTTACCTGACTAATAACTAATGAATGTACTAAGGGGCATGGCTACCCTTCTGAGAAACTGCATCACAAACAAAGAAGTGTCATTAAGCAATAATACTTCACTATGTGGGGGGGTGCTTTATACTGCGAGTGCCAAGAACTTGCAGTCTCTTGACAGGTACCTGCGCAATACTTGCGCAATTAAAAGCAAAATGTCTTATCTTACCAAATTGGATGTTGTCAATCAACCTGAATATTTGCTTCATTACAGCCATGTTACAGACCTCACCATTTTGTCTTACTAGTTTTAGTACTTTATCACATTCTTCTACAACTGGCACTTCCTAAGGCATGAGGTTGGTTTCATGACATTTCCACTGATCCGTGCAGATGAGCAGTCCTATACAAAAATCTAACGACAATAAACATTTTTATTTTTAGAAAATAATAAATATCCTTATAGCTGATGTCAGAGAACATATAAGATTTAACTGAAGTGCTTTAAAATACCTCAGCCAGTTGTTCATTGTAATCTAAATAATTTATCCTAAAAATGAAGTGTTTGTAGCTATGATTTTGTTTAAACCTGGAACATTGTGCTTACTAAAGACAATGGCAAAATTCCCAGTGCATTTAATGGTGCAAATTAAATCTTTTAGTGTCCCAGAGGAAGGATTTGGATTGTTAATAGGAAGAAAGAAAAGCTAGAAAAGTGTAGCTCTATGGATGATAGGCTTACAGATTACATATGAATTTGCAACATAAAAATTAAAATGATATTTTTGGCAGTCTGCACAGAAGCATTCTATAATGAAACAAGAAAGTTAAAATTCCATTATTTACAGCTGGGGAAAACTGGCAACTGGAATAACATATCCAGTTTGTCATAAAGTAATGAAAACTTAATGAGTTCTCAGGAATTGCAACAAGTGTGTTCAGGGAATGCTGGTGACATTCAAGGTAAGTCCCAGAGTTGGAGCTGGGGAAAACTGGCAACTGGAATAACATATCCAGTTTGTCATAAAGTAATGAAAACTTAATGAGTCCTCAGGAATTGCAACAAGTGTGTTCAGGAAATGCTGGTGACATTCAAGGTAAGTCCCAGAGTTGGGACTTCTAAAAATGAACTTGACAGAACAACAGAGTTTAGGACTAATGCTCTAAGGGGGATCACCTACCAGTTCTCCCCAGCTCTACATTATTATTACTTCATGCAATTGCTGAAAGCCAAATATGGAGAAAAAGCCTTTTAACTGGGGTGTATCTACTACCACCAGGTAAAACCGTAAAATCCTTTCTTAGAAGTCTGAATCACAAAAACAGTTGCAACAAATAAGGAGTTGCTAGTTCAAATCATCCAGTTTTGTTATTGATATATCTCTTCTGTGCTGAGTGGGGTTGTGATAAAAATGGGGAAAAAAATGCTAGCAATCTGTGATTGTGAAATCCATGGGTCATGTTAATCCTAAAGTACAGCCATACTGAAATGGCCTGTATTTGGAAGACCACTGCATTATTAAACAACAGAGGAATATTTAGGAGTGTAATCATCTTTATCCTATGCCAAAGTTTGTGCCAGTATGATATGCTACAACTTGACATCTATCAGGCAGGTTACTATGTTCTGTTCATGATTCAACAAACTTGCACTTTGGGTGCCCCCCACAGTGTTATTATTTGTTGGATGCCAAATATACCTGTAGTTATTTCTTGATTAGATCCCAACTCTGTTTCTGCAGGGTTTCCTTTAAAAAATGTCCTTTAAAAAAATCGCCCAATGTAGTACACAGTCAAACTATGTAATATCCAAGTTTGCAATTGTGAGGACGGATGGACTACAGCAACCTTGCAGAACCTCACCATCACAGCCACAGTTTGCACACATGCTGTTAGTTGCAGCATTTGAAGTTCTGAAGCTAATTTACTACACAATACCTTGTTTCACCTATACTGAGCCTTTTGAATTCTTAGTGCTATAGATAGGGAGGTTTCTGTAAGGGGCATGGGCTTCATGCTTACCACACCTAAATCACCCACACCCAGTTCCAGACTTGTGATAGAACCTACAGTTCAGATTCCCAGCACTTGACTCACTAGACCCCACTCCCTCCAGACCTGGGGTAAAACCTAGACATCCTACCTTTTCCTATAATGACTGTGATAATCAATGGTTCCAAGCCTTGGCCACTCTGGTTCATTCAGATTAGCATTCACCGCTTGGGTGAGAACAGGGGAAGGAAGGGGAATGGGTAAGTTTCTCCATAAGGAGATCTGTGGTTAACCCTCCTAGCTACTTCAGTGTGAGTAGATACTGCTGAGAGGGATGGGGCAGGAGCGCCAACTATGGGAAGGGCTTCCAGCTACTTTAGACATAGCAGGTAGCACTTAGGGGATGTGGGGCAGGAGCACTGGATGGGAAAGCACTTGGCTACTTCAGCCCAATCAGGAAATACTGGGGGGATTGGGGTAGGAGCACTGTCTATGTGGTTGAGGTCCTTCATCTTTTGCAGCACCAAGATCTTTGAGGTGGAGATGTTTTTCAGGGTGGAGGGTTCAGCTTTTTAGTGTCAGGGTGCAGACACTAGGGTGTTCTTGCTATTCTCCATCCCTGCAGAACTTCAGTATTATTTGCAGGTGTGGGCAGGTCACTGTGTGAATTTAGAACAATTCATATTCAAGCTGGGCTAAGGCACAAACTGAATTTTAATTAGCAAAGCACAAAGGCAACAAGAACATTTTCTTAAGATAGAACCTAAGACTCCTGGTTCCCTGCCTTTACTGACTACACCACACATCACTACCTGAGCTAGGCCTAGAACCCTGGGGTGTCTTTTCGTGTGCTCCGGGGGAAGGTGGGTGGCACTTTAATTAGAGAGGCTCTTTGGAGCTGGTTTGACAAGTGTTAGTTAAAGCACCCTGATCACTATTTTGAAGCACAGAGACACTGAAAATATGCGATGCCAAAGCTGCTGAAGTGTGCTAACTGAACTTCAGGATAATGTTCAAAAAACTAGCTCTGGATATAAATTTTGGGTCTTGTGCTCACTGCAGATCAAGAGAAAGAATAAGTAGATTTTGAATGTCTACTCAAGTGCAAGGTTAATGATAACTTGTTAACAAGAAGAGGACTTTTAAGTACTGGAATAAGCTCTTTTAAAGGAACTTCATGGTAGTTTGCCTAAATGAACTCTCTAACAGTCATTTAGTTATGGGCACTCATATGAAATACAGCCACAACAAAGTTAAACTTATTCACCATATTTTTTTTACTAGATTCATATTGAGAGATTTGGACAGACTGAGGTGAACTGCAGAGTATGCAAGGGCATGAAATAACCCTGCATGGATGTAGAGGCTATATTTAGGATACTGATGATGAGTACTGAATAGGGGGAAATACAGCATTTAATCTGTATTGCATGGGAAAAATGAGTCTTTAATGTGGCCTATAAAGAGTAGAGATTTAGGCAAATTAATATGGCAGCATAGGAACACTGTATCTATTTTGTTAGAACATTTCATTTTTCAGGGCTGCCAACCTGGCACTCTTCATGAACACCAAATTTATTTAGAACTTTTTAGAAGTGAAAGGAAACCTGTGAATTATTTTCTAAAATACAGTTTTAGAATTGGCATGTACAAAGGAATGATTATGATCTGCAGACAGGAAGATGGTCACTCCCAAGTTGTCAACATGACTAGAAGATGAAAAGGAAAACATGGACAGAAAGGGGAAAGATTTACTCTTTTGAAGTTTAAGCTAAAAGAAGAAAAATCAAGCTATTCTCCTACAAACACCTAAAAATGATGCTTGTTGGTTGGTGGAAAAAGACTTGTAATTGCATAGCCAGGCTTAAACTTTTCTCTTAGTTTGGTTCACCTGCTACAGGCTCTGTGAAACTATTATGTTGCTCCTACCACAGACTGGTCAGCATCACCCTGCAGAGACAAAAGTTACACATAAACCAGTTTAAGTGATGAGAAAACAGTTTAAACCTGTAACAGAACACAAATTCAGTGCACTTAAACTGCTTTTTAAATGGCCAAAACTGGTTCAAGGTAAACCTGGTTGGATGTAGTATCAGATTTAACCATAGGTGGAGGAGGAAAATATTATTGAGGGGATGCTGAGTATATACTCACACCAGCAGTTAAATCTCTGGAGGGAAAGAGGTGGGGGAGAAGGAAGGGATGTGGCAGGATGGCAGATTGAGGCCCCTACAGTGAGGGAGGAGGGAGTGGGACAGAGGCAGGGGCAGGGGCAAATGGGGCCTCAGGGTGGATCGTGGGACAGTTGGAGCCTGAACAGCTTGTCCAGGAGTGCAGGGGGGGCTCCTACCACTGCGTGCATCCCAGGGGAGGCACAGGGGGGCATATGCCCCTCAGATTTGTGTGCAGGGCAGAGGTGGGCTGCTGCTGCAGGTTGGGCTCTCCGTCCTGCTGCCATTGCCACGGAAGCTGTGCGATCCAATGGGCCTTCTGCCACCTGGCTGCGCCACGTCCCCTGCCTGCCTGGCAGTGGCAGGCACATGGCATTATGAGGTTCCCAACACAGCAGCAGTGGGGCATGCCCATGTCGCAGCCCCAGCCCTCACCTCCCCTGCCCTGACAAAAATGTCCAGGATCTTGCTTTCCTCTGCTGGTGGGAGCATGGGAGGGCAATCGGAGGCAGCAGGGAGCACTATGCATCCACATCTATAGGCAGGTATGTCTGTGCTCCCTGCTGCCTTTTATCACCCTCCCTCTGCTCCTACCAGTGGAGGAAAGAAAAATCCCAGACATTTGGTTAGATTTAAAAAACACATCTGTACAGAGATCAGAGGGCTCCAAAAGAGGACATGTCTGGGAAAACCCAGACATATGCTAGACCTAAGCAGTGCTCCACTTGCCACTGGGCTGCATGCAGGTTGCAGCTGTATGTCTAAATCTATGCACACCCCTCCCCCTACTGCAGCTGCCCAGAGCCCATACCTAGGCTGCCCTGTGCCCCATGTTTGGGGGTGCTAAGCCCCTTTATCCTATGAAAGCAAAGTATTTCCAAAGATTTACATTAGTCTTTATAGATTTTAAGACTACCACAGCCAGCTCAGAGTATACTGTTGCTAAACTGCTATCACCATAGGGCTCTACTAATGCCAAAACATGTGTAGGATATACCCGATCTAACTTAAACTACCTGCAAGGTAGGGTTAAATTAGATTAGAGCAGCCATTTTTTGACCAATCTAATCTTCCTGGAACTTCTGTACAGTTTGCACTTAGATCAACCTAACCAGGGGTCTAAATGTAAGGTCTATGTGAACTAAGTTAGATCAGGTGGCCATTTTTAACACAATCTAACCTCCCCCTGACCTCCCTGAATGTCTGTACATACCTCTGCAGTTCACTGCTCATTGCTGAATATCAGTTCTCACCTGTGGACAGGGGAATAGGTAGCCTAGAGTCCTGGTTAGAACCAGATTGAATTATTGGGTCTTGGCCAGAATCAGTCAAAAGAATGAGCCAAGAGGTGAGAGCTAAGCTCTACATAGGAGTCAAGGGACTGGAGACAAGACTAGGCAGGAACAGGGTAGGAACTAGATGGAAATAAGATTAGAATGGAGCCAGGACAGGAGCTGGTGACAAGACTGGATCTTTGCAAGACCAAAAATTGAGACTTTGAAGAGGTATGTTTTACACATACTGTCCATATGCATCTGTTATTCAATACTGTTTAGACATGCACCTGTACGCACAGCAGACAAATGCTTGCCTTGCATTCTTTTCAGTCTGTTCATGGCTGATTTTGAGGAAAGGGTATGGACTCAAAGGAGCAGGTAAGATTTAGCCTAGACTGTTTACTTCACACTGAGACCACGATTATATAAAATACTAGTTCATCACAGTATGTGATCTCACATACCACTAATGTATGCTTCAGCTTATCCAGTTTTTCCTGGAGATTCAAAATATCTTGGAATAGTTTGTCAGCCAAAATCATCCTTGATAGCTAGAAAAAAAATCCTCCTGCTCCTTTTGGTGATGACATTTATAGCTTAGCAGGTTTTGATTTGAGTTATTTTACCATAATAAAATAACTCTTGTGTGGAACAAACTCTGTTAATGTCACTTTCTGTATTCATCATTTGGAAAATAACTCTTAAGTCTTTCACAGGCTATCACAGGCTGTCAAGGTAGACCTGTAAAGCATTTTAATGAGATATTTTTGGACCTTCTTTGCATAGGACAATCAGGTATACAGTTTTCTGGCTTTCAAAATACAATTCTAGCTATCAGCACTTGAAGTGAAAATAGCTCTTTTGTTCCAACTATGGGTCCTTCAGGGCAACAACTCAGTACATTTAGCACAATGGGGTTTCACTGTTAACTGGGAACTATGGCAATAGAAATAAATAAACTGTTTTGAGAACAGGAGGGGATAGAGCTTTAATTAAAATTTTTATTCTTACTTTGCTTACCAATAACATTATTATTAAAGGGAAAACTGTTGCTTGGCAACACTTATGGTGACAGGCCAAAATGCAAAAGTCATGCTTGCCAGGCTGTTCTAGGGGGAAACGTAAAGCTTGAGCTGATGCTAAATATTGTGTAAACTTTTCAAAATATAAAGCCGACTTCACCTGCAGTAACTAATTCATTTTTAAAGACTTACTTTTCTTTCTGTATTAAGGAAGGACATTTTATCAGTGGAAAGTGCTGGTGACAGACAAAAGAGAGTAGCCAAGGATACTAACAATGCTCATGTTGCTCAAGCCTGTTTTTTTTTCTGAAGGGAGTCAACATCATTGATCAGCAACAGAATAACTGAAGCGGCAGAACAAAATCAGCCTCTGTTTTATTCTTGGCAAGAAGAAAATGTTAGAACTTTTCCTCAGTGCTATATGTTTTTTGGAAACACTCTTACTTACCCTCACAGCCAGGAGGAGAGGGGCCTCTCCTGCTTCTTTCTTGTAAGTAAAGCAGTCAGTTTTTTGTGAGCTTAGTATTCAGTGTAGCAGATGTGTTGGCAGAATGAGCCAATGAGTGGTGCATTTGAATTTTTTGGGAAAAACAACCTGTATGTCTATTCACACAGCATCCTTGTTCCCTTTTCCTTTGGTGTTACCTTCTCCCTGTCAATTCTAATTGCACACAAAATTAAATAACCAACCTGTGTTAGTCTGTTGCATTTAAAGGTTTAGAAAGTACCACATGTTGAAAGAGGTAACTCTCAACATCATTCTGTAAACACATTTAACAAATAACTCAGCTGAAGAATCAGGTCTGCTCATTGAATACTTACTGCACAGTGCTATGCATGGTTTACCCATTAGCAACACAGGAAGTCCGTTCAAAACAAGTAACTGAGAAAGAAACAAACTTTCAATGAACCTTTAAAGAACATGTTTTTTCAGTAAAAAACCACAAAGTATTTGACAATGAAATGTTTACAAAGAAGGAGGGAGATGCAAATGGGAAGGAGACTATTATTCAGGTGCTGCAACATAACTTTTGAGGTGACATAAGATGACAAGCCTGGACATGAGTAGGACAGCAAGAAAGGCTAGAGCTGTGCTGGGGAATTTTGGTAATCTCATTAAACTCACCCCTTCTGTCCTCCTTTATAGGAAAGGAATTCAAGCCTCCCATTAAATGAAAGCAATATCTGGTTGAAAAAAGAGGTAATGCCTCAGGTTCAAAGGAGTGTGAGACTCTGTGAGAGTTAACATTCCAAGGGCAAAGCAATCTTACTTCTAAACCTCTGTTTTATGTCAGGAGGTAACGGGTGTGCCAAGCTTGCCTCACTTCAGACAAAAGGACAGGTGGAGGAGGGGGCCCTGTAAAACATTTAAAAATGCAACACAAGATTTTACATGTTAATTGCAGGAATTAAAAGCTGTTGAAAGCTAAACTGTTGAAAGCAGGAACAAGATAAAGCAGCATTTAATATGCTGTCTAATGTTATAGAGTTCATGCCCTTTTACAAAAACATTTCAGAATATTTCCTAGGTTCTGGTCATGTAAAAATGACTAGAAAAAAACCTGAGACTTTGAAGGGATATGTTTTATACATATTGGGTGCATCTACATGAGACTAATTAGCTGACTAATTAGCTCTGCAGTAAAACATCACGGTCTACATCAGGGGTTCCCAACCCCGGGGCCCCGGCCTGAAGGGTTGGCTGCTGGTCCACAGGAGGGCTGGCTGCCGGACCAGAAGTGACTGCGGACTGGCAAAACATGGACTGGAAGTGACTGGCATACTGGAGACTGGCAGCCAACCCTTTTTTAGCCTGGGTACCTGTGGCTACCTACCCACAATATGCCCATCACTGCTGGTCTGCAGTTTGCCAGTCCGCAGTCACTTCCAGTCTGCAGCTTGCTGATCCTCAGCCTAAAAAGTTTGGGAACGCCTGGTCTACACATGTGACCCTATTAGGTCACAGTAGACTAATAAATGCTACCACAGGGTAGTCTGGCTAAACACAAGAGTTGGGACAGACATTACACATAAACCAGTTTAAGTGATCAGAAATTCATTTAAACCTGTAATAGAACAGATGTTCAGTGCACATAAACCAGTTTAAGTGATCAGAAATTCATTTAAACCTGTAATAGAACAGATGTTCAGTGCACATAAACCAGTTTAAGTGATCAGAAATTCATTTAAACCTGTAATAGAACAGATGTTCAGTGCACATAAACCAGTTTAAGTGATCAGAAATTCATTTAAACCTGTAATAGAACAGATGTTCAGTGCACATAAACCAGTTTAAGTGATCAGAAATTCATTTAAACCTGTAATAGAACAGATGTTCAGTGCACATAAACCAGTTTAAGTGATCAGAAATTCATTTAAACCTGTAATAGAACAGATGTTCAGTGCACATAAACCAGTTTAAGTGATCAGAAATTCATTTAAACCTGTAATAGAACAGATGTTCAGTGCACATAAACCAGTTTAAGTGATCAGAAATTCATTTAAACCTGTAATAGAACAGATGTTCAGTGCACATAAACCAGTTTGAAAATGGCTGAAACTGGTTTGAAATAAACCTGGTTGAATGTAGTATCAGACTTAATTGATTTGCGTCAAACTGGTTTACGCAATGTCTGTCCCAGACCCCTTGCTGGTTTAAGATATACCAGAATCCCACAGTGGAGTTCTGGGCTGGGCAGGGCTCTCTGCTTCACAGCAGGGCTGGCCCCTCCCTTCTGCTGCCTGGCTGCAGCTCTGGAAGGGACTGCAGCTGCTCCCCTCCTCCCCCTCACCACTCCCTGCTAAGCAGGAATTCCCCCCTCCACTCCGCCTTGCGGAGAGGTGTCTGTGTATTAGCTAGCAGACCACATGCTGGCTACGGTCCATGCTGAATCAACAGGTAGCTGATAATGTCCCTCCATTGTTTTCTTAATGGGGTGATAAACACTGAGCTAAGGGTGATAAACAATGTTATCAATTCCATGCTGGGCTAATCAGAGCATCCTGCTAGGGCCTGGTCATGTCCCCCTCAGCTCAGTACTGTGCAAGGGAAGGGAGGGCTGTTCTAGCGCCCCCCAGCTTCTAGCCTGAACCACTGCAGGCAGGTGTCTGCATGTCTGGGATGTCTGTGCAGTTACAAAGTGATTTAGCCTAGCCAGGTTAAATTAAATTGCAAAGATTGAATCAATTCAGGTTCAGACTTTTTGAATGTCTGTCCCTAACCAAGTAGTACCATGCAGCAGCATTGTTTCATGTGCCATAGCACATGTGTAGACAGTGATGGGGTTGGCTGGAGCATGAGGGTGCTTCAGCATGGGGGCTGCCTGCCTCAACCAGGCTTCTCCACCCCTGCGCTGCACATGGAGCTTGGGTAGGCTGATGCCGTCAGTCTCCTACCAGCCTGGGTTGGTCTGACCATGCTTCATATGTTGCACACGAATGAACTCTGGAGCAATAAGCTCCAGAGTTTATTCATGCACATTAATTGCATGTTTAGATATGCCCACTGTTCATGTGCATCTGTTATTCGGTGCTGCTTAGACATGCACCTGTAGAAACTATAAACCTTCAATACTGCAGTCTAATATAGAAGCTCTGGACATCCTCTGTGGAAAGAAGTTGAGGCTTGTGTACAGGAATAGCCTGGCATTAATTTCCACATGGATGTTCTTATTTGTGGAGGTGGATTAAGATTCCATTTTCATAATTTGGTTTAATGGTGAATAAGAACATCCACAGGGGGAACTACTGAAGTTATTACTTTAAATTCACTACTTCATTTTGCTGTAGCTTCTTCTAATAGATAGGCATTTAGATTGTAGAAGGACTGTAAAGCTAACAGTCCACTGAAACAATCAATTTTCATGGATATGGAAGGGACTTGGTAGGAAATGGATCATCTTTACAGTACCACCTCGTACTGAATTCTATGGATATGCCAGGTCAAAGTTCACTTGCTCCCTCTGTCACCACTCTTATGTGATTTTATCTGGATCCGGTGACTTCCAGCTTGAATTCCTCGAAAACAGTGGGAACAGATGATAAAATAATTCCTGAAAAATTAAATTACTGAGCCAGAGGAAGCTGGAAGGTAATTTAGAACTACAAGGTCTTTGCTAAGCTCTTTGGGGTTTCTTAAATGGTAATTTATAATACTTTGTGGTTGTTTTGTCACAACATACTGAAATGATTCTAGAATTTTTAGTTATATTACTTACATAGGTGTCACAGTTCTTCACAAAGCAGGAGATGAGTTTTGCCATTTAAAATGGAATTTACTGTGGAATCCTGGTTTGGCTAATAATGGACATGAAGTTTATATTCTGGGAGTTACCTCTAACTCATTAATTGCTGCAGTTCTTTGATCTATTGGATACCTTAGATGTGCAGGGAATACTGTTCCATTTTGACAGTTCTCTCTTTATTGACTGTATACCTGAGTGCCAGCTCTTGCACCATTTAAATCAGTGGAAGCTTTGCGATAGTCTTCAATAGGAACTGAATTGGAAACTGAAGTATCTTAATGGTCACAACATTCCTTTGGCCCAAAGAAATACTCCTTATAGCCCTATCTGTGGAGATCTAGGGTGTATCTACATGTTCTTTAATGCACTGTAATTGCGGCGCATCAAGTTTAGTACCCATACAGGTACTAAGTGAATGCGCTGTAATCAGTGCTACAGCACAATAGTGCCAGCACACTTTTTTAATGTGACGCTAATGTGCAATAAATTAATTCTACTGAGCATTAGTGCATTAGCATGGCTTTTGCCATGACACGCTGTGGCAAAGTAGGAACTCACCAACCAGCCACAGTGCTAGTTTCCCACCTGCCTCTGGGCATGCCGCCTACCTCTCTCTCACTGAGGCCTCTCTCACTCCACCACATCCCACATGGTCTCTCTTATACTGCCCCTTTGCAGGGCCACTCTCATACCACCCCTCCTTTTTCCCAGGGCCACACTCACCCTACCCTCACTGGGAGGGTCCTTGGATGTGTTTCCCTTTATTCCCAGCCAGCAAGTGCATGGCCTTTTGGGCGCCTCCTGCTGCCCTCATCTGAGCAAGCGCTGGGTGGTTTGCAGAACACTAGTCTGACTCTGCCACTAGTCCCTCACTGGGTCACTCACCCAGCTGCTCTTAATCTACTGCCTCTGATGATAACCCACCCAAAGGTGGGGGCTGGGGTTAAGGCGCCCTAACCCACCTTTCACCGGGGTGGTAACTGGCCTGGCATTTCCTGGGGGCTCCCACACCATGAAGAGCCCCTCCAGGCCACCCTTCCCTGCAGTTTTAGGTCATGCCCAGGACCAGGAGCCTCCAAACCATCCCCATAAGCTCCTGCCCTTACCTCCAAGCATTACCAGAGCAGCAGCTCCACTGGGAGATGTTGTTTCCTCAGTGCCAGGCAGCAGACTGCTGCCTCCAGTCCTGCTGGCCTGGATCTTAAAATGGGCACTCATCAGAGCTGGGTTGCACCTGCTGGTTGCCTCTTCACACTCTTAAAGTGGCAGACACCAGAGGTGCTCTGCCACACACGCCAACGCAGGGGCTCCCAACCTTTTTAGGCTGAGGACCAGCCAACCATGGACCAGAAGTGACCGTGGACCAGCAAACTGCAGACCAACGGTGATCGGCATACTGTGGGTAGCTAGCCAACCCCATTTTATACTCAGTATAAAAAAGGGTTGGCTGCCAGTCTGCAGTGTGCCGGTCACTTCCAGTCTGCAGTTTGCCAGCCCGTGGTCACTCCCGGTCCGGCAGCCAACCCTCCTGCAGACCTGCAGCCAACCCTCCTGTGGACCAGCACAGGGGTTGGGAACACCTGCACTAATGCACAGTAGAATTAATTTACTGCACTTCCAGCATCTCATGTAGACATGCCTCTAGTGATGGAAATGAAATGCCCAGAGTATAAAGGAGGATTTTTTTTTTTTTAATTACAGATCAAACAAAGATTTGTTTGGCTCCAAGCAACATCCTATTTTCAAGACTAATAAGTTTGGGCTGCCTCTGTTTATGTAGTACCACAGTTATCTAAATATTAAGTAAATACTGTTTATGAGACCAAGTAACTGGAATGCAGACAGATCTGAGCAGTTCTACTTTTTGTAAAATAAAAAACCTAAGATTTTTTCCTGTTTTCCTGTGTCTACTTTATATCCGTGTCAACACAAAAAACGCAAACACTCTCTTAGAAGAATATTTAGGTTGCAAAGCCAAATGTTCAGCAGTTAGGAATGCCAGAATTAAAGCTGCACAAGCCACCTTAATTATTCCCTTTATATACATGATTACCAGCTTTTTTTTCCCACCGACCTTTTGTCTCAGTTCACAGAACGGACAGTACTGATTTAGTAAGCTGCTAATCAACATGTTCATTCCTTTTGATTGTGCGACCTCATGCTTTATTTACTGGTTGTTTTTTCCAACTTTGCTCTGCATGCATGATTAATTTTCTCATGGGCTTTTCTATAGTGCTTCACAAACATCATCTTAATATCCCCATGTGGTGAAGGGGCAGTTCCTAGATTTTAAGTTAGGTACAAAGATTTGTTGTATTGCTTTGGCACATAAAAACCTTAAGCATGGGACCAGGATCCTGTTGTGTTAGGTACTATACAAATATGGAATAGAAAGCCATCTTCTGTCCCAAAGAGCTAGTGATCACTGGTCAAAACTGTCCACTAGCTTTTGGTGTAAAGTTTAAAACATGTTGAGGACCTGTTTTGCTTTTAAGAAGGCTTATCAATTTTACACATAGAAGCTGCTGACAGACATGGAAAAAAAAGTGCTTTAGCAGAAGAGGCAGTGTGTTAGTTCAACCCAGCTCCGCAGCCTCTGTATGGATCAGGCACTTCAAAGGGGCTTTTTATCTAATAGCTTTTTGGTGCTTTTTATCTAATAGCTGATAATCAGCTATTAAATAAAAAGTGACAAAAAGGTCCTGCTGAATCACCTGATCTATATAGACATTGGGTGAGCCAGGTCAAACTAATGTGATGCCTTTTCTGGGCATGCACTGGGCTCAGGGAGTTTAAAGTAAAGCACCATTTTGGGGGGAGAGTGGGGGAGGGTTATATCTGTAAGCAGCCTATGTGCTATAAATTGATAAATTCATTTTCAGCTAAGAGTATGCAGAACCTGGGAGTCAAACTGTACAACTACAAAATGAGAAACACGCAAGTAGTTATCACTTCTGAAAAATATAAATGACTTGCCTATCATAACTCAGGCCTGCAGAGGCAGAACAAAGATTCATGTCTCAGTCAGCTGTTTTAGCCATGACACATGAGGAAAAATGTGGGGTGTTTTTGGCAGTGCCTGGTTCAGTGGGGGCCAACCTTTCTGGCAGGCATGCCAACAATTAGCTCCACTCCCTCCCTAAGTGCAACTCTGATCTTCTTCCCCTGCCTGATCTGCTGCTCTGCTTTCTGCTAACCTTCTTTGCTATCTGCCATTGCGCTGTCTGTCCCCTCCCTGATCTCCTGTGTGCTACATAGAGACCACCCAAGCCACAGGTTGGCCACCCCGGCATAGTTCATGGCCTGATAGTTATGGCACTTAGCTGGAAAGTCAGCAAAGTTCAAATTCCCAAAGGGAGAGAGAAGCCCTGGACATGAGGCTTCCATTTCCTAAGCACCCATCCTAACCATGAGGCTGGGGGCTAAGAAGTGGGAGAGCCTCCACAGAGTTATGTACCTTCCCAAGGGAAACAGGATATAAAATCTGCCTAAGTGCCTCAAAAAGAACTACGTATGTGGCAAACTTAGGTACATACATGCTACTTACCTACTTAAAGGCAGAGTTAAATATAATGTCTATTATGTGCTTGCTTGTGATTTCAGGGGACTAGACTTGATAACCCCTGCCCCTTCCAGGCCTGCAACCCAGTTATTCCTTGCAACACCAGAAAGGTTAAATAAGTTAGAGCCATGCATACCCCTTGTGACCTTTCCAAGTACCCCTAGGGGTACTCATACCCCTAGCTGAAAACCCCTGGCCTAGCATCTTTTAACCAGGGATCCTGGTTTTCCTTGATTAAAAAAACCACAAATTCTCTGATAAACCCCCCAAAATCCATGATTAAAATGAGAGGTCCCTCATTCCCACTCCCACAGCCCTGCTTTCCACGCACAGTCCCCTTCCCCCCAGCCCTATCTGAGGGGGCCCCCAGCTGCCTGGGCTACAGGGCCAAGGACCAAGGTCCACAGCCCCCTTACCCCAGCAAGAGGCGGTGGCTGATGCAGCAGAGCAGAGCCTGACTCCCCCGCTGCTGCCTGTGTGCCTGCTGTGAGGGTGGGGGCATCACTGCACGCACTCCTGGGGGGGCAGAAAGAATCCATGCCCCCCAAATCTGTGCACGGGGTGGGGGTGGCCATAGGCTGCCAGCTGTGGGTGTGGGCTCCCACCTTGCTGCCCTCCCCAGGCACCTTTGCAGCCCAGTGGGTGCAACCAGCCACTGTAGGGGACAGCGGGGCCACGCGGGGGTCTCCTTGCCACTGTGAGCTCCATGCTGCCCTGGCAAGGTGT
>NW_017728993.1:42399625-42409310 GCF_001723915.1 Gavialis gangeticus | reverse complement strand
TCTCCCCCTCTCCCTGGGTGTGCGTGCAGCAGCAGGGAGACAGCCCCACCCCCAGCCCCTGGACAAGCTACCCGTGGCCCTGTCCCACTCCCCTCTGGGGCTCTGCAGCCATGCATTCTGGCCCCGGGCCCCAAGTCCCAACCACCTCCCAGCTGAGCAGCAGCACCAGCCCTGCCCAACTCCCTCCCTCCTTATAGGGGCCTCAATTCCTCCCCTCCCCACCACTGACCTGTAGAAGCTGCTCTCCAGGCTGCCTGGCAGCTATGTGCATATGTGAATGGCCGCCGCCCTCCTCCTGCTCCCCCCAGCCCCTTGCAGGCTGGAACTTTGCCAGCCCGCAGAGCCCTCTTTGCAAAAGTACACAGTCCACGGATTTCTCCGTTAAAATGAGAAATCCCCTTTTCCTTGGGTAAAGGGGAAATTCTGCATTTTTCTCTGGTTTTCCCTGCTTATAACAAACTTAGGAACTTTAGTATGAGAGACCAATGACCTCTAAAACTGCAATGTACCATAGGAAGAAAGCAGGAGAGGCCATTTCTTCTTAGCTTTAACTTTTTGAACCATTATGGCAGCAGATACAAAGTAAGATAACAGCTAGTAATATCACAGAAATACAGCACACTAGAGAAACTCTTGGTCTAAGTTTGCTGAGTAACTTTACTACAAGGAATGTTTTTTGTTCTTATTAAATAACCACAAAAGAGAGCATTATGTGACAAGAGGATTAAGCATTACCATAGCCAAGTCAAACAGAGTCGGGTTTACGTTGCTATCCCTTACAATTCCCAAAAGTGGGTGTAATTACAGCCTAGGGACTACGGTAGACAAAGCTTCAATCTGAACTCATTTACCATTTAATTGGCTGACCTTAATGATATCAAGATCCTTTTTAAAGCTCTGTATTGGAATGCTAGTGGGTGTGGAAGAGTTATGTAAACCATATATTGCATTAAAAATCAGCAGATATTTTTAACAGCAAAAAAAAGCTTTGTTAGCAACTATAAATAACTAAGTGGGTGAATTATCCTATTACAGTTATATGATGGACCAGCTGTAAGCAGAGACTGGACTAACTGTGAAAAGAGAGACTCCTTTTAACTTATATACCTCCTTTTTAATATTTATGTTATATAGAGGTCCTAGAGATTACCCTGGTCCCTTTTTACTGTACAAACACATGCAAACTCCCTGTAATAAAAAAGTTCGTGGTTCAAAAAAGCTTTAAAAATAAATATGAAAGTCCCTCTAATGCTTAATTTTCTTTGATTAATTTAATTAAGCCTACATAAGAGTTGAATAAACTTAGTGATAAAAAGACAGTGTTGTCTCACCCCTCTTGAAAAGATTTCCACTTTCATCTCCCATTATAATCCTCTTGTTCTGATACTGTTGTGTGTATTAATGGGAGCATGTGCCAAGTTGCCTGTGATTCCTACAGGTTTCAAAGTTTTGAACACTTTATGAGGACAGATTCTATCAAATACTTTTTTTGACGACAGTGAAACACAAGCATGCTCAACAGCTGTTTCTAACATGAGCCAGAGATGTATGACAGAATTTATCATACTCTTGGCATTTCTGGAGTTGTATTGTTATTTGTTGATCTTCATATCAGTTCACTGGTCTCTTTATCAGTCTTTGCTGGTATACAGTCTTGAGCAATGGGTAAACGTATTTTGGAGGCATGCAGAACTAGCTTGATTGTACAGATCTTGCAGTACATTTCTTTGCTGTTCGGGACTAGGATGTTGACTGGCAATTAACTTGTGCATAATGTATCCTTTCTTATCTCTGAAAGAGTGTCTAAAACTTCATCTCCCAACATTTTAGCTGCTCTTTTTAGCTGCCCTGATGTTATTCAAATTGGAGTGCACCCGGATGTGATAGAAAGTTTCTTGGTTTCAGCCTGTGTTGTCTTGATATTAATGAACTTTCTTGTGTAACTTCAGATAGAGGTTTTTCAGAGTTTGTCATCATATGATTCCTTCACCATCTCTCTTTTGAGTAGGGGAAGGGATCTGTCTAGCATATATCATTTTTAGTATCACTTATAACTTTCATTTTTGTTGACTGCTTTATCCTTTGATGCATTTAATTTTATTTTATCCAAATTTGTTTCTTTGAATTTTTAATTCCATTGTTTGCATTTTGCAAATCTGCATTTTTTTTGTTTATCATTCTATTTTAAAATTTGGTATTCTTTTCCTGCTGCTGAACATAGTTCATTTACTTTTCTTCTTTTGTCTGCAGGATAAATGCTTCCTTCTGTTACCCAAGGGTTTTTCTTCAACTTCTTTCTTACAGTTTTACCTGCAGCTTTTATAACTGCATCTTTCAGTTGTTCCAGTGTCACTTGGTCTTTGTGGGCACCGATACACGTGCCCAAGGCCTGCTCTGACACATGCTAATTAGTATCGATTAATTGAGTCTGCTGGAGTGTACTAATTAGCATGCTCCAGTAACCTCAGCATCACGTGTATTCAGCATCCCCATGCTTCAAAATGGCAGTGAGGGCATTTTAACTAAAGCTCCTCAAACTAGCTTTTGTTAAAGTGCCCCCGTTGCCATTTTTAAGTGCAGGATACATGAGGTGCTGCAAGCGCCTTAATTAGAGAGGCTCCTGAGAGCTGCTCTAATTAAAGGACCCCACCCCAGAGCCCTTGTAAAGATGCCCTGTATTTACAATCTATGTAACTACTTCCTGGAAGTAACTTTGTATTTCATGATACCTACCAACTTCAAGGCTTCATTTTGGGTAGCATTCGGCCTTCTGAAATTTTTTCATCTTAACGTTCAATCTCATCAAAACCAATCTGTGGTCTGATGCCCAATCTATACTAGGTATGATTCTAACCTTCTAATACCATTTCTGTATCAGTGGTTAATACATTGGTTTTCTCTACATCCCTCTTCATGATTCACATGCACGTCTTGCACTTTCTGATTTTTTTTTTAAACTGAATATTGTTGATAATGATTTGCATGCAGAATTCTGATTCTTTAACTATAATTTATTTCAGACAGACCAATCATAGTAGATATCTTTTCCTGTCCTACCTTTGCAATTTCTTCCCCCCACAACAATTATCAGCAATATCCTTCTTTCAATCACTGATTTTTATTATTTCTTCATTAATTTTAAGTATGCTTCCTGCATGTTCAATAAAATTCCCAGAGTGGGGTAAACAGAAGTTGGAGAGGCTAGGTAATCTGAATTCTGGAATTCTGAAAGAACTGACATAGGACATTGCAAGTCCATTGGCAAACTTTTTTTTTCAGTCTAAAAAGTTTGGGAGTGATACCACGGGGATTGAAAATTAGAAATGAAGTACTTATATTTAAGAAGGGGGAATGAAATAATATGGACCACTACAGGCTGTGAGTCTAATCTCAATATTTTGTACAGTTTGTATCTATTCGCAGCTACATCCATACAATCCAATTGGTTCCAAGGTGTTTCTGAATTAAATATTTCAAAGTAAAGATAGCCAAATTAAAAACACAAGCTTAGATGCAAATCACTTCAGAACAAAAATGTGGCAAGACAACTTTAGAAAAAAGGGCAGAAAAAAATCACACTTCATATTTGAAGTGAAAGATAGATGAGAAGTTGGGAATTCTGAGTTACTATCAGAGTGTTCATCAGTATGTTCAGTGCCTGAAATGGTCAACACAGTTTCTAGTCTTAGGGCTTTGCTTGCTGGAAGTGCAGGGAGGATGACTGTACCATGCAGAGACAAGAGCAAGTCCAGACCTGAACATTCCTTCATAGTTTCCACCCCTGGGAGTGCCTGGCTTCAACTACAAAAATAATATGAGGAAATATTTGCATGATTGAAATGATAAAGGATTAATTCCAAAAAGCATATCAGAAATCTATATTTGCCTAACTTTGGTCAGCAAAGTACTTTAAAATCGACCAGTAATTCATACTATATATTTGATCAAGTTATAAGAAGTATTTTTTTTATTGGGTCCAGTGCTTACCTCCACACTCATTAGTTTGTTCTTTCAACAAGCATGATTTAATTGCAATTTAATGTCACTGCAACTCATAAAGAGTTTTGTATACCCAGACTTACCCAGGCTGAAGGAGCTTTTACATTTTTCCAGTTTTTGAGTTTTGAATTGTCTTTTTCTGTTGGTAATGTTGTAGAATCACCAGGAAAGGAACTGATCTGTAGGTAATCTGGGACTTGTTTATTCTTTGTATTTCAAAACTACTTACTAATTCTGTCTAGAGTGCTAGTGTAATAGTGGCTTTCCATGAAACCTTTCTAACCATCCAAAATTTATATTTTTATTTGTAATATTGGACAGAGGCAGTGTTTAAGTAGCATTCATTTATCTTTATATTTCAACTGCTATTTGACAGCAGTTTATCTGAGACAGTTTTAGGGTAAATCCACACACTATATTTCTCTAAGTATGAAGCAAGTTAGAAATCGTTTCTCTTCAACTATTCTTAATTTGATTATGCTGCAACTTATAGCACTAATTTCATACCACAAATTCATAAATTCATTTCCCACTAAAGTAGACCATTAAGGTATGGTAATAATGTTTAAGAAGCAGAGTGAATATCTGCAGATATATTCACAATATCAGCATAATTCTTTCCTAGAAAACAAGAGATTAATGAAACTTTTGGACTTCATATGAAAACGTGTTTAATGTAGGTAAAGCCATGCAAGCACTACAGAGTTCTTCTAGCATAGCTATGTCATTTAGTGCTAGGAAGAGAAGTCCTGACTGCCATATACTAGCAGTATAACTTGGTTGCTTGGAATAAACAATGCCAGGAAGAGAGCGGTATTTCTGGTATAAGCTGCATCCCCATTAGGAGTGTTTTGCTGGAATAGCATGGCAGTACTGGCAAAGCACTGATAATGTAGACGATCTTTATCCATATGATTACTCATACAAGTAAGTTCTATTCAACCAGAGGAAGGGCTACAGAATTAAGAGCTTTGGATGAAACACATGTGAACCTGAAATTGTATAGGTGAAGTATTAGTTCAGCCTTCCCAAGGGGACTATGCTTTACAGGAGAGAAATTAGCTGTTTCCAGTGTTCAAAAGCAAAGGTAAAAAAACTTTAATATCAATTCTGGTTGTTCTAGAATTACTCCAAAAGTGTTACCATGGAATTATGTATGTTCTATAGCACTCTAAAATATCACAACACCCCAGCTTACAGGTTACAAAATTCTGCAAAGAAAATAATCACAAAGCTGCATCTGCATAAGAAATCGAACCATTACTGGCATTAATGTATGAGTTTTACTTATGTGTCAGTAGTTGGGTATGATCAGTCTGGATGGGGTGGAGCAGGTGGGGCAGCCTCCCCTGCCCTCCCCATCCTGATCCAGGGGCACAGGCCCCCCCGTGCCCTGCTGCCACTTGCCCAGCCAGGGTGGGGAGGGGAGCTGTGGGACAAAGCTGCTGCTTGTTCAGGAGGTGCAGGGTGGCTGGGGCAACTCTCATTGCTTTGCACCCCTTGTCTGGAGGCAGTGCAATGGCTATGCCCTATTTCGGCTGGGCAAGCAGCAGCAGGGCATAGCCCCACTCCCAGTGCCTTCCGCCATCCGCCCAGCATGTAGCCCCGGCCCCACCCACCCCACACAGATTCAGAGGCACACACCCCACCCCCCTGCCATGCCCTCCCAGACTGGCTGCAGGAGCAGCAGTGAGAGCCACCAGACGAGCTGCCAGATGAGCAGCTCGCAAACCGGTGGTGCACAATGGCAGGAACCACCCCAACGCCTCCCCACATCCCCTGTCCTGACTGGGCAGCGCTTGCCCCAACCCATCCTAGCCCCAGGCTCAATCCCTCCCTCACTGCAAGGGTGTTGATCTGACTCCCCATGCCCCCTCCTTTCCCCCGCCCCCCACCACAGACTTACCAGCTGGACACAGCTGTATCAAGTGTCATAAAGGAACCAATCCCCCTTTTATAACACTGTTCCTATGGGAAAATTGGTTCCAATTTATGATGTTTTGACCTAAGATACAGTTTTCAGGAACCAATTGCATCATAAGTCTGAGGACTGCCTGTATATGAATTGGGCCCCAAAGTCATGAGATTTGTGCAAAAAAGAAAGATATTTTAAATGGTATATATAAGATGCTTATTATTTGCCTTTTGAATCATTAGGTTATACATTTCTCAAGTGTGAAAGTAAGAAATGTACTTTTTCACTGAAAACTGAGATTCTCATGTAATCGTTTAACTTCAGATGCTGATAGCTTGGTAAAAACACTAACTCTTGCAGACACGATAGAATTGTGGGAACTAGTAACTCTGTTGGAAACCAAAATGTGTTCTATATGTCCAAAAAGCTAGGCCACATACAACAGACCTAGTTCTTGGTGACCTTTTGTGTCTAGCTTGATAGAAGACAAAGGAGGCCAAATTCTGCCCAGACATGGAGGTTTCCAGGGCTATAAGTCAGTACAGAGCCCAGGATACAGACAGGTGATAGGTGCCCACACATTTACACAAAGGGAAAAATGACAACTAGGAAACTATGAAACTATTGCGCTAACTAAAGTAGCATACTATGCAGATTCCTACCACGACAGAAGAATTTGTAAGAAAGTACAGGTTTCCCTAGCTTTAGGCTGTAGATGCATTTCTGAAAAATGCTGCATAACTTGTATTCGCATAAAGGGAACCCACTTTACAATGTAACAAATAGGGATATGTTCCAAGACCTCAACTGTACTGACCCCCAGACCCATTTCTACAACTTTTACAAAACAATTTTGGTACTCGCCAATAGCAGATGGTACACACAAGCACAGGGCACTATCATAATGGGGATGGCAACTACAGAAACATGTCACAGACGAGCCAGGAGCACAGATCCACACAGGAAACTATATTTTGGTGCACATCGCTCCCACAATGCACTGTACAAAGCAGCTGACTGCAGGCTTTCACCACACCAATTGCCTAAGAGCGAACTTACCTCGCATATAATGAATTTTTGGTATAAAAAGGGTCATCGCATAAGAGTGAATTTGTATATACAGTACATGCATAAAGCGAAGGAAATCTCAAAATCTCTGTCTCCTGTATTAAATACTTCTAAGGAAATCTAACCACACATAGGATAGGAGTTTAATACAAAGTTAAAAGAATAAAAATAGATAGTACTGTCACTGACAGAACTATCTTACAGTGGGGTAATTAGTTGTGATTAAATATACATGTCAATGCTGGCTGTAGGTATAAATTGTGCCTGGTCAACCCAGGCAGCAGGTAGCTAGACTCTTGCCTCCTGGCTGGCCACATGGCTCTGCACTTTCAGTACCCTTGTGCCCCAGCCAGTCCCTCCACTGCCTGACACTGCCACCTGGAGCTAGCCCCTGCCCCCTTGCATGTGTAGATGCTGCACCAGGGAGTAGTTTACTCTGACTCAAAATGCTTCAGAGTTTATTGTTTTGAATTAAACAACGAAGAAGGACCACCTCCCTGGCTGCCTCTGACATTAGGCTGTCTTTGTCCCTGGAGGTATCCAATCTGCACATCACAGAGCAACAGTCTAACAAAAGGACTCTCCAAAGCCCAGGGGAATACACTTCCAGCCTCTATTACCCATGTGCAAATTGGAGTTTATTTTCTACCTATGAGGACTTCTACAATCTTTCAATTTTCCTCAGCCTGAAGAAGGGTGTCTATGCCCGAAAGCTTGCAAAGAAATCATTTTTTTGCTACTACTGTACTTAGTTGGTCTAAAAATAGATATTGCCTCTGACCCAAGAGCTTTTTGTATCTCTTGCACATGTAGATGCAGGCAGGAAGTCTGATAAGCAGGCTTTAGGGACAGAGAAGGCCTGAGTTCAGCAGCAAGCAGAACCTCCTATGTGATTTTGTGCAAACTACTTGTCTCGGTTACTTGAACAAAAGTCATTACAGGTCCCTACTTTCCTGAAGTACAAACCCTGAAAGACTTGGGAGAACTTCAAGTGGAGTGTTGTAGCCACTAGGGGCCAGGAAATATGCAAGAAGGAACAACTTACTGGCCATCCTTTTATTGGAGCAAACATCTGGGAAGAGACAACAGTCTGGACACCAAGCGCCTTTCCCAGGCCCTGACAAAGGACACTGCGCCTAGGGCTGCTAACTCTGCTAGAGTCGGTTCCGGTGGGATCCGTCCCATGATGTAAATGACATTAATGACCGACTGTTCCGTGCTCGGGAAAGCAAATGTACAGTTTAAACACCTCCTGTATACATCAGATTCAACATTTAATAGCTAGCAACCACTTCATGCCCAGCGGGAGCTTCACGCGCTTTGTGGACTGGCGCTTCCTCCACCGCGCCCACCTCAACTGCCTGCCTCTGAACGGGGCCGTGCGCTTCGGCCACCAGGACAAGAGGAGCACACGGCGCGGCTACGCGCCAGAGACCCTCCCCCATGTGCTGTGCAGCTGCAAGCCGCACGCCAGAGCCTGGCAGCTCAGCCACAACGCTGTCCAGGACCGCCTGGTGAGGGCCATCCTGGACGGGGTGGGGAAGATCTCCGTGAACCGCATCATCCTGGGCTGCGAGAGCCAGCTGCACCCTGACATCGTCATCACCGACCAAGAGGCCAAGAAGATCGTGATCGTGGACGTCACCATCACCTTCGAGAACCGGCGCCAAGCCTTCACCGACACCCGGGCTCGCAAGCGGGAGAAGTACGCCCCACTGCCCGGCACCCTGAGGGGCCGCGGCTACGACGTGACGGTGGACGCGCTCATCGTGGGGACGCTCGGAGCCTGGGACCCCAGCAACGAGAGAGTCCTCTGCGCCTGCCGCATCTCCCGCCACTACGCCAAGCTGATGCGCTGCCTCATGGTGTCTGACACCATCCGTCGGTCCCGCGACATCTACATGGAGCACATCACGGGCCACCACCAGTACACTGACCCCACCAGACGAGCCGCCACCGGACCGGACCCAGAGGGCACCGCCGCCTGAGCCGCCCCCCCGCTTCACTTGGACAGGATTCTTCCCCCACGGACGACCCCGCTCCACCCGAAGAGGACCCCCGTGATTGAACTTTATGGACTGAGACGCTTCCTCCAAGCCACTTCCTCCACCATTGCGGACCGCTGTAACGGGTTTGTGTGTATCTATCTCCTTTCTCTCTCAGCGTGGGGAACCCCCCCCCCAGTTGGCTAACATTGTATCGCTTGTAACCTAGTCCGGTTCCCCTCCTCTCCCCCATCCCTCTACTGTTAGTCCCTCGCTCCCCCGCTTTGTATTTCCATTTCAGCTTTGTCATCTTTTTTCTGGATTCCCAATCCAAAACATCTACTAACAAAAGTCAATCTGTTTGAATGGATGCGCTATCACGTATTTCCCCGGTGACTCTCAGCAGCCTCCTGGAGACGATCTCTAATTCCTGGACACTCCAGGGCAGTCCTGGAGGCTTGGCACCCCAAAGCGTCTCTACGCTCCCCCGCAGCTCGTCCCACCGGAGACATCGCCAAGCCCCGGAGAAGAGCTGCGGGAGGGACGGAGGGAGGGAGGCAGCGGCCGCGGGCCCTCGTGGACCGAGCAGCCCAGGGCCCCGCGCCCAGCCCCGCCCGCCCGCCCGCACCTGGGCAGAGACAGGCTCGTCCCGGCGCGTGAGTCACCTCGCGCCGCCCCGTCTGGCTCCGGACTTTCCGCCGGCGGCTATAAGGACGGG
>NW_017728993.1:42336793-42399353 GCF_001723915.1 Gavialis gangeticus | reverse complement strand
GCCCGGCTCCGGTGAGTGCCCGCGCGGCGGCGGCACCTGGAGGGGCTGGGGGCTGAGGGATGCGCCACGGGCCGGGGCTGCGGGGCTGCGGCTCGAGCAGGAGACAGCGCCTCAGTTTTCTTGCACCTGCCCGTCAGCTCCCCAGGGTCGCACCTGCTGAGCCCCTCAGTTGGACCAGGGGCTGTCAAGCAGGGGGCTAGGGTGCCCCCCCCCCGGGGGCACTGCGAGGCTGTGGCGGGGTGCCCCTGGGCGCTGTGAGATCCTGGCATCGTCTGCCTGGCGAACAGGATGCACAAGATGCCCCCGAGAGACTTCACATTCCAGTCCAGAGCTGTGGTCTTTTGGAGTGTTTTGCAACAGGAAAACTGCTCTCTTCCTGCGCCCAAAACAAGAGTGACAACCAAGAGCTGGTGACTTCTGAGAGGGCCTCAAGTCCCTCCAGGGCGCCTGGCTGCCTGCCAGCCGCTGAGCCAAACTGCCATTGCCTGGGTGGGCGTAGGTCTCCGATGTGGCGCAAGGACAGAGCGCAGGTGCTGGGAAGGAGCGAACTGCGTACGACCAGGGTTTTTCCACTGTTTCTCTCACTTGTAGCTTGCAGCGTCTGATGTCTAGGAAGTTCCGATTTAGAGACTGTGTCCCTCACTCCTGCTCTTGTAGCTACTGATGCCCCCATGGATTTGTCCTGTCTTTTGAATCTGGATAAGCTGTCAGCTTTACCCAATGTCAATGAGCCCATTTTCTCTCCTCTCTTTTTAAAGGTAACTCAGAAGTGCCAACAGCAGTTAATATAACTTGGTCATCAATCAATTTTAAAACACTACTAACATGGCTGCCAAAGCCGACCAACTATGCTTACACCGTAGAAATATTTGGGTAAGTAGAAATCACTGGAAAGGTGTGTGTCAATGTGTATTGACCCTCTTCTTAAGTTTTTATACATAAGCTTCTGTATAAACTTATAAGAGTAACTTGGAGAGAGTTCTAGCATTTTGCAAATGGATTTTTGTATTAATCAGCAACTCCTTAAAAGTACTGGTAATGATTAGTCCTGTTGAATAACATTCAAATCACCTCTGTTCATCTAAATCTGTCTAGTCTTCCTTTGTTTCCTTCATGGTGTATAAAACAAATGTTGTCACCTACTGGATGAATAAAATCCAAACCTGCAGAAGTGCCTAACTTTTTTTTTTCTATTGTTACAATGTTCCACTGCAATATCTGTAGAATATTACAACTTCTATGAATTAGCTTAGAAAACGATGATTAAATATGCCCCAAAGAGAAGCTTCATTATTGCTCTGTCTACAGAGTGGTGCCACTTATATTACTGTAACAATTTCTGGCAGGTTCAGTGTCTATAACTGAGGGATCAATATAATGAGCAATGAGAAAAATACCTGAGCAATAATTCAGTGACCTGACCTTGTCTGTGCAAGTCTGGGGCAATTGAATGACTTTGCCCAATCCGTGACAGCATTTTGAAGGCAAACGTTTAAACAGAACCCCGTAACGCAGCCAAACAGTGCAATCCTGCAAATGCTGGTGGACACAGGCGTCCATACCATGTAGTATGATCCATGTAATTCCCATCAACAGAGGTCCACTTAGCCAAATCAAAGGGTTCCCTATAGTGTGGCATAGTAGTCAACTAGTGCAGGATCAGGACCACAGAGGTCAGCATTCTGCCTAATTAGGGCCATACTTCCAAAGGTATTTGTGTTCCTAGCTGCCTCTTTAGACATCTACCGTTCAGTAAGTTAGCCAAGTTGGTTTTCAGAAAACCCTAAATATCTGTTTGGACCTTTTTACCTGTTAAAATTTGGTGCTCAGTCCATTGGGCCTTTAGGGCCAAATTCTATGTGCTTGTAATATAACATGAAACATACAGGACCAAACTTTGCTAGTCTTAATCACATAAATAGTTATATCTTAAAAAGGAGTTTGATTCATTTTTTTTTTTCTGGTCTAGTTTCAGCAGAGTCTAACAAAAGCTAGTTAATTTGCAAGTTGTACTATTTTAATACTAAGCCTCTTATATGAATAGAAATGATCCTTTGGAGAGAACAATTAAATAATGTTACAAAAATTACTTAAATGTACTTGGAGGAAATGTGAACAGACAGGCATTAATTACTTCGCTTTTTTTTAGTGAAAAAATAGCTGTATGATGAGATCTGTAAATGGAAATACTGTAGACTTCCACAGGTGCAGTAGTACACCCATGTGGATTCATTCACTGGTAGCAAAACTCCTGTACCTTGCTCTCAACCCCTATTTCTGATACTGACACAACTATTACCTCTATCCCTCCATCCATCCCAAATGAGAGGGGCAAACAGTTTTGAGTCCTTTTCACTTTAATGTCATTAATTACATAAGTACAGTCTTCCTACTGACTTACTGTGACAAAACTGCTTGGTTTTCTTTCAGTCAATTGTTTATTTAATATAACTGAAGTTCTTACTCCTGTTACTGATGATGATAAATGGATTTTTAATGTTGCTTATACCATCTAGTGAAGACAAGCATAATTGCAGGTTAAAAAATTTCTTCATGATGTATGTCAGCAGAGTCTCTTTTTTTTTTTTTTAGCCTTTGTTATTTTAGGGTATAGGAGCTGAAAATGTGTTATTGCCTGTAAACATTTTCAGATTTCCATGCCATGTAATCTTACAAGTGACTTGAGAGTGAATTTTGAAAATTTTCTTCCTCTTTATTACAGAATATCTTTTAAAGTCAGAATTTATTCAATAGCAATTTATTTTCAATTTGGATATAAAAATGTATGTCCACATTTAGGTATAGACATAAAGCCATATATTTCTCTAAAGTGCATGTTGCTTTTTAGCAGAGAAGGAAGGTCAGTTAGTTTACTCTCCATATTGTTTGAGTTGGTTAAATCAGTGTTTTGTTTTTTTTATATATTGTAAAGCTACCCTGTTTACATGGTCTGGCAAACAAATTTAGGTGTATAGGTACAAGAATGCTACATTCAAAGTTTAAAAAATGGAACCATTTTAGCCAGGCACAATATATGCCTAAAACTGTTAACAAAAATTTAATGCATTAAAAATGTCACTTGTTCCTTTCAGGATTCACACTAACATAAGAAGAAAATGCATCCACACAAAAGAAACAGTGTGTGATGTTACTGATATCATACTAGAGAATGTAAAAGACACCTATACTGCACATATAGTATCTGACATGCTTTCAGATATAGATGACTTTGATGAGAAACCTTATGCAGCCTCTCCAAAATTCACACCTTACAAACAGAGTAAGTAAATTGCCTTCATGTTGTCTTTCCTCATGCTTTAACTAATTTATAGGACAAGTCCCATTTACTATAACTGGACTGGAATTGGGATAAAGATGTTTTCCATTTTGAGTTCTCACAGAGCTCATGCTCGAAAGCCATTCATAGCTAAATTTTTTTTTGCTGGTACTGTGGACCACATAAGTGGAAAGGTGCATCATAACCACTTATTGTGAAGTTTAAGTAATATATACAGGCTTGGAATATTTATTAATGTACTACCTAGACACTAAAACTTTTGAAGTATGTTGTAGGGGGTTGCAGAGAGTGGGGTGGGGAGGGGAGAGAAAATTTGTCAATTAATCTTCTTTATCTACAATATTAATTCTGAAATAATTGCTTATATTTAGCCTTAATTGGGAAACCAACTATTCAAAATTCTATGCAAAATGGCTCCAAGTTGATAGTATTGGTTCAAGATCCATTTATACCCTCAACATCTCCCAATGGAAGCTTGAAGAGCATCAGAGACATTTTTAAGGATGATCTGGAATATGTACTCTATTACTGGAAAGATAAAAGTTCAGGAAAGGTAGGTTTGTTTTGTGGAGTTTGTTGTTTTGTATGTGACAGTTACACAATTTCTACGGTATATTAAGAATTAAAACTTTTAGACAAAACACCACCTTAGGTGATTAAAAAAGACTTCCTTTTTCTCCACAGAAAAATGCAAAAACCAAAAGCAATCAATTTGAAATCAGTGTTGACAAAGAAGAGAACTATTGCTTCTTTGTGCAGGCAACTATTCTTTCACGTACAGAGAACCGCAACAGCCTGGAAAGTAAAGTGGCTTGCACCAGTATTTCCAGAAATATTTTGGATGGTATGTATCTGAAAAAAAATGTGGCTTGACTCTTATATTCCAACAAAAATAATTCTAATCCTCTGTTTGCTTACATTTTTAAGGAAGCATACACTTATGAACAAATTTCAGAATAAACTATTTCCTGCTTAAATTATGAGGAGCACTTTTGCCCCTGCAGTGCAGAAACTGATGGGGAGAAATCATGGAAATTCCTCACTAACTACTTAGATCATACTACAGTAATAATAATAGCTGCTAGTTATTTAACTGGGAGATGAATCTTCCATCTACAACCACCTAAGGCTATTCATTCCTCTAGAGGAGGAAGGGGAAGTTTAGTTGATGGTTTTTCTGTCATTTCAAATAATTCCAGATTCTCTCCCAACTATTTTTGTTAAGATTAAAAAAATGTGGTTTGATATTGCAATAATTTGAACTGCAGTCAACTCCATCCAAAACTACATGTATTAGGCAGATAATATTTTAGCCCAAGTGTCTGTTAAGGCTTTACTAATATATAGCTACTTAGGGAAGACTAAATTCATAACTTTTAGTTCGTTCAGGTTTAAAAGTGGGTAAGCTAAATTTAGTGTTTCTTAATAGGGCTTAGTGCAGCATGTCTGAGGAAAAGGACTTATTCAAGAGCTCTCTAGCCTAGTCAGGATCTTAGGATAAAGAAACTGGCTATTCGTGTAAAATCTTTTTGCAATGGTGAGTTACTAAGTCATTGTATATCTTTTTTTTTTTTCCTTTTCTCCCCCTCTCCCTCCCTCCACCCACTCTTAACAGAGTACAGACTCGAACTATTTGTTATCATAGGGGCTGCTGTATTAGTAATCATCATTATAATCGTCATTGTATCTGTGGCCATCTGTAAATGCAAGAAAGAGAAAGCTGCAATAGTGAAAGAGAAAACACCACTTAATGATGTCTGAGGAAAAAGCCTCATTACTACTGCAAATACTACGGGAAAGCTCATGGTACTTGTTGGAGAACACTACTGTCTCTAAATATTTTTATTAGTTTTAGCCTTTACTTAAGAGCAAAAGAACATTTTGTTTCTGTGAAACAAATATGATTGTATTTTTTTAAATAATGTAAATGGTGATAGGGACTGGTAAAATATGTTACTTCACAGCATAAAAAACACTATTTTTTTATTCCTTCTACACTTTTTTTTAATACATAGTTCTGCCTTTTTAGTTTGGATATTCTGTCCATCAGCTAGGTTATCAAAGCTGAACAAATAAGTGACTTCATAATCTCCCAGTGACTTGACTTGGTGAGGTAGTGACATGACTTACATCACACGTTTTTAACATAAGAAAAAACTTTATGCAGAAAATCCAAACTGTTACTGGACACTGTCTCAAAGCACTTGCTACCAATCAAGAGACAGCATAACCAGTCTGAACTCTGGCATGCTTCTGGCATCTCCAGGTAATGTCAAACTGAATAACTTGCATTTGCATTACCTGCTATTTTGAATTGGTAGATTGAATATGCAGTAGTAGCATTTGCTGCATAGCAAATGCAATGCTGATGATTAAACACTGACAGATCAATATTTTATTAATGATATCTGTACACAGGACAAGCTGATGTGATCTAGATATACCTCAGATTTATAATAATTTTAAATATTTATAGTTTTATTATTGGGGAATCTAATTTTATATGGGCAATATTTGTATATATTGTGGTAACTATTTATACTTTTTTACTGAAATAAAGATGAATCTGAAAACAGTTTTATTTATTATTGTAACATGACATTCAGTGTAGGAATCTGGTGAAATGTGGATTTTGGAAATATGTGGTGCACCCCTCAGTTGAATTGTCAACAGGGCCAACATATCCTGTAGTGAGTTCTGCTGCTCTAGCTACACTTACATTTTTAAAGCTAATATGGATGTCTGTGAAAGTGTCTCTCTTACCCTGTAGTGGAATTAGTTTAATACTTTATAAAAGCAAAGCATTAGGTCTGTCAACCTGCTGAGTCTGCACACATACATGGACACTGTTTCTCTCAAATTTAGTTTAGTTACTTGTATGTATTAAAGAAGTCTTGCACTGGAGTGAAACTTGACTTTTACAATGTATTTATTACTGTAAGTACTGTACTATCTACATAAAAGAAAAATGCATATTTTACTGTGGGTGTAGGTCTCAAAGTACATTACACAGCTTCTAGGGAAACCCTATGCATTTACTGTAAGGAACACTGACTTCTTATAGTCAGCTCCTACATAAGAACTGTCTTGACTTATAACACAGCACATTCTACAGAACACTTCATAAGGGAGAGAAAAATAAATATCCTTATTCTGGTTTTACAAATTGGGTAATTCAGTCACTGCAAAATTCATCTTGCATATTTTATACCACAAGCAATTGATAAACACATGCTTCCTACCTCCTGCACTTGATAAAATTAGAAAAAGCAGGTTCAATAATGCCTAAGGTGTACAAACAGATAGGTGAACAGCCAGCAACCAGGGAGCTGGCAAACAGGAGCTGCAAACAGGGTAAGCAGTTTGCAGGCCAGTTCACAGGCTCTCCACCTCCCCACCCCCCTTCTTTTGAGTGGCAGATCTTTCAGCTTGGCATGAAGAAGCAGGAGGGGGAAAAAAGGGAACCCTTTGGGGCCAACAAAAAATAAACAGGCTAGTTCTAGCTGAGTTTGCTAGGCAAAGTCTGCTTGGAAGAAGAGCAGTAAGAGACAGAAGGCAGATTAAGAGACCCAAGGAAATGGCTGGAGGAGCCACTGCCTCTGCTTGCATCTGTGAGGTTTCTGTCCAGGCAGGAGCACTCACCATCAAGGCTTCACCCAGGTCCAGGTTTGATGCTGCGGGGACTGCAGCTTGCAGGTTCCTTCTGGTGGCAGCCAGGTCAGGGAGTGCCTGAAGTGTGAGCGGTGCCTCCTGGTGGTGTCTGTCAGGGAACAGGGAAGAGAACTATGGGAGGAGGTGCTGAGGCTCCGAAGCATCCTATCCCATGAAGCATTTATTGATTCAGTGCTGGAGGAGACCTCCGGGACTGTGGAGGAAGAAATGCCAGACGCAACACTAGAGAAGAGAGAGGACATGGACACCCAAGAGGGTGAAAACGGGAGGCTTGTGACTTCTGGCAGCAAGCAGAAATCTTCAGCTCCATCTGCAGTCATTCAGCTGGAGAACAGGTATGCAGCCCTAGCAGCAGCAGGAGGAGCACATTCCATTGGTGGAGGAAGACAGGCCAGGCCTCACCAAGGTGGGAAGGATCGAGACAACCACCAAGAAGCGGCGACAGGTGATGTTGGTTGGAGACTCCCTTATGCAGGGGATAAAGGGAGCCATCTGCCGACCTGACCTGTTGTCTTGGGAGGTCTGCTCCTTGCCCAGAACCTGGATCTGAGAGGTCACGGAGGGACTACTGAGGCTTATCTGACCCTCTGAGTACTACCACATGCTGCTTATTCATGTGGGCCCCAATAATACTGCTAAGGGAGACCCTGAGCATATCAATAACGACTACAGGGCTCTAGCTGCAAGGGTGAGGGAGTCTGGGGCTCAGGTTGTGTTCCTGTCAATCCTTACACTCAAGGGAAAGGGCCCAGGCAGGAACAGGTGCATCCTGCTGATCAACACTTGGCTGCACAGGTGGTGTTGCCAGAAGGGCTTTGGCTTCTTCAACCATGGGATGTTCTTCCAAGAAGAAGGACTGCTGGGAAGAGATGGGATCCTCCCGACAGAGAGAGGGAAGAGTGTCTTCGCAGACAGACATGCTAATCTAGTGAGGAGGACTTTAAATTTGATTTGCTGGGGGATGGAGACCAAAGCCTTGAGATAAATGGAGAAGCAGGAGACCTGGAGGAAGAGCAAACAGGAGGGGGCAACAGGCGAGGTGCTCTCATACTTCCTGAGAAATCGGCAATCAACTAGTTACCCCAGGTGCCTGTACACAAATGCACGGAGCCTGGGAAATGAGCAGGAAGAAGTTGAAGGCCTCACACAATCACAGAACTATGATGTGACTGGAATAACAGAGACCTGGTGGGAGCTCGCATGACTAGAGCACTGTCATGGATGGGTACAAACTGTTGAGGAAGGGCAGGCAGGGGAGAAGAGAAGGAGGAGTTGCACTTTATGTAGAAGAGCCATATGATTGCTCACAGCTCCAGTATGAAACTGGAGATAGGCCTGTTGAGAGTCTCTGGGTTAGAGTCAGAGGGGAGAGAAACAAGGGTGATGTAATGTTGGGGTCTGCTATAGACCATTGGACCAGGATGAAATGGTGGATGAGGCTTTCTTCAAACAGCTAGCAGAAGTTTCTGGATCACAGGCCCTGGTTCTTCTGGGGGACTTCAATCACCCTGACATCTGCTGGGAGGGCAATACAGCAGTGTGCAGGCAATCCAGGAGTTTCTGGAGAGTGTTGGGGACAATTTCCTGGTGCAAGTGCTGGAACGGCCAACTAAGGGCCATGCCCTTCTTGACCTGCTGGTCACAAAGAGGGAAGAATTGGTGGGGAATGTAGTATAGTGGATGGCAACTTGGGCAGCAGTGACCACGAGATGATTGAGTTCAGGATCCTGAGGAAAGGAGGGATGGAAAACATTAGAGTAAGGACCCTGGACTTCAGAAAAGCAGACTTCAACTCACTCAAGGAACTCATGAGCAGGATCCCACGGGAAGCCAGCCTAAAGGGAAGAGGAGTTCAGGAATGGTGGCTGTACTTTAAAGAAGCCTTACTGAGAGTGCAGGAACAAACCATCCTGATGTGCAGGAAGACTAGCAAGTATAGCAGAAGATCAGCTTGGCTTAGCAGGGCACTCTTCAGTGAACTAAATCACAAAAATATAAGAGCATTGCTCAGGCATGCAGGGATGAAGTGAAGAAGGCCAAAGAATAATTGGAGTTGCAGCTAGCAAAGGATGTGAAGGGTAACAAGAAGCATTTCTACAAGTATGGCAGTAGCAAGAGGACAATCAGGGAAAGTGCGGCTCCCTTCCTGAATGGGGGGAGGGGGGGTGCGGTGGGCAACCTTGTGACAGAGGATGCAGAAAAGGCTGAAGTGCTCAATGCTTTTTTGTCTCAGTCTTCACAGGCAAGGTCAGCTCCCAGACTACTGAACCATACAGCACAATTTGGAGAGGAGGTGAGAAGCCCTCAGTGCTGAAAGAAGAGGCTACATAGAAAAGCTGGATGTGAAAAATTCAATGGGGCCAGACGGGATATGCCTAAAGGTGCTGAGGTAGTTGGCTGATGTGATTGCAGAGCATTGGCCATCATCTTTGAAAACTTATAATGATCAGTAAAGGTACTGGGTGATTGGAAAAGGGCAAGCATAGTGTCCATATTTAAGAAAGTGAAGAAGGAGGATCCAGGGAACTACGGACCAATCAGCCTCACCTCTGTCCCTGGAAAAATCATGGAGCAGATCCTCAAGGAATCCATTTCTAAGCACTTGGAGGAGAAAAAGGTGTTTAGGAAGAGTCAACATGGATTCACCAGGAGCAAGTCATGCCTGACCAATCTGATTGCCTTCTATGACAAGGTGACTGGCTATGTGGATGTGGTGTATTTTGATTTTAGCAAGGCTTTTCATAAGGTGTCCCACAACATTCTTGCATGCAAGCTGAGGAAATATGGGCTAGATGAATGGACTGTAAGGTGGATAAAAAACTGGCTAGGGTATTGGACTCAGAAAGTAGTAATCAATGGCTTGATGTCTAGTTGGCAGCTGGTATCAAGTGGAGTGACCCAGGGATCGGTCCTTGGTTAGTTTTGTTCAATGTCTTCATCAGTGACCTTGAAGATGGCATAGAGTGCACTCTCAGCAAGTTTGCAGATGACACTAAGCTGGGAAGAGTAGTAGATATACTGGAGGGTAGGGCTAGGATTCAGAGTGACCTAGACAAATTGGAGGATTGGGCCAAAAAAAAATCTCACGCGGTTCAACAAGGACAAGTGCAAAGTCATGCACTTAGGGCAGAACAATCTCATGCACCGGTACAGGCTGGGGGGTGACTGGCTGGGCCGGGGCTCTGCCGAAAAGGACCTGGGGCTTACAGTGGACAATAAGCTGAATATGAGCCAAGAGTGTGCCCTTGTTGTCAAGAAGGGTAATGGCGTACTGGGCTGCATTGGTAGGTGTGCTGCCAGCAGGTCAAGGGGGGTAATTATTCCTCTCTATTTAGCATTGGTGAGGCCATATCTGGAGTAATGTGTTCAGTTTTGGGCCCCCCACTACAGAAAGAATGTGGAGATATTGGAGAAAGTCAAGGAGAGGGAAACAAAAATGGTGGGAGGGCTGGGGGACATGACTTCTGAGGAAAGACTGAGGAAACTGGGCTTATTTAGTCTAAAGAAGAAAAGACTGAGGGAGGATTTAATAGCAACCTTCAACTACCTGAATGGGGGGTTTGAAAAAGGATGGAGCTGGACTGTTCTCAGTGGTGGCAAAGAACAGAACAAGGAGCAACAGTCTCAAGTTGCAGCAAGGGAAGTTTAGGTTAGATATTAGGAAGAATTTTCTCACTAGGAGGGTAGTAAAACACTGGAACAGGTTACCCAAAGAGGTGATGAAAGCTCCATCCTTAGAGGTTTTCAAAACCTTGCTAGACAAAGCTTTGGTTGGGATGATCTAGTTGGGGATGGTCCACTGGACTAGATGACAGTATAATAATGTGATTACTGAAACGTAGGCATTTTTGTTACTGTGCATAGAATTAAAGCAATGCCCTGTACAGTCAAGGGCTAGATAAAATAATGGCCAAGCAAGGCATAGCAGACTCAGCTCTTCACAGAGGGAAGGCTGCTGCTGAGAGGTATGTAATGAATGCGATTATGAGCTTAACTTGGATCACTACTCATGTGACAGCACAGGACAAAGAGTTCACAGTATGGCATTAAGTGACAATAAACAGCAGTGAAAGAAAATACCTGCCTGGTGAATTTTTTGTAATGTGGATTATTTTCAGTTGAGTCATAAATACTGTACAATTCCAGAGTTTTGAGAGGCATGGTATGGTATAACTGAATCAAAGAAAATGAAGTTTAAAATGATTTTGGAAGGTTGCAATGTGCTTCTGCAACCTGGCTATATTCAAGTGGGCTTGTCTGACACATATCAGAAGCTAGAATCACATTTGAATTAGTTAATGCAAATATTTAGGCATAGGGACCAAACTCAATCACAGTGAGACAAAGGGCTTTTTGTGGCCTGCTCACAGCACAAAGAGCCAATTTAGCAGGTATTTTGCAGTGGCCCCACCCCTTGGCACTGATTGGTGGAGAGGCTCAAAGGGAAGAAGGGGTGAGGGGGTGGCCGCCATCTTGATTGCTGGCTGCCCTTCATACCACCCTGCCCTTCGGCGCTAACTAGTAGAGTGCCCCTGGCAGGGGGCAAACACCATCTTGTGTGCTGCCCTTCATGCTGCTCTGCCAGCCAGTGCATTCACCTTCCAGCTGTGAGGACCTATTGGGAAGCCAGCATTTTACTTTTATTAAGTTGTGGGGGGGAGGAGGTTGTTGATTTCATGGAAAATCCCAGATTTTGTGGTTTGCACAACATTTGTGAAACCACAAATTAAGTAGGTCCCTATTTATGCATAATAAAAATACAGGGAAACAAGGATTTTTGAGGGTGATATCTTTTATTGGACCAACTGTATATGTATACAGTTAGATATCTATATCTATATAGATACTACATGCATATACCAGCTGACAAAAGACATCATCCACAAATATCCATGCCTTCTCCATAATTCCTAGATCATCATGGCTACATCATCACTCCAATGCTACTAATGCAAAGCAGTAATTCCTTTAATGCTTTTGTTTCATTGAGTTTGCTAAGGGGGACAGAAGTGTTTGTGAGTGAAATTCATGTCTGCGAAAGCACCCCCCTCCAAAAAAAGAGTCTTGCTAATTTTATTCCAGAATTAGTATGCTAATTGCCCTCCCTGCGACACTTAGCAGCACAGCTACCCTCCCTGCAACTGCAGTAGTTGGGCACACTAATCCTGTGCCCCTGCCCAACACCCTGGCCAGTACTCTCATGCCACTGGGGTGAAGCCCCACACGATGGAGCTGGCTGCTTTCCCCACTCCCTGCCATGCAGGTCCCTGGACTCCGCCAGAAGTGGCAGGGAGCCCCGCTCCCTGCTTCCCAGCAGAGTCCTGGGACCTGCATGTGGTGGGGAAGGCAGCTGGCTCCATCATGTGGGACATGATTTTTGGTATGATTTGGTTTTTTTCTGGTTTCAAGATGGCAACACCCTCCCCCTCCCCCCCCCAAAAGAGCATTTCCAGGGCCACGGGGAGAAACTTCTGGTAGCAAAGGTCAGGGGGTTACAGGGTAGGACTTCTGGTCCCAAAATGGTGACCAGGGGGCAGGGCACCTATCAAGGGGTGGGCCTACCCTTGTGGCCCTTGCCAGCTCACCAAAACGCATTACGTGGCCCTCCAGCTGAAATAATTGCCCATCCCTTGTTTAGATAGAGTAGCTCCTTCATGAAGTAGAAGTATGTCTCAACTTTTCTATTCCTCTCCCATCAGCTTCTAGCCCCCTCTCTGTTCCCCACCACCCCAATTCCGATCACTCACTCTGCCTCACAACTGTTTTCCTCCCCCACTTATAACAAGAGTACTGGGGAAAGACAAATGCCACAAGTGTTCCTGAGTCACCCTTCGCTGTTAGCTGCATCATAGATAAGAGATTAAACAAAACAGAAATGAGGGTAGCAGTTTCTCCTACACAAAGAACAGAGGGGAGCTTCAATCCTACACTTGATTAAACAGTATGCCCTAGAGGTCCCATCTTGCTTCAATGTATTGTATTCAAACACCACATTTTTACTTAAATGAATATAATCCTTGGAGCAGCAAATAACAACATTAAGACAAGTGGCATCTCTCAGTTTCCCATAGCTTCCTGTTAGATGAAAATTAGATCTGCTTCTTGCCAAGATTAAAAATAGACTGCTAACATTAAAATGAGATCAATAAGACCTATTGAAAATGTATGCATACCGTGTTCTGATTTTTAAGTCCATTATTCTAGGTGCACTACAGGATTTGAATACAATTGTTTTGCTAAGATATCTAACTAGAGGGGAAGCCATTAATCTTAACTCATGAGGATTTACAATTCTGGTTCATGGTTACTCTTAATGATGCAGATTTCATTCCTTAATTTTTTAAAATTTTAAATATTCACTAAAATGTGAATTATTTAAACCACAAATTGCTTAAACATTAGTCATGTATGTAGAGAGAACCTGTACTTAATTATTTCATCACAAATAATACAGCATAATTCAAATTCTTTTTTACTTTGGAATTTGTTTCCCCCCAGTTACATAAGCATTTTTTCTTCCTTTTTGTTCCTCTGCAAGTCAACATAGTACTTAATTTTGACACTAGAATGGAAAGTGTTAGATACCAAGCAATTACAAAAAAACTTAATTCAATACAGTGCACTTTGTAACAGCAGACAATGACTGGGATATTTTTTAAATATGCACAGAGTACCTCCTCTTACTTTAATGAATGGCTTTTACAGAATGTGAAGCTGTCCTGCATGCCGTATTTTTTATTCAGACCACAGAAACACTCATGGTAACAAAGATTACAATCAGTTTACTTCTTGTCCTTCCACTTTATTCATAATGTTATTCAGAAGCATATGAACATCAAGAGTACAGCCAGCTCATCTCATTACGAGACTGCTTTAGTCAACCACTTATGGTAACAGTCATAGCTACTACATACATAGTGTTCCGTGTCTTCAGTTATTATTTAACAAAAAAATATCCAGGAATTTTTCAGGGTTTATTTTCCAAAACCAGGTTGAAATTGGGATAAAAGGAAGAAAAGAAAAAAGTTGGTTTAAATTGGGGAAAATAATGATACATTCCCATGGCGGTGAGGGAGGGAGGAAGGCTGGGACTACGGAAGGGGTGTAGGGAGGGGTGTGGCACAGCCTGTCGGCTGCTCCCAGGGCTGCAGCAGGGAGCAAAGTGGAAGGAACTGTCAGTGGGTGCAGGGCAGAGTGGGGGGCATGGCTCTTACTGCTACATGCACCCAGGGAGGGCTGCATTGGGCTATTACCGGGGGGGGGTGCATACCCCCAGATCTGCATGCAAGATGAGAGCAGGCTGCTGCTGCAGGCTGGGACTGGTGGCGCCACCGGGCTCTTCCCAGTGCTTGGGATGGGCGGCAGCCTGCTCTTGTCTGGCATGCAGAGCCGGTGGCATGTGCCCCCCAGGAAGAGCCTGGCACAGCCCCCCAGCCCTCCCAGGGTGCAGGTAGCAGCAAGAGCCACACCCCCTGCCCCACACCCACTGACATACAGCTCCCTCTGCAGCTGGTGTCGCCTCTTCCTGGGGCCGCTGCAGCAGGGGCTGGGGCGAGTAGGGACAAATGGAACCCTGCGGGGTATGGGGCATGGCATAGCTTGCCCCTACTCACCCCAACCCCTGCTGCTGTTGCCCTGGGAGTGGCCGATGCCAGCTGCCTCCAGCTGTTGGGCTGCGCTGTGCCCTGAACCCCTCCAAGGCTCCGCTTGTCCCTATTCACCCCAGCTTCTGGGCTGTGCCGTGCCATGGTGCAGGCAGCTGGTGTCAGCTGCTCCCAAGACTGCTGCAGCAGGGGTTGGGGTAAGTGGGAACAAGCAGACCCCGGGGGGCACAAGGTGCGGGACAGCTTGTTCCCACTCACCCCAGTCCCTACTGCAGCAGCCTGGGAGTGTCCAATGCCAACTGCGAGCAGCTGCTGGGCAGTGCTACACCCCGAACCCTCCAGGTCTCTACTTGTCCCCACTCACTCCAACCCCTACTGTAGTGGCCCTGGAAGCAGCCGACACCACCTGCCTGCACTATGGCATGGCACAACCCAGGGACTGAGGGGAGTGGCACACAGCCGGATGCAGGTGGCAGGAGGGGGGACCCGATCCTGACCCCAGCACCAGCACTGGCACCTCCTGTCCTGTCTGGAGTAAGAGCCGGGAGCCCTGTGCCCACGGGCAGTGCCTCCAGCCCTGCAGGCCCATGCAGAGTGGCTGGGTGCAGTGCCTGTAGCAGGGAGTGGGGCTGGGCTCTCCTGCCTGCCTCCCTGGCAGGGCTTGTAGCTCCCAGTGCCTGAGGCAGGGCCGCAGCCGGCGCCACCAGAGTGCAGTTGGGACCCGCCCGCCCCAGGAGCGATTCCCGCGGCCCCTCCCAGGGTCAGAGCTGCGAGCCCTACACCCCCAGGCAGTGGCTCCAGCCACCCTCCGGCCCCCACACAGCCAAAGCCCCCATCTCTGCATGTTGCTGCTGCCACACCCCTTCCCCCATGTCTGGCGGGAAACCTGTGCCTCAGGTAAGCGGTACGTTCAGCTTACTGCTGCCCCCAGCCATTCCCCACTTGTGCTGGTTAACAGGGATTTTACTGTACCTGGTAAAATTGAGTGAACTGAAAAGCTGGTGTAAATCAGTAAAAACTGGTGCAAATCAGTAAAAATCTAATAACTTCAATTAAAAAAAAATCAGGGAATTTATCAGTGAAAAAAATTGGTAAAAACTGAAAACATGGAACACTATACATACAAAAGACCCAGTTCTTTGCCTCTGTATTTAACATAGTTAAATCAGAACAAGAGCAGTCCATACTGTGACTGACTGCTTGGTAAAAGTTTTGAGTGAATAGGAGAAAGGACCCCGCTTTTCCCCACAGTTTAGAAAAGAAAACACATCAGATTACCTTTGGACACCTACTTGGTGAAGAATAACAAACCTATTCCATCTGGTCAGTCAGATGGGAGGAACATCAGTTTCTGATGAATACCAGTCCATGTCTTCCATTTGCTTTGCTCCACCGTGCCCTCTAAAGATCTTGAGCCACAATTCACACATTTTTCTCATGCTTTGATTGTAGTGTGTTATTAGGAACAAGACTACATTAAGCATCCTTCCAGTGATAATAAGGAGCACCTGTCTCATCTGCCTGATGGAGCTGATGCCTAGAAAATATCTTATTAAATTCCTTGTATAAACAAGTTCTCTTGTTCAGGATTGTGGAAAAATACAACGTTTCTTCCCACCATCAGGATATTCTGCCATTGATATTAGCATTTACATAATGGACTTCTCCTCCATAGTCTAATGTAAGTTGTTTTGAACACACAAAACAGAGTCCTGTCATCTCTCTTCTAACTCATGGAGGGGTAGGCTCTGAATCTTCAAAAGGTGGCTGGAATATTCCAGTAGTCATACATATCACATTCTTACTACTAAGGCTGTAGCACAAGGGGAGAAATTTAATTTGAAATTAGAAGCCTGCAATGGTTTTTCCTGCTCCGTGAAGAAAGATAGCTTTGACCCCCTGACCTTCCCATTTATGGTCCTATTTTAAAAATGTACTGGAGTTTGATAGTAATCATACAGTAGTAGCATATCTTCTTAGCAATGAGAAAGGAAGAAACTGGCCACATCTACACGAGATGCTTACTATGCAGCAGCTCATTACTACTGTGCACTAGCGTCACAGGACACAAACCGTGTCACAACACCATGGTGCAGTAATGTCGGTTACTGCACAATCATTTAATACTTGGGTATACAAGTACCAAATGATTGCTCAGTAATAAGTGCAGAGTCAGCATCTCATGTAGACATGACTACTGAGAATGGAACTTAATAGGTACTTACCAGCTCAAACGCATCCATATTTGTTTGGAAGAGTTGAAATTTATGGTTCCAGCCACTTGGAACTTGTAGGACTGGCCTGCTAACACATGTCTGAAGAAAAAGAATTCCTTTGAGGGGCCAGTCTTGTACCTGGGAGAGTAACAGTGATGACCAGAAGTAATGCTCCTGGGAAAGAAGTTCCTGCTTTTCTGTGTTTTCTCCCTTGCTATTATCTGATAAGAACCGTTACAGACTATTATATAATAATGGAGTTTATTATATATTTGTGAGATGTTAACTGATATTGTAAACATAGGCACTGTCATACTGTATACGAGTCACGGTCCATGTAGATCACTATTCAATCTCCAACAGCAGCCTTCACAAGAAGCTTTAGAGAAAGCAGATATGAGGTCTCATCCTAATTCTCAGAAGTTAGAGATTCCTGTAGACCACAGGACAAGACTTGATATCCCTTCTAAAACTAGTTAGGATGAACTACAGCAACTCTGTATTCTCTTACATAAAAATCACTCTGCATTTTGTTGTTTTTGGCCTTACTTGAATTAATTATCTAGCAGTATTAAAAAAAAAAGAATATCAAGATATAAATTTGCACAACTTTTTTAATCCCATATCACAAACAGAAAAAACATTTTGTACATGTAACTGTTACATGCTACAAATACATATACGTATATGTTACAATTTTAAATACTGGGCCATTCACTTTAACCGTTTCTGCTTCAAACAGCTTTTGCTCATGTTCCTTTTTTTATGTGCTCAGCTTGTTGTACAACAGATATTATTTCATTGTTTCCATAAGTCTCCCATATGGAGAATTCTTAGAGATGGTTACAACCAGAGATAACAGCCACTTTTGTATCAGTACTTTTTAGTTAATTGCCATAGTAAAGTACCATTAAAAAGGTATTAGAGGAGCTTGACAGCTGCTTTATACTCATATTAATTTGTCTTAGCACTGAACATAAATCTTAGAATTCATCACGTTTCTGTCTATGAACCATTCAGCTTAAGGAGACAAATAGACCCATGGTTTAATTCCTCTGGCTTTGCTATTGTTACTCCATGGATGAATTTGGCCTAATGACTCTGCATTTCCTACCCCAATATGGTATGAAACACACAGAAGTGGGACTGTAATTTAGACAGCTTTGTTGTACTAATGCAACATCATCACTGTGTTACTCAACACCTTTCTACAAAAACCGTACACCACTAAATAGCAATTCAATTAGTCTCTGAGCACCGCTGGCTCCCTTTTGCTAATACCTTAACCAAAGAACCCTCCCATTCCTTTCAGCATTAAAGTGATACATAATGACAAGTCAAACAAAAATGTAAGATGGAAATGGCTCACTAATCTACCACATTGGGAAACACTGCTTGACCACAGAAGTGCTAAAGAAAACTAGCATCTTACTACAAAGTTAGAAAGAAATGACACAAAAATGTTCAAGTACTAGAGCAACATTTTTTGGAGTGCGTACACAGCAACACCCTTCTAATGTGACCACTCATGAGACTGATAAAAATTGTTTGCTATCTGAGGGTACTTTTCCAGTGACACTGCTCGCTATGTGCTATTTTACATTACCCTGCTAATTTCCAAAAGGTGCTTACATTGAAATAATAAAATGGGCCTGATCCTGCTCCCATTACATGTTGACAGCAAAACTCCCACCGATTATAATAGGAGCAAGGATCAAACCTCAATTTCTTTTCCAGGATACTAAGCTGAAAAGAATCTTGAGAACTGACTGAGACATTAACGAGCCATTGACAAAACCCCCATTGCCTCGGTTCTACAGGACAACCAACGGAAGTTGTGTCACCCATTAGAAAATCTAGAATAACATAAGGTGCATGCAAGAAGCATATTTCAGCTTTATCATTTTACTGAACCAAACCCTACCTGCCAATATAACCTTTGAGAAAATGCACACAGCAAAGTGGAACTCTGGAGGTCAGGAGAGAATGAATAATCACAATTTGTGAAATACCATAGGCCAGGATTGTTCAAAGAACAGACCACGGGTCATACCTGGCTCAAGAGGGGTTAACATGTGAACCCGGGCCCAACCCAGCCACCGCCCCCCTCCCCCTCCATTGGCTCCAGTTGCTGCAGTGGCCAGGGTTTCCGGGTTCCCCTTCCCTCCTTTAACTTCGGGCTCCTGCCCCTGTGTCTGGGGGTGGGGTGGTGGAAGGGCACTGCACATGTGGCACGGAGAGAGCCTGACAGCCCAAGCAAGGAGGAACCCAGGCTGCTTGCAGCTGGGAAACTTGGGCTGCTTGTGCTGTACGTTAAGTGAGAGAGGAAGTCAAACTGCTCACATGGTGGGAGAGACCCCAGGGCTGTGATATGCAGCATCTGTGGCTAGAGTACTGTGCTGGTCCTTGTCATCCAGAAGATGGACAGTCCAGCTATCAGCTAAGGCAACAGTTCCAAGTGCTACATCCCACCTTATTATACAAGTCTTAAGTTGGTTGATCTCTGATAGCCATTTCCATAACAAGTTTTTCTCTGACCCATTTTCCACTCCAAAGACTATGCTCTGCACATCTTTGAAGAGCTGATGTACAGCACTTCTCCGATGTGGGAAGATTTTCCAACATGTGTCCACTCTCTAGTTTCTCAAGTACCTTCATCTCTGCACAGGGAAACTACAGTTCTGTTTGATTTAGCCTTCTATGCTTTCACTGGGGATTGGGAGGCCAAGACTTAGTTCATTCTATTTTCCCTTTTTCTTAAGGTTCAACTGAAGCAGGGGTGGCCAACTTGTAGTGTGCATGCCACAAATAGCACAGGCACCATGTGTGTGCCATGTGGCAGATCAGGGAGGGAACAGAGCACAGCAGCAGCAGATAGGGCAGGGAGCAGGTCGACCCAGAAGCATAGGGTAAGAAGCAGAAAGTAGAGCAGCAGGTCAGGCAGGGGAAGGGGATGAGAGTGGCACTCAGGGAGGGTGGAGGGCTAATTTGTGGCATGCCTGCCAAACATGTTGGCCTACACTAAACAAAAGAATCACACTTCCAACATTGCTAAGTTGTGTTATTGGTGGAGAGTAGCTATTTCATTTAATTATACAGTTTGGTTGTATTTCAGACTAGAAACCTGAAACCTGTACAATGAAAGGCACTGCAAAAGTCACTTACTGAGAATTTTGTCATGCTTTTCAGGTTTTCTTTTTCACATGGCAAACACAGCTGCCATGGCTAGGAGTGTTAGGGGAAAAAAACCTCTCACTAGTATAGTTTTGCAAGACCCAACTTCCTGCCCTATCCCTGTAAAAACAATCCATTTTTGGGGACAGTATTTGTAATTCTCAGAAATACTGAGAAATAATGTCTTTTGCCAGTAAAGGCTGCTTCCCCATTAGGCATCTTGGCTTATATAACCGCACCAATGCCTGACAGTGTAGATTAGCCATCAATCTAGTAAAAATGTGATGCTTCTAACCGAAACTACACCCTGATCTTTGACTAGCATCTTCCATGGAAGTGAGAGGGAGGGCTGGTTTGCCCCCACATCATCTATTTCACAATACCAAGTGCATGAGCATTCTCACAATGCAGAATTTCTCACTGAAATATTGGCAAGTAGTCTCCTCTTGCATGAGGAGGCTGTTTCCCTGAAATTTTCACCAGCCATTTGGATCTGATTACCATTTAAATCTGAAGTGAAAGACGATGACTGAAACTCAAGTCTCCCTTGTCTCTGTGGGTTTTTTTGTGTGTTTTATTTGGCTCTGCACATACTTCCCCAGGGAGATGATTTTGCAAGATTTCAAGGATGACTTGGCCAGCTTTAACTGCAGTAACAAGAAGAAATGTACACACTGTACTAACGCTGTAGTAATCTAGCCTGACTGCATTACGTTATAAAATCTACAACTGGTTCTGGAATATTTGAGAGAGGAGGAATATGGAAGTGTCACCAGGAAGAATGAAATACATACTAGCCTATGAGATGCTGCAGTTTAATGCTTTGTAGTACAGATGTGACAGTTAACTTTGAGAGAGGCTGGGTGGTAATCTGTCCCTCTGTGCAATCAGGGGAAAAGAAAACAAATGCATAAGACAAGGCCAGATAACAATAGATTAGGCAGGCTTATTCATGGAAAGATGTCTTGAATAGGGCTAAAATCAAGTTCAGTTGCAACAATACATGGACTAGTATTTCAAATGTATTCTGAAATGTCATCATTTTAGCTTTAATTTATGGCCTGTATCCTTATAACCAGGTACATTACGCAGGGCAACCAGGATTCCCATGATTAAGTATTCACTAAAATAATAAAGACACTGTTACACAAGTTTGTATTGCTTATTGTAAGCTACCCTGAGCCTGTTTGGAGAAGGGCTACATACAAGTCTAATAAATAACTAAACAAAACAAATCAATTAGGGTGTAAAAAGAAAAGCACTTAAAACTTTTTTCTTTACAAGAGAAAAAGATTAAAAATTAAGCAAGAGATAGTATGTTTTGTAGTGAAATATGGTGTTACAAAGTATTGGACTCATTTGGACTCTGCCTTGGTATTAAATTCTGTGCTGGGAGCAGGAAGGGAAAAGCATATTTGGCTCATACAGGAATAAAGGGACTAGTATGAGCTTCACTTGCTCTTATGAAGTGGGGATAGATAATTGCATCTTAAAGTGTTACCCAGCCACATGTTCAGGCAAGTAATGGCACAATAAAACTAGAAATAGGCCACAAAATTCTTACACAAAAAATGTGTATTGAGTGAGGGTTCAGCCAGGACCTTGGTGGCTGGGCCTGAAGACAGGCCATGGGAGGCAACTAGGAGGTTAGCAGGGTGGTTAGCAAGAGATATAGTCTGAGACATAAGCCGAGATCAAGGGTCAGGAAACTGATGCCGAGTTCCAAGGCAAGTCAGGATGTTAGGAAAACCAGAGAGAGCAGAACCAGCACCAGCAAGTTTCATGTAAGATCTGAGATCAGGGTCAGTTAAAGCTAAAGCCAAGTCAGAAGTCAGGAGAACCAGGGAGGGCTGTGAACGCAACACTTGCTAGAACAGACTGAGGCTATGTGAAGGCATGAATGCAGCCTGACGCTGCAGGTATGTTTAAAAGGGGCGAGTGGTGCTTTCAGCAGCCAGTCTGGCTGCAGAGAATAAGGTCAGCCATACTGGGCCAACGATCAGGGGCACATATGGTAACTCACATGCCTGACCCAGCCAGGTCTGATTGATCAGAATCCGTGACAATGATTTTCTGGCAGATTTCCATTGGGCCTTGAATTGAACTGGGGTTCCCATTAGCCAACAATCACCTGATCATTGGCTGGCTCTGGGACCATACCAGGGTGCGAACGGGTCCTGGTGGTTCCTGCTAGTTGATGGTCAGCTGATTGTCAGCTGGTAGAGACAGGCTGGGTTTGGTTTGAGTCCCAATTCTGCTGACGATCAGCTGATCATGAACATGAATGGAACCAGGGCCAGTTCTGGTCCTGGTATAGTCCCTGCTGGCTGAGGATACATTGATCACTGGCCGGACTGGTACTGCACAAGGGCTTGAACTCCAGTGCAGTCCCAATCCTGCCAACAATCAGTGATGATGGGTGGATTCTGGGGACTGAACTGGGGTTCAGATCAGTCTCTGTGGGTCCAAGAAGCCAGCCAACAATCATTGGCTGACTTTTGGCACCTGGCTGTCAACTTGCTGGTGCAGAAGTCAGAGGCCACCTCCCTCTGCACATGCAAGTAAGGCATGATGGAATCTGGTCCTCAATCCCAAAAATCACATGTCCTGCCATGCATGCATGGCATAGCAGGAAGTGCAATTGTTAGGATTAGGGATCATATCCCACTGTGCCTTTAAATAATGTGTTAGTGGCCTTAAAGCCTCAAAAAAGGATCATTGCACAGAGATCTCAAGCTAGCCTCTTTGGTTAGAACTATTATTCCTTCTTTATACATATTAGAATAGCAGAAATGGAAATTCCCATGCTATTATTCAGCACGGAAAGAGAGCCTTTACAAATTACCTTTGTAGTGGAAAGGGTTGCCAATGGCTAGCTGACTGAAAATGTGACTCCCACTACATAGCACCAAGTGCATACTTTGGCAAAGCGGTTCTACTTTATCTTCTCCTCATACTGTAAACTACCTTCAGATGGCATCAGTGGGAATTTAATGTTTGCTTTTACGAACACTATTCTATACATAGGTTCTTTTACAGCTCTCATCACAACAGTGCCCAAGTGGCTTGGAATAATGTACTCAGTAACATAAGTAACAGCTGTAGCATTTGGTTGCCTTATTGCTTCCACAGAAAAAAGTGGGTGCTGTAGAATCATGGGATTTTGGCAGCAGCACTACTAAGTAACAGCAAGCATGTACCTGTTTGTTAAGAGGTAGCCTGGTTGAAAAGCATGCCTTGCGTTTGGAACAGGGAGTAGAGTGATTTGTGATGACAGCATTTTATTCTAGTCTCAGACCAAATCTTTGTGAAAGACAGTTTGATTGTAGGCCTCCCTTCCCTGATATTCTATAGATGTTGGATGTAGGGTACTAAGTACCTTAGAGATAAGGTTGAGACCTTTAACTTGATTCTTGAAAATGAACTTGAACTTGTTGCTGCAAAATTTGGTTTTGTTGTGCCATGAAGTACAGAGTCTTGACTACAAAGAAAAGGCTATAGTGTTAAAGCAGGCAATTTATTTTATTTTTCTTAAAGGAAGTTCAAGCTGGCTAGCTGCAACAGAATGTAGACTGAACAGTAAAGAATTGTTTAAAGGGAATAAAGTCATCCTTCTGGCTACATCTGTATTAGGGAAATTCTTTTAAAAGGAACCTTCCAAAGGTGAATTACCTGTTTTTAACTTTGTCATCAAAGACAAAAATAGATTATTCACAAAACTACTGAGCAGAAATGGGGCTTTCCTCTTCTAATTCATGGTTCAAATTTGACTCCGATAAACAAGCATTTTTGTCCAATAGCTGGTTAAAAGTATGCAAGAAATCAGCTGGTCATTTTAGCTCCTGTTTATATTAGAAAAATAATCCAGTAGTGACAAAAGTGTCACCAACTGGTCTCAGTGGCATTCTTCTATTGGCACCAAAGTGACTGATTGCTAGTGTACAAAGGATAAAGCTATTTATCACTACCACTGTAGTGGTGATGAATATCATCTTGCACCATCTACAGCCTGTGGGCCAGATTCAGCCTGCCAACTAGTTGCACCTGGCCATGGGCAACTAGCCATAAACTCATGGGATCTAGCCCACAGGCAGCCAGTGGTTCCAGCTCCAGCTGCTGTGTGGTGCCAGGTGTGTGGGACCATTTCTGCTGTGCTGAGTAGCAGGAACTGCTTCTGCCCAGTGCTGACATGGCAGCGTCAGCTGTGGACTTGTGGGGATGCCACAATCCCCACCCAGAACCTGCCAGCTGACCCAGGACCTGCCAGCTGATGCTGTTGCCCACCTGGGTATGTTTCCACTGTGCCGGGCAGGTACAGAGAGACAGACAGACAGACAGACCCTTGAGAGGACAGCAAAACTCATTAAGTGGCCTTTAAGCCAAAACAATTGGTCACCTCTGATCTCCACTATATTGTTTCAACACCAGTAAGTAGCAAACATGGGTGAAAATCAAAAGCACAACTGTCTAAGCTAAAGATAGAATCCATTACACGGAGGAACACCACGATATAGATAAACTCCAAATTCCTGGGATCACTTTAACACAGAACTGAAAAATGGTGGAAAAGTAGATTGAGAGCTTACACTGAGCTCCTCTTGTCAAGAAAACACAGACGGTACAAATTCATAATGCATACAATCTCTTGTTTTGCATAAGCATTACCATTTACTTAACCAAAAAAAAGGCCCATTTACAGACATAGTCCTGTTCTACTCAAGCCCAGCACTGGATGACACCTCATATCTAAGGTAGTAATTTCCAAAGAGACCCCTTGTTTTACATTGTAATCACAGTGGTCCATGACTAGGCCTCCTGGGCATAATAAAACTAGTAACACCAGCAAATTGCTTCTTACTGTTTTAAACCCTGACCTTACAATAAGAATCATACATATACATGTACCTATGCATGGCCTCACTACTCTCAAAAGGTCAATACAAAAGACTAAGAGGTTGCAAGCTGCAGCCCCAGCTCACACCACAAACACAGATTCAGTGTTAATTTGTTTTAAAGCGTGATCCCATCTCTACAGATTAAGTGTCTACGAATCAAGCTTTCCATTGCTTTGCCCTGAACCTCTAAAATAGTGGGGGCCAAACTATCTGGCAGGTGTGCTAGTAGGCCCTCCCTCTCCCCAAGTATCACTCCAGTCCCCTTCCTCTGCCCGATCTGTTGCGCTCTGCTTTCTGCTCCCTGCCCCATCTGCCGCCATATTCCCTGCTCCCTCCCCAATCTGCTGAATGCCACACACCAACTGCCCATATGTTGGACTGAACATCCCTGCTCTAGAACATGGTGTTAAGTGTGAGAAATCAGAATGCAAACCAGCAGTCTGAACCAAAGCAAACCACCTCACCTCTACTGTGTGCAGCAGAACCCATTTCCAGTGCCATCGGTTTCCATTGGACCATCAACAATTACCACCATTGGGAAAACTAGCACCAAAGCAATAGTGTTTTAAGTAACTAGCATGGGCCAGGCTGGCTTTATTTTGACACTGTAACTTCTTTAGAATTAATTTACTCAAGAGCTGTAATTCATAAATAAAAATTATATAAAGGCCAATATATAAGCAGCAAATACTAAGATCATGATATATACAGATAAGTGAGTCTTACAAAACGCAAGCCTAGGATGTTTGGCATTTTCATACTCACCTCACATAAGGTATTTTCTATGTCAAAAATTTCACCTAAATGTAGATATTATCAGGTCGTTACATTTGTTGCACTTTACATGCTGTTGGTTATGCTATAAAAATGGTGGATCTGCCACAAAAACACCAAACCCACCCCAAAGAAGTCACTGTTTGAGAAAGCAATTTCTTTGTGGCTCAAAACTGTTCCACAACAAATTTAACATCTGCACAGGTCTCTCTAAGCCCCTCTGGCCCAGTATCCCACAGTACTCTACTCTCTCTCTCTGCCTCCAAAGGTTGGGGGCCAGGGAGGGAAGGAGAGACAGTGGCTGGCTGAGTCCCTGATAGCCTGACCAGCAGGAATCTGTCAGGGAGCCCTTCAGGAACTGGTTTGCAGCAGTGGCAGGGGTTGATCTCGTAGTGCAAACCGCCCAGTCAGCCTTTGCAGGCAGCCCTGTCACCTTTGTTGCCCAGTGACAAATGTAACTGGGCTGCCTATGAGATAGAAACTTTAAAAGACTGCTAGTGTTCAACCACCAGCAGCCTTTTAAAGTTCCCCACTTGCATGCAGCCCCATCAGGAATGTCTGGCTCACTGAAAACCTCCCCTGGGAGTAATGGGAGCTAAGAAGTAGCCTTCTTTTGTCTCCTGGATGGAAAGCATGACTTTATGGCAACTCTGTTATGCTTCAGCCAGGAAGCTGTGCACATGTCCACACCCTATATTTTTATAGGGCTACAAACTTCATGGTGTTACAAAAATAACACGTCAGCAGTCTCAGAGAACTAAAGGATTTGGGAAAGCTAGACTGGAGATGTGTTAAAGATTTAAATCCCAATAAAGTGAACAAGGAATTGGTATCAGGATTTAAAAGAATAAAAAGTAAATTATAACACAAGTGTTTTTTAATTAATTCATGGAGCAAATTCTGGGTCATCCTTTACACACACAAAAGTAAATTCTAAGTGTTCAGATGGTGGGAGTTTTTACCCCTGGGAAGGAAGAGAGAACAGATCAGAGCAGACAGGGTAATCACCAGTAGTCTTTTGGAAGGTAGACTGAACTGGAAACCTCTCTCTTTACAGCCTGATAAATAGCAAGGAACTGTAGAACTTTGGTCTTTATAGTCCATTTTCAGAACTTGATCATCTATTCAGTCTTGACAGTCCATATAACCTTGCAAAAATGTATAAAAATGAAAAGATACTGATCATTTCCACAGGATAATTGCCATGATACCCATTTCTACAATATTTAGTTCTTTGTTTCTATTAGCTAAGTTGAGAGTGATTATAATAAATCTGACTGATCAGAGTATGAATTTCATGCAAACAATGCAATTAATTTTATGAAGTTGACTGCAGGTCAAAAGTTTTATAAACTGGCACTAGGTTTACCGAACATGCACTTTTCTTTGTATTATTAAATAACAGAATTGCTAATTACATCAATCAACAAATATAAAAAGCCTAGAAGTAATTTTTCTTTAGATTTATTATTTCAAAGGCACTTCGTGTTGTACATTTATATAGCGCCTTTTCCCCACAAAGCGCTTTACAATATACACACATACAGGAATTTTTTCCCCCCACCATTGAAATGCAGACACCTCTGACCACACCACTGCTGCTTCAAAATATCACCAGCATGAGACTCCATACTTGAGGCCATGGAGATGCTTCTCAGTATTTTCAGTCTCAGCGTGACTTATTATATCCTTTATTTTCAAACTTCCAGCTTGAGCAATTAAAAAGACTGCAACTAGAATACAAACACCAGAGCTTAATTTTGGAACCGAATCACAATTTGTTCACCTTCACTAGGGTTTTAGTTTCTTTGTCAGACTGACAATAAAAACATTTTTTTAAACTAGATTTTTTTTAGTTTACCCTCAATGTAGGTTTTGGGACATCAAGACCTAGATGTTTAAGGATTTAAGGACCTGGTTTTATGAGGAAATGAGCGCCATCAATTTCAACTGATGTTATGTTACAGAGATAGAGATATTCCTCCCTTGTTCTGAAGCAGAATCCGTGTTCGTTTTTAAGGCAAAACTGAGGATGTTTATCACCCAGTGCTGTTAGTAACCATTTTGAATTGTAAAGCACCCTGGGTCTTGCTGCAGAGGATGCCATATAAATGTGTTTTGAGAGGTTTTTGCTTGTTAGTGTCAAAAAACACATAACTAAAAACACATTTTTAAAAAATATCCTAAATCCACTACTTTACATCACTGAAGATGTCTCTCTAACCAAAAAAATAAAAATGGATATCCTAATTTAAGGATTTTTTTTTTTTACTTTGACTCTTTAAAAAGCTACTAAATCATTTCCTTTAAAAAATGTTGCATTGGGGATGAAAAATTCCACAAAAAAAGCAATCATGGTAAACCCTGATAATATAGGGCAATAAGAAATAGACTACAGTCATTTACAGCAGCACTAGCTGCTTCACTGTAAATTATGACTTGAAAGTTTAAAATTTAATTTAAATTAAAATGTAGTAAATATGGTAGCTCTTGTGGAATGAACACACAATTTGCTTCCCTGATCCCTAAATGAAATTAGGCTTCAAAGATATATTTTTTTGATTAACTCTGTAACTGTTCAAATTTACCTGCTGTGTCATTGGGTAGCTGAATGTTGTCATTGGCATTTCTTGTGTGAAGAAAGATCACCAGTAAGTGATATGGACAAGGACTATGACAATCTCAAAATTTCAGGTTTCAATATAAGAGGGAAAGTGTTTACACAGAGTAACAATTTTATCATGAAAGATGGTATCCAGTATTCACACAGCTAAGCTACTCACAAACAGGCAGATGTAAACCCATATGCATATCAATTTTACAAAAAGAAAATAAGTATTTAAAACCTTAATAAAAGATGTACAGAGATCACATTTATTGCATATTCAGTGCATGCCTTCATGTCGTGCATTCCTATGTTACAGCATGTGTGCAACACCAAAGAGCTATCAGACCTTCAGTGCATACCAAGGATTTTTTTTGGTAGCATGGAATACAACCGAACACTCTCAGTGACTACCACACTCCTACGTCCTGATCTTTTTTGCGATCCTGTTAAATCATGTAGCAGCTATAGTAACTGTGACTAGAACTATTTTTCATATAAAGCATTAGCTGTACTTGTAGCTGTCTTTTCATTAGATTTGACAGCTGGAATAATAACCAGTAATCCAGGTCTAGTAGCTCATAGACACTGTTTGGGAACTAGCTATGTATAATTTAAAAATTTACAGAACAATTGCCTAATTGATCAGAAACAGTAAAAAAAAAAAAAAAAAAAAAGCCCTCTGGAAAATGGAGACATCCTGAAGAATTTGAGACGTACCATTTCAAACATGGCAACAAAATAAATGAACCAAAACCCCAAAATGAGGATTACCATCACAGCTCATCTTAAAACCCAAACCTATACAGTACAGCTGCTGAATAGGTGTTCACCTTAGTTTGAAAAGGTTGCCAAAAGGGGAGACTGGAAAAAATGGCCACTAGCCTTATCCCAGGAATAAGAGCATACAGGACAGATAGAAGTCTGCCACTGACCAATGAAATGGAACTTCCAAGGAGAGGTGATAAAGGTTTCAGAGGGAAGGATGGATTTTGAGTCCATTCTTTTTCTCCCATTTAAGTCAATGGTAAAATTCCTATGGACTTCAAAAGGAGGACTGGTCTCTTAATCTGCTTCCCTCCACCATTTCCTTGGGAACTAAAATCATACTCCGCTCCCTAGAACTGTCACATTAACACAGTTCTAAACAGGAAATATTATAGCTGCCAGAGGGATCTATAGATAAGCCAACACTGGAAAGGCTCCATACGCATAGTGGGATAAGCCTATCATTTTAGCAGCAAAAAAAGTTAGGCTCCTGCCATCTTGGTTTAGCCCACCTACACCAGAAACGGTGTACATGCAAACACTGACCATAACACACAGTTACAGAAAGTGTGTCTACCCAAGCTAGCAGTGTGACAAGATAACATGCCATAAAAAGGGCTGCAATACATGGGATAATTCAGAAGTATTAACAGATGATACAAACCGACAACTGTTTGGCCAGGGACAAAAAAAAAAAATGTAGTAACCCTAATTTAACTGGGTTCTTCACTGAAGGAAAGGAAGGTCCATTTAAAAAAAAATCAGATGAACTGACTTCAAATGGTTTACATCCCTAGACAAATCAGATTACATTGATTTAAGCCCAATTTAATTTAGGCAGGTTTTTAACCACAAGAATAAGGACATTCTTAGTACATATTAATAATTAAACCAACATATACACAATTAGCAATATCCTACATAATAATAAATGTTTAAATAGCTTGTTTTGGATTATTCTATACCTAGCTAATTTGTTTAAAAAACAAGCCAAGTAGTTTTATTTTACAATGCACTGTGCCTTTCTACACATTTCTTGTAATCAGTCTCTGTAGCACTGCACCTTTATAGATTTTATGATCCAAATTCAATGGTGTCTTCAGTAATTCTCTTGAACTCATAATTTCCTCTCCCATCCATGTGTAGATAAAACTGGAATAAAAAGTATGCATTAACAACGACAAAAGATATTTTTGTTACTCTTGTTTACCACAACAAATTTTAGTAGAAAGCAATTCGTTAAAAGAGTAAAATCTAAACCCTCATTGAACTGGTTAAGGAATAATTGAGTCCTACTGCAATGCCTGAACAATGTAATCACCCTTGAGAGACAGTATACTGTTTCTTTTATATATAGTCTATCTCCATCTGCTGGTAGATATCATTACAACTTGATTTGTTGTGATAATTATATATGCGAGTTACAGGTCACTTACATAATGAATACCCAATTTGAAGAAAATATGGCATTAATTACATGTGAAACTGTGTATGCTTTTGTCCATATAAAATTAGATATACTGTTTTTGTTTTTATACTGTTTTAAACATTCAAAAGGGTTTTCAGAATGCTTAATGTACTGAACAATCCTTTCCAAACCTCTGTGTAAAGGCAGAATTCCCCACCAGAACCTGAATGCATCCACCAGATTTCTTCACCTCTACACCCTTTGGGAATGGGTAAAACTATCTTATATTGTAAAGGAAACAATGGCTGCTGCTGCTGCTGTCATCATCATCATGTATTTATTTATTTTTACAGGATTAAAAATATCCTAAGTATTCAACAGTATTAAAATCAAATTCTTGTTTTTATAAACAAAAACTCTTAACTGGCTTTTAGGGCACGTACAAAAAAGTCAGACATACAACTCTAACAAAATTTAATGAATATACTTGTAAACACATTCATTAATATCCTAATTTGAAAAACTTCACGATTGTTTAGCTACAAGCCCCTCTAATGAATACCCCCAAATGACAAAAATACTCTGACTTTTGGATATTTTATATGGATAGCTCTTCAGGACAGAGCTATCTGTATAATTTAGAACTGTAAACTGTTTCAATTTTCATTAGTATTTGTGAATATTTCAGATACTGCTAAAGGACTATGAAAATAACATCTATCATCCTTTAAGCAAGCATATTTGGTTGAAAGGCAAGATATTGGAACATAATTGGATTTATAGCTATTTTATACACAATAAAGACTTAACCCGTAATCCCCAAGAAAAAACAAAGACTACATACGTCATGGTGTTTCCACAGAGACTTTCTATGAGAGACTGTGAACAGCGTGATGCCAACCTATGGTAAGAGAACATACACAATAAACATTAACACATACAATATTTTAACTAATTTGCTGATCACCTTGCTTGATATTTTAAAAGGTGAGCTGTGTGTGTCTCTCTCTCACACACGCACACACACCCTCCCCCTTCAAGACTTTAATAATTAACAGGGAATGTATGTAACCACACAGAATTTTTAAGAGAATCAGAAATGATGGTGTAGGAGAAAGGGGAAAAGAAGTGTGAACAGCATGGTGTTTAAAATATTTTCCTTTAGTTGATTTTTGAAAGATGTTCTAACATGTTTAGGTTTTATCTTAAATAAATATACTGGTTTTTAAACTCCAAGTCCTAGATTGCAGCATGGCCAGTGAGAGAGGTTTTATGCCACGAAAAGTATAAAATTATCTTGGGATGTTAAACAGACTTAGATGTTAGACAAGTCTGAATAGTTTGTTTGAAATAAATTATTGAATTATACAAATTTGATGTTTTTACCAGTTTTTCACAAACAACATAAATGTTATACTTCATTTCTACTTTAACTCGTAAACAAACCAAAAACTTACCTTCCGGCAGTGATTGTAAATGTATCCTTCTACATCGACACTAACAGCACTAGTACATTCATCCAAAATTGCAAACTGTGGTTTATGATAAAATAATCTTGCCATCTGAAATGTAAAGCAAAATAGCATTTGTGAATACAGAACCAGCACCACCAATTTCTATAATATCAGGAATTTTAAATAGAAAGCACTTAACTAAAAACTAGAAAGTTACCAAGACAAAAATATATTTATCTTTAACTATTATTAGCCCAATAATGCAGACAGTATTTTAATTTATTCACTCACAGAAAATAAATATACAGATATAACAAAAAAACCCAAAATTTCATATTAAAGCCATGAAAGATACTGCCTATCTACATGCTAATTTTCCTAAGTTTCAGATGTCAATTTTAAAAAAATAAAACAGTAAAAATATTTACTGACTAGACACTGATTGAGCTTCAAATGAATTGTTCTAATACACAGAATTTTGTGAGCATATGATGGAGACATACCGCCATTCTCTGTTTTTCTCCTCCACTGAGCACATCCATCCAGTCCTGAACACTATCCCAGCCACCCTCACGTTCCAGGATTGGACCCAACTGGACATTGTCCAAGTACTCCTGCAGTACCTTCCAGGAGAATAATGGTTATAGGTATAGCTTTATATATGCTTTACATTGTAATGACTCCTCATATTAGCACGGGTATATCTATTAATACCATTCAATAAATATTCATTTAATTCATCCAAAATACTGGTGCTAAAGCATTAAAAATATAACCAAACTTAATCTACTTAATTGCCACAACAACGTGATTAAAAATGAATGACCACTTAAACATGCTTAAAGGAATACTGAAATTCAACAAAGTCCCCAACTTCAAACTTTACTCCAAACATTTAGCATCTTATGCCAAAGCATTTAAAAACATTAGTACTACAACTTGCAGTAGTAGGACCCATTTTTGCAAAGTGCTCCATGCAGGTATGTACATGAAAATAGGGAGGAGCTGCTTGCATAGAGCAGCTTGCAGAAACACAGTCTTACGGGGCCTATCAACAAATAAATGGGAAATAAAGTCAGGCTTTAGCAGATGGATAATATTCTCAACTTCTCTTGGCCTGGAATGCTAATGGGAAGTTTGTAAATGGCTGAAGAAGCAGCCATTCAGTATGGCATAGTTAAAGGCGAACTGATAAGGACCCTGGACTGGTTACAAATTTATGTTTACCAAATAACTCACAAGAAAAGGAAAGGTAGGGTAAGAGAAAGCCTGTTATGCTGCAAAATGTCTCAGACGGAAGGTTTTTAGGACCATCAGTTTTATTAACATTTTATGTTTGTATTCAATGTGGGGGGTGGGGAGGCTTAGAAAGGGTTTCAGAACAGGTCTGTAGTTTGGAAAAACCTGGAGTTTTTTTTCAGAATATAGCAAATATCCCTAAACTTAAAAATAATAAATCCAGAAAAAGACATTATTCTAAATAATGGTCACTGAGATGATTGTTCTTACCTGGTCAGATATCCCCTTCCTCCTCTGGTCATCTAAGGTATCTGGATATATTACTTGGTCTCGGAGTGTCCCAAGGGTCATATATGGTCTCTGGAATTCAGTTGCGAATGGTAAGTACAACCTGACAGACCTTCATAATAGTCAACAAATACAGGCATAAAGGTCGGTATTAAGTACTATGGTACTTTGCTTTACCTGAGGAACATAAAACAACTTTCCCCTTTCAGGTTTGGTCAGTCTCCCACCAAACAGAGGCCACAACTATAACAAAAGAAAAAGAAAGCTTTAACATTTAGAGAAAAAATTCTTTTAATTTAAAAAAAAAAAAAAATACTGTTATTAGTGCAGCCTTACCTCACCAAGAACACGGAAAAGTGAACTCTTCCCACATCCATTTGGCCCACAAATCAGAACATTTGCACCAGATCGAACCTAAAATACAAATCAATGTATGACACTATTAATGAAATGTAAAAAGTCTGCATTGGTCCTGAGATATGCTAGGGTTTCCATAGGCATGAGACCATCTTTTACATAATAAACTCAATTTTGGTAAACTAAAGAAGTCCACCTGACACCTTCTATGTACAGTGTGATGGTGGGGTAAAATTATTCCACACTTAAAAATAATACAAACTACAAAATATTCATGCGACAAGATCAAGGTTTGGGGGTTTAAAGTAAGACAAGTTAATTCAGTTCCATTGTAAGAGACTAATGGTCTTTCAAGAGCCATCTTCAAGTTTTTTCAGTTTACTAGCCTCAATGAAGGCTGATAGCTAACTAATTGAGAAGAGTTTGCTGGGTCCCACGTAAAAATTATAAAATTTGCATGATCCTCTAACTTGTGGACCAAGATCAACAAGCGGTGAGTTCAAGATCACACAGAAGTCACAGACAGGCATTACATTTCTGCCAGGAGAACTGCTGCTCTCCTGCAAAAAACTACAAGTGCACAAGAGTCCACTTAATTTTTCATAGGGGAAACAGGCCTCTTCTGGGAGAAAGATCTTTCTGAGGAAGTCCTTCCTTATGGGAGAAATTCTCTCACAAGAAATAACTTTTGTATGCTCCCTTACCAGACACCCAGGTCTGCAGAAGGGACGGGGATTCTTTTCCCACCATTCTACTCCCCTCCCGCTGATCAGTCTGGGAGGCGAAGGGAGAACTGAGGCAATGCTTCCTGTCTCTTCCCCAAACTGGGGACTGCCCAATTTGGGGAATGGGCTGGGGGCTTTGCCTGGATACTACCCTTCCCTCCCAGACCAGTCAAAAGCTTGTCTAAGTCTATCCCAACCATGCAGTTTGTTCAATAAAAAAATATATATATATATCACTCTCATAAATCTGTGCCTCTGCCATTTATATCTTGCTTTTGTTATATGTCATCTCCAACTTTTGCATGCATTTTGCCTGCTGAAAGTGTAAGTCTTCCATGGGTGGGGCCATATCCCCTTGACTGTATACACAGTAAGCATCACTGTCTAGGCACTATTTTATAAAGTAGCCCAATTTCAGGAAAATTACTAAACTCTGAATTTACCAGATCAAGCTGATACTGTACTTTTCAGATTAAGAACAGACAAGGAATTATTTGGTTATCATGCTTTCCTTCCAGCCTAACAAAGGTCCACAAACTTCAAACAAGGCCCAAGAGTAATTATTCAAGAGTTAATATTTGTAGTACTATACACAAAACTTAAACATGAGGTACTGGGGAGAAAATTAAAATGCAACCTGAACTTCATTTATATTACCTCTCTTAAAAGTTATAGATTCTTATTTTCAACTTTAAAGCACATTTCAGCATTTAAATACCTTTCAACTTCATTACAATTTTGACAGAAATTCTTGTTTTTCAGAATGACTTTTTTATTTTTATATTAAATCTACAGCAGTAACTAGGACAGGAAAAAGTTGAGCTTTCAGTGCCACCTAGTGAACTTACTACATAAAACAGAAGTTATGAAACTTGAAACCTGATGCCTCATTTAAGCAATAATCAACCTTAAATAATGCACCTAGTTCAAGTGTTGGCACATGTGCTCCCCTCTCTGAAAGTGTCAATCAGCTGACAGAGCTCCTAGTGTGGGAACCCATGATGTGCCCCCATGGCTGGTAGTTGTGTCAGCTGATCAGAGCTTTCAGCTGTGAGAGGGTAGTGGATTGAGGGGGGAAAGCAAGCTCCCACAGCTGGGAGCTCTTCTAACAACTGCACTCTCAGCCTCAGGGGAGAACCATCCGGTCCTGTGACTGGGAGCACTATTAGCTAGTTAGCTGATCAGAGCTCCTAGGCCTTGGGACACACCATGTGCTAACATGGCTGACTGCTCAAATCAGGTGACAGAGCTAACAGCTGCAGGGGTGTATGGTGCACCCTGGTGGCTGGGGGCTCTGATCAGCTGACAAGGCTCCCAGCCACAGGGGCTCACCATGCACTCCCCATGGCTGGGAGCTCTGTCAGCTCATCAGGACTCAGCTGGGAGCATTCATTGTGCTTCCCCAGCTGGGAGTCCCAATCAACTGACCCCAGCTCCCAGCCTCCAGAGCACACTCGTGTGCTCCTGTGTACTCTACTGCCCACAGATTCAATTAAAATGTGACAGCAACCTGCCACAACATTTTTACACATATTTTGTATAATAACTTTGTCGCTTATTCCTAGTTTTATTGCACCATAGGAATGAATATGTCCTAAATAGTGACCTGGCCACATATTTAACTGGTTAATCACATCTTAAGTACAATAGGTGTCAGGGGCCTGAAAGTAGGTAGATAAACTGATAAACTTTTTTCACTCTTCCTTGTTTTGGTGGGAAGGAACCTTTTTTTAAATCTCATTACATCCTAGGCTGAATTCATTACACTATGTTGTTCGAATTTCTGATCTATACCACAGCATTTCTGCAAGCATTTCTAGCTATGACTGCAATAAATACGTAAGATGCTTTTAGTTAGTTTAGAACTCAAATGTAGATTTTGATGGAAAAAAGAGGTGAGGTTTTACAGTTGAATTAAAGCATTTGTTTTTAAAATTCACTAAAAGTTTCCCTTTCTACTCATGTAGACATTCACTCTTTGCATTAATTTGTGTACTTTCTGAAGAAAATATAAGACTAAAAAATGGGCAGACACTCTTGGTTTGAAATCAAAAAGTGTTGAAAACATATACATGCATACACACCAGTCAAAATAAGATGTGTATATGTAATGCTACAGCATCAGGCTAATGCAGGAGAACCTCAAAATGAAAGTTTTACATTGTATTGTCAAAAGGAAGTGAAATATAGAAAGTAGAATAAAAACTGCATTAAATTTGAAACGTAGATTTGGAAAAAAACCCTCAGCTTTTAAAACCTAGTATCTGGTGAAGTAATACCAATAGCAATTTTTGATAAAAATATGATTATAATTGACAGCTGCCTGAAAAACATGCCTTGTTTATATTTTTTCCTTTCTTCAAATTAATAGAGTAAATTTGTAGGAAAATCACCTTAATATATTAGAACTTACCTCAAAGTTAAGATCTTTAATCAACATGTCTCCATTTGGTGTTATTAATGGGACATGATCAAACCTATGGGTAGAATTGACAAATTACTATTATTAAGTACATATATACTGAGTATGTATAGTGCTAATTTGTGAAATCTGTGGAAGCTGGTATCAAAATATAGGCAGATGACTTACAGGTGAGTAGACGCACCCAGTGATTAAACCTTGACTGCTTTGTGGAATAGATTTCATAATGTATGTATTTTGCTTTGCTTTTTTAATAAACTGAAGAAGTAGGATGTAATTTGACAGGCACTAACTGAAAGAACAGGCACAGATATGTACTTATCAGATACCTCCAAAACACTTCCAACTGTATATGGAAAATGTTAGGAAGTCAATGTAGAAATTCTAGTCAGGAAAGATAAGGCTTAAGTACCAGGAAAAACAACAACCTGAGGCCATAATAACCTGAGAGCAGAAAAACTTACTGGAAAGGTTGGGTCTAGAGAACAGACAGTAGTAGCAGTAAAGAGCAAAATGGTTGTGAACTGTTTTGTGGATGAGGGATTATGAGAAAAAAATCTAGTAGATACTGAACATATGGAAGTAATACAATTAGCATCTTTATAACAGTATAAACAGACATAACAACTGTATTGCTGTCAAAGGATAATGATACAAGTTGTTACAATACAACTATTACGTTATATAATAGTGATTCTGTAGAGATACGAGTAGCAAAACTATTCCAACTTTAAAACTGCTTTATTCATGTCAAAGTTGGGGTGATCTAGGTAACTTCTATTGCTACAGGATCATGCATGTATAACAGTTAGTATTAACGGCTGCTGTGTTTTCCCAAGCAGCAGCTCATCCTCTCTATTTAAGTGGCTAAAATTTCTCTTTATCCAAACTTGTATTCATAGAGATATAAGGAAAAGTTACAAAGCCATAATTATTGAAGTGCTATCTATACATACTTGATAAGGTTATCAATATTGATGATTTCTCCAGAACCAGGTATCAAAGGAATAACTTGAGTTCTATCTGCATCTTAAATTAATAAACAAAATGAAACAAAAACAAACATTAGAAAGTAGGCTTATGTATATCATGAAAAGAGTGTTATCAATTAAACTTGTCACTTTTACCCTTTTCTTGTGATACCATGGTACGCTGATATTTGCCACTGTTCAACTCCTTTAATACTTGCATCAATTCTGTAATTCGAGCTGTGAAGCTGAAATGAATTAAGAATTCATGTTTAGAAATCTTATTTTATAATTAAATGGAGAAGGAAACCCCTAAAAATATTAAATTACAACTTGAAAATCATAATATTGGGAGGACTAGAATCACATTTCTGCAAGATGACTGAGGGTATAGTTTCTGAAAGTATGTTGCTTCAAAATGTATGCGTTATGTACAAGTTGATATCGCGGGCCTTTAGAATATAACTGCCTAAAACAGAATTACACTAAAGACCTCCCAACTTGAATATTTAAACTCCATAACCTCTGTCATCCACAACTGCCTCTTAAATTGGTCAGATATTTTAAACTTTAAAAAGTATTATAATTTTTAATTTAAATATAGTTAAAATATCAGTATTCTGATACAAAATGTTAAATTGTGAACTTATTTACATACATATTATAAAACACAAATATATACATGGTGGTCAGTGCCAACCCATAGATATTCAAAATATCTACTATTTTTCTGAATAAGATGACATTTAACCTGTAAATATTTAGACTGCTATACTAAGCAAATAAACACAGGCTTGTTTGGTGTTAATTTAGAAGTTCCATGTGTAAACAGAAAATACATTGGAGACATGAGTTGTATTTATCCAAAATAAGATAACTTTGATTAGCCAATATCACTCTTACCCAGCCAATCTGGTCATTTCACGGCCTGCTAGGACTATTCTGCCCAAAGCTTGAGACATTCTTAGTAACATTCTTCCACTCTGATAATAATCCTTAAGCAGCAAAATATAAACTGCGTTTAGTTATGTGAATTTCCAAAATTCAAGCAATCAGAATATTTATTTCTTATTTCTGTTCTATATTACTTACCTCCAATAGTTCTGCATGGTTACTATTTTGATGGCGAGGATGAGTTAGATTCAGAAATGGACGGCTAACAACAAGGTAACCAACCACAGTGGCAAGATCTGCAAGATTTAAAGGTAAACATTTAACACAGTTTGTCATGACAGAAGTAACAAACCACTAGCACTTTGTGAATACTTACATTTAGCAATGATGGTATCTATGAAACCCATAGAGAACCGGAACAAGATGAAATTATGCAAATGTTCCACCTGATAAAACACAGGAGAGAAAAATATAAAGTACATGCCAATATTTGCTATGTTGTCTGCAATTACACCAGAAAAGTAAATTAGATTATAAAAAATTATTTGATTTGTAATAAGTCACAAAGGCCCCAATAAGGATTGCAACCTCATTGGGTCAGACCAGGGGTTCTCAAACTGTGTGTTGTGAGCAACTTAAAAGGGAGGCGCAAACTTAACTCAAAGGGTGCGCACAGCAGCATGGGAAGCGGCATGCAGTGATGGCATGGAAGGGTGGATGGCAGTGGCAGCTGCTGAGCGTGAACTCCCCGTCCCCTGCCACCACCATTCAGCACTTGGGGTCATGGTATCACAGAGTTTGAGAACCCCTGGGTTAGACACTACATAAATACATGCAGACAGCTGTCCCTGCATACAAGTGCTTACCAACCAATCTACTAGAAAACACAAAACTGAGTAACAAGGAAGAAAAGGAAAACATATGTGTAGTGGAAAAAAAGAGGACATAAGAAGAGTGTAACAGGGGACTAGCCCCTGTTACGAAGAGTACAGAAAGACGACCAGAAAGTAGGCTTGGTCTCTTTAAGATCAGGACCTTTTGGACCAACAAGGGCCAGGTGCAACTGAGTGGGTCCCATGACTGGGAGAGGGGAGCAGCTCGGAAAGATAAAAGCTCAACCTGCAGAGGGGTTGGGGTAGTGGGGCCTTGACCAAGGAGAAGGCCAGATTGCCAGCCAGGAGGACAGCAGACCCAGCCAAACCCTGTAAGTAGCCCCAAAAGGGGAAGAAGTTTCATTGGAGTTTTCTTTTTTTGCTGATTTGGTAAACTAAGGGTTCATAGGCCAGAGCCCTGAGGAGGGGAAGAAGTTTATGTTGAATATTTTTTCTTTTGTTTGACAGACATCCAGTGGACTAGGAGTGGCTGTAAGGGGAGATGCGGAACTGCAGGACAGGGTGTCCCAACACCGCCTAACTTACTTCCCAGGAAGAAGCAGGGGGAGCTGCTGGTGACAGCCTGAGCGCCTGTTGCAGTGATGCAAGACTAAGTAAGGTGGTGGCAAAGTCCAGAGTCTTGGGTTCTAACCCCAGAGGGCTGGAAACCCTGGATTAGCCAAGAGCCTGAAACCCTGAACCGAGAGGCATAGTTTAAGGAACCAGACTGCAAGAAAGAAGGAAACTGGTAGAGGCAATGATCTAATCAGAAAACCCAGGACAATACCCAACACTAGGAACCCCACCAGGCAGTGAGACACAGCCTCAAGCCCCACCCCCTTCCACTTTGAGCAGCAGTAAGACCTCCCGTATTAATGCTTTTCCCAACAAGGGGTAGCAGATGAGCAGCACTGGGAAGACTCTGAGTAGGGCAGGGAGGCAGGACAGGCTGCAACAGGTGGAGGGATCCCCTTCCCCCTGCCACAAAGTGAAATAAAGATCACTTTTGGGTAGAGTTGCTCTGGCTTCAAATAATCAGCAAATGTGAAGTAAGTAAATAATGAGCTAAACCTAAACTAAAACACCTAGGCATAGTTATTGTCTGATATTTATATACTGTTCTATAATAGGTATCACAACATAAATGGCTTGGAGGAGGAATTTAAGGAGTTGATAATGATTTTATTGGCTGCCTCTCCAAGATGGTACAACATGCAAGTAGAATAAAGTATGGAGGTGTTTTAAGTAGACAGACAACTGCTGAATTTAGCATAAACTAGCAAAGAAAAGGAAACAAGAGTGGATAGATACTGGAACAAATAGCTGAAGACTGTGAAACTGATTACACATAGTTTAAGATGTGATCTGATGGGAAAGAGACAACCAGCAAATGGATTCAATGGTAGCAAACAGGTATATTACACAAGCAGAATTACAGAACCAGGAAAAGAGCTATAGCAGCAGGGCTGGGTTTTTTTAATGAACTCAAAAGAAGCAAAAGGGCAAGAGGTTCAACCAACCAACATGGGAAATGATAGCTGACTAAAGAGCTTCAGGAGAAGTTTTTTAATATTACACTTTGTATGCATTCCCCAGTGCATTTCTGCTATGAGCAAGAAAGGCTCACTGCTTTCACCCTTTTCCTCACAGCCATGTATCTTATTCTTTTTGATGAATATGCAGTAAAAGCTGTGTTATCTGGCACTTTATCATCCGGAATGCTTTATTAACCGGCATCTATCCCACCATGGCAATTCCCATTTCACCACCGTGAGCTAAGTCCCCACAAGCCAGGCAAAGCAGCTTGCATAGGGCCCCGCTCCCTGTCCCCTGGCCCACTGACACCAGGGGGTGAAGACCCTGGCACACCGGATGTGGCGGGAGGGGCGGCAGTCTGAACAGGCAAAGACACCTCCAACCCACCAGGCTGGAGATAAACATAACTCTCAGATAACCAGCATACTTGATTAACTGGCACCCCCCATTTCCCCTGGATGCCAGATAACAGAGCTTTTACTATACAATCTATCTTCCTGAATGGAATATGACAGGGGTATCAAACTCACACAGCCCTCTGGGCTGGATCTGGATCCAGATCATGGAGCTCCTCACAGTCTGGATCCAGATAGTAGGGCTTCTTGTGGTCCCAGATCCAGATCCACATCTGGCAGTAGGGCAAGTGGTGTCAGGGAGCCATGAGGGTTAATGCAGTTACTGCTCAGTCCTCACCACCACATACGTTCCCAGTGGAGCTCTGTACATCATATTCGGCAGCAGGCCCCAACCCTGAATTCCCAGTCCCCTCTTGGAGCCCCATAGGCCAAACAACATAGCTCTGATTAATAGATCCAGCTCAGAGGCCATGTATTTGATACCCCTGGAATACAAGATGCATGCTTTTTTCCCCACAAAATTGACATTTTACTTGGTTAATTAACAAAATAATGGGCAGCTATACTTCAGTATACAGCTATACATCATCTGGGTCCAACCACCACAGGAACCCAAGACTGCTCCAAAATCGGCCCTCTCCCATTAGTGAAGCTATCGTTCTTTTGCCCAGAGGCACTATTGCAAGTCTGTATAATATGTAGTAAAGATCATTTCAGTTACAGTAGCAAATCACTCACTCACTGAAGTAAAGATTAGGCTGTTAGGACATATTAGAAATTTAGAGTTAAAATTCTTAGAATCCAAGAGTGATTTTGGTGCATGTGCACCAAAGCAGCTGGTAGTGGGGTTCCCTCAAAGACCTTTCACCAGTGTAGTTCTGGCTGAAGGACAGAACGAACAGAAACAAAGCAACCAGCACTTCTGAACCATCATGACAATATTCCTTACAATGTTTACAATTTAAAAAGTTAGCATTTATGATATTCAAATCTTACCAGTTTACGAAAGGTTTTATGAATGGTCTGTTTTTCTCTTACATTCCCATTATAAAAAGCAATTTCTTCACTAAAAGATAAAAAAATATATATATTGAATTTCTTTACCCAAACATTCCACAAGACAAAGGCTTAGCTATAAAAATGAAGTTTTAGAAAACTGCTGCATTTAAATTAACTTGTGAACAAGGAGGAGTTTAATATTAACCACAAGAAAATAGCAGGACATCGTTTGTCCTTTAAAATGGGAGATGAAATGGAATTTTCCCACTAGCTGGTGGTCTGCAAAATTATGTAAACCTTGGTTTCAAAATTAATGAATTCTGCTAGATTTTTACAATTTACTCAAATAGTTTTCTTCCATCTGCTTTGTAGGACAATGATACTGCTTACAAAAAAAAATCCTATTTACAGCTATTCTCCAAACAAATCCATACCTATTTGTGATAAGACGTGAGTTGACATATCTGTACTCCCCTTCATATTTTTGTTCAATAATGGTCATCTTACCAATGGGTCTCCTCAGACGTGTGAGGAAAAACCCTGAAACAATCAAGTAGGCCATCATGGTTGCTGGACCCTGTACACAGTAAATAAATAAAAATAAGGACCCTACAATCAAAGGGTCTCACATATTCCAGCTTTTACACACCAAATGAACTATGCCCATCAGAGGCTCCTTTAATTCTTCCTTTCCTCCCCACAAGCTGCCTTTGAGCACTCTTCTAATCCCTTCTATTTCAGCAACTCACTCAATTCCCTGTCATGCTAAGGATTCTGTTTCCCACTAACCTCCTTCAATTTTCTACCTGCCTCATATCCACCCTCCTATTCCTGCTTTCCTCATCACCGCCATTTCCTCCCATCATTCCTCTCCAAACACTGCTATGCTCCCTTCCCCCCCACCAAGTCCCTAGTGATTCCATCCTCCAACCTCTCTTGATTTCTCCCTTCTCACCTGTACATTCTCTAGGTCATTATTTCACCCATAACATTCTCAGACTTTATTCTCTCCCCGCCACAAACAATTTTTACTGTTTAAACAGATTTGAAATTTCAGATTTAAACCACTTAGCACCATTACAAAATACCCCCTAAAAAGGCACTTTCATTGTTCACATTTAGTAAAAAGTACAGTAAACAGTGCTAGCCATTAAGGAAGCAACATTTGACAGCAATTGCACAGTGGAATGCAAGACTTATCACTTCTTAGTTATTATATGCGTAGAAAAACGATAGTTGTATCTCAGATTCAAACTGTTTAACAGTAATCTTGAGAAGGTAAAATAAATACATGAGAGCTTGTATTCATTCTTTTAAATGTTTTAAGAAACCTAAGATGTCACTTCACTTGTATCCTTATTATAAAATGTCCTAAACTCTACTTAAGAAATAGCTCAGCTCTTCTTTGTTGGAGTAATTTGCATAGAAATAGGAAACACATTTTTGCTGAATGTAGGCTCCCTTGATACAAGACCTTGATCCAGCTAGAAAGAGTACTACATTAAAATGGGACTTGTGTAACCACTGAAAGGAAACAAAGAACTTGTTTGTCTTTCTAGAAGTCAGCTATCCGCTTAAATGTGATCAGAGAATTTGGAGACTGTATTTTATTTTGGCACAAAACAGAAACCTTTAACAACATTTCAGAATTAGCATGAAAGCAAAACAGATTATATCTGTTCTTTCTTTTCAAATAATGAGTGATCCTAAGGTTAGTAATTCAATACACAAAGGGACAGAATAGCTAAAAAAAAATAGTGTTTGCTTACTTACATGTAAATAAACAGCATAAAACCAGTTAATTTACCTGAGCTCCAATTGCACTTGTTAGCTTGAAGATATACAAAACTATATCCAAAAATGGCTGTAACCAAAAGGGGACAGTATTAGAATACAGAGAAAGAACATGTATGTAAAAATCCAGAAGAAACAGATACTTCTGCATATTAAAATTGGCATGTGCTACAATTAACATGCTACAAAACAAGGACTCAGTTTAACTAGAATCCAGAAACAAAAGCAACATCCTAATCTGCCTGACAGTTCAGCTTGATATACGATCAAAAGAATAGTGACATCACATACGTTTAATACTCATTTTCAGGCCATCTGTAAAGTATATAAACATTTTGTTAAGGTTATTATATGGCATCTTTTGGCTCAACTGCTGAGCAAAAGTGGGCAAAATCCCATTCTTACAAAAATGATCCTTCAGAATACGGTGCATTGGATGAAAGAAATGGCACACAGATAGCTATGCATAAAGAATATAAAGAATATCCTACCTGAAGGACAGGATAGATATCTTACGAAAGACTGTAGTAATACTAATGGATGCCATTCATCATGGGTAACATTTTCAAAGTCCAAACATCTTAAGCTCAGGTTCTATTGCCAGCTACTATATACTAGGCATGCTCTAATTCTGAAAACCCTGCCTTTAGGGAATACAGACCATATACTAAGAACTTTAGTGAGATACATCTGCTAATATATTTAGGCTCTAGGAATTAAGTGTGCCTGTCTGTTTGCATAAGTTTATAAGGGTATCCCTTGCGTATTCAATACGCTACAAAAAAAATTAACTCACCATTCATGAATTATTGTAAAGATACTTAAGAGTGGTCAAACAATTACTACATGTGACAGAAGCCAAAGTGAAAGGGGTTTTGCTATTAATACACATATAATTTTTGCTAACTTCTACAATGTAAAAATAGGATAGCCTACTTTAAATGACCCATAAGCATCAGACCTGTGAAAACAAGGTCTTAAGAAGTTAGTATTCTAGAACAGTTTTTTTAACCTTTTTTTCATTTGCAGGCCCCTAAAAAATTGTGAATGGAGGTGTGGGCCCCTGTGAATTGTAACTGCAGGTATTCACAGAGTTTTGATTGATCAGAGTCATCTTTTGCAGACCCCTTAAACACAGTCTGTGGACCCCCAGGGGTCTGCAGACCACAAGTTGAAAACCACTATTTTAGAAGGTCACCTGCCTAATCTTACTAAGCAGAGGGAAGGAAAGAGGGAACAGCTCATTTCTTGTAAATGTATACGATGAGTGCAGTAAATTAGACCATTGTTACATGTTATTGATGTTTTCCCCCACCTCTAGTTTGAAGGTTCATACCAGGAGAGGTATGAACTGGAACTTAAAAGTACTGCACATTAGCAATGTGCTTAATAAACATTCTAAATACAATACAAACTTCTCTTGACTTATTCCCAGATTACTATAACTATCCTAGAATCAATGCAGTTAACTGCACTGTAGTGTACATGCTTGCATTTTAAGAAAATAATCAACTGAATGACTGTTTCCTTTTCATTGTCAGGTTAGGATTTTTAAAAAAGATATTATTTCTAGCCTCATTATTAATATAACGTATAAAACAATGTCAAGTATTTTAGGAGTTTTGTTTATTTTGCCTGCTTCACTCAGCTTGGTAAATGAGAAAAGGTTGATAACCACTGTTCTAGAACATTTAAGTGCAAAAGAAAGTGATAATGGGCAGAGGTAGTGTTCATCTTTGTATGACTTCTTGCATATAATTAAACAAAAATGAAATGTTACCATTTTCTAATATGTGGGTTACAAATACTACAAGGAAATGTTCTATACATTTTTGTTAAAGAAAAGCATGTTTGTAAAAACACTTACGATGATGTTAGAATTTGAAAAATACATTAACCTGCTACAGCTAGGTCTGAACTAGATGACACCATTGGAGAATCATAAGTACTGTGTTTATTCACAACAAATCCACCACTGCCTGAACAAACAATTCTATAGAATTTATATAGAAGACATTTCAGAAACCTATTTTTTCAAGCCTTCATTTTTTTAATGAGAGCTATAACAATGTCAGATGAGTCTACAGACCGAGAGCTCCTATGTCACTCCACAGCTGATTTGTTGAATAGCAAGTCACCCAAGTAAATATTTGAAGCCTGCCTGCCCACTAATTTGCATACAAGAAAAACTATTAATATGCCTACAGGATATTAATTAAACTATTAATATGCCTACACTGTTATTCCTCTACTCCACAGCCAGATATCATACCTGAAACACTTAGGTAGAGAGAGGAAAACCCCTTATTTACCTTATCCTGATCAGATTATATGTATACATAAAGTCCAAGAGAAACTAGCAAATTTAGAATGTGAATTTTCTTTCCCATCAGCTTATTTATAAGACCACTGTCCCTCTTATGCTTCAGCTGACACATAAAAATATCAAAAGATAACCAAAGGAAAATAAGCTACAGTTTAAAAGAGGGACATGGAAATATAAACAAATGGTAAAGAAAGCATTTCAGGCACATTATTCTGTACAAATGGTATAGCACATTAAATAAATGGTAGACTCTCTTATATACAAACATTTTTATATTCAAATGATCAGCTTGAGCTTTGACAAAATTAAATACTAAACATTTATTCAATGCGATTTAATATTCCTCAACTACCTTAAATGTTGGCACTGTATTCAGTGATTCAGAATGAGAACTATGCATTAAAGGTTCATTAAAGGATCTCACCTTGCTAAGGTTTGAGTACAGGTCCACTACACTGTTACAGAATTTTTCCACATCCTGTGTAAGTAGTTGATCTGGATTGGCTATTCTGTTGTCCAGATTTCCCATTTTGTAATATGTGTAAGCCCTAAAACAGAAACAAAGCAATGACTAAGAAAAATCTGCACTAGGGCTTTTACTTAATTAAATAATTCAAAAAGGATTTAAAAAGTAGCTGAATGCCAAACGGCAGTTCAGAACATTATAATGTCTAATAACAACACCATCTATTGTTTAATTAGTTAAGTGCATTTCACCAGAAACTTAAAACAAATATAGCAGCCTCAGCGTTTCAAAAAGTTAGAAATGAACACTTACTGCAGATATTCCTCATAGAGGTATTTGGTAAGCCTTACTCGGAAACAAAGTTTAAGTTCATTTAATCCATATTTCAGGAAGTTATTCACCAGAGAGATCTAAGAACAAATAGTAGTAAATTAACATAAACAAGCCCCTCAATTGTATTAAACGTATTGTCCAGCTTGCTTTATTACACTGGCAAAAAATTGGTTTAGCTAAACAAACCTGGTTAACTTAAATCAATCTGCACGCTAAGACATAGATCAGGCAAACACGATCTCATTCAACATGGTCTCATTCAAGCCAATGACACTATGTACATACTTGAAGGCAAGCATGCGCATAAATGTTTGCAGGATCATGGACTATGATATTTAAAAGCGGTGAATCAAATCAATACATACCAGACATGCTGCAGCACTCACAGAATTTTTAATGGATTTTAATGTGTCAAGATACCTTTTTTAAAACTTTGTTCTACAATCAAACTTTTCACTCTTGCAATCAGTTCTAAAATGCATTTGGCCTCTCACGACTCCTATCTTAAAATGTTATTATCTTGTTTTGCAGAGTATTTTAAAATTTAAATACATTTCTGTTAGTTTGTATAAAATGCCCCCCTTTCATGCTGGGGTTATTTGAATAACACCTGTTAATACCCCTAACACTTGTAAGCAGGCTGTGAGTAAGGAAGAGAGGAAAGAAAAGGAACAATTTTAAAATTGTAAGTTATTTAGAATATAGTTGCTTGTACAAATTTTGCCTTCAATTCTAATCATAATTTAAAAAAAAATATGGTATTTAACTCTCCGATCTCATGTCTCGACAGCTTACAGAGAGCTATCGTAGTTGACTGACAAGAGAGATTTTAAGAAACTATTTTAACTGACAACAGACAAAGCTGGGATCCCAACAAAGTTATGTCAATTTTACTGCCTCAATGGGCAATCAAACCTTAGTTCATATACTTGCTCATTTCTTATAGCCAGAAAATGAAACCAATTTCTAGACATGACATGCCATAAAACAGCTCATTTTTGCGAGCTTTGAAAAACCTTACTTGGAATCTCTTTATAATTTTTCAATTTATATTTTAAATTATTTTTATCAAAGAGATGGCAACAAAAAAGCACTTACAGCAGGCATTGCAGCGATGAAGTTGAACAAATATTTCTTGAAATCTTTTCTGCTGCGACCAATGATAGCACTGCAAACCACCACATGCTAAATGTTAGTTGCAAAAGAAGCAAAACTTATATACATCAGTGTATCCAAAGTTGAGGGTGAATGGGTAGGCCAGACTATGTCATGAATCACAGGGGAAAGATTGCTATGGAAACCTGTAGTACCAACCGTGGTATTAACCAAATGTGATAGTTGGCTTGGTGAAAGCCATTTACCTTCTCTTCCTTCTCCTGCTGTGACCATATCACAAATGGCTACAGAAACAACTACTGTATACAGGTTCACAGGCTGCCATCCCCAATGGCATTCAGTTGAGCCTCGGGTAGACTTGATCACTCCCCCACAGCATCATACAAATTTTGGGTAAGAGGAAGGAAGGAACAAAACCAAAAGAATAAAAAGGAAAAAAGTAAAGACAGCAAGAAAAAAAAATAAGAGAAGGGGCAGAAGGAGGAGCGTGCCTGTCCCTCTTGGCCTGTGCATGAAAGATTTAAAGAATGGAACAGATGAGACCAAAGATAATATATTTTTAAACCATGATAGAAGCTGAGATGTGAAGAAGAAAATGGACAGAAAGATAAAACTGGGTGAAGAGGACAGAATCATTTGTCAATCCACTGCAACAGAGGGGATCATCCACCGCAATATTTGTAGTCATTGCTCCAAGTAACCTATGACTTGAAGCAGAACTTACCAAAGACAAAATTCTTTAGACTTAAACTTAAACCAAAACAGTTACTGATCCTAATTCAATAGAAGTCTTTAGTAATGGTGTTTTACAATTATATCTGACACCTGAAAAACCTGCGTATGATATCTTTGCCAGCCAGTTTATGAAGTATCTTATCCATATAAGTCAGGGGTGCTCAACCCCATATTATCTGGCCCATGGGGCAGGCTCAGAAATGTGATGGTGGGAAAGCAGTGTGACCACTCCCCTGCTGCCAATGTCCCAGATGCAAGAGGGGCCCACTCCCAGCTTGAGGGGAAGGGAGAGGGCAACGCCACGCTCCAGGGCCCAATCCTGACATGCAGGGCTTGATCTGGCCCATGGACTAGCCCTGCTCCACTCATGAAGCCTGTGAGGCCAAACGATTGGAGCACCACTGATGTAAATGAAACACAAAACCAAAAAAATCCCACAAAAGAGACAACTTAATATCATTTCTTAATCTCTTATTCCGTTAAGATATAAATGGTGCCAAACTTTTTTTTTTTTTTAAAGAAGAGTTTTTCTTTCATAAATTTGAAAGATCAAGAATATTGAGTCCTCACTTCTCTAACTTTTCTAAGATTGAGTCCTTGGTTCAATCATAGAAAAACCTAAATACAGTGACGGCTTAACAAAGAAAATCTGAGTTCTAAATCTTCAGGTGCAACTTCAAACACTACAGTTCATACTGCAAAACCATCTCTGTGTGGACCGCATACTCCAGTATAACAATGCCTTATTTTTTTGTTTAGCTGATTTTACTTTGGACAGTGTTTAAGTTAATTGAAAAGAGTCACCCAGTCAAAAAATAAGCGATATTATTTTCTCCTCTGTCATCTTTAAGATAGCACTGTATTAAAACGAATCTCATCCTTCATGCTGAGGTAACTGTGGTACAGAAAGTTATTTGTTACAAAATGTCCTGATACTACAAAAATAGAATTAGAGGTACTGAGTTCATGTCTATGGATGGGCAGGACAAATGAAGTAGCCCCTTGGATTCTTCAGATAGTAGTATTTAATCCAAAGGTATCACCATTCCCTAGCAGAGAGTTTAGAAAGGAAACTAGACAGGAAAGGTGACAAGAGGACAAATAACAAAGCAGACAATGGTGCGCCCCTACTCAAAATTTATCAAAAAGTTAAATATTTTTAGGTAAATCTTAGAAAACTATATTCAAAACCAATGTTTATTTTAGAAAGACAAAAGTATAGATTTTTATTTTGGAAGTTTGAGGATGCAAAAATCAACCATCACTAACCCTATTTCATGCCACCAACAAGCACACAGGTTCCAAAGCAAAAATGAAAATTAAGAAATAGAAGCACTGGAGGTGGTTGTGCAATTTAGTTGAAGCTGTTCAAACTAAATTTATTAACAATTTGCTCCAGTGCTGCACCACTTATGGAACATACAGCATATGTGAGATATTGTGCATGCTAATATTTTTCAACAACAGTTTACCAGTGGAATGGCAGCTATGAATTTAAAAAAGTATTTCTTGAATAGTGGTTTATCTCTGCTTACGATTGCACTGCAAAAAAGAGAAAATTGTATATAATTCAGCAGCTATACATATTTCTGTCTATGCTGTTTGACTTACTGTATAGCTACACAGCTGAAAAGCAATAGGAAATACATTTTTCTGCAGAAGCGTAAGAGAAACATTGACTTCATTCTTTGCAGACAACACTAAAGTAGTATAGTCTTCCAGCTTGCTCTCTGTAAAAATAGATACTTTCTATATCACTGGACAAGGGGAGTTTGAAAGGAACAAATGTCCATAAAGCAACAAAAGCAGAGATCTACAGCAGGAGCCGGCAACATTTTTTGGCCAGAGTGCGAAAAACACCCACAACCTCAACTTGTAAGATGTTGGTGTGCCAAGGGTAGATGGCAGGGGAACTGTGAGGGGCCTGATCCTTGCTGCAGCAGTGCAGCCCTGGCCCCTTCTCTGCCATCTGCCCTGGGGCATGTGTGTATCCCTTCACCAGCCATGAGCTGGGCCAGGGCTCTGCGGACCTCAGCGCAGCTTCTTGCAGCCTCTCACAGGCTCTGGCGAGCCCCTTGCTGCTCACCACAGAGCCCAGGCTTGTAGCAGCAGGCAGCAGGAAGGCTATAAAAAGCTGTACCAGGGTTCAGAGCCCTGGCTCAGCTCATTGCTGGTGGTGGGTGTATGCATATGTCTCAGGGTGGATGGCAGAGAAGGGGCTGTGGCTGTGCTGCCACAACAAGGATCAGGTCCCTTGTGGCTCTCGTATGGTCTACCTCAGCGTGTGTATGCCAAGCAAAATGCTTTCACATGCCAAGCTCTGGTTGCCGACTCCTGATCTACAATATAACAGAAGCTTACTTCAATTTAACAAAAAAGTATATCTAGGTTCAAAATTATCAAACTCAGACTTAAAAAGTAAGCTTTTTTTCCATGTAAAAAAATAATTTGGTTTTTCTTTTTAAATTATAACATAATTACTGCTATAGAGGTTCTTATGCCATTTTACATTATTTTGCTAAGATATTTTCTTGTTAGCAGTCATCACTCTTTTTCCCCCACTCCCATGATGATACTGTTGAATAGAAGGAGGAAGACAACATTTAAAAATTATCAGTTAAGTAATTCACAGATACCTTTCAATGACTGTTCCATTCTGAATCATCCAAATATCACAATATGTGCGCAGTATCAGCATAACAGCAATCAGTAACAAATAACCTGTCTAGTACAAAAATAAGCACATTTAAAGAATGCTCAGTAAATCACTACACATGAAGTTAAAAGTTAACCTAACAGAACTTTGCTAAGAAAGAAATCTTTCACTGCTTTATAAGAGGAAATACTTACTTTATATTGTAAATTCTAAAACATACTGCTTTCAAAAACAAAAATGATTGCTACAGATGCTACAAGAAAGTCTGCAACAAAGGTTTATTTCTTAATCTCTCAAAACTAGGGGCTTAGACAGATGTCCATTTTCTCCAGGGAAAGTCCCTGCTCTCTCAGGAGAAACCAAGAGTGTACAGAACTTCATAATTTTTCTCCCAGAGTAAAAATAGCCCCTTGGGGAGAAAAATAACTCAGGAACCCAAATGGAGTGGCTTCCCAGACAGTACGTACTTTACTGCTTCATGCTCTCCCTCCCATAGGAGGAGGGAGCGTGTGTGTCGGTTCCAGCCAAGCAGGCAGCAGAATGCACCTCCTGTGTACTTTGGACTGGAAAAGCCCAGGGCTGAAGCAGGTGCATTCTGCTTCTGGCTTGTTCCCTGCCCGAATCACACTTCAGTACTTGGGTGCCAGGAAGCACATAAGCATGCTCCCTTGCCCAGCCACAGCTGGGCTGGAACACACAATACAGGAAAGGGGAAGGCTGGAAAAGCATATGAGCTCTGTCAAAGTATCAATTTATGCATCAAATTTAGCCAGTTGAGGGGCACTTTTTTAGCCAAAGAATACCAAATATTGTCATCTATGCAAACTTCTAATGACTACTGCTTAGTATGTTAATTCAGATTTCAGCTAGTTCTTTCATTCCAAACACCTCTTCACATGCTTTTGGTATGTGGAAGATTGGTGCCTAAAAAATCATTGCTAGCATGAACATGGCAAATGGCATCTAAAGATTCCTGGGCACTGCCTACTTTGGTCTCCCACTGGGAAAACACAAGCTGACAGTCTGGCAGGGACTCTGGCTTGGTCAGCAATAGAAGCTGCATTTTTAGGGCTAATATGCAGAGGTAAGATCAAATACTGCTCGTGTAGTTGATTTGTTTCTTGTATTTCTGTCAGTGTTGAACGTACAGTTAATAATTGTTATGATTTCCCTTGTTTATATAACAAACCTTTTTGCTATATCTTATAACTTACTGTCTGTGGTAAATGTGATTTCAAAGCATTTGACAATATAGGCAGGTGTCTTCTGTGGAGGAAGGGATCTGTAGTTTCTAGTACAAAGAGTGTGACTTTTCAGCTAGCTAAACCTCCTCTCAGAAATTGCCAATGTCTGAGTGAGACGGGTGGAGTCGAGGCACCATGGGCCAAGGAGCTGGCCCCAGCACATCTCAGCTTGTTCTCAATGGTCAAGCAGCAGACATCAGAGAGAGGCTTGGGGCTACGGGACACTCCTAAAGGGGTGAGAGCATGCTGGAGTGCGTGTCAGTCATTCTGAAAAATGACATGAGCCACCTTGAGAGGATACAGGCAACACAGCAGCAGATAGAGCAGGGAACAGAAAGTAGAGCAGTCAATTGGGTGGATGAAGGGGGTAGAAGTGTTGCTCAGGGAGAGTGTGGGGCTAATTTGTAGCACATCTACCAAAGAGGTTGGCCCTTACTTGTTTAGGTCAACCACAATTTGCTAGGCTTGAAGTAGGAATTAATGAAAGTTACAAAGAAGACTAGACTGTATTAATATTTAATTTGTATATTATCTAATTATGAACTTGCATCTGAATTTAATCCAACCATTAATTTTTAATGTCTCTAATGGTACATGCTATTTTTCTAACCTGGGTAACAGTGTACAATCCAGTAGAAGTGTGAGAACAATCAACATGCTTATGTTCTCAGAGTTTTGATTACAACAGAAAGCAACATGATTAAGAAGCATAACCTTTCTTAATTTTTATTTTCTGCAAGGCAATGCTTACCTCTTTACAGAATGTTCTAGGGACCATTATTTTCACAATTCGACATATTCGCTTAACAAAGACTTTGTCCACCACTGCACGTTCTCTCTTTCCTTCTTTCTGTATAGCATAAGATCACACAGTACAAAAAAAAAAATTATTTTGCATTAAATTATTGAAACATACATCTTAAAATGTCAGCTCTATACTTAGATACGTTATTTCCAATTAAAGAATCAAAACCGCTAATGCAACATTAATAAAATGAAATTGAAAAATAACATAAGCCTTAAATATGCTACTTCAAAATTGCTCAATCTGATCATTATGTCCTGGATCAAACAGTATCTTTTTAACTCTGGTCATGGAGCACAACAGGTTTAAATCTACAGCCTGGGTCTCTCAGCTAGAACCAATTTTTTTGCCCTCTACTGTTTAGCAAACTGCTGCACCTGTCCTACTATGCTTCCCTAAAGAAAAATAGCCAACTATTGTGGCAGTGAAAAATACTTGTTCCCTTGCACAGGTGGTTTTCAGCCTTTTTTCATTTGTGGACCCCTAAAAATTTAAAATGGAGGTGCAGACCCCTTTGGGCATTTCGAATGGAGATTCAAACCCCTTGAATTGTAAGTGTGGGTAATCACATACTTTTGATCGATCATAGTCATCTTTCATGGACCCCATACATATAGTCTGTGGGCTTCCGGGGTCTGTGGGCTACAGGTTGAAAACCACTGCCTTTTGCCTACTCAGTTTAGAAATCACCGCTTTCTATGTGCTCAAGTCTTTATCTGGGGTAATTCAAACTTTCTTACAGCAACTAATCTATCATTTGCCAGATTAGCTAGGTGGTAAAGAGATCTAGATCAAGCAATTTATTGAAAATGAGAGCCTAGGAAGAAGTGGCAACATATCCAACTTAAGCATGCCATCTCCCATCAATTTGGTCTTGATGCATCTTCAACTCCAGACACATCTAAACTGCTCTCATTTCTTCACAAGTTACCCCAATCACCAAGGTCCATAGCAATGGTAAAATCCACATTTGTCCAAGAAATCTCAATTAAATACGGATTCCTTAAAGACAGGGGAGGGAGAACTTAGGCCAGTCAATGGAAATAAGTTCTAGCTAGCCCTCTCAATCTTCTTGAATGAATTCCTCAGAACTGATCCAGAGAATTATATGATGTATGTACTGGACCCTCTTCTGGTCACCTGGAAAATAATTCATGCACTTGACAGAACATAACAGAAAACTGTTGTTATAGATTAAGCTCATGTGAGATATTCAGGAAAGATTGATTAAAACAACATGGAATGGGAAGTGTTTATCCAGGAAGGAATTAATTTTCACCTTGCTTAAAACATTATTTTAAATCTAAAAATAGTTTAATATATATGTATATGTTAAAATAAACTCAATTGAGTGCAGTTACATTGAGGTCCCATTTCTGCAAACATATAAAATGTCCCATTGACTACCATGGCACTGCTGTGGTGCATAAATTAAAGGTGAACTGCAAGTTATTTTTAAATACTGGGAATGTGCTTTTTTTTTAATCTACAAAGATGTTCTAAGTTTTGGGGGGTTTCAGAACATAGTTATGGTGAGCTCTCACACTAACTAAAAGGAGACGTTAAAACACAGACAGTCTCCCAAAGTGCTGGCCACTGAAATTAAATAAGTTAACAAGAAACCCATAAGAAACCTTAATTAAAGTACCCCTTCCATTGACTTCGTAATGTCAATGTCACTAATTCTTCACTCCTGGGCCAAAATGGACATGAACTGCTTACAAGAAAGAAGCAAGACAGAAATCTGAGGTCACCTTAATACATCATAAATCTGTGTAGGTATGACAGTTACTTAATGCAGGCACTCTTAAAAAAGCTTCTTAATTTATATTTTCATGTATTTGTATTACCATAACTCAGAGGCCACGATCTTCTACAAGAACTTACTGTGCAAGATGCTGTATTGTACTTTACAATACCTATTTTGCCGTATTTGATGTCTGCATGTGTAATGTTAATTTTATTAGATACATTTTATTTAAAAAACAAAACAAAACAGGAGATTATGCTTTTCCAAAGGCTTTGGTTAAAAAACAAGTTTTAAACAAAGAAGGCAAACAAATATTGATTTCTACTTATAATGAGGAAAAATGCATTGTTCCAGGAAATCCTTCTGATGAGGAAAAATGCATTATTTCATGAACTCATGTCAATATGTGAAGTTTACAAGCAAATGGTGACCAACCTTGTATGCTAGTTTATGTCTGTAAAGCAGTTTTGAGTAGAAAGTGTACTGTAAGAAGTACTATCGTTTTACAGTCTGACTTAAGCAATTAAGCCAGATTCTTTTCTTGGTTACTCAGAAGTAAATCTGGAGTAACATCACTAAAACCAATATAGTTACACTAGAATTACATGAACAAAATCAAGAATAAGATTTAAACACCAATAGTATGGATAAACAACATGATTGCTATAGTACAATACACCTTTGATTTCATTCTATAGTAAATTTATTCTGTAGGGGGAGATCGCGGGAGGGTGGGAGAGCAGGGAGATATGCAGTGCATGGGTGCTTTCTTTGGCTGCGTTGTACATGTGCAGTGAACTCTGAGCTCACCAGCTGATCAGTGCAGGTCCTACCGGAGTTCCACATGCACAGGGAGCTCAGAGGTCACCAACTGGACACTGAGGATCCTGCCACAGTGTGGTTAAAGCTCTGGCAGGACCTGCATGGACCAGCCAGTGAGCTCAGAGAACTTGCTGTGCATGTACTTCACAGCTGAAGTGAGTATGGTTGCATTCATCTCCCCATTCCCAATCCTGGATCCAGCCATGTTCTACAGTAAAGAGCAGACAACCAGTTCTCCCAAGCTAACTGCCCACAGCAGGTACCTTTACCATGCCTGTTTGTAGCATATGCTGGTGGTCCCTGGAACACGTATACAGTGATCACACCCTTTTATTAAATGGGCAGACATTTTGAATCTTGTCCTTTCTCTAATTATTAATAAAGCATGGAAATTTAATGAATGATAACATTTTTAAGCAGTGGCTAGAAAATCAAGTTTCACTTTTATAAATCGGATAGTTTTGCTAGTTCCTAAGGGATAATGTATTTTTTCTGGACAGACAAAACATAGGTATCCAATAAAAGATGCAATCTAAAATGTAAATCTTTCCAGGCACTTTTTAGATCAAACAGAAAACAAACAAACACAAGGCCATTTTTCCCTTTGCAAAAAATCACTCTCAGGAGCTTAAAAATACTAAAGTCTGATAGTTTCAAAATGTAACCATTTTATGAAGTTAACATGACTCTTTGTATCTTTTTTCCCAAAAGGATGTATTGCTTTAAAAAAATAGCAGTCTGATAATCAAGGTGTAGAAACCAATAAGCACAACACTATCCATTTTTGTAACATTAGTTCTATAGCTAACCACACCCCAGACAGTTCAATTTTGATAATAAGAGGAATAATTATAACATGTTTAGTTTTATTTAAACTAATGTTAAAAATTCAGGGAAAAGGGATTACCTCATTATTCTGTAATGCTTGCTTTCCGCTTTTCTTACTGCAGAGAAAAAATAAAGACTATTACTTTCCATTAGAGCACTGGTGCTCAACCTTTTGACCTCGTGCACCAGATGAGGCATGGAGCTGGTCCACTGGCTGGATCAGGCCCTGTACAACCTCAGCCAGCCCCCTGTATGCCTGGATCAGGCCTTGAGCTAGCCCCACGTTCCAAGATCGGGTCCTGCAATGCTCCACATGCCCAATCTAGCATGCAGGGACATGCTATGAGGCCCATGGGGCTCCCCACAGGTGGACAAATTTGGCAGCAGAGATTTGACTTCCCTACTGCCAAATTTTTGGATCCACAGGGTGCTGCCGTGTAGGCTGGATACCATGGTTTCAGAGGCTAGATCTGGTCTGCAGGCTGGGGGTACAGCACCTTTGCATTAGAGTTGTTCCTGGTGCTTAATTTAAGTCTCAAACAGAGCAAATTCCTGAAAAGGCTTCTGAGGAAAAATACCATCTACATACTACAGTGTAATCAGAACAAAGCGTTTCATGGATTCTGAGAGCTGATGAGTTTGTGTGTCCATACTAAATCCATTTAAGAGTTTCTGGTCATTTTATTTATATTTATACACTTTGTAGAGCTAAAGAAAGAAATCAGAAGACTAGCTTCATAGGATAATCTTTTAATTACTGTGTTTCTATATTACACAAGCCTGATTAGGACCAACTTTTCTTTGAAACAAGTTCTTGACTTTTGCATGATTATAAGCATATCATGCCTGAATGACAATTACCAAAGCCATTGATTTATGCTGTCTACTGGTCTAGATTCCATGTGCTGCCTCTATAATACGACCTGTAAAAATGCAGATCACTGGAATAACATAGCAGCAACAATAAAGGAAATGCTTTTTTTAAAAAATTAGGCTTCTGGATAAAAATCCAGAAATTATATCCACTGCTATTTTAACTAGCGAAAACATTCTATGAAAGATCAAGGATATTCAACTTACAATAGAAAGCTAAGCCACAGTTCTGTTTGTTGGAAACTTCTATGGGCTGACTGCTATTGAGCTTTTTCCCTGTGTTAAAGGAGTCTCATTTCTTCACCTTGGTACCTACTGGCATTAATCCAGACTCTATTATCTTATTGTAAAACTTTCTATGGGAACCATGGTTACATGCCCAATTAATTCAAAAGCCAAAGAATGCCCTCAAAACTGATTAGCAAGACTTGTGGTTGTGAGCAACACTACACAATGTTGTGACCAAATACATTTGACTTCAGAAATTGATTTGGTTCTCCACTACTCCAAGCCTCTCTGTTATATATCATCAAAAGAGTCACATAGTTATCACATTAGCAGAGTGCTCTGTGTTAATCTGACTTTTAAAATGAAAATAGTTTTTCAAAATAAGTTTCATTTAAGAAGGTAGTAGAGGCAGCAGGGGGGCTAGGCTACACCAGAAATTCTGGACTCCTCTCCTATTCAGGCTGCGTTGCTTTGTAGCATATCAGGCATTACCCCAGCTCCAACTCACATTCACATATACAAATCTCTAGCTCAAGTTAAATGGTACTTAAATTTGAGTAACAATTCCATCAGCCCAGTGGGTGGAAGCTCAAGTGCTGTTGATGTTTGAGTTAGTAATACCTAGGGACCTACCACATACAAACTGCCACATCAGGAGGAGGAGTTGGACATGGAATTCTCCAGACAGCTCTCGAGGCTGTACGGTCAAGGGACATGGTTATCATGGGTGACTTAAACTACGCAGACTTCTGCTGGGAGGAGCAGTCAGCTAGATCCAACTGTTCCCATAGGTTCTTAACCTGCATACCACCTAACACGAGAGGTATACGGTCCCGCTAGGGGAAATGCCTTTTTGGACTTGGTCCTGGCTACAGGGGATGATTTGGTGGGGGGATCTACTGACACAAGGTAACCTAGGGAACAGTGACCACGACTTGATTGAATTCACTATCCGGCGTAGGATGGAAAAGATAACCAGCAGGAAAGAATTGCTAGACTTCAGAAAGGCTAACTTCAGTGTGCTCAGGAGATTAGTTAGTGAGGCACTCATGAACAGGAGTATTGGTGAGATGGGAGTCCAGGACTAGTGGTCATTCCTAAAGGGAGCGGTCCTACAGGTGCAGAAGGAGACAATCCTCTTGTGCAGGAAAGAGGGCAAAGGGGCCAAGAAACCCTTCTGAACAGGGAAATCCAGGAAAGCCTTGAGGCAAAAAAAGAGGCATATAGGTTGTGGAAGCAGGGGGTAGCTACCAAGGCAGAGTATACCTACTTGGCCTGCACTTGCAGGGAGGCAGTCAGAAAGTCCACAGAAAAAATGGAACTTAGGCTGACAACAAAAATTAAAGACAACAAAAAGTCCTTCTTCAGGTATATAGGGAGCAAAAAGAAGGTGCAGGGTAGCATAGGCCCGCTAGAAGACAAAATAGGATAATTAGTGACAGATGGGGGGACAAAGCTGAGCTCTTCAATGAGTTCTCTGCCTCTGTGTTCAAGAACTTGGATCAGGACAAATCTTCCAATTGGATCATAAAGAGGCATAAAGGGAGAACCAGCCCACCAACTGTTAGCACCGACGTAATGAAGAGACACTTGGAGGGGCTGGATGTGTTTAAGTCAGCAGGCCCAGATGATCTTCACCCAAGTGTACTGGTGTCATAGCAGAGCCATTGGCACGGCTGTTCAAGCACACTCAGTGCTCAGGTCAGGTCCCAGAGGACTGGAAACGGGCCAGTGTGGTCCCTATTTTCAAGGGGAGGAACGAGGATCCCAGTAACTATAGACCGGATAGTCTCACCTCCGTCCTCAGGAAAATCTTTGAAAAAATTATTAAGGATCACATTTGTGGGAGTCCAGTGGGGAAAGCAATGCTAAAGGGCAACCAGCATGGATTCATAGCAAGTAGATCCCTGCCTGATTAGCCTTGTTTCTTTTTACAACCAGGTCACAAAATGCTTAGATGCAGGAATGGAAGTGAACGTCATCTACTTGGATTTTAAGAAGGCCTTCAATACAGTAGCTCATTATATTCTTATAGATAAACTGTGTGAATATGATATAGATGACTACATGGTCAGGTGGGTGGCAAATTGGCTTAAGGGTTGCACCCAGAGAGTGGTGGTGGATGGGTCAGTATTGACCTGGAAAGATGTGAGCAGTGGAGTCCCACAAGGCTTGGTCCTTGGACTGATGCTGTTCAATGTCTTCATCACTGACTTGGAAGAGGGTGTGGAAAGCACTCTGTCCAAATTAGCAGATGATACCAAATTATTGGGTAAAGTTAACACACCACAAGGTAGGGAACAAATGCAGGCAGATCTGGATAGGTTGGAAAAGTGCATGGAACAGAATAGGATGCAGTTCAATAAGGACAAAGGCAAGGTGCTGCAACTAGGGAAAAGGAATCACCAACATGCTTACAGCAGCAGAAAGGGATCTTGGAGTCACTGTTGACTCCAAGATGAACATGAGTCATCAATGTCACTAAGTAATCAGTAAAGCTAACTGTACTCTTTCCTGCATTAGCAGGTGCATGACAAACAGGTCCAGGGAAGTGATACTTCCCCTCTATACAGCATTGGTAAGACTACAGAACTGGTAAGACTGCAGCTGGATTACTGCATCTAGTTCTGGGTGCCACACTTCAAGAGGGACGTGGAAAACCTCGAGAGGGTTCAGAGGAGGGCCACTCATATGGTCAGGGGCCTGCAGGCAAAGCCATACAAGGAGAGATTGGTGGCCCTGGATCTCTTCAGCCTTCGCAAGAGAAGGCTGAGAGATGATCTTGTGGCTACTACAAGTTCATAGGGGGGACACTAAGGAATAGGAGATACTCTGTTTACCAGGGCACCCCTTGGGGTAACTAAGAAAAACAGCCACAAACTGACGGAAAGCTGATTTAGGTTAGACGTCAGGAAGAACTTCTTTATGGTAAGGGTTGCCAGAATCTGGAATAGGCTTCCAAGGGAGGTGGTGCTCTCCCCTACCTTGGGGGTCTTTAAGAGGAGGCTAGACATACACCTGACTGGGGCTGTCTGACCCCTGTACTCTTTCCTGCCCAGGCGGGGGGGTCAGACTCAATGATCTGCTAAGGTCCATTCTGAACCAAACATCTATGAATCTATTAAATTCACTATTTCACGGAAATTGTATAATTGGCAGTCTCCTATGGAATAGCTTTTTGTTAGCTCTTTGAACATAGCTGTTTCCCTGTGAAAAAGCGTGGGGAACCAGCTGTCTCCCAGAAGGGTGGAGAGTGGGGAAGGGAGCAAAGAGAAGAAAAAAAGGGCAGACTGCCCGTCTCCTGGAAGGGAGGCAGGAAAAGTTTCCATCTCTGTCTCCAGAAGGGGAGGGAGGAAGGGGAGAGGAGGGGAGCAGGGTAAAGCCTGCTAAAAGTCCCTGGGAGGGGAGAGAGAGTGCCCCTGCCCATGAAAGTCCAGCTCCAGATCCTGGAACTGGAGGCAGGGGATGCAGAGCAGCACCCGGCTGGGCTGTGGGCACCGGTGGGAACATGGTCTGGGCTGCTCCGGCACAAGTGAGTGAAGCTTAGCCTCATGCAGAGTGCCAGGGCTCTGGCTCCAGATCCAGCGGCCAGGAGATGAAGCCAGAGCCTTGGGGTAGGAGCCACCCAGCTGAAACTGCTTGCCCAGCATGGTTATCAAAATGGCAGCCCTTGCAATTGGCTGCCAGGGCCTGTGAATTTGGTAGGTCCCTAGTAATACCATAGGGATACAGTTATGGGCTACAGTTCAAATTAGCACAACCCCTAGCTGGTAGCCCAATCTCATTGCTAATGTAATCTCCGTGTGCTACTAATCGGTCCAGACGATCTCCACCCTAGAGTACTAAAAGAATTGGCTGAGGTCATTGCAGGACCCCTGGCACAGCTTTACGAGCACTCGTGGTGCTCTGGTGTGGTGCCAGAGGACTGGAAGAGGGCCAGTGTGGTTCCCATCTTCAAAAAGTGGAAGAAGGAGGACCCAGGAAACTATAGGCCAGTTAGTCTTACCTCGATCCTGGGCAAGCTTTTTGAGAAAATTACTCTGGCACATATCCACGAGGG
>NW_017728993.1:42319732-42335798 GCF_001723915.1 Gavialis gangeticus | reverse complement strand
CAAGAGAAGTGGTGCTGGCTCCTACCCTGGGGGTCTTTAAGAGGAGGTTAGATGTACACCTTGCTGGGGTCGTTTGACCCCAGTACTCTTTCCTGCCATGGCAGGGGGTCGGACTCGATGATCTACTCAGGTCCCTTCCGACCCTAGAAACTATGAAGTTACGAAACTATAATCAAACTATTCTATGTAGCACTAGTGTTCTATAGGGTGGCCATTCTACCCTGAGCAAGGCTAACATGAGTGAAATAACTCGAGCAAATTATTGCAGCAGAGACAATCCCTGAGAATGCAACTGAGGAAGTTGAGATGAGAATATTAATATTAGTAAAACTGGGAGAGGCAGAAAAACTACCAAGAAATTTGGAATGAAGTACAAAGTGATTGTGATAGTGATGTGAACATTCCTTACAGAAAAATATGCATGCTTAATGGATCCTATAAACTAAGGCACTGCAAAGCCCAAGGGCTCCTGGTATTCCTTCATTACTTCCCCCACAAGTTGCCTATATGCCACAATATTATCCTCTTGTATTTTAAGGATATGCAATCCATCCCCCTAACTCATGCAATCCATCCCCCTAACTCATCTCCTCAATGCCAAGGGTTCTGCATATCTCTGCTCCTCTTTCCCTCATAGGGAGTGTTCTCCCTGCAGGCCATTTCCACTCTTCTCTTCCCCATTCTCCACAAAGAAACGGGCTCTATAAGCTCCTCATTTCCTCTTTTCAGTTTTTCCCATAAATCATGAAGTTTCTGGCCAGGGAGTCTTAAAACATGTCCTAGTGTTTTTGAACAGATCAGATTCAGCATTCAGAAGTCAACAGATTACAGGCTGAGACAATACCATCAAAAGTACTCAAAGACCCCATAAGTAACAACAACAAAAATATTCGTGTGGACTGTCATGAAACATCTCAACCAGGGAACTGAATTCAAGCTGTGGCATTTTCTAACTTGTGCGCCTGACGTTTCAATATTTTTGTATAAAAATGTCTTTTTAAAAAACACTGGGGGTATCCACATAAGTACTTTACTGTGGAATTGACTAGTAAGCTCCACAGTAAAGCATCGCAGTCTACGTGTGACACTATTAGGTCAGAGTAAACTAATTAACTCCACTGTAGGATTGTACTGCCCAACACAAGTACTATCCTATGGCAGAGTTATTTACTCCACTGCAGTGCATGTGCAGATGGTGACCAGAGCTGGCTGGAGCACAAGGGTGCTACAGTGCAGGGGCTGCCTGCTGGCTAGCCCCACTCTGGAGCACCATCATGCCCTAACCAGCCCCTCTGCAGCACATTGAGCGGGGGTGGAGCAGCACCGGGCTGGCAGGCTGACCTCCCCAGGAGCCTAACTCAACACAGTGACATCTGCTTGAGTCTGCATTGAAACCTGTCCATGTGTGAGAGACGATACTTACAGGGAGCATTCACAGCTGGAGTTATATGGAAATTTACTATTTTTCAGGATGTCATGGAGTTCAATATTTTTGCTACAGAATTCAATATTCTGCCACAGACAGAAAACTAATGTTGTTTCCTACAACTTGCCTGCAGTTGCATCTAGCTTTGAGAAAATGTTTTTTCCCCACAGAAGTATGGTAACTGGATTATAGTACATATGCTCTACACCAGTGGTGCTCAACCCTTTCCTGCCTGGGCCAGACCGACAGTACCCAATCTGTCCACAGGCTGTCCTGATCCAGCACCTGGGGAAGGCGTGGTGTGCACCATCCAGCCACATGGAGGACGGCAGCCCAGCCCCAACCCAGCCCCAGAGGGAAAAGGGGGTGCGGCCCAGCCCCAATCTGGTCCTGCAGGGGAGGAAAGAGGATGTAGCCTGGCCTGGCCTCATGGGAGTGGGGAAGGGGGTGTGTTCCAACTCAGTCCCAATCCAGGTGTGAAGGAAGGTGGTGTGGCCTAGCCCTGCCAGATGAAGGGGAAGCAGCCCAGCTCCAACCAACTACTCAAAGCTTGCAGTTTGGGAGATTGATGTGGGGGGGCAAGGGTGGCTGTATAAGTGGCCACTACTCCCCTAGCCATCAAATTTCCCAACGCAGGGAGAGCCCCACAGGCCAAGTTCCAAGTATCTTCAGGCTGCATTTGGCCCACAGGCTGGAGGTTGAGCATCCCTGCTCTACACAGTCCAGTTAGACCAGAGATAAAATTCATTTTGGAGACAGACAGCATTGGAAATTCAGGCTAGCTAACACAGCAGTCAAGGCTGAAGAAACCAAAAAGATAAGAGCATTTTACAAGCTTCCCAAATTCCATGGCACACAGAGAAGGGATGGGAAAGAAGGAGAATCTGAGCAGAGCTCCCCAACCTGGGGCACAGGAAAACATAAACAAACAAACAAGCCTATTACTAAGGAAGGGAAGGAGGAAACAAACAAACCAACCAACCAACAAACCTAGTACTTCCCTACAATGTAAATCTTTCCATAGGCTCCTGATGTCAATTTAAGACCTTGATCTCAGTTTTCAAGGAAATTAGATCAAGCCTCAGCTACAAATACCAAATGTTGATATATGAGCCAATGTAATAAGCCAAAGTGCAAGGTCAACAATCAAACGTTTGTTCTTGATTGAAAGGATCCAGCCATAGAACAAACATCCAGAGAAGAATCCAGAGCCTGACCATCTTTAAGAAAGGCTGCAAGGGCACTCTCTTTACAGAAAAGTCTTCCACTATAAGAATAAAACTAATAGACCTTTCAGCTCTGCTACTTCAATTCTCTATTACTGACAAAACCCTTCTCCTAAGCAGAGCTCTGACCTGAAAAGAGGAAAGGGTCAATCACCATGAAGTCTGCTGCTGACCTTGGTATTGATAGTACATGGAAGGCCCTCAAATACTACAGGGAATTTGGCAGCTCAGGTGCCAAGTTGGAAGCAATATACCCTATTTAAATGCACAGTCCCAGAACTGAAAAAAGGTTATGCCTTTACCTGAACGTGAGGCAGGCAGTGCCATTAAGTACAAAATAACCCACCTCAACAGCTTTCAGTACTGTGATACTAGCTGCCCCAAAATTGATTTGCTCCTGTTATTTTCAAAGCTTCTAACAGAAATCCTTTGACAACTGCTTCCCCTTTACTTCTTCTGGTGCCAAACATTACGCAAGTATCTGACACTGAATTACAATATAAAGTAGGGCTGGAAAATACTATGAACTTAAGTGATTCAGGATCATAAGTGACTTGCAAATAACCTGTTTTCTATGAAGTAAACAGGGGTGTCAAATTCATCCAGACAGATTCTTTAGGTCAGTCTGCAGGCCGGACCACACTGGAGCCAGGGGGACTGACACGAGGCACTCACTACATGCAGGACCCTGCCAGATTGGCCCTGAGCACTGGCATTGGGGCCAGGCCAGATCGGACACCAGACTGTGCGCCCTAGGGTCAGCATGCAGTGCTGATCCAGAAGGGTGCTGCATGGTGCTGCCCATGGCACAAGGGGTCAGCATGGGGCATGTGCTGCATGCAGTGGCCTGCTAAACCAGCCCTATACACTGGCTCTGGCATAGCCCAATCAGGACCAACCCCAAAGGCAGCGCACAGGGTTGGTCTGGTGCGGGCACTGTATGCAGTGCACATCTCCAAACTGATTCTCTGTTTTGTTAGAAGCACCTTCAGCACTTCAGCACAGGCTCCAGGCCACATGCCAGACTGGTGCCACACACTCTATGAAGGGTTGGTCTAAGACTCATGAGCTGGATCATATGGTTCCTGGGCCAGATCTGTCCCACCGGCTGTATGATTGACACGCCTGAAGTAAACAGGTAAAAATTGGGACCTACATTACTGTTATGCATTTAAGTGAATTTTGCTCCTCCAGAAGTTGGCACTGAAGTGGAGCTGTCTATACATATTTAGTGGCTTGGCTGATGGTCTTTCTTTGACAGAATAATGTACCGTATTTACTCCAATACAGGACAATCAGCAAAGGGAAAAAAGCCCTTCACTTTATAACCGCGTACAAGGAAACCTCACTTAATATACTGTCTTTCATTAAACTGCTGCCAAAAGCAGCATGTGCTCAGTAATGGAAACCAGCTATGAAGCTGATTAAATGCAGCCAGCACTGAGTATGACTACAAAACACATGGCCCACATATGGGCAAACATGCTGATGGAAACTTTTTTTTTTGGAGTAGCATCCTACATTCAAGCCCCAGGCAGTAAGCCTTGGAGTTCAGATGTCACCTAGTACTGCTTGCTCTGAAACAAGTGGCCAAGGACATAGTCCCCCCTCAGTGCTCCTTTTCAAGTCATAGTGAGCCACTACACTGAGTACATTTCGACTTTCTCTTCACTCCCACAGCTGAACTGCACCTTCCTTTCTCATTCCCAATGATTCCTTTCTTCACCAGCCTTAAATGTCTGGCAAACATTACCAAATGGGGCTGCAAACAATTCATCCAGAATCCTTCTGTAACCGTCTCTCTCAGCCAGTTGCATATGCTTAGTGTGTCCCCACCCTCCACAAGGTGGACCTGGACCAGGTTTCCCTGAGCCTCATCTGCATATAGTTTTGGAGCATCCCAGGACTCATGACAAGAACACCTGATTCCAGTCCTGAGTGTGGGGGATTCATTAGCACATCTATCTTTTGTGGGAGATACTGAGTACACAAATGTACTGAGCAGTGCTGAGCTGTGGGGTCACCACAGCTTGAAATGCTATCAACTCTGCTGGAGCCCAGTCCAATGAAATATATGTTAAATCATGACCATTTTGGGCTTTGTACTAACAACATGCATAGTTTGTATGATGAAGGCAGACACCAAAACAGTGCATCTTGTGAGGTACTTTGCAGGGCACATTCTGAGACACCGGGGGGTCTTCACTCCGACTAGCCACAGGCCATGGACCACAGAACCACCCTGGTTCTATGAGACCTTGAACCAATGCTGTGACGTGTACGGCCTGCAGAACACGGGCCCAGCAACCATGAAAAGCCACCAGGAAGAGCCAGGAGATGGTGAGACTAAGGGACACCACGTCACTTGTGGACCTGCTCCCGGGAGATGCATGCCAAGCCATGCGGGAGCACATCCACCGCAAGGAACTGCACAAAGATCACAGGGACCTAAACTGGCTTATAGCTCACTGAGCTCTCCCGGTGAGGGCTCGGAGACACAGAGAGGGGCAGCTGGGGAGACCCAACTGCCACAGGGCCACCAAGACAATAGAACACCTCCTGTGGCTCTGCACCTGCGCCAAGGAGGTATGGAAGAGGGTACAGCAGCTTTGCAAAGCGGTGACCAGCATCAGCTGGCTAACCAGTGAGGCCCCACTGTATGGGCACCTCACCAAAAACCAGGGGAGTCCCTCACTCCGGTTCGACCAGTTTGCATTCTGTGTCAGGAGCGCCTTGTGGAAGGCCAGGAACCTGCTCCTGTACAGACAAATGAACGTAGATGTAGCGGGCTGCGTGAAGAAGATGCTGAGCAAACTCCGAACCAACTACCAGAAATCGGCAGCAGAGGATGGAGAAGATGCAGCGAACGCCACCTGGCACAGGGACACATGGCAAAGGACCATACAACCGCCACCAAGGGAAGAAGAGAGCGATGGCAGCGGAGAAGAGAAACAGACGAGTGGAATGGAGGACAATAACAGTGACAACAGCAGCAGCAACAGTGGGTCCTCCAGTGGAAGCTCAAGCGACAATGACGAAGAGACCTTGTGAACTGACTGCCTGACCCCGGAAGCGGGGCATGGGTGGACATGAAGGGAGGGTTGGTCAGAGAGACCAGAAAGGACTGAGTGCGTATTTTGCATGCGGTTGCAGACATTGTAACGGGTACAGGTGGCCAGTGGGCCTTTGTACAGGTGCGTGGGTGCAGTTTTTCTGTAACAGGATCAGTTTAGATGTATATAACCATATATATAGAGAGAAAAATACATTTTTACAAAAAAAATTGTACTAATATAAACTGCTGCTTAAAAATGTGTTCATGGAGTATTTATAAATGTTGTATATACAGAATCTAATTATTGGGGGAGTCATCTTACATTTGTGGTTATCTTATATTCAGGGGTCATCTTATATTTGAGTAAATAGGGTAGTTAAATAATTTCTAATCACACCTTTTTTTCTGTTTAGGGAGATAAAGAAAGTACACAGCAGCCATTCAACCTTTTAAGTTTACCATTCAACCTCTTCCACTCTGAGAAGTTGAGTGGGGAGCACACATACTAGCTGTTCATAAAGAAACTTACTATACACCCTAGTTGTCACTATGTACATATGCAAAAGGTGAAAATCCCAGGAAGAAATAAAAAGTGTGAATTGTTTTGTTACACTCAATGAAAAGTATTTGAAGCTTCCCAGAGCTTACTGGGAAACAAAGCTGCAAATTATGTTTGAAGAGTTACAGAAGCCATTTAGCAAAGTTTTTAAAAATTTCCCACACATACATACATTAAAAACCCCAGTTTTCCTTCTCTTGATAACACTGGCTCACCAGTGCTGGAATACTCATAGTCATTGTATAACCCCAGGTCTATGAGCATTTCAAGTGCTGTATTTGACATTGGCTGGCCAACTTTTAACAGTTTTACCAATATAATTGTTTTAGTTAAGAGCACTACTTTACCAAAACCACGACAAGAGTAAAAAGCTTGGGATGACTGCAAACTACATCAGTATAAAAGGGCCTTCAAAGCAGTATGGCCACTGGACATTGGACCAGAACCTGGGAGACCTGGGTTCTTTTTCTAGCTTTGCTCCTGCATAATCTGGACAAACAGTTTCCTTTGTGCCTTAGATCCCCAACTGTAAAAAGGGATTACTAATACTGACCTTCTTTGTAAAGCCCTTTGGGAAAAACAACAACCTAACTGAGCACACAGAAGCAATAGTTCCTGCTCCAAAGAACGTGGGAGTCCCAATTAATAACTCTTAGCAGTTTGGTAAGGAAGTGTGAAAGGGAAGGAGGACAAGGTAACAATAAGTAGAGAACAAAATTTAAGTTACTCAGTGTCTAATCCAGCGGTTCTCAACCTTTATAGACTATAGGCATTCCTTCAAGAATTTTCAAATTTTAGCAACACCCAATTAAAAAAATTAAAATACATGTATCATAATAAGATGATAATTCTATAGTGTTGGTAATTGATTAGGTCAGTAAATTATATTTACCCCAGTGCCATGTCTGCTGCAGACAGGTGGAACTGGACTTTCTGCCTCCTGAAGAGCTGGATCATCTTGCCACGGCCCTTCCCAATCCAACCCCACAGTATTTCCCAGAAACAAAGATCTAACCACCAAATAGTAATAAAACCAGCAGATAAAGGAGGAGCCATAGTCATCCTAAACCATGAAGACTACATAAAGGAAGCCAACAGACAGCTCTCTGACACCACCTACTACAAAGAACTACAAGAAGATCCTACTCCTCTTTTCACTAAGAAACTCAACAATACCATCAAGTTATTTCCACCAAGACTACAAGAAAAACTACAGACCTTGATCCCCCCCACTACCTAACCCGGGACTTTTTACATGCTCCCTAAAATCCACAAACAAGGGAACCCTGGCAGACCTACCATATCCAACCACGGGACCCTAACTGAGGAAATATGAGGTTTCATTGAATCAATCCTAAAACCACTCGTCACCCACACAGCAAGTTTTGTACAAGACACTACAGACTTCCTACGGAAACTTAAAAACATAGACCACCTTCCCAGCAACACCCTCCTAGCCATTACGGACGTTACCGACCTATATACCAACATCCCCACACCAGGATGGCATCCAAGCCTGCCTTACATATCTACAGGAAAAAGATTACAACTCAGAATAAAGACCCAAAGATATTACTGACTTTATACACTTCATCCTCACACACAACAATTTCACCTTTAATAATCAACACTTCCTCCAGATGATGGGAACAGCTATGGGCACCAAAATGGCCCCACAGTATGCCAACCTTTTTATAAGTCACCTGGAAGAAGACTTCTTCAAGAACTGCACCATCAAACCCTTGTTATACTTGAGATATATCAATGACATCTTCATCATTTGGACTGAAAACCTACAATCTCTGATTGAGTTCCATCAGAAATTCAACAATCACCATCCCTCCATCCAATGTTTTCTAAAATACTCCAGCACCAACATCTCCTTTTTAGACACAATGATCAGTATCCAGAATGATAAAATACAGACCACGTTATACAAGAAACCCACAGGCCAACATACACAGAACCAGCAATCACCCTAAACACACCAAAAAAGCTGCTTGGCTTGATATACAGCCAAGCCCTCAGATACCACCGAATTTGCACTGAAGAGAACACCCGGGATTGCCACCTCACCAATCTTAAAAAGGCTTTCACCCAACAAGGACACTCCTCCAGAGAGATAGATTGCATGTTTGAAAGAGCCACCTGGATACCACATGAAGAACTACTGCAATACAGAAGAAAACCCCCCACAAATGGCACACAGCTGGTTATGACATACCACCCCTCCCTCAAACCTGTATGGAAAATCCTCAAACAACTGCAACCCATACTAGAAAGAGACCCGAGTCTTAGAGACATCTTCCCAGAGCCACCCATCCCAGCCTTCAAACAAGCACCGAACCTTGCTAACCTCATCACCAGAAGCAAGCTTCCCTAGACCCAGAACACACCGAATAGATCCGGTCCATGCCACGACAAGAAATACAAAACCTGCCAACACATCTCCACCACCCCAACAGTTACTACACCCCACAACAGAGCCATCAGCATTCCTGGATCTTACAGCTGCACCTCCAGAAATGTAATATATCTCATCCAAGGCACCAAATGCCCGGAGGGAAAATACGTAGGAGAGACCAAACAACAACTGCGCACCAGAATGAACGCACATCGGAAATCTACCAAAGACAGGAATACCCGATTACCTGTGCAAGCACATTTCGCACAAAAAAACCACTCTGTCCCCAATCTCTTAGTCTGGATCCTCAAAGGAAACTTACAAAACACTTCCCAGAGATGAGCCTATGAACTCCACCTTATCAACCTCCTGGATACTAAAAATCATGAACTAAATACAGACATTGGATTTATGACACACATTATAACCTGCCTGACATCTGACTCCCCAGGTATCTCTCCACTATTCATCCCCCTTCTCTCCCTGCCCCCCCCCAGTCTCTCACCCGTTGACTCCTCAATCTACATTTTCACTGACTACCTATCTTGTACGTATACCAGACCAGCCTCTGGCTTGTTTACTTTTCATTTCATGCAGGAAGAGCACACACCAACTGCACAAACTTCCTTAGCCTGATGCAGGGTTTTTGAACCCGAAAGCTTGCTTAATAATGGTTTTTCCAACTATTTAAGTTGGTCTAATAAAAGATATCAGATTCACACAAAGAACCTTGTCTTCCAGAAACAAATGCATTCACAGCAGGTGGGACTGTTCCCCAAGCCTGTTTTTAGGAGGCACATCAGAACCAAACTGACAAGCAGCTCCAACAAAGACAAGTCTACCTGTATTACACTACACAGGCAGGCATGCTGTTTCTATTGCAGCTATTTCCGGTTCAGCTGCAATGTGCCTCCTGCAAACAGAGGTTCTACCTGGTGACAGCAGCATTTATCCTCAAGTGACAGCAGCATTTATCCCCAGGCTGCTACTGCTACAGGGTGAAACTTTCCTGCACACCTGCCGGGAGGCGCAGCTTTTTGCTCCAGCTGCTTGTCAGTTCAGGAGGCACGTTGAAGCTGAAAACAGAGACACACGGGGCAATTTCACCATGTGGCAGCAGTGCTGGAGTTGCAGCACTCCTGGAGTTGAGAACCACTGGCCTAAACAAACTAGACAAGAAACTAGAGTCCACACCTTTTTTAGTCCTGTTACCAACATTCCCAAAGTGAAGGCTTAATCTACATGGCACGACTACCGCTGCTTTAACTATGGTGGCAGGGCTAAGACACCTGTGATGTGGGCAGCCAGCTCAAGAAAAAAAAGGAGTTATGCAAGCTTTCCTGAATGGTTGAATCTCTGCTGGGCACTAGCAGAAACCTACAGCGCAACCACGTCCGCTTCGGGGATTTTGCTGGCATAGCTATGTTTATCTACTGGGCATAAACATTTCATACCCCTAGTTGATGTAGCTTTGCTGGAAGAACTCTGTAAGTTAGACAAGGCCAAAGTTTGATTTTTACCACCACTAATCTAATATAGTGTTCCACTTGGGTTATACCAAGTCTCTGGAACTCTTTGGTGAAAAGTGCTGAGCTTCTGATACAAGCATGTGTTCATACATGCCAAGTCTGGAATAACTATAAAATGACTTCTAAAAGCATTAGCTAGCAAAAGAGATAATGACATCCAGGATAAAGGAAGACCAGGATAAAGGATTAATACTACATATGTGCAGTGTAAGCAAATTCTAAATACAAATGCCCCCGTTAACTGACAGTACAAAACTCTAGCAGTTACATAAATAAAAAGTCTCCCCGAGAAAATCAATGAGCTTCTTAAAAACATGGGCAGTCTTTTTATCTTTGTATTGCAAACATTTTGAAACAGAGATGGTGCTTTCTTTTTGGAAAGCTTGCAGAATGTTGTTGGAAAAAAGTACCAGAAATAAATAGTGTTATCCTACAGTAATTAAGATTTATCACAATTGTGGATCAGTTGAATTCAAGGTATACTGCTTGGCAAAGTTGATGAGTTATTCCGCATCAGATGCCTGAAGGTGACATGCAAACCACACAGAAGACAGCTGAGCTTTTATAGAATACGTCCTAGTGTTCCAGTGCAGTGCTGTTCAACCTCTGGCCAACAGGCCATTTCACCTGGCCAGTGGAGCTGTCCATGGGTCCAGAAATTTGGCAACAAGGGAATGGTGGCAGCATTAACTGCCACCACTCCCCCACAGCCAAATTTCTTGACCCATGGTGAGCAGTGTTCCCTCTAAGCTATGCGGTGTGTGCAGCTGCGCAGGCACACTCATGCCATGCTGCCAGGCGCACCTGTGTGGCCACACACACCACACAACTTAGAGGGAATGCTGATGGGGAGCTCTCCAGACATAATGATAGAGCCCTGTGTGCCAGATTGCACCAAGACACAGGGTTACTCCATGGCCAGATCCAGCATGTGGGGCCAGGCCAGCACACAGGGTCACTCCACAGTAAGATCCAGGGCACAAGGTCAGGCCAGGTTGGTGCATGGGATTGTTTTTTGGCCAGATCCAGCACTCAGGGCTGGGCTGAAGCTCTGGATTGCACCTGCAAACCAGCTCCACATGCCTATTCTATGATGGATCTGGCCCAACGACTGGCTCTGTCATGAGCGCCCAGAGGCCCCAATCCCTGCTCCTGCAGCTGATGAGTGTTGTTTTGTTTTTTTTAAGTGCCAGGACTGGGCAGGGGCTGGGGCTGGGGCTCGGCAGGGCAGCCATGACAGCTTCTGCTGCAGCTCCCCCCGGCCAGGGAGAGGTAGGCACAGCCAGAGGAGCTGGGGGAGAACATGCAACCGTCCAGTTGTGCCTGTCTCTTCCCGGCCAATCTAAATCTCTGAAACAGTGTCAAAACTCCACAACAAGAGTCAGCTGAATCGAAATGGTTCAGTGATCTAAAACACTGAAATAAATCACTGTTCTCCAAAATGGCTGAATCCAAAATTGAAACAAGACATTGCCATTTCGCACAGCCTTAATCTGTGCATATATAGCATATAGCAGCTGTGTTATCTATAAAAATCTGCTTTATCAAGTCTAGAATAGGTTGAGTTCCCATTCAAAACAAACTGACATGCCTAAGCCTAGAATATTCACCTTGGTTCCCGGTTTTTATTGGAATAGTTTATATAGTCTACTCAGGTCCACGGTAGAACAAAGATATTCTTCCTTCTTTGAGATTAATTAGAAGCCTCTGAGATTAGAAGAAGCCTCTCACCCTGTACTCTTGGGGAACCTCTTCTCTTGCTCCTGGACAAAGCTATGAAACTATTTTGGGGGGATAAGAAGGGTCCCTGAAGATGGATATGAATGACTACATATCCACCACCTATTTGTCTCGTGTTATATCAGACCACACCTGGCAGAACAGGACTAAGTAGTTCCTGGAGGTAGTTGCTGACCCTGATCAGTTTTGATATGAACCCTCATATTTCAGTTAAACTGCTTATGCAACTATCAAGGAGGTGTGTGAAAGGAGGCAGATGACAGCAGCTTTTTCTGATATTACCACCATTTCTATTGCTTATAGTCTGGTTTTCTGCCTTGGGAGGTGCATCTGCTGCCTCAGAAGGTATTTGTAGGGCTTCCTGTAGAAGGACAGTATCTAAATCACAGGGGATTTCATGATGTTGCCCAGGTTTTCAGAGCAGGCTACTTTGCATTAAACTGAAGAGCTCCACCCCTTTGAAAGGTAAGTCTTACAAATATTATGCACCTTCCTCAGTATTCCCATAGCCAGAAGCCAGGGGGCTTATGTTCTGGTCATAGCTGTGGTCATCAACTTGCAGTCATGTCCAAAGCATCCATGGGTTTGGCAACTATCTAGCCCTTCATCTCCTCCTCAGCATCTTGAGCACGCCTGGATAAAAAGGGACTCACCCTGTCCTATGTTAACAAATTGCACCTGACAAATAATGCTTGATAGTTTGCCACAAATACTTGCTATAATGTTGGCAGTAGATGTTAACCTTAAACAGGAATGACTTGTGAAATTTTTGGAAGGACTTCATAGCATTTTTCCACCTTCTCAGACAATGTCTGAACAGTGGTTCAAGTTTGCGAGAAGGCTCTGGCCCCAGTTCCATTACGACCTCATTAATGTAGAGGGTGATCTTGATGGGAATTGAGCAAGTAGTCATAATGTTAAAGTTTTTGTGTAAACTTCCCCTGAATGACCATTATTTCTACACTTAGTGTTATTACAATACCATTTCACAATCTCCTAAAATGCTTGAACTTGTCAGTCAACAGGGCAGACTAATTGGACTGCCTAGAGATAAAAGGTTCTTTCAGTGGGGACTGCTGAGTACTAGCTTCAAGTTCCGATATCAATGGTCTGAGTAGTGATGTCCCTCAAGAGCCTGCTCTCCTTTTATTGGGTTGGTAGGAAGAAAAAGTAACAGGTTAGATATTTACTGTCAAGTGACACTGATAACAAAAGGAAACTGAAGAGAATCATAGCCCTGTATGATTCCGCCTGGGAGCCCAGGATGGAACAGCATGCATGTATAGACCAGATAGATGCTGTTGTTCAAAAGACTCCAGTTTCACATGCGCAGGATGCATACACATGTAATGGAGGTCTACAATGTCAGGTGTTCTACTGGAAACTTCACATCAGTTATCAACACTGCAGACATTACTCTTGTGAGATAAGGAGCCAAGATTTAAGCTCAGGAGCCAAAAAACCCAGCCATTCTAAGGGATTTCTACAGAATCTTACAAAGTGCATTACTAGATTTGAAATGCAAGACCTCTAGCAAGATGCTAATTTAAACAAAAAATAAATAAACTACATTGACTTTGATTGTATTTGTTTTTGATTTGATAAAGAAGCCAACTTTTACAAGAAAGACATTTCAGGATATTATTTGTAAGCTGTATTCCAGTAAAGGCTAGAGGTGTCACCTAAGATTGTGACAGGCACCATACAAACACATAATGAGAAAGAAAAATTCCTGTTCCAAGTATGTTACACTCCAAGTAGACAATACATACGCAGGATGGTGGGGAGAAATAAAAGTAATGAGGAAGGTAATGACTTGACATCATCATTTCTGTGACCTCGGGCTAAACCCAGAACAAGAACTCAGATCTCCTGACTACCTGTGCAAGGAAAACATTCAGGTTATTTCCTTTCCTCTTTTTCCTCGCAAACACATCATAGAATTATGATCATTAGCTTCCCCCAAAGATTCCTCCCATGCAACATATTAGAAATCCAGCCTACCATGCATCATTTAACAACTATACAAAGCCATTATACATGATGCAGACCCCACCACTGGTGCTGCCCCACAGCAGTGAGAAGCAGAGATGGAAAGGCTTTTGTTATTTTCTACTGTTCTATTGAACTGAATGGCTTGTTCATGTGGGGAAAGATGTTTGGGTTCTAGGAGAAGCATGGCTCACCTGGGAGAGGAAGGTGCAAGCAGGTGGGTCTGAAACTGGGGGATGAGGAATATGGCAAAAGGTTTTCTGTCACACAAGACCCAGATGTGAACGGATCTTCAGAAGATTGGGAAGTGTGGTTGGGATGGGTGAAGGGTGAGGCTCTCCTGGATGAGAGGCAGGGAAACAGGACTGGCTGGGGTGAAGTTGTTAAGGTTTTTAGGTATCATTTGGGAAGTCTGTTTCTGTTTTATACCTTGAGGGTTTTATTGTAAGCCATGCTGAGCCTTCTTTGGATAGGGTGGCATATACATTTTTACAAAATTAAATAAATAAATATCATTAGCATATGGATGACAGTTTTATGTCAACTTTTTAATTCATACACACATAGCAAATTTAGGGACACAATGCTTAAATGAATTGGGAACCTTAAAAAAATAATCAGCTGAAGAGCCCTTTAGTATACAGGGAAAATCAGGACTATTTCTCACTAGCTAGATCTGAAACTTTAGGGGGAAAGATAAGTTTCTTATGATGCTAAGATTTTATTTCTTGAGTAACCAAGCCATGACTTAAACACTCTCCTGTTTTTGACAGCTTCTTTTTCAAAACGTGGTTTAATGATCACATAGCGTTTAGAACAAAGGTAGTCTAATCAAATAATATATTAACTTTCACGTAAGAGGACATAACTGCAAGTCTGCTTGATGTTACAAGTGAAGTATACTGACTTTCACCTGCACTATAGCAAATATTTGTTTGTTTCAAGCAAATCATCTGATCACTTTGAAGATCTCTCATGGAAAAGGTGGGTCAGTCCTACTGCAACAACAGTGTTTCAATTCATAATCTTCTGTAAGGATGCTTTTACAGTGATTCAAGGACATATTAATGAAAATAGAGAGATTATTCTTCTATTTATTTTATAGAACCCATGAATATACTGTGCACTTCTCAAAAGCTACATGCCTAAGCATATAATTTATGTAGCTTACAAGCACTGTAATTCTTAAATAAAATTTGGAAGCAAAGAAATTAGGTTTTTGATATAGCACCTATGTTAAAAGAAATTAAGTTTTTGAGTGCTTGACTTTGCAAGCCAGGAAATATATGTACTTAGGTTGCCCTAAATTAACCATACCTACATACATTCATTATACAGTTTTTACTATTATAATTGCATATAACTGCACATGTAACTTTTAATCCTTAATTTTGCATGTTTGTATTACCAAAACTTTCTTGTTTTACTATCTAAATGACTTAGGTGAGCAAACAAATGATATAATGTATGCTGTCATTAAGAAACATCTACCTAGTCTTTGGTTAGAAAAATGCATCCGATAGTGCAAAAGTGTGAAAAAAAATCCATAATGGCCTCTCACTGTGTCATCTGCAGGGTTAGGGGCCTTTGCCACTTGAGTTAAGAGTAGCTGGTAGCCATAAAAAGCTGCTGTCCTCTAGGCAGACTAACTGCTACATGGGAAAGTTTTACTCTCATCTTCATTTGAATCAGAATTTCATCCATACCGTGTCTGCATGAAATCAGGTATTAGTTATATCTAGGAGTCTACCAAACTCAAGGAGGTGGCCAGCCAATTTTGCAGGCAGATCCTTGAGCTGACCACCATTTTTGCAGGCTGAGTGCTGTGCGGGCCCCCACACGTCTGGTTGGTTGAGAGGCTGCAGCAGTCCCACCCCTCGCTGCAGACTGCCACATGCTCTGAACCCATGGCTTAATTACCCCACTAAGCCTAGGGAAGCCATTAATCCACATGTTATTAAGCATCAATTAATGGCTTCCCAGGTTTAATCAGGGTAATTAAGCTGTGGTTTCAAGCCATCCCCAAGGAGCAGGCTCCCCATTTCTGGTGGGCTCACTGCAAAAAAAAAAATAAAATAACTAAACTTATCAGCAAGCAGAGAAAAGCATGTTGGAAGCCCTGCAGTCGGGGGGGG
>NW_017728993.1:42315392-42319679 GCF_001723915.1 Gavialis gangeticus | reverse complement strand
GGAGAGGAGGAGGTGGAGGACAAGGGGGAGGGAAGGGGGTGGAGGGCAGGACTACTTCAGCCCCTCTACCTCTCCCACCTCCTCCCCCAGACCTCTCCCCTCCATCTTCCCCCTCCCCTAACCCCAAGACTGCAGGGTTTCCCATACACTTTTCCCTGCTTGCTGATAGGTTGGGTGGGGGGATTATTTATTTACCTTTTTGCAACAAGCCCACCAAAAGTGCAGAATCTGTGCTTTTTCCACAGAGCCCACCCAAAATTACAGTTTCTGTGAAAATAGCACAATTGCAATTTTGGTAGGTCCCTAGTTATATCATAACAAAATATGCTGCTTAAATATAACATTAATATGTACTCAACTGAACTATAGAAGTAGATGCATCAGTTCTACTTCCTCCACATCAGGACTGTATTATTTGTATAGTTATTAATTTATGTTTATTTCTTAAAACAAAAACCTATTCTAAAACATGAATTCTCCTACCTTGCTCTATGACAAAATTTTAGAGATATCAACCTTACTTCTTAATCTTATCTAATATGAGAGAAATCCTTGGGTAGGTTTTAATTTCAAGTTAAGTTTTTCATTACTGGGTGCCACAGAAGAATGGAACTCTTTGCCTTTAAATGTTGACACACATTTTTAAGTCATTTACATAAAGAAAAGCAACCATTTTTAGCTGGAAGACTAAAAAATACATTGCATAACTTAAGTGCCCCTAAATGACAACATGCTTAAGTTTTATATCATCAGTCATCAGGTTTTCAGACACATGAAATGATGAAACCAACTCAACTGGAATTATGTAACTGATCTTTGCCCTACTAAGAAAATGCATACATTATTACGCTAACTTAATTACTCTTACATTGCCACCGAGTCACACTGTGCCTTGCCCTGAAGCCCAAATACATAAATGTGGGTGAGAGTTGACAAAAGAAACAACATTCCTGCAACTGCCTAGTACCAGAATCCAAGACAACTCTGAATTTAAGACAACCTCCAATACTTAGTTTCTATGCATGGAAAAACTACGTTTGTTATAATTGTCCGTGTATAGATTCTAATTGTTGAAGAGTCATTTAAAATTCATTTTAAATTCAAATTTAGCAATTACCTGCCTGGTGCCCGCTTCCCTTGCCACTTCCTCCCCTTGCTTTCACTTACCCTGCAGCAGCTTCAGCTGTCCCCAGGCTCTGCCCAGATAGCAGTGGCACTGGCAACAGCAGCTCCAGCCCTGGCCAGGTCAGGACCAGAGCTGCTGCAGCTCCCCTGCATGCTCCCTGTGCCACATAGCACATTCTTCCCCACAGTCACCCCCGACATCTTCCCTATGTGGTCCCCTCCACCCCCTAGTCTCCTCCTGCACTCCTCCCATGGTCTCCTTTGCATCTCCCAACCCCACCCCACACCACACAGTCTCCCCAGCTCCCCCCATCTTGCACTGCGCTGTCTCCCTACCTGCCTCCCTCCAACTCTGAGCAGACTCCCCAGCACCTTCCCTCCCTGCACTCCCCACCACTGTGTGGTCTTCCCCATGCTCCCCCACTGCACAAGCCACCTCAACCTGATATAAGTATATCAGGGGTGTGCATCAGGATCTGGGAGAATGTCTGTTCACCTGGGCACCAAGGAAAGACAAGGTCCAATGGTCACAAACTGCTGGAAGACAAGTTTTTCCATATGCCCAACCTAAAATACTTTACCATCTGAGTCTCCAGAGTCTGGAATAGACTCCCCCTAGAAGTGGTGCAAGAATCTGACCCCAACTGACTTCCTGCCCTTTGCACAGGGGCTGGACTCAATGATCTCATGAAGTCTCTTCCAGCCTTAATGTCTATGAAATCTATGAAACCCACCCTGGCCCCAGCAAGACAGCAGCAGCAGCTCCAACCATGGCCCTCAAATACAATGCAAGATCCTTCTCCCCACATTAAATACGGAAAAATCTTCGTCTTGGATTTGAGTAAATATAGTACATAATAAAGTTAGGGTGGGCACTATGAAATTATGTTCCAATAACGCTTCAAATAATTCTTTTTCTCCAAGCTTCATATCATACTATTCCTAAAACATGGCGTAGGCCAGATATATGATACAATCTCTGGTCAGGGATGTAAGGAAGTGGGGTTTGTGACGACCAAAGCTGTGTTGGCAAAAATGGATAGCATCGATGTGTTTTTATCATACATTTTATTTTAATGTACTGGAAAGAACAGGGTAGGGTATGAAACAAGTGCCAACAGAAGGGCAGATTTATTGGTATAAGTCACACCTACAGTAAAAGTGTTTTGCTAGTACAGTCAACTGGTATAACTATCCCACTGAATCAATCCCAGTATGGGCCTGTCCTCACACTTCATGATGTTCCCCAAACAGAATGTTGAAACCAGACCTTTTCAAAGGATAAAATTCACTTTTACCTGCAGAGAGACAATGTAATCAAGCAATCAAGTAATTAGGAGAAGGAAACAGGCCAGACTACAAGGTGAATGGTAGCCATTGCTCCTAATATCCCTTACTCAGATTCTACACACTGCAACCCACTGCCCCTTCTAGACAAGACCTGTTCCCAACCTGCAAAGAGCTCTCTTCCTGACAAGCTGCGATAAGAAATTCTCTAGCCCAAGGCTCAGCAACATTTTCTGACAGCAGGCTAGAATCACCCAGCTCGGATCTAATGCTAGGACCCTACTGCTACCACAGTTTCTCCCCAGGCCACTTCTTTTTGCCACTTAGCTGCAGTGTAGCACAGGCAAAGTCCCTGCTCCACTGAATGCCAATGAAGCTCCCAGTCCATGAGCTTTATGGGTTGACAAACCCCGATCTAGCCCATCTGCTTGCTCTACTCCCCAGAACCCACATCAGGCAGAAGAGCACCATAAAATTTAGATGGTACACAGGGCTTTGGATAATTTGTATCACTATTACACATAGGTTTACCATGTTATTTCAATATGACAAGCAAGCCCCAACTGAATAGAATAATCAAAAAATAAAAACTTGGTAAAAGGACTACCCCCTGCTCCAAGTATAGCTACATTAAACGATTCAGCAAATTAATGTAATATAGGCTGATGGGGTGAAGGGAGGATGAGGCAACACTAATAAGAAGATAGGTATACAGGCTAGTGATGCAAGAAATGTAGTTCACCATCTGCCAAGTTTTAACATGTAGGGTACTCTAAGTTTCATAGCCGGCAGCTGATAAAACACTGTAGGGAAGAAACAGCTACCAATGAAGGAAGGTAACAAACTGACAAGCAATGAAGGCTGCTTTAGCAGAAGCAGCATGTAAAATGGATTTGAGGAAGGCAAGGATCCAAAAAATGAGATTACAGTAGTCATGATGTAAGAAAAGACTGGACATGGAGAAAGGGCTAGATGAGGGTCAGATTATTTTGATTCAAAATTGCTTTTGAATGAGCTGAAAACTGCCTTTTAAAGCAAAAACTCTCTCCTTTCCTCACCCAACCACATATGCCATTCAACTCAACATTTAAGAGCAGCTCCTGGGGCTGTCCAGGGGCCCACAGGACCAAAAAGGTTGAGCACCACTGCTCATCTGTGTCATGCCCTTCACCAGGATTGGCGCCCGATCTTCTAGCATACAGGGCTATGCTACCTGCCCCACAGGAGCTCTGCACAGGCCTGGAAATCTGGCAGCAGGGGAGCAGCAAACTTTTTCCGTCACCAAATTTTCAAACCTGTGGGCAGCCCCACAGGCCAAAAAAGAGGCTCTGGGAGCTGGGTCTGGCCCACAGGCCCAGCACCCCCAGTCTAGAGTGAGTAACCTCCTATTAGAAAACGTATCATTGAGGTTAAACTGCCTGGCTGATATTTTCTTCAATTCAGCCAAGCACCCCAAAAGCCACACAATGGGTAAACCCAGGCTCTTGTCCTGACTGCTTTCACTCAAACCAGCACCCACATCTTGAGGTGCTGTTTAGCCCCGGGGACCTGTTCCCGCTCGTTGCTCCTGCTCACTGCCCGGAGCTTTTCTTAGCTTACCGGCCGGGCAGCAAAAAACGGAGCAGGGGGAGGAGGCCGAGCTCCATCCTTCCCAATGTGTCCTGGGGGTTTAAGACCAACCCTCCGGCCCCGGCCCCGCAGCGGCAAGGGCCGCGCTGCCCAGCACCTGCCGCGGCTGCAGCACTTCCCCCCAGGGAACCGCGGGCAGCACCGGGCGCGGGGCAGGGCCCGCGGCGGGAGGGCCTGGGGTCCAGGCGCTGCCCGCCCCGCGCTCACCCGTGCTGCGCGGCCTCCTGGCGTCGCTTGTTGAGGAGG
>NW_017728993.1:42312025-42315190 GCF_001723915.1 Gavialis gangeticus | reverse complement strand
AGCCGAGCCGAGCCAGGCCGGGCCGGGCGGGGGGAAGCCTCGGATAACGGGCGGGCGCCTTGAGGAGAGCTGTCACCTGTCACCAAGGTGAAGGTTGTCCCTCACCCGAGGGCTGGTCCTGCTCACAGGCCTGCAGCGCCCTGACAGAAGATGGGGATTAAAAGCTTTTTCATCATTTTGCTGCAAGTTTGTTAAGTGATGCTCTGACTTGTGAAGGGGACATCCAGTCCCACATGACGTGCTCAGAGGTGACCTGGAGAAACGCAGACCCGATAACATGACGTTGAGGTGGAGAGGTCAGTGGGCCTGTACCCGCGAGCGAAGGGCAAGACTGAATGGGCGAGGGTCAGACCGGCAGGTGTCCCACAGTGATCCTGGGGTGCTCTGCTAGTGAACGATGGCTGAGCAAAGACTTCCTGATCAAGCTGGCAGATGACACCACACTAGGAAGGACTGGGAACACGGTGGAGGATAGGAGTAGCATTCAGACAGCTCTTGATACCTTGGGCTGGAGACAACAGAAGGAAGTTCAGTGCAGCCAGACATAAGATGCTGCAACTGGGGAAGAATGATTAAATAAACAATGGGAGAGAACTAGCTGGGTGGCAGCCTTCCCAGTCTTGTTAGGAAGAATCTAGGGCAATGATTTTCAGCCTTTTTAAGACTTGAGGTGCCCCTTGGAGAATGCCAGCTCTTAGTTTCCACTTGTTTTTTTACTACAGATAAACCAGAGCAATTGGTTTGTTGCAAAGAAGTCAGAAAGACCACAACAGGCCTGAATGGTTTTGACACTGTGGATTCATATTTGGAACCTGAGTTTACCTTGTGAATCCTGCATGCATATCTAACCATGTTGATATTGTGTGGCACTCTGACTATGAATCACTGATACAGGAGTTTTGATGGATCACAGACTCGAGTCATCAATGTGGCACAATTACAACATTTTGTACCATATCAACAGGAGTATTAAGTGTAAGACACGAGAGGTAGGAGTACCACTCTACCTGGTATTGGTTGTACCAGAACACTGTGTTCAGTCCACATTTTAAGAAAAATATGGAGAAGTTAGGGTTTCAGTGGCAGGTGACAAAAATGATAAAGGGGTTAGGAGGCAGGCCATATGGGGAAAGCTTAGAGAAAAGGAAATTAAGTGGGAACTTGATAGCAATCTTCAAATATTTGAAAGGCTGCCATAAAAAGGTGAAAATGACTGTTCACCTTTGCCCCAGAGGACAGGACACAAATCAATAGCTTTAAATTGCAGCAAAGTAGATTCAGATTAGATATCAGGAAAAATGTCCTCATTGTTAGAATAGTAAGGTAGTGCAATAGACTGCACAGGGATACTGAACAATGGGGATACAAGCACTGATCAGGAATAGCCTCGGAGTAGCATTTGTACAGGGGTCCAGATGGGATAACCCTTGAGGTCCCTTCCAACCCTATAATTCTATGACATACCCAAAGCGGATACCGTCAGAGTATCAGCTAACTAGTTAGTTGAAGAAATGGTTAGTGTGGACACAACTGCAGCAGTATAGCTGTGCTTTATAACTGTATAACTACTTTCCTATAGAAAGGAGAAAAACTCTACCAGTATATCAGGTCTACATGAGAAAAGTTTTGCTTGTATCACTATACTAGCAAATACTCTTAGTATAGGTGCAGTTATACCATCAAAAAGTGTTTTGCTGGTGGAGATTATGTCAATCTGAAAACCAAAAAAAGCAATACCAGCAAAAACAGTTACTACACTACAGCTATTTACTGGTTGCGAAATGTCGCCAAACTCAAATTCCTTGCCAACATTTTTAAGCTGGCAATGCTTTCAGTGTACCTATATAACTTAGACCACAGTAGAACTTTCACTAGTATAATTATTTCAAGGTGGGAGAGGAAATTGCATCCTCTCACCAAAATAGTTACAGCAGTATAGAACAGGCCCTTGCTAGGATCCAGGGAGGATGTGGTGGCGTGATTGCATCCACTTTCACCTGTTATACGTGAACTCTCAGTGTGGAGCGCACCCAGACCTCCTGCTTTCACGTGGCTTCAGGGCCCAAAAGGTAAGTGTTGCTGCCCACCTCTCAACCCTGCTGCTTAAATCCAAGGGGAGGGAGAGAGAAAGGAAAGGCTAACAGCAGTAGCAGTCCCCGAGGCTCCAGAGCCCTACAAAAATGGTGACTCTGGTCAGACCCTGTCCTCACTGGTTATATGGAGCTCCAGTAGGAGCTCATACTGACCAGGCAGTGAGCTCAGAACTCATTGCACAAGCCATGGCACTGCCAAATTAGGTGACTGCACTCTCCCTTGGCCCCTTCTTGGATATGCTTCTGCTAGAATTGGCTTGTCAACTTTCCTGTGGGAGGGGGAGTGTTCATATGCAGACTTACTTTGAAATAGCTGCATGGCTTTCACTTCACACCTTTGCAAGTCAGCATGTAGACTAGCCCTCAGACAGACAACCCTGGAAAGCATTGCTACAGAGCTTACCGCTGAGTAGATGAACCAGATGCTCTATTCTAGTTGCAGGATACACACACTTGCCCTGTACTTTTGGAAAAATCTACTCAATTCCCTGCCCTAGCCGGCATACTATAGGATGCACTGGATGCAAAAGAAAGTACTAGGAAGAGGTAAAAGCAATTACATGCCCAAGAGTGCTTTTATTGTTTCCATTCCCCCAGTTTTCTAGGCTTCTCTGTCCTTCTTCAGCGTGAATGATATAGTGCATCTGCCATTTGCTTCTTTTGTATTATCAGGCACCATACACTCTCTTGGGAAATTTAAGATGACCCAGTCCCTAGAGTTTCAGAGCATCGTTATTCTTATATGAAATTAAAGTCGACAGAGAGAGAGGGCATACATTTTCTACATTATTTCTAGAGTATTGGATTCTGAGTATTGGATTCATGTCCTTTCCCCCCACCCTAACTTTATATGTGACTTTGGGTAAGTCAGAAAACTCACAATGATTCAGTGTTTACATATGTTAAGTGAAGATCACAGAAGTGCTTTGAGGAATAAGTAGAGTTGGAGTGTTGTTATAGCCATAACTAGCAAATTGCCTCTCATGAATGATGCGGGGGAGGGAGCGGGCAGGGATGGAGCACGGCCACCCAGCACCCCATGGTGCCCCCCCCCCGCATCCCCCCCATCCCC
>NW_017728993.1:42296839-42307025 GCF_001723915.1 Gavialis gangeticus | reverse complement strand
TCCTGTCTGTCTTTTGGGGTGGAGCGTGGCCACCCCTTGGATGTGGTGGCGAGGCTGGAGCAGGGGTCCGAGGCCAGCGCTGCACTGCCAGTGCCCTGTGCTGCTGCCACCTCCAAGGATCAGGGCCAGGGGGGCAAGGCCAGCACTACTAGCCTCACCCCCCTACTCCGGCCCCTCAGTCCTTGCTGTCATGGCGACGCTCTGCAGAGCACTCTGATCAGTTGTTTTAGTCAGCAGTGTGATTGGCTGCTGAGACAACCAATCAGAGTGTGAATAAAGCATTATGGACAGACAGACAGAGAGACACACTAAGGTTTTTATTATATTAGAATGAAAATGCTGGAGAAGCAAGGATTTTTTGTGATATTTTTTATTGAACCAAGTGTATACAGTAGTTGGGAGAGCTGAAGAACAGCCCTTGATGCCCAAAAGCTTGTCCAACAGCTCTCCCAACTGTAGAGGTGGTCCAATAAAAGATATCACAAAAAATGCTTGCTCTAAAATCCTCAGAAGAAAAATGCAACAGATATGCAAAATATTGTTAGTAAATTCATGTGCATCAAGGTTTTATTCTCTTTTGCCTAGTAGACCACATACGTTACTTACACATTTATAGTTAGACCTCACAGCAACAGATACATTTTGTAGGAACATAAATAAGGGCAGTTCCACCATTTTAAGTCAAATAATTTGCATCATTTAAATTGTGAAAAAAGGAGTGCTGTTCTGATTCCAAGGGTGCACTGAAGATTTACAAGTAAACTGCTGCTGCTTTTCATCTCAGGTAATCATTGCAGACATACAGAGTGTAGTGTGTCACCTTTCATTCCTTCCCAGGCTTGTTTATCCAGTAAGTCCAGCTTGGCCGTGGTCCCCTGTGCCCCAGTGTCTAACCATCTAGTTGGCTGCCAGCCTCTAGGGCAGACTGACCATGCTGTGTTTGCATTACTTTCTTTGGCATTCTGTCATCTGTTTGTCTTCTGCAATAACCCAATCATTATGGTATTCTGAGGCAAAGCTACTGGGGTCTGTGCCCTGGGGAGTGGCAGTGGCAGGGCCAGTTGGGACAGAGATTGTGTCCATGGTCTCCATTTCCTATAGTGGTGTCTGTTTCCCTAAATGCACTTGCTTCCAGTCCACAAAGTAATTTTGTCAGTATATTAGTCTGATGTATTTGCACTTTGATACCAAACAGAATGTTTCTATCAGTCTATAATTATAGTAAATTCTGTGTAGCCTTGTCACTCAGACAGATCCTTGATGAAACTCAGTCTTGATCAAGTATCTTACGTATGCATAAAAACCTACTTTTTCTATGCCTACTACCACTTCAGTATTTCATCTATTGTCCTTTTTTTTCCTAGATGCAAACATTGCATTTTTGGGTGTTTATTCTAAGTTGCCCTGATTTTCTAAGGTGGTATCATAATTAATTTTCTAATGATATCATCATTAATTCAAGTTATATGCATAAGAAGCTTAACTCTAGATTATCCAATACCATGGTCTCCATCTTATCTAACATGCTTTATGTGCAGTTCATGATCATAAGATTACATGCCCCCTTGTTTTACACAAGCCTCGACTTGAAACAAGTGCTTAATTTTCCAGTGATTTTACAGCATTTCAGGAGTCTTTGTATACACAGGTAGTTTTATATCACAGTTCTCTTACCTGAAATGAGGAATGACTACTAGTTTCCACTGTCAGTTCACTAGCAGTTATTTTTACCTTGTATGTCAGTGGCTTGATTCTATTTCCATACAACTTTATATTTATGGATATTGTTTCCATACCTTATTTTCCTGATGCGTCTTTTAGTTTTTTTAGTCTCTTTTCCCCCAAACCTTTGCTTGTCCAATCTTTATGATTTCTTCACTTATTTACATAATACTTTTACTGTTTCTGCTTTCCCAGAAGTAGACTAGTTTACATCTTTCTTACAATGCTGTTTTGCTATTTGTCCTCCTTTTCATAGTTTGCTTACACTTTCCAACAAGCTTTTCTGCTGGATTTTGTATCACTTCTTTGAATATTTCCTATCCCATCCATGGAAATTAGGTTCCTTAATACTTTTGAGTTGCATTATGTTAGATCAGGATTGTTAGCACCATGTAAGTAATGTTTTGTATAATTCCAGTCAAGACAAATCTACTTTAGTACATGCTAAATTAGTACAAATAATCTTTAAAATGAAAGTTTTATCCTTTTCTCTAAGTCTTACCCTAAGCTGGAGGGAGCTTCATAGAATATGGCTGCCAAACTCTTAACAAGTATCTACTGTGCATATATAAAGTGAAAATTGTGGGGTCTATAAACTGGATTAACTTGGGTGAATTTTCATATAAACAGCAGAAGGAATGTTTCAGACAGCAGAATAACTGTCATGCAAGATTTAAAAGTCTCTTCTCTGGGGTTATCAATGAAATGGTTATAAGTACATTTATTAGCACAAACAAATCAAAGTATCTTTTTCTTAATTTCATGCTCTAGAATTACTAAGTCTTCCTTGCCCCATCCACAAAAAAACAAACTTGAAGCAAAAATGCATTACAGGGGAATTTAGACCAAATAGTTAAGGTTTTCCAAAATTATAAGTAACTGAAATCAGAATCCTCTATAATGGGAACTGTTAGTCAATCATAACTTTTGGCAGCACTCTCAGGATATTTTGACTATTTAACAAAAATATTAAACTGGGAATTCTCTTATATCTTCACAAACAGGAACCTCCTTGTCTGTTTGTCATTTTTTTTAATGTTACTCAGTATTATCAGGACAATACCTCACATTCTGTCAGTTTATGTCTTGAATGGTAATATTCGCTTGGTGTTTTTCCATGGGTAGAGTTGATTCACAGTCTCTATTTTAAGAGAGTATGGGCTTTTTTATGATTTCTGGGTGATTCTGTTATTTTATGCATAAACTGACAATGTGACGTCTCTACATTTTAAAACATATATTAATTAAAAATATTAAGTATTTCAGAAAACATTAATTTATTCCATGACCTATAAGAAAAATCTAGAATCTCCATTTTATTTTAGGGAATGGATAACATGGAAGAATCTAAGAGGCATTTTCACCAACTGCTAATAGTGCAGGTATGTGGATTAATTTTTAACATCGAGTCTAGACTGACATATAAAGAGGAGGTACAACTATTTGGTTTCTCTCAGAACAAGAAGAACCTGTATTACTTGCTGTTGGCAGTTAGTCCACAGAGCCAAATCTGCTCTGGGATCCATATGTGTTTCACAGCAATTAAAGAAACAGTATGCTAATTGTAGGCAGGATTAAATCTTTGAACATAAATATTAGGGAGAGTAATTTAGAAATATTGTGAAAGGGCCTCAGGTGGGTGGAGGAACAATATTCTTGGATTTGACATTCAAATTAAATAACTTGGCAGAAGATATGAGCATTGCAATCTGATTGCAGTTGCTGCACTTAAAATTAGAACATGCCTTACTACTAAAATGTTATGCTTTCCTCATGAACACTTATGCAGTTGATTATTTTAAGCACTTGAATAGTCTCATTGATTCAGATATTCAAAGCTAAGCAAAGTTCTCTGATTTTTGTAAGACTGGGCTAAAGTAAGGAGTTATCATTCTGGCTTCTCTGGACAATCCCAGAAGTTGAGCTAGAGGTGGATTAAGATTTACTGGGGCCCTGAGCAAACACAAAATTAGACCCCACCCCGTAGAAGCTGGACTCCAGGGTGGGAGGGGTCCCTTCCCCTCTTGGTGCAGCCACTGCCAAGGGCGGGGCGGGCCTCCATGCCCTCTGCGAAGGAGGCTGGGTGGACCTGGCCAGGCTGGGGGGGGGTCAGCACATGCCCTCCTCTCCTCCCTGCCCCCCAGCCCCGTCTTCTCTGCCAGAGCCAGAGCAGAGATCATCAGGCGAGGGTGAACGTGGGCTCGGGGCTCCCCACTCCCCACTTCTCCCCTCCTCCCCTGGATGAGCCGCCTGTAGCTCCATCCCACTCCCTACCCCAGCTCTGGGTCCTATGCACCACCCTGGCTGGACAGTGCCCCAGCCCCTGCCCCACTCCATCCCTCCCTGTGGGGCATCAATCTGCCCGCCCCATGCTCCTCCCCCCAATTCAACGTACCTGCAGGAAGTTGGCTGCCCAGCTGTGTTCCTAGCCATGTACAACCACACATGCACAGGGGCTGTGCTAGGGAGGGTTTGTGGGGGCTATAGTCACTCCAAAAATTTGCCTTAGCCCCTTTATAGCCACCCCTCCCTGCACTCCCAGCGCTCCCACCTGCAGAGGCACAGCACTCCCAGCCCTGGCCCAGGTTCCCCACTGGGAAGAGGCTGGTGCCTCCCCTGAATTTCCCAGCAAACCCAAGCAGGACCCACTGCAGGCTGGAATACTGCCCTCCTGCAAGGGACACCTGCAGTTTCCCAGGGGAAACCCAGGCATCTGGGGCCCCCTGATTGGCGGGGGCCCCTGGACCTGGGCCCCACTGGCCCATTGAGTTAATCTGCCTATGAGTTGAGCCCTATTTTAGCTAAACCCATTTTCCCCCAACTATTCTTGCATAGATACACTTAAACACAACTTATCCATATCTTGCAATGTGTTCAGCAGTCTATTTCATTAATAGCAGTTATTAGCTTTAATGTAACATTCACTTCACTTCACTTCACTTAACTGCTCACCTGTGGGGTTGGGGGAGAGAAGAGAAACAAGAGAAAACAATACCATGACATCCCATTGCACAATGTTTCACTGAAAACTTAATTAGTTCTGATATTTTATCCCATGTAGAGCAAGGAAAAGAAAGTTCAGCCTAAGTCTCTCATATAGAAACTAAAATGAATGAATTCTGAAAAACTCTTACCTTCTGTTTCTCGTTGACAGGACTGGGAATAATTCACATGATGTGCTTAGTACTCTTCCTATTCAGTGCATCTCCAGCACTGATGTGTTATAGTGTTTTGTATTAATCTATTATTTGGTATTTAACTGAATTAAGTTGTATGTTTCAAGTTGAATTAATTACATATTCATAACCATGTGTATGTCTTAAAAAAGAAAAAAAAGAAAGGATTGCTCAAGTTTAACAAAAGGATCACTACAGCCTAATAGAACCAATCACATGGGGCATTTATACACATACTTTTTTCCCAGCAACACGCTGGAGATCTGCCACTTTGGAACAGACTTGATTAATTGAGTCTACTGTGCATGCGAGCTGAGCACTGCGCAGTACTGTGCATTACACTGTATATTGGACTGCTCAGTGTACAGTTGTATAAGCAGTGAAATGCGCATTAGCGAGCAGAAAATGGCAGTGGTGTACTTTTGAACTAAAGCACCTCTGAGGTATTTTAGTTCAAAAATGCACTATTTTCCCAGCACTGACATGCATTTCACCACTTATACAACTGTATGTGTCACATTGCTGGGCACTTTTCAAAGCGCCCATCGCTGCAACACATGCATGTGTAAAAATGCCCTTAGGGTTAAGCCATGTTTTGCATCCAGACACTGTGGACCTTACTACATGCTATTTTTAGGCAACTTCTTGAGCTCTTGGATTGTTTCCTGGTTTGTCTACACATTAACACCTGAAATTAGTTTTAAGCATACTTTAGGCAGCTTAAAGTTACACCACTCCAGGGCAGGTTTATTTCTGATCCATGTTATCCAGCTCATATTCCATTAATGTGTAGCCATTTCCCACAGATGAGCCACCCAAGTTGCAGTCCTCCAGCATCCCAAGATGCAGTGTGACCTCCCCCACCTCCCTGTTGTCTGTGGATAAGTTTTCCACCCTGATCTCTACTGCCCAGGCAGCAGTTCTAGCATTGGCAGAGAGAGTATGTATTATTTGTGGGGAGCTGTGCACGCTTGCATGTATGTGTACACCCCCCCAACAGGTAAGTCTGCCACGGGGAAGAGGCACGTGGGGCAGATCTATGCTCGTACAGTGAGGGAGGGAGTGGAGCAGACGCAGGGGCTGAGGTGAATGAGGCCCCGAGGCCAGGGTGGGTCGTGGGACACTCAGAGCATAGGCAGCTCACCCAGGGATGCAGGGGGAGGCTCCTGCCACTGTGCACACCTGGGCAGAGGCCCAGGGGACATGTGCCCCCCAATCTATGGGTGTAGCAGGCTGGGCTCTGTGCTGCTGCTACCTCTGGAAGTGGCGCGACACCATGAGCCTGCTGCACACTGACTGCACTGCATCCCCTTCCCACTAGGCAGCTGCAGGAACATGGCATCGCACTGCTCCAAGGCAGCAGGGCACAGAGCCCAGCCCACAATGGCAGCACACCTCCGTCCTGTGCACAGAGCTGGGGGGCACATGCTCCCCGAGCCTCAGCTGGGGTGCACACAGTGGTGGAAGCCCTTGCCCACACCCCTAGATGAGCCACCTAGGCTCTGAGTTTCCCACAACCTGGGCCCAGGGCCCCATTCACCCCTGTCTCTGCCCCATTCCCTCCTCACTGTGGGAGGTGTTGATCTGCCCCCCACACCCTTCCCCATGACAGACTTACCTGCTGTGGTGGGCAGTGCTCTACACACTGCTGGGCTGCTGCAGGCTGTGGCTATGCGTGTGTCTGTACGTGCCCCTCCCCTCCTGCTGCAGCCACCCAGAGCTCACGCCTGAGCTGCCCTGTGGCCTTCTGTGCTGCAGCCGCTGCACCACATTTGGGGGGCTAAGCCCCATTAGCTGCGGCCTTCCACCATCTATGAGTTCGGGCACCAAGTTATCTCCCCCTCCCACCTCTGGGAGTGTGACCTTCCTACTTCCAGGGGTGCAACCCCACACAAACAGCCTGCAGAACACATGCCAGCTGGCTGGGTCACAGGGCATGGGCAGGTTCAGGAATGGGGTCTGGGGAAAAGGGGCAAATAAAAGCCAACGTAGGGGGCCAGAGCAGGTCTCCATGAAGTGGGCCTTGCTTCCTGGGGCAGGAGCAATAATTCCCCCAAAAGCACTTTCACTCTCTGATCCCACTTCCCAGCCACCTCAGGAAGCACAACCAGCTCCCCCTACACCTCAACCCCAATTTATTAAAACATGAAACCCTCTTTAATTTACTTCCTTTTTATTTCTTTTAAACTTTTTTTTCCTTCCAGTGGCTGATATCCTTCATTTCACCACTCTTCCCCCACCCCCATCCCCATTAACTCTCATCACCCACCCCATCCCATTAACTCTCCACCTCCCAGCTTCATGTTCCTGCCTCCCACCAAGCCCAATCTCACACACCCCCATCTAGAGCATAAATAAAGGCCTGCCCTGGCTCACCAGCCCTGTACTGGCAACTTACAGCTATAACTCCTAGTCAGTCCCCTGCTCATCAGCCCTCTAATGGCAAGTCATACCTGTGCAAAGGGGGGAGGGAGGTGGAGAAGGAGGGAGGGAAGGGACAGTCAGAGGATTTTAGCCTTAAGGTGTGACTGCTCCAAACTTGAGCTAGCACTAAAACCAATCAACATGTGAGCAGCTCAAAGTGCAACATGGAACAAGGCCCAAACATGGTCCCATAATATTACCTCAACATTATGTCATCTGTATCTACTGTAGTAGGACCAGGCCCCAGGGTTAGCCATGATGCCCCCTGGTGGCCATGCACCTCCTGCCCCACTCCAGCTCTCAGGGTACCTTCTCTTTTCCTCTCACCCGCCATGCCTTGTGAGAGTTACTTTATTGTAGAAAGGAGGCTACCCCAGGGCCCCAAAGTCAGCCCTAGTCTGTTTCCCTCCCAGGCACAGCTGACCTCAGTCCTGCACTTTAAGCACTAAGTGAGGGGCCTCCTGGCCCCATCAGTGCCTCAGGGCACCAGTTACCTTAAGGGTCATTCATAGTCTCCATCCTTCTCTGTAGTCACGCCCATGCCTCACAAATGTTACTTTAACTTGTCCACTAGGCCTCATCTGTTAATCAACCAATCTACTTAGCCTGGCCCTGGCAAGGCTGTCTTCTCCCTGGGCCCCTGGCCCTAGTCTGGCTTCTACCCATTTTAGCCTTCAGCCTGCTCTGGCTTTGGTCTCCCTACTGTGGCCTTAGCCTTCCACTCTCTGGATCCCTGTCCCCAGTTCAGCTGTTGTGCCTCTATCCTAACCCTCAGCCCTCTGGATCTGGCCCTAGTCCAAGCTGCTCCCACTGCATTATTTTCCTGACCTCAGGGTCCCTCTCTGACCCCAGGCTGGACCACTCCCATTGGTCTTAACTTTCCCAGCCTCAGTCTCAGCCTGCACTAGCCCACATCCCTCTGGGTCCCTGACCCCAGATTAAGCTGCCTGAAAATGGATGTCCTGCCAGGTACCCTTCTGTGGTTTCCATACTTTCCCCATAGCCCCAACCCAGTCCCTTAGTTTCCAGTTTAAATACAACATAAACACAAGAAAGTTGCTCTGCAAACTAAAAGCTTTCCCTACTCTGGGTCAATAGCCCCATAAATTGTGCCTCCCTCAGCCCTCTCATCCTAACTCTCTTGGGTGGCTTGGATGCTTGCCTAGTTGCCTCCTATAACCCTTCTCTCTCAAGAGCTCCTCCCCTGGGTGTGGCTGGGGCACCTCAGTGGCTGAGCCTGTACTCCACCCTCATCCCATGAGCCACTGGGGAACTCAGCTGGTGGCTCCTCCATGGAGCCATTGCCATGGGCATGTATGTGGCAAGCTTCACAGACACCCTGATCACCTGCCTCTTCTGTAGGCAGAGGGAGACCCTGGCGCACATGACACTCAAGTGCACCAGGCTGCAGCCCCACCACCTCCTCCTCCAGAACCTCCTCCTGAGGTTCTGGTTGAACTTCACCTCCCACCTTTTTATTTTTGGGCACCCCACCCACAGTCCGACCAAGTGCCGGGACCTCCTCATCAACCTCATCCTGGCCTTGACCAAGTGGGCCCTGTACATGGCCAGGAAGGAGGCTCAAGAAAGGAAGGTGCCTGAAGACTGTGGGGCCATTTTCCTGTCACTCGTCTGTGCACGCTTCTGGGCAGAGCACCCATAGCCGATGTGTAGGAGGTGCATGGGGGTACATGTGCACCTCCTGAGAGTGCTGGTGCCACCCCTGAGAGCAAGCACTCTTGGCTTAGGCGATGGGTGGGGCAGGCAGGCAGAGAGCTGGTGCCCCCCCAAGAAGAGCCGCTGGCACTTCCAGGCTCAGCATCCAGCCACAGGGGGACCCCTGGTTGGCGATTGGCCATGGGGGGACCACCCCCTGCCCTCACCACTACAGCAGCCTTCAGACAGTCCCCACTTGGCCCGCCCTTGCCACTGACGTCAGTGCAACCACCTGTGGATGTTTCCCGCTCACTGCTGCCATGCCCCCACCACCACGACCGCCGCTGCCACCTGCGGGCAGTCACCATGCCCCCCCAGCCTCGGAAGGCATGCATCTCCTGTGAGAGCACCACTGGGTGGTGTCCACCAGCTCCTTGGATGCTTTTGAGGACCGGTGGGTGCAGTCTGGGGGGACTCTGCTTGGTGACCCCCCTCAGGTACATTTATTTTCATGTTTTGACCCTTTGACCCACATGACCCAAAAACTTTGACCCTGTTTTTGCATTAGTTGTCCCAAGCATTTTAGTGTGTTATTCATTCATTGGCCCCACACTGTAGGGGCCAATGAATAAACCACTATTTAGTTGGGTGGGCCTTAGGGTCCATGGCATTTGGGTGACACAAATAGACAGGAGCTCCTCCCCCAGCAGTATACAGGACTAAACTGACTGCCTAGTCTCAAACACTGGTTTATATTCCTGCCACGCCTTGTTGGAATTAATTAATAGATGTTAATAAGCGGGAGGCTGCCCATTTCCTGCCCCAGTGCCAGGGGGTGTACTATCTGCAGCTCCATTCCTCCCCTACACTGCAGCCCAAGCCTCACAGATGGCATCTAGATGTTATCATCATAACCGGCCCCCACTCTGGGCCCCAGAATCCTCCTAATTGAACCCTGCCTGGATTCCTCTCCTCACGTGGTCTCACCGGCCTTCATACTAGGCAGCATAGCTCCCTGAACCGCTTCCCCTTTGGGTGTGGTCCCCCTGGGACCTTTGGCTCACTAGCCCTGGCCCATCTCCAGGCCAGTCGGAACCCCAGGCACGCAGCTCTTGGGTGTTCCTCGCGGTGGGCCCCTGGCCCTTTGACCCTTCTGGTCCTGGCCCCAGCATTGAGCAGTCAGGGGAAGTTCAGACAGGCTTGTCTAT
>NW_017728993.1:42291116-42291839 GCF_001723915.1 Gavialis gangeticus | reverse complement strand
CAAACAATGCCCTGCCACACCCTGTTAACATGGGGGCCAGGTTAGGTCCAAGTAAGCCTTTAGGCAACTGAGGCCACAGGTGGGCCAGAGGCCGATTGGATGGGGTGGTTGAGGAAGTGCTGCAGGTAAATAACAGTGTGAGTAAGGAAGCCCTAAGTCAGAGGAGCTGGGTGAGTGACCCGGTGAGGGACTAGAGCAGGGGCAGGCAGTTATTTTGGGCGGAGGGCTGCTTAGCAAGTTTTGGCAAGCTGTCGAGGGCCGCATGGGTAACCCTGCCCCTTGACAGGTGCCCCACCCCAGTTGTCATCTTGGGATTGGAAGTCCAGCCCCTGTCCTCTGACCCTTGCCACTGGAAGTCCCTCCCCTTGCCCCTGGAAGTACTCCTTTGGAGGAGAGGGTTTTTGCTTAGAACCAGGAAAAAAAAATTATGTACTAAAATCAAATACCCATAATATTATATTTTAATTCAATTAAAAATATATTTTTGTTGTGATACCTGTATGTTTGTGCTTTATATGTAGAAGTGATTGCATAATAGCTCAAAATGTAGTCTTACTCCTGTATAGTGTGTTGGTTGTGCAGCAGTGTTGGGGGGTATGGGTGGGTGGGTGGATGTGGAGTTTGTGCAAAGCTGTGTGTGTGGTATTTGTGGGATGTGTGATTGTGTCTGGAGGAGGGTGTGGCTCTGAGGCTTGCAGGAAGGGTTGCAAGGGGGGAGCCAGC
>NW_017728993.1:42278303-42286116 GCF_001723915.1 Gavialis gangeticus | reverse complement strand
AGGCACAAACAATGCCCTGCCACACCCTGTTAACATGGGGGCCAGGTTAGGTCCAAGTAAGCCTTTAGGCAACTGAGGCCACAGGTGGGCCAGAGGCCGATTGGATGGGGTGGTTGAGGAAGTGCTGCAGGTAAATAACAGTGTGAGTAAGGAAGCCCTAAGTCAGAGGAGCTGGGTGAGTGACCCGGTGAGGGACTAGAGCAGGGGCAGGCAGTTATTTTGGGCGGAGGGCTGCTTAGCAAGTTTTGGCAAGCTGTCGAGGGCCGCATGGGTAACCCTGCCCCTTGACAGGTGCCCCACCCCAGTTGTCATCTTGGGATTGGAAGTCCAGCCCCTGTCCTCTGACCCTTGCCACTGGAAGTCCCTCCCCTTGCCCCTGGAAGTACTCCTTTGGAGGAGAGGGTTTTTGCTTAGAACCAGGAAAAAAAAATTATGTACTAAAATCAAATACCCATAATATTATATTTTAATTCAATTAAAAATATATTTTTGTTGTGATACCTGTATGTTTGTGCTTTATATGTAGAAGTGATTGCATAATAGCTCAAAATGTAGTCTTACTCCTGTATAGTGTGTTGGTTGTGCAGCAGTGTTGGGGGGTATGGGTGGGTGGGTGGATGTGGAGTTTGTGCAAAGCTGTGTGTGTGGTATTTGTGGGATGTGTGATTGTGTCTGGAGGAGGGTGTGGCTCTGAGGCTTGCAGGAAGGGTTGCAAGGGGGGAGCCAGCCGGGCACTTGCTGCCCCAAGCCTCATGGCTGTGTTTGCACTCTGGCAGCTGCCAGGGAAGGGTCTGTCAAGCTTGGGGGGAAGTGTGGGGGGCTTCTGGAGCCACTGGGGGTGGCACAAGTCGGTGGGGACATGGCCTGGGACATGGGAAGCCCAAGGAGGTGGTGCAGAACTTGCATTGCACGTCTGAGGCTTGGGGTAGCAAAGGCTTGGCTGCCCCACCCCCACAGGCAGCCTGGGGGTCGCCAGCACCCCAGGGGGGTGGCCTAGCCCCCCCACACCCTGCAGGGGCCCAGCGGCCTGACAGCACCTTGCCCCCTGGCCCCGGGACAGGCAGGGAAGCTAAGCCAGGAGCCAGAGCAGAGCAGCGGCTGTTTTTCTGCTTTAGAAGCTCCTGCAGCTTCCAAGAGGCTGGGGGCCCTGGAGAAGCTCCTGTCTGGTCCTGGGGGTAGTGCGGGGGGGCCACCTGAGGCCACTGGTGATGGCACGTGGCCCAGGACGCGGGAAGTCCAGGGATGCAGCACGGATGTTGCATCTTGTGCCTGAGGCTTGGGATGGCAACAGCCTGACTGCCCCCACCCACAGGTATCCCCAGCATGTGCTGCCACCCTGGGGCGAAGGCCCAGTCCCCCCTGCCCCACAGGGGTCCAGTGGCCCGGCAGCAGCTCGCCTCCCCAGCCCCAGGATGGGCGGGAGGCTGTGCCAGGAGCCGGATTGGAGCCGTGGCTGCTTTTTTCCTCTGAAAGCTGCTGCAGCCTCCCCAAGCTTCCTGCCCTCTGGGCCAGGACCCTGCCAGGTTGTGCCACCCCCAGCAGCCTCAGGAGGTGACCCATGCTGCCCCTGGGGCTGGCCAGGAGCTTCCCTGGGGCCCCTGGGCTCCTCGTGGCCACAGGAACTTCTGGAGCAGTAAAGCAGCCGCGGCTCCACTCCTGCTCCTGGCACAGCCACCCTGCCCATCCTGGGGCCAGAGAACGAGCTGCTGCTGGGCCCCTGTGGGGCGGGGGGGGGCCCAGGCCTTCCTCCCGGGGCAGCAGCACCCACTGGAGCCTCCCATGGGGGGCAGCCAGGTTGTTGCTGCCCCAAGCCTCAGACTCAAGGTGGAAGTTCCCCACCGCCTCCCCACGCCTTGGGCCACATCCCCGCTGGGTCATGCCACCCCCAGAAGCCCCAGGTGGCCCCCATGCTGCCTCCGGGGCCAGACAGGTGGGTTGGGAGCCAGCGACAGCCAGGCAGTGCCCCAGGGCCAGTGCTGGCAGGGCCCAGAGCAGGCTGGCAGGAGCCCAGGGTGCAGCTGCCTGGGCTCTATGGAGCTGGGCCGGACTGCCCCAGCAGGGAGAGAGGGGAGCCACCCTGCTCTGGGCCCTGCTAGTGCTGGTTCCCATGCGTCCCCTCACTCCCAGCCCCCTGCCCCAGCCCCGTGGCCAGACAGGGACCAGCGTGCCCCCGACCCGCTCTTACCTGAGCTTCCCACTCCAGTATGGGTGGGAACAGCCGCATGGTCCCTGGCTTGGGGGGCAGGGTGGGCCCTGCTCTTCTAGGGGCCTGGCTTCCGCTGGGTCCTGATGTCACTTTTAACTGGAGCCAGAGGCAAATAAATATTGATTTTAAAAAAATTTCTCGGGGCCTTGCAGGCCAGATAGAATGGCCTTGTAGGCTGAATGCGGCCTGCAGGCCGTATTTTGCCCACCCCTGGACTAGACACAGAGTCACTCCAGTATTCTGCAAACCGCCCAGCACTTGCTCAGATGAGGGTCGTGGGAAAGGCCCAAGAGGCTGCGCACTTGCTGGCCAGGGAGTGCAGGGAAACAAGCCCCAGGACTCTCTGGACAAGGGTAGGGTGAGTGTGGCCCCAGGAAAAGGAGGAGTGGTATGAGAGCGGTCCCATAAAGAGTCAGTATGAGAGAGACCGCGTGAGAGGCGGTGGAGTGAGAGAGGCCTCAGTGAGATGGAGGCAGTATGAGTGTGGCCCATAATAGGGCAGAAAGCAAGAGGCCTAACACTGGGGTGAGTTGAGCCTGGCCTGAGGCTGGAGCAGAGCTCAGCTGTTAGGAACATGTGTAAGGCTTGGAATGCAGTATAGGGGTGGTTGGAGCTGCATACATAGGCTCAGGAGAACAGGGCATATGAAGGGCAGCTTCCCACCTAAGGAAGACCTTAATTTTTGAACAACAAGGCGTGGCAGGCGAGAAAGGTTGGCAGCGTGCCCAGAGGCAGGTGGGAGACTAGCATTGTGGCTAATCAGGGATTTCCCAATTTTGCCACAGTGCCTCTCACCCTTCCCTGTCAGGTGACCCTCCAGCCACCCACAGAGGCTCCCATTTTGACCTGATGACCTGCAGCCCTCCTTTGCTGCAGCCTAGCACAGCTGCCTGGAGCTTCTGGGCTGCCTAAATGTCTGCCCTTAGTTGCTTATCATCTGGTAACTGGCCTTCATCCAGCTGCTGACCCTATGCAGTACCTCCTATTAGGGACGTGAAAGGCTAAATGATTAATCATTTAACTGATAAACCCAGTGATAGCTTACTGGTTATTGTTTAGCTGAGGCAGGGGGTGGAGGGTGCAGTCTGGCAGGGAAGCGGGGGAAGGAATGCTGCATAGTACCCCAGCAAGAACCAGAAGGTGTCAGGGTAGGAAGGAGGGAGGGAGGAGCGAGGAGGAAGGAAGGGGGAAGGGCAAGAAGGGACTAGTACCTCCCTTGTCTATGAGGTTAAAGAGGAAAACAGTGGGTAACCTAATAACTCATCAATTAAGCAATTAGCTGCTCCCTCACAGGTGCACCCTCCCTCCTAGCATGTGGCTTCGGGTGAGCTGTGTTGTCTGGTGGGGCTTGCCACTGCCTCCTTCCCCCCACCAAAGGGGCCAGGGAGTGGCTCCCAGCAGCAGTCCTGTCTGAGCTGCTGTCTTACTGGTTAACCATTTAACCAATATAATTAGAGTAGGTTAAACAAATACTCTTTAAAACAATATTTACATCCCTAGGTCCCCAGATAGGAGCTACCCCTGGTGGAGGGACTATCCTAGCTGTTATTGGCCTGCTCACTTGCTAGCAGCTAACCTTTGGTCAGGTGCTGGTTCTACTCAGGAAGCTTAGCCTGCTGCAGCATCCCTTTAAAGTAACAGGAGCCTCTGGCTCCCTGTTATATCACCAACTAACCCACATGCCTCCTTCCTCCAGCTCCACAGAAAATATGAAGTATTGCTTGGAGACAAAGCACATGGCATATAGCACTGGTTTGATCTGCAGAGTGGGGCCTTGAATGGAGTGAAATGGAGAGAAGCTTCAATTTGATTCACCTGTGGTACCAATGAGAGAGCATAAGCATTTCACCCTACAGAAGAAATTAATGAATCTACTACCTTTTCCTTCCTTATTTTGTTCTTGCCATTTTCCCATTACTGCACTGGTCCTCAACTGGTTAGGGTATGACAGAAATGGAAAGAGACTGGCACTGAGCAGATATATGGGAAGTCTAGGAGGAAAGCAAAGGATGGAGATAGCAAAAAGATTGAAGAGTGAATGATATTAAGGATACATAGAAGGAAGCCCTGGAAAATATGACATTCTGGGCCTCAAAAGCACATACTTGCAGACAAGGTTCTTCAGGTAAATCTAATATCTTTTATTAGACCACCTCAAATAGCTGGAAAATTTCTTCTTAGTAAGGTTTTGGGTACAAACACCCTTTGTCAGGCTGAGGAAGCAGATACTTGATGCATTTGTGGACCTAGCCATCTGAATTGACTTCTGCTTTTAGGAATGCAGAGATAAAGAGAAAGATGCTTTGCCCCCTCCAGGGCTTCACCCTGCTATGGTTGCTTTCAACCCCATGTCAGTGGGTGGGGAGAAGGAGGGGCCTCTGGCACCGCATACCACAAGAACAGGAACACTGCCAGCAGCAGGAGCAGTGCTATGATGGTGAGGCCCCAAGACATGAATGCACCACATACCCCCAGAGAGGGGGTCAAGGTAAATGGGTGATCCTGGGCCTGGTGAAGGGGACTGGCTCAGGGTTGTCCAGAGTCCCCAAGACATCCACTGCCCATGAAGTCTGTGGCAAACTCAGACCACAGAACCCCAGACTACTGTTATTTGCCCGTATCTGAGTCCCAGAACAAAACTTCTTGTTCCCCATCCTGACCACCTTGCTGGACTCTAGAACCTCTAGTCATTTCATAGATGAGGCTGTGGTGCAAAGTCTATAAATCCTGCTAAGACAGTGGCACAAACCTGAAGCAATAGAGACCATAGGATAGCTCCCCCCCGCCCCGCCTCGGGTTCTATAGAGTAGGAGACCATCATCCTTGAGATGCATCTTCTTGGATACAGGGAAACTAAATGTTTTGGGGCCATTCACTTGCCACACTACCCCTTGATTCTTGGGTTTCCCTGGCTCATGCACCATGATCCTCTAATTGGGTGGAAAGCCCAGGAGGTCCACTTGAAATTGGACTACTGCCAATAACACTATTGGAAGGCCCAGGGGACAGACCCTTCTATGATCCAAGCTGGAGGCCTGTCTGCTGCAGCCTCCATGAAGGCATGGTCTCCAAAACCTAAAACCTATTTACCTATGAAATACCAGGAGTTCACAAACATCTGTGAAAAGAAAAATGTGGCTGTTCTTCCTCTGCATCAGGATGACATTGATCTACAGCCTGGGGTGAAAATTCCTGTGGGATGTATTTGTGCTGTCAGAACCCAAACTCTCCACCCTCTGGGAATATCTAAAAAAGACCTGGCCCAGGACTTTATCCGCAGGTTCACCTCACCTGCAGGAGCTGCTGTCCTATTTGTTTTTTTAAAAAAGAATATAAAGTACTCTGATTTTTTTTCATTTTGTCCAGATTTGGAATTCATGCACTAAACAAAGTCTAGAGTCGCATGTTGAATATAGGCAAAAATAAATAATAAATGCCCAGAGTTCTTTTGGTAAAAATTGCATGTGATCATGAAATTAACATGCATGAGGGACTGAATTAAGTTTGGCAAGCAACCCTAAGCCACTCTTATACAACTATAACATGGGAGCTCTCCAGAGGAAAGATAGAGAATTTATACAGAAAGTATATATTTCTGCAGGGAATATTTTACATTCATGCTCTACAGTTTGTATTGGTTTCTGATTTATGTCTTGACGCAATTTAAGTTTTTTGGTCTGGATTTATGAAGCTCTGTATGCATGGGGTCCTAGCTATGGTCTCCCTTTTTCTCTCCTGAAGCATATGAGTTGACAGCTCACAGGCTTTGATGCAAAGGGACTAGAAGCAAAACAAAATGAAACACAGTAGTGGTGAGTATGGAATCATTTTTGCAAAGCACAGTGGATGATTTACCTTGTATGGTGCAGCTGTGCAGAAGGTAAAGATGTAAGTTTTGTTACAGGAGTAACTGTAACTGTCACAGGAGTGTCACTTGCAAATCAAGGGAAGTGATTCTTATGCTTTATTCAGTGTAATGAGACCTCACCTGTAGTACTGTGTTCAGTTCTGGGCTTCAGATTTCTAGAAGAACAGACTGGAAAGAGACCAATGGGGAGCAACAAAATTAATTAGAGGCCTGGGAAGCATGATTTATGAGAAAAGACTGAAAGAGCTAGGGTTATTTAGTCTAGAGAAAAGAAGACAGAGGAAATTTGGCATTGGGGACTGTCAAGTATCTCCATCACTTTCAGGCCTGTAGGACACCGCCTGCTGGCCGACTCAACTGAGACGGTTTCTAATTGGAGCTCTATACACCTACGCTTTCACCTGCCATGACTTGGTGTTTAAAGGAGTTGGTTCAGTACCTGGATGTGTAGTTCCATTAGTCAGCCCATAGTCATCCTGCGAAGGTCCTACATTCCTGAGGGCTCCACCACCCCTACATCCTCGCCCGTTCCACCGGTTTCCAATCAGCTACTTGGTCCTTCCACGTGACCTCCATCCCAAGAAGAAAAACAAAAAAAAACAAAACCAAGCACTCCTGGCCTGGGTTATTGTTCCAGCTCCTTTTAGCAGAGCACAAACAAAATTGACATCTGTGAGGTCAGTCCCTCTTTTCTTCCCCTACTGTCTCTTTGGTGGCTCTCCCTGGGCCTCTTATAGAGGTCGTCACGATTCCCCTCATCCCATTAGGTTCATCTGTGACACCATTTTTGGCTCGTGCCCCTTTTAGGGACTTTACGGTACCAAAATTCTAGAGTGCCTTTCTATTAGGGACTTTACAGTACCAAACTCTGCCGGGCTTCACCGGCTCGGGGCGTGGTAACAAGCAGTTCCAATTTCCGCCGGGTCAACAGTCCTTGCTCTAAGTTCCCTCTGGGGAGCTTGCTCTCCACAGGAGTCTCCTACTGGCTCTCCACGTTGCGCTCAAGGTTCCCTGCAGCGTGCGTCAGCTCGATCCTCCTCCTTCTGGTTCCACATTCCCCCCCTCTTGCCTGTTCCGGGCTCTTCTTTATACCAGCGTTGGAGTTCCCAGCCCCTCCCCTCCAGAAACACCTGGGTAAGGAGGGTTTCTGCTGGGCTTTTTGGGGCTGTGGGTCTGGGGCCACTGACCCTTTGTTTAGCCCTTGTGCTTTTGAGCCCTGTAACTCCCTCTCTTTCTCACACATCCCGCCCCTCAAGACGGCGCTAGGTGCTTAGCATTCTTGCCTTACTAGGTTCTCACTCTGTTTGCTGGCTTCTTCTCCTTCCTCTCTCCTTTTCATCTCATTCCGGCTGTCTTCATCACAACGAGATGGGAAGTCAGCCACTGTATTCACTTTTCCTGGCCTGTACACAACACAGAATCGGAAAGGTTGGAGAGCCAACGCCCACCTCATTATGCGGGCATTATCCGTTTTTGCGGTGTTTAACCATCTCAAGGGGGCATGGTCGGTTATCAATTTAAATTCACGGCCCAACAGGTAATAACGAAAATGTCCACTCCCCAACAGATAGCGAGACATTCACGTTTCACAATGGAATACCTTTTCTCAAGCTCGTTCAATTTTCAACTGGTGTAGGCCACTGGGTGCTTCACTCCATCCACGTCCTGAGACAAAACTGCTCCCAGCACGAATGCTGTGGCAATGGATGCAGGTGTTGCCGTGGACGTAGTCTTTCTAG
>NW_017728993.1:42255579-42278292 GCF_001723915.1 Gavialis gangeticus | reverse complement strand
ATAACCATAATGCTGGTTTCCTCTCCCCAGGTGCAGCACTCTGTTCTGTTCTCTTACTCTAAGCTGCTCTGAGCCCTTGCTGGGAAGGGAAGCATATAAATCAAATAACTTACTAAATAATCAGTAGGTAAGGAAAATAGCTCTAGTAATTGTGTTCTACATGGACAAGAGTGCAACAAAGAGGGAATTCAGCAGTCCAGAGAAGAGGACAGACAATCATAGCAGACAAATTTAGGTGTATAGAAAATATAGGAAAGAAGGATTATAATTTTACCATCTATAGAAAAAGGAAAACTTTGTTTGTTACTGGTTCTGAATACAGTTTACTCATAGTGATCTGATGGTGTTAGATAGCCATGCAGAAAGCCAAAAGAGTTCCTCTGCTCAGGGTGTCAAAGCAGACTGTTTCTTTTTTCTGCAAAACAGCTTTTTTTTTTATCAGAGAAGCAAAAAAAGTTCTCTCTCAGCAAGGTCAAATATACACCCATATAAGCAGAACAGCCCTCTGATAATTTGGAAAAAAAACAAAGCAAATTAATCTTTCTTTGACTAAAAGAAAACCATCAGGTATAGCAACTTTTCCCTTTCCAGCAAGAAAAAACAAGTGCTAGACTTTAGCTTCAGGACACAAGCATACATTTTCTGTAATCAGTGTGAGAAAACTCTCAACGCCTCCTCACAAGCACTCCACCCTTTTGTGGCTAATCCATAATGAGGCTCCACTCATGCTTGTTAATTAAGACAGAGTTTACAGGATATTTACAGCTTTCACTTCAGCAAAGCTGACACCTTTACTGTTCAGCTGGGTACACAGTAGAAATAATAAGTATTATTGTTAAGCAGGCACCATTACAAATGTACTCAATAATACAATAAATTCATGCTGGATATGGACCAAACCTTTTAGAGTTTGCCTTTGTTATTAAACAATAAAGAACATAACTCATCCTAACTTCATCAGATTTCGGATATTCCTCATGTTTCTCCCTGCAGGAATATAATCAACCCAGTGCTAAGTCATCAGGGTTATGATTACTTCTGTTATTGGAACTATGAGGACTTCCTTGGTGCAGCTGCCACGGTTAGTTAGCAGAATGGCTCTAAAGATATCCAGCTACAAATACAGTAGATGCTCATTACTAATAACATATTAGTGCCTTGCCTGCAGATATGCCTGGAGGCTACCCCGACACACTGTAATTATAGCGTGTTGGAGCAGACTTGTAGGGATGCTGATACACAAGACACCATGGGAACTTTAATTAGAGCAGCTCTCAGAGCACCCCATCCCCCACTCCTGAGGCATGTGTAAAAATGTCCAGCTACTATTATTATTGTATTGTATACTACTATCTGCCTTGAACAGAAGCTAAATTAGATGACCCCCTGAGTTCTCTTCCAGCCCTAAAATTCTACAATTCTATGATTATTTAATTTTTAATACGCACTCCGTCCGGTGCATTTTGCTGTAAGTTTCTTGTAAGTTACAAAGCATTTTTGGGGGTGCTTACACATACTATATCAAAGTAGTAGTATTGACTGAGCTTCCTCTATAAAGTGAAGTCTACAGTGGGTATCAATATTAGTAGATTATTGACTGCTAAAACAGTACAATAAGTTTGGCAATAGTATTATATGTAATATAATACTATAATTTAGTCATTAATAAAATTACAGTTTAAACAAAAGTAAAATAAAACATAATATATGATGATACAAAACATAGATAGAATGAAGCAGTATACAATAGTAAAGTAGGGAAAAAAAACCTCAGGGGAATTCGGTTTCATTTTGGCCGAATTCATTTTGGCCGAATTTGGGCCAAATTCATTTGGGTGGCAGACATATCATCTTTTGGGCCTCTCCTGCAACCCTCACTGGGGTAGTGGCCAGCCAATTACCCAACCGGGTCTAAGCTTGCCCTGGCCCCTTCTGGGGTCAACTCTATACATATGAATATACTGGGCTCTCAGCCTGCTTGTTTCCCCCCTTCACTGGGGCTCCACATGTCACACTGTCCCCCTTCACTGGGGCCACGGGGCTTCCCTCCCCAGTGGGCTCAGGAGGCCACTGTGGCAAAGTGGGGCTCCCCAACTAGCCACAGTGCTAGTTTACCCACTTGCATTTTGGGCATGCCACCCACCTGACTCTCCTGCCATGCCTTGTTGTTAATTAATCAAGCCGTTAATTAAGACGGGAGGCTGCCCATTCTTGCCCCAATGCCAGGGGGCACTATCTGCAGCTCAGTTCCTCCCCTACACCACAGCCCAAGCCTTGCAGCCCAAATCTCACTCCTCAGGGTCTTGCACCCCACAAGGCTCAGGAGGCCGCAGCCATGCCTGGCCCTACTACCTCCGATGTTACATAACGCACCTGAAGGTGAGGGCTAGGGTTAAGGCACCCCTACCCACCTTTCACTGGGGTGATAACTGGCCTGGCATTTCCTGGGGGTTCCCGTGCCACTAAGAGTGGGAAGGTATGTCCATACATTACATCACATTACATTACATCTGGCCTTCACAAATTTTGTTCTTAAATAGCAGCTTCATTGCTGTTACTGAGTGGATAATACATGGTTGGGAAAATGTTTGTGGGAGAACTGTTACTCTGTAAGTGGTTGTTGCTCTTAAAAGCTGTTGGTGCAAATTATCATCTACCCCAGCTACATTTTCCAAGTATCTTGCTGTATAATGGGTCCTATGGAAACTGATGCATAAGAGAATTGTCAAGTGTATTAAAGATAGTAAAAAGATCAAGTTAGATGAGGATGGAGGTCCCACAGGCAGTTTACACAGAGATTAGTTCACTCGCTCCTAAAATCCTACTGTCTAAAAACTCTGCAGGATCATTTGCCTTGCTGTCCTATTGCAACAGCTTGAGGCAGCTTTTCTGATTGCAGATGGACCTTCTCTTTCCTGAGTGTTTTTTTTCTTCTCCTTCCCAAGATTTTCTCAGTTCTGTGTTGTTTGGTTGCACAGAGGGAGGAGAACCCTGAATCACTCCTGGTCAAAGGGAAGATGACTATGGGAGTCTTTACACATGCTCCAGGGCATGGGGCTTTAATTAGAGTGGCTCTCAGCAGCAATAACAATTTAAACAGCAGCTCTGGATGCCCCCCTGTTGGGAAGCCCCAACCTAGAGGGAGGGAGAGGGCTTTTGGAGTAAAGCAGGGCCTAAGAGAAGGGCAGCAACAAAGTGAATTTTATGTTGTGTAAGGATAGGAAACCAAAAAATCGTTACAACTTCTGAAGTAGAAGACAGGGAATAAATCATAGGAAGAGGGACTGCTGAGAGAGAAGAGAGAAAGAACAGTGGAGAAGAAAAGAAAGCCTTCTGCTCTTTGACCACAGATGACCTCTTACCCGGGTTACCAGCAAAAAAAGCAGACCAGTGTCTTACTGGAGGAAAGCATGGTTGCACATGGGCACCTAATTGGGTTGGTAAAGGAAATGTGGGGTTCTTCCCACATTTGCTTATACACATTTTTATTTTGATATTGGTTGAAGCAGTCTTTTGTATTTGCTTAAAATGTTTGTACTAATTTTATGTATGCTTGTGGAGGGGTTGTTTATTTTTTGTTTGGGGGATTTTTTTCATCATTTCAATATTGTGCCAAAATGCCATAGATTAATGCAACATCTTTGTGCAAACCACAGAGTGATATTTTTTAAATGTCATAAATTCTTTTTTAATAAGTGAAGTGGAGCAAGTATGGTGGAAATGAAGAATTCTCTGGATGTTGCTTTAATCCCAAGTAGTTTCCCTTCAACACTGTAAAACCCTTCCTCCAGCCTTTGAACTTTCTTCAAAAAACAAGTTAATAAAATGGTGTCCTGGAAAAGCTGTACTTATGGCAGGGAATCCTCCATGGGCCAGGACACCAATGACCAGAGTTAAATCCAGAGCGGGGGCAGTGGAGTGGTTACACCTGCTTTTGGGCCTGGAAGCAGCAGCCCAAGGCCTGTGCCCCTGGAGCAGGTAAGAATCCTCCGCTCTCTCCCCCTCCATGCTTAGTGCTACATCCCCTTTCCTCCCACTTCCTACCTCCCCTGCTCACTCCTGCTAGTGCTTCTGGCTGAGCCAGGGACCAGGGGAGGTCCAAAGGAGTTCCTGCCCCAATCCAAGTAGGCTGCATGGGGAGCTGGGCTCAGCCAGGAACAGTAGCACCAGCAGTTGGATTCCCCCTTCCTGCATCTGCTCCTGAGCTGCCCAGGAACACCTGGGGAGACTGGGCAGGAAGGCATAGTAGAGGAACCTGCCTGCTGCTGCTGTTACTCCCTCCTCCTGGTGTCAGTAGAGACAGCAGCAGTGGCTGGCAGGGAAGAAGGGAAATGGTAGGGGAGAGAATGTGCTTCTGAGCACAGAGGGATAGGGATAGAGTGCCAAGCATGAGCATGAGGGCAGCGGGATTCTTAACTGATTTGAGGACTTAAAAAAAGTCCCTGGCTCCTGCTCTCACAACATGGTCTATCCACCCAGGGGCAAGCTGGGAGGAAGCATGTAGCTACCCCTGCATCACCCATCACTGCTCCCACACCCTCCTTTACAAAATCCTGAATTTGCCTATGCCAGAGCCAGCTCATCAGTCTTTCATGCCCTTTTTCCAGGTCACCATTTTATTAATTAAAACTGAAACTTGCAAAATATTCACAGTCATGGACTGTGGTGATCATGAAGTTTTTCACAGTAATCCTGCTTGTCATTGCTCCAGTACTAGTCACCAGAGCCAATCTTCCTCATGTACACCTTTTCCCCAGTTAAGTTTTTGCCCTTTGTAGACAATGCTTTCTATCTTCTTAACAGGATCCATTAAATGGACAGGACTAACTGGTTCCTAGCTGATCCAGGTGAGACTGGACCAGATTCACTTCAAAGGGCCAGCCAGCCTGTGACAGGCTTGGAAACATCTCCGAAATATAGCATTTCAGCTACTGGACATAGATGCTGTCCCTGTCATGCCCCCCTCCCCTGCAGATGGCAGGGGATGACACTCTACTACATACAACAGAATGTTCTCCAGCTGGGGCTGCAACAGGAGTCTGAAGGGACATGTGGATCTGCTCCCCTGTCCCCTCCACTGCATGGGTGGAGCAGAAAAGAGTGTCAGTACTGCCTTGTAGCTCCTGTCTTCCTGGGCTGGTGGCTCCACTCTTCCCATGGGACTGCAGCCAATACTAGTGAGTGCTTTTCTGCCACTCCACTTCTGCTCTCCCAGGGCACCCCCATGCCAGGACCAGGAGACCAGAAGTGGAGAGGTATGTGGAAATTGGGAGTTGGAGAGCTCGAATCCTGGTTCCTACATGGCACAGAATTCCCATGGTGGTGGCAGGGACATAGGCGACCTGGTAGCAGTGGCAGGCCTGCTGCATTCTCATGGTGGTGGTGGCATTCTTGTGGCGGCAGTGAGGGTCTCATGGTAGGGGCACTATGGGTCTTGCAGAAGAGGTGGAAATATGGAGGTCTGTGTTCTTCTGGGTCTGGTGGTAGGTGGTTCAAAACAGCAGAGGCAAAGCAGCAAGAGAATACTCACTGACAGTCTTCCCTGATCTCCCTCCCCATGATCTACTCTCTCCATTATGGGTAGTGGAGAGAGAAAAGCACTGTGTGATGCTGGAGGACCCAAGGGCCCCCTGTTGCATTTTGTAGAGCATATAGATGTAAAAAGAAGCAAAGCATGTCTAAAAAGTACCTCATCCTAACGGGTACTATTCTGGAAAACCTCAGCTATTCAGGAGTACTTCAGGGGGCACATACATCACTATGGGTGTGATTTATATGTTAGTGGGTGCATCTACAAGACATTTACCGTACAGTAGACTAAATAGTACAGTGAACTTCACATATCTGCACACTAAACTTCACACATCTACACGTGCCCCCCTATTAGGCTGCCATAAACTAATTTACTCCGCAGCAGGATAGCATTTATAAGAACAAGTACTATCTTGCTGTGGAGTAAAAAACTCCACAGCAGCACATGTGTAGATGCTGCCCCAGCTGGCTGGGGCACGAGGGTGCTTCTGCATGGGGACTGCCTTCCAGCAAGCCGCACACTGAAGTACCTTTGTGCTCCAGCTAGCCAGCCCCTCTACAGCATGTTAAGCCAAAGCAGAGTAGTGCTGTGTGAAATTTCACCAGCTATTTCGTTTTGACGCTGTTTCAACTTGTTTCTAGTTTGAAACAGCGAAATCAAAATGAAACAAAGGGCTTCAAAACAGCCTCGAAACAAAACGAGGCCAGTCAAAACGCTTCGAAAGTTTTGAAACGTTCCAAGTTTCAAAACTCAAATTCAGCTTGCCTGCAGGGAAACAAAGTAAAGAAAGGGAGGGGGAAGCAGGGGGAAGGACTGCTCTCATTATTGACAGTGTAGCTGGCCAGTGACTGTCATCCTTCCCTGAGGTCCCTTCCAATCCCAGTGCTCTGAAGGAGGGATGGAAAAACAGCATAAAAGGCACCATGGTTTGAACTGCCCTGCTTTGTCACCCATGTCACAAGTTTTGCTTGTCAGCAGCCTGAGGTGCAGTTTTCCAGAAACCCTGGCACCTATCTCCTTGAAACCTTGCAGGCTTCATGGCCTCAGGAGGGGCTACCCACCCTGCAGTTTTCACCCTGCTGCACCTTAATACACACACAGTGTCACCCATGTCATGAGTTTTGCTTGTCAGCAGCCCGAGGTGCAGTTTCTGAGAACCCCTGGAACCTATCTCCTTGAAACTTGGCAGGCTTCATGGCCTCAGAAGGGGCTACCATGCCTGCAGGTTTCATTTGAATCAGGCAAGAACTGACAAAGTTATAGGCAGTTTCATGGTTCCCCAATATAGCCTATGGGTGAAACATTGAAATAGCATCGAAACAGCGAAACAGTTTGAACAAAACGAAATGAAATAGTGGTTTCAAAACAAAATGCAACTCAAAACAAAACACTGTCCTGGCAAAACAGTGAAATGGAAGTCTAAATGAAATGGTGCTGTTTTGCACAGGCCTAAAACAGAGCAGCTTCCAACTGGCAGACTGTTCCACCCTGGCTTAACGTGCTGCAGTCCCAGGCTCATGTGAACATGTGTGCCTGGGAGCAATAAACTCTGTAGCAATAGGCTCCAGAGTTTATTTAAACATATTAATATGCATGTGTAGATGTATCTAGTCAGTGCTAGTTCTAAGGAATTATTTATTTTGTGGATGCAAATCCACGGAGCCAAGCAATAGCTGTTATGTTAACTGAGTTCAAAGTTATTAATCCACCTCTTAGTTTGTAGAGGGGACAATCCTCAATAATGCGTGACATTGTTTGTGTCTCTCCACAAGAGCACAATGGGTTAGCATTAAGGCCCCTGGGATGAAGGTTGGCTGCACAGGGGCCTTGGCCTGTCCTGAACCTGTTTAGCAGAGACTACTCTCACCATGTTAATTCAAAGTCAGAAAGTTGATGAGTGGGGTTTGTCACAGGGAACTTATTTGTGACTTCCCCTGTTTCCCGTTCCTTGATCCAAGGGTATCTGCAGACGGGTCCTGATCTGGGAGGTTGCTCCATAAGGGGCATCACGAGGAAAGGCAGGCCTTGGGTGGATTAAACAGATCATCATAAAGTGGTAGGTGAGATGCAGCACAAATGGTTTTGACCAATTTTCAAGACATCATCAATCAATGGATGTGTGGGGAAGTGTAATTTGCAAGGACAAGAAGCCAAGGGAAGGGATTTGAATGGAGGGTTCCAGTTATGATATGCATGGTTGTGTTCAGCTGGGTGTCAACAAGATATGTGTGTATAGACCTTTGCTAAACAGGTGCACAGTACTGTGCTACTGAGTATGATAGGGCAAAAACTGAGGTCTGGAGTGTTGTAGCTACAGCTCCCCATGTTGATTCGGCAAGCTTGGCTACTAGGTTATTTCAGGATATTAACTTTTTGCTGTTTTCTTTAGATGTTTCCAAAAGGTCAGGGTTCTGTGTAAAGATACTTCCAAATATGTTGGGCAAGGATTATGCTTTAGTCTCTGACCACCCATGTAGATGTTAAGTTCTGTTTTGGTGCTGGCATTGTGTAGGTGGAATACACTGGATACAGTCTTGGCAGGACTTCATGTGAGCTGCCATGTGGTACAGTAGGAATTCTTGCATTCTGAGGAATGTAAGTCTGTGTTAAGGTTAACCAGTGCTAGTAATCAGTCACACATTTGGAATTAATACCTCCTCTAATGTGTGCTGCTCAGACCTGCTGCTAGAGGGCTGGGAAGCAGAAGCATGGCTAGAGGGTACAAGTGTGCTTCATGCCTGCCCTTCTTACCAGCTCTCTAGCCACACCTAGGCAAGTGGGATTTGGGGGAAGGGCCCCTTTTTCCTATTGGATCAATCCCTCCAGCCTTCAAAGTCACCCTGCTGCCATTCATTTGTCCCCAGATCACCCTCCCACCCTCCAGTTGGCCCCTGTCATCCCATCAGCTCAAGAGCATTGGTGGCAGCAGCAGTGAGGGAGGAATTCTCCCTCCCTGCCTGCTTCTGGGCTCCCTGCAGCCTGTGCAACCCCCACATGCCTCAACTAGTACCCACCATGCTCTGCAGCTGCTTGTCCCCACCCTCTTCTCCTCCCTGCCTCCTCTTTAGTTGCAGGGCCTGGCAGTGGCTGGATCTGGCCATGCAAAGTTGGTGAGGTCTGCAGGAACCCCAGAAGCAGGCAGGGGGAGGGAACTCCCACACTCTCATTTCCGCCACTCTAGGGCTGATCAGGGCAGCAGGGTAGCAAACTGGGGTTGGAGCAGCTGATGGGGGGGCAGGGGGAGCAATTGGGGTGACAGGGGGAGCAATTAGGAGATGGAGAGGCAATTTGGAGGGCAGAGAAGGCAGCAGCCTGGCAGCTCCTCCTCCCTTCCCACCCCTCCAATCACACCCCTCTCCCCCTGGTTTCCCTACCTTCTTCACCCCTTTTCTCTCCCTCCCCACTAACCTGTAGCCTAGCTGTTGGCCCAAGGCCTTGGAGTCCTGCATTATAGCTAGTCCACCCAGTGCCTCCTAGGGTATTGGATGGTTTTAATCTAAAGTGAACACCCCTCAGAGGTTAACTCAACTCAAGCTAGGTAGCACAGCTCAAAGATAATCCTTCACTGAAATGGCATAACTTTAAGATGCCTGAAGGGTACTTAGCACTTGTTAATAAGCATTAATGTGTGATCTTTCAAATTTTAAGTGCTCTTGATATTGGGCACAGACAGAAGTGCCAATTTTTGCCCAATCTGGCCATAGAAAGCAGTTTATAGCCATGACCAAACACAAGTACATGACTGCAGACAGCTTAAAAAATAGCCAGTCATTGCATGAGGGGTCAGGTTAAGATGTTTCAAAACTGAGTATCTTCTGTGACTTGTGTCTGTTCTGCGTGCCTGAAGGGGCTCCAATTCACCCACATCACCCTCCAGTGATGGCTGGGGAGCCCCTAGAATGAGCTCCTTGTGCTTCTTTTCTCACCTCCCAGTCTGAAAACTTTGCAGCCAATCAGGGAGCAGGAGCCATTACTAAGGGAAACTGGCTGCAGGCTTGCAGCCAGAAGCTAGATTCCCCTCCCTCTTGGAACCAACAGTGAACTTCTGTTTGTTCCAGGGAATCCTTGTAACTCAGAACACTTCCTGCAAAGCGTTCTCAGTTACAGCAGGAACCTGTACTTCTGTCTGCACCCAACATGATCTAATTGTTATGTGTAATCTTACCCTGTGTCTTGTCCTTTTGATCCCTTCAAAGGCATTTGAAATGCTTTTATATGTGATGTCTGTCTGCTTCCTCTAATATTTCCTTGTGGACAGTTGATTTAGTACTAGCCTGAAGAGGTGAGTCATTCACTCCATTTTCTGTAGCTAGTTTTTACTCAGAGATGTTTTATCAGAGTGTTTACTACATCTAGCTCAGCTAACAAGTTAATGTCCTTGAATTTTATTTTCAAAGTTGCTCATAACTTATTAGGTAATCCTCAGAATAGCTCTGTGAGTAGGGAAGGATTATGACAGGACTGGAAGGGACCTCAGGGTAATGGAGTCCAATCCTCTGATATAAAAGGGATCATCACATAATCCCTTTCAGAAGTTGACCAAGCTCCATATTAATAGTAGTTAGGGTTCTTGCTCTTGGAAAGATGGAACAAAATATCACCCTTCTTAAAAGGGACCTTAAAAGGGGTCTTTATTCACAGCCAGTGAATAAATTTATTCTTGTGTTAACATTGTCCTTTGGATTAAATAGCTCTTCTCCTTCCACAGTTTTTCCTCCTGTTCATGCATAGAATACAATCATAACTCTGCTTGTTTAGTCTAGGAAAATGAAGGCTAAGCTCTTCTACCTTCATAGATTGTAAGGCTGGAAGGAACCTTGGCAGATCATCGGGTCCAGCCCCCTGCACCAGGCAGGAAAGACAACTGGGGTCAAGTGACCCCAGCAAGGTAACCGTCCAGTCTCCTTTTGAAGATTTCCAGGGTAGGCGATTGCACCACCTCTGGAGGGAGTTTATTCCACAATCTTATACTTTCTTATCATACATCTGGTTATCCTAATGGCCTTTACTTCGCACCTGTAGCTGAGATTTCATGTGCTAGTTCTTTCAGACTATTGGGATGGAGATCATTATACATTAAGTTCCTTAAGTTTTCCTTCTACCTCAGACACAGTAATTTCTGTTTCCGTTCCCTTGTTCCCATTATATACCCTGGCTTTGTCCCATGGTCAACGTTATAATTATTTTTTTAAATTGCATCAAAGTATTCATTTATTATTTATGCCCACCTAGATTATTTTTAATTACTACTCTGTTTTTGTTGCATAGTAGCCTCACTTGTTTCCTTGTCCATTCTCTATCTATATATCCAAATCATCTTTGTTATTTGTTTAATATCCTTTGTAAGGTCTTAACTCAGCTTGACTTTTCAGAAACTCTGGCTTTCTTCCTATGCTTCTTGATCCCTAAGATATCCCTTTCTTTTTTCTGTTCCTTGTAGGGCCTCTGCTTTTTCTTAATAACCTTCTTGAGGTGCTTAATCATACATTTAGGAGTAGAGATCTATCTTACAGCTTTTTCTGAATTCTTGGAATACAGATTCCTGATAGCATTTGCAGCTTTGACTAGAAGACATGGGTCTCCCTGAGCTCTTCAGTCCACCTGATTTGTATATATTCTGCTTTACAATCAAGTGTAATGTTTTTAATATATTCCCCATAAATATGAAGGTTACCATATCAATTAGGTAAGAACAAATACTTTGTAGTAATAATGAAAATCTATAGTATCAGTGAGGCAATGAAAGGGACTACTAACCTCAGCCGTGATACTGACTGGGGGGAGTCTGGATATTCACTGGAGAAAAGCCAGCCAGTTACTGCACCAGCAGTAGTTTTCAAGATTTCACTCTACAGTTTTCAAAATTTACATAATCCCAGAATAGGCCACAAGATGGCACTGGATGTTTAGTTTTGTAAACCTTTCAGCTGCACCCTTACCTTACAGTAGAAAAGCTAATACCAAAGAAGTAATCAGTTTTAATGTTATACATACCAGTATGAAGGACATGATCCTGGGTTCCCTGTTGTTGAACTTCAACCTTGTGAAGAGCTGTCATTAATCTGCCTTAATTTGTTATCCTGTTGTGTTTCTTTTATGTATAAAGTTTCCCAATACAAACACAACACAACAGTAACAGAAATGTAACTGCATAAACAAAACCTTTCTTCTATAATATTCTTTTCCATCTTTATAGCTACATAAAAAAAGAAAATAGTATATCTTACTATATTTAAAGTAACAGCTGTATGAGTCTTTCATGCAGTTCTGATAAATTGGACTAAATATGCTTAAAAGGATACTGTAAAATAGTTTACACACCAAATTCAGGTTTTTGTTTTAAAGAATATTGTTTAAAGAGATTTAAACAAAATCTCTGATCATTCTAATATTATAAAAGCCTATGTCTGTCTGTCTGTCCATAACACTTTATTCTCATTCTGTTCGGCTGACGGAAACAGCCAATCAGAGTGCTCCAAGCGTGGGGGAGCGCTGCCATGATTCTAAAGCTGCGCTGAGGACTGGGCAGAGGGCGGAGGAGGCTCCCCAACCCCGCTCCCTGCAAGAGGCAGAACAGCAGCAGGATGGGGCATTAGGTGGCAGCACTCCACCCCAGCCCTTCCCCCCACTTTTTCCGTGCCCCTCCCCCCCCCCCTCTTTTCTGGCGAATTGCTAGTGTTACTAGATTTAAAAAGTAAAGCCGGTGTTTTGTTTAAGTTTAAACTCTTTTGAAGCTGAGTAGAACAAAAAGGAAATGTATTAGTCTATTTCCTCAAGGGGAAGTGGAAAATATATGCCAAGTAATAACAAATAACAAGTAAAATAAGGCCTTTCTCAGGCAAGTCCACCTTATGGATAACTTAACTTGAGCCGAGTTTTTTAGTACCAGTCTCTGGATTTTTCTAAAGCTCTTTCCATATTAACAATTTAAGATATTGTAATACAATTAAAAATTAAAAATCTATATTCATTTTAATCTTAGAATGCCTCTTAAAGCGTTTTACAATTCAAATACTTTCCATCTTCTTAGAGAATGAATAGCTAGCTTTAAGATGTATTAAAATGCTTTCGTAAAGACATTGTGTTTTTTGTTTGCTTGTTTTGGGTTGTTTTTTTTTCTGGTATAGTTGAAAGTGCAAAAAAGGTAATGTTACTAATAGTCAGTACATTCTTTCAGCTGTACCTTCTCTGTACAGTTGAAACTCAGAACACCAGATGGGTACCATATAACACATAGCTGTTTATTTAGTAAAGAGCAGGATTAAGGTAATATCATGCAGAAAGAGAAAGAGGTGGTGATGCAAACAATAATGAGGATGAAAAAAACAAACAAACAAGAATTTTTTGAGGAGACAAGAAAGCAAATTAATATGAAAGGTCATAAGAATTGAATAAAACTGCAGATGTTCTTAGGATGTACAAGATATATGGTAATAGGTAATTGCTTTTTGCTGGGATACTTGCTGTTCTTAACCTTGCTTGCCTGCCTTGGTATTATATCTTTACAACAACAGCTATATGTTACAGACAGTGCAAGTTTTGTGAAGTCCTGCACTTAGGCAAGAACAATCAAATGCATAAATAGAAATTGGGGAACAACTGGCTGGGCTGCAGGACCTGGGGGTTATAGTGAACCACAAGCTGAATATAAATCAACATTGTGCTCTTATTGCAACCCCCCCAATAATATACTGGGCTGTATTAACAGATGTCTCCTACAATCAAAGGAACTGATTCTTCAACTCAATTTAGCACTGGTGAGGTCTTACCTGGAGTACTTCATTGGGTTTCAGGCACTGCTCTTCAAGAATGATATACTCAAATTGGAAAGAGTTCAGTGGAAAACAACAAAAATGATTGGCAGTCTAGGAAACATGACTTGCAAGGAAAGATTGGAAGATTGCTTAAGCTGGAGAAAAGAAGACTGAGGGGGATTTGATAACAGTTGTCAAATACCTAAAGGGTAGTTACAATGAGGATGGTGATAAAATATTTTCCCTGGCCACAGGGGACAGGACAAAAGATAAATCTTAATTTGCAACATGAGAAATGTAGTTTGGATGTCAAGAAGGGTAAGGCTAATTAAACGTTAGAAGAGATCACCTACGGCACATCTATATGTCATCATACGGTGATGTTGCTATGGCACCATGCTTTAGTACTTCCTTTTAGAAATATTAAAGCCCAGCGCAGCGTGGGCAGTTACTGTGCCATGTGCACACCCATGGTTAGATTTCACTGCTACGTCACCATAGCAATGCGCTATAACTGGGAAGCATGGCACTGTGGCAAAGTAGCTGGCAATCGTGTAGACCCACATGATCGCTATGTCACCATAGCATGTTTTATGTCACCAAACTGCTTTGCTACATTGCTGTAGGGCAAAGTGTAGACACACCCCTAGAAACATTGTGGAATCTCCATCCTTGGAAGTTTTTAAACAAACTCTTGTCTAGAGTGGGTTAGACAAAAATGATCCTGCCTTGAGCAGAGATTTGGATTTATGACCTGAGTTTTCTTCCAGCCCTATGTTTCAGTGATTCTGTATAATACTACTACAGTTTGATTTCTTTTGGATTTGATCTTACCCCAAGGAAATTAACAGTAGCTTTATAAGTGGCTTAGTGAAAGCAGATATAGGCCCTATAGGAAAAGGAAAGGTATAGTAGCTAAGGTGAAATCCTGGTTGGAAAGAAAGCTAAATTAGCTACTTAGTCTGCAGCACTGTTCCTGTATGATCTTAGTTATATAACTTATCACGGGGCTTCAGTTTCCCAGTCAATAAAATTGAGAGTATAGCACTTTTCTAAACTTACAAAGGTGTTGTTAAGCTAGCATAATTACATTTGTTCATGTTTTAGATGACAAAACGATTGCCATAGATATTGCCAGTCATTTAGTCCTCCTCTTACTCATCTTCATTTCTAGTCCCAAGGCTAATGATGTTATGGTTGACCTTGAGCCTCTGGATATGAACTTCCAGAATCCAGAGTTGGAATTAGAGTTTTGGTTCACACCCAAGGCTAGACTCAATTCAGCTGAATTGAGAAAGTACTATTCATAATACCAGTATGGTCTTCTCCATTTGAGTCCCTTTTTCTGTCTTATTTACCACTTGATATAGCTTAATATTAAACACAAATATGGTGGATATTTTAAATCGGTTATGAATATAATTTATGAGTAATAATACTCCACTAATGATTTTCCTTCTTGTCTCAAAATCTTTGTTGCCAGTACAAGATGTTCCTGGCTAAAATAGCAGTTCTTTTCCCCACACCTGCTAGTCCTGCATGTTAGTTTACTGTTCTCCATATCTTGTAAGGTACAAGATACCCAAATAAAAAACCTGGGTGCCAATCAGTTAGTTAGTACAACAGTATAACCCACCATCATCAGTGTCTTGTCTACAAGCCAGCTACAGCACAGCACTGATCAAAAAGATCACCAGGCTTTTTAGATGCTCTGAAAATAATGACAGACAAGCTTCTTTTATTAGACTAACTCAAAGAGTCGGAAAAATTCTTATACCCAAAAGCTTGCGAAGAATTTTTCCAACTCTTTGAGTTGGTCTAATAAAAGATACCAGATTCACCCAAATAACTTCGTCTGCCTACGTCCTTAGACCAACATGGCTACAACCTATACCACTGTGGAAAAATGACACGCACAAACAAAGTTAGGGTATCCATGATTTAAAAATATTCTGATTCCCTCCACCAGCTGTACAACCAACAATTACAGTATTGCTCCTCCCCTTGCACTGAGGGAGGTAAAACAAGCCATCTCCAGCACAATTATACTTAGCAGAACTACTCTACATAATGAACCACCTTTATCAACTCATAGTTACATAGCCCAAACTTCACACCCAAGCATTGATAGTTGTGAAGAACTGTCAGCATACTTGACTGATAAGATCAAACAAATATGCATGGAGTGAATTGGGAAAGAAAATGCCATCCCTCATTAGACTGTATAATCTGCCTAACTGGTCCAGACAGAGTTTGGCTTATTAACATATCCTGAAGCTCAAGAACCCCAAAAAACATTTTAAAGTCACAGCCTAGGGAAGGGCCTAGCTTCTGGCTGGTTCTTTTCTCCTTCATGTCCTTGTGACAAGTTATTTAGCAAAGTTTGCAGATTTGTTGAATCTGACAGGCTGTGCTGTGAACAATTCTGCTATGGCCTCAAATTTGCAACCGCTGAGCTGTTAGCTGTGCACCTGAGCAGCACATCACCTCAGGCCCCTTCCTTTCTTCTGTCATTGTGACAAACTATTTAGCAGAATTCACAGATTCCTTGAATTTGGCAGGCTGCACTATGAGCATTTCTGCTATGGTCTCTTAAGTTGCAACCTCTAAGCTGTCAACTGTGCACTTTAGTGTCTGTGCCAGATATGTTGTGATGTTTAACTTTTAGTAAAGCTTCTACAATTGTAGAATGCCCCACTGGGGTCAGATTAACTAGTCTGTAATGTCCAGGTTTCTCCTTCCTGCAGCTCCTTTCTAAAAGAATAATAGGTGTGCAGAGTCACTCCCTCTCTCTGTGGAGCCATCTGTACTATCCATTATCCTCCTGGTAATCTCAGCCATCTCTTTTAGGATCACAGGGTATAACCAGTTCAGTCTGGAGTTTGATTTATCTTTAGGAAGACTATCAAGATTCACTCAGCTGGAATTGCTAATATCCTTAATCTTCCATTGTTTTGCCCTTCATGCTTAAAATTCAATTCTCCTTTGGCCATTTGGTTTCTTCGGACCATTCACTAGGTAAGTTTTATTTTATTTATTTATTTCTTGTCTGTTCATTGTTAGCAGCTTCCTTGGTTTACCGCTTCCCTGTTATGCATTTCAAAAAGTCATTGTTTTTGCTCTCTCCTTCTGTAACTGAAAACATTAAAGGTGGCAATCCATTTTGACACAATTTCATCTTGGAGACAGGCTTGACTGGTGAAGCTCAGAACCAGGCTGAGAACCAAAGGCTACTCTTCCCAAGAGAGTGGAATTGTCCAGATGCAATGGTGTCATTTTCTTCACTTATGTGGGTGCATGGTTTCCTGCTTTTAAAACTGACCTACTGGATCCTATATGATCTTACTTTTCTATCAGGTGGAATAAATATATTGCCAGATGATAGGAAACAGGTGACCAATACAAAACACCCATGGAAAACCCTGATGCATTACAGTGCAGAATCGAATTAGGACTGTTTATTTGAACTGTTGTAGTTGCATTGTTGTTGACCATCTACACTTTTGAGCAGTTATACCGTAGCTCTGCTGTTAGTTTCAGTCTTTGCTCAAAGCAACATCAGTAACTGTGTGTACTGAAAATAAAATTGCCATGCTAGGAAAGAATATCTTAAGTCTGTATCAACTTATTTCTTCTTCAAATAGGAGGCAGTTCTTTCATGGATTCCAAATTCTTCTTACCTATAGGAAATCATAACAATGTATCATTGGGAATACTGGTGATGACCATTTAATGTGCTGCTTAATATGTTGGTGTTGGATGCTAATTCCTTCTGTGGCTGCTGAAGTGACAAAGGCAGATGGCATGTTTGATGAGTCTTCCTGATACTTGCAACAGAGATAAACAGGGTCAAGTTTTTGGCTGGCAAAATGCAATAACTCTTTTAGCTTTCTTAATCTTGATTTCACAACATTAGTGCAAAAACAAGATGAAATCATATTAGGTATGTTGTTAGTGAGCTTATGTGTATGCCATAGTAGATGCATTTGTTTGTGTTCAGCCTTTCTGCTGTATTCAATCAGTATACAATTCTTGCTGTGATAGTAGTTAAACTATACCAACAGATAGTCTGGATAAGGTTTAATTACTCAAGGGAGCAAAAGACATGGTAAAGGTTACCTAGGAACAGAGGATCCATTCCATTTCTATGCTGCTCAGTAAGAAGAGTTTCATACACAGAGCTCTGTGCAATAATCAAGGGACTCCATCTGGACTGTAGTACCTGGATCTTTTTTAAAAGTAGGGTTTGCAGCTATGTTGTATACTTGTGCTCAAAGCAATTGTTTCTTCCAAGCACATGGAGCTTTCTGGAATCACCATCCAAATCATCCCTCCTACAACTCCTGTTCCAACTTACAGGTTCTTGCAGGAAGATTCCTTTTCTATTCCTTCACAGAGAAGAAAGAGGTACTAGGAATGCCTACCTAGCCACATCTAGATGCCACAGAATAACCACTAAGATCAGTCTCTGCAAATAGATGCATTTTTTGACTGGCATATTTGGATATTTTCTGTTGTGGATACAGAATGGCAAGGCAATTCCCTTTTCAGTTCCACTTTAATGGAAGTCCTTCCCATGTTCAAAATCTTATATTCTCCCAGCTTTACTTGGACAGTAATCACATGACTTTGCAAGACTATTTATAGTTAAATACATTTATAGTCAAACATACATATGCTGACATCAAGGCTAGGGACAGAAATTACACATAAGTGGTTGGAAACTGGTTCATCTCTGTAACACAACCGAAGTTCAGTGTATATAAACCACTTTCAAAATGGCCAAAATCAGTTTAAGGTAAACCTGGATGGATGCAGTATCAGACTTAACTGATTTAGGTTACATCAGTTTATTAAACTTCTGTCCCAGATCCCCTCCAGAGTCAAGTTAACTCACAGTCCCCCAGAATCCCAGGATGCTTTGTACCTCCCCTACAACTCCACCCCTTCCTCTCCACAGGGTGTGTGGGCTAGCTTTGACTTAAGCTTCCTGTTCCAGCAGAGCAGGAACGTGTGCTCTAGTGCCTCCCAGCTTCTGATCTGAGCCACTGCAAGCATGCGGCTGCATTTCTAGAATCAAAATCAATGTCTGTTCACTTGCTTATCAGTTCAGTCTACACTGCTTAGACTAACCTGTGAAGATTGAATCAATTCAACCTTGGTCTTTTTTACTGTCTGTACTTAGCCCAACTGTGCAGCATTTAGCGACTCCACAAAGCAATAGCTGTTTCCTTGCCCATAGGAATTAAAGCTTTAAATCTGATAAACTGTCACTCCACTGTACGTCTCTATACAGCCAGTAGAAGGAGTTTTTTCCTCATTCAAAATTATCACCCATTCACTTCTACTTTTCCAGTAGTCCCCCTACAATACATTAGTCTCTCAACTGGTAGAACAAAGTCTGAATGAAAATCAATGTTCTGTTCAGCAAGACTCATAGACCAAAAATTGATGAAATAAATAATAGCATATGCCAGTTCCCTCTTGGTGCTGCTCATGCACATGGTTATAATGTTGCATATGTTAATCTTCCTGAATTAAATGCATCATTTCTAGTTCTTTGCAGTTTTGTATCTTTCTTTACCATCTAGTCCCTTCTGAAACTGGATGGATGCTACTTATTGGTCTCAGCAGGTTCAATATAGTAGTTGAAATACCAGTAGATAGTATATGTTCACTGATGGATCTGAGTTTCTGGAGGTAATGGTAGATTTTCTTCTAATTTTTTCTTTTCTTGCTCTGTTTTTTACTTTTCTACTGCAGTTGTGCTCTAGGACCTTATTCCTATCTATTTTTATGCTTTTAAATTCCAATATAAATCAAGACCACTAGGTTGTTTCATTGGAAGTCAAATAGTGAATAACATGCCATTCCAGATAATACAATATAAAATATACCTTCTTAGTAAGTAACTATTGCAACTTCCCTATTTTTAATCATATTTCCTATTGCTTATCCTACATAGAGCTTGCAGACTTGGGCTAGGGATAGAAGTTGCACATAAACCAGTTTAAGTCATCACTCAGAAATTGGTTTAAACCTGTAACAGAAAACGGCTAGGGACAGACATTCAAAAAGTCTGAGCCTGCATTGATTGAGTCTTTGCTGGTTAATCTAGTCAGAAGTCTGGGGGCACTACAGCAGCCCTCCCTTCCACGGGGAAGCTAAGCTGGGTGGGGGGCATGGCCAGGCCCTGAGGTGCCTGCCCCAGCGACTCCCTGACAGCCAGGAGCAATCTGGGCACACAGGGCTACCCGACCCCAGAGGGGAACTCTTCTCCCTCCTCCCTCTCCCCCACCACTGCGGGGCCAAGAGGGGGACCCTGTTTGGTGCTGGTGGGGCTCTTCTCCCTCCTCCTCCCTACCATGTGGTGGGGTGGGGAGGAGGGCTCTGTGAGGTTGCCTGGTCCCAGAGGAGGACTCTTCCCCCCACTTCTCCCCACCAGGGCAGAGGCAGGCTCTGTTCCATGCTGGGGGGAACTCTACCCCCTCCTCCTCCTCCTCCCCCTGGAGGGGCAGTGGGAGCACAGAGCTCAGCTAGGCAGAGTGTGGGGCTGTGGGGACCCCAACACACTCCCCCATGGTGTGCAGCCCCTGGTTCCTCACAGCAGCAGGCAGAGAAGTCAGGGTGCTCCTGCCCAGTGCAGGCACAGCTCCAGCCAGTGCTGCACAGGGGGACAGAGCAGAGCTTGCCTTATGCCCACAGCTCTGCTCCCTGAGCCTGAGCCCACAGCTCCAGCCCTTCCAGTGGTGGAAGCCCCGTGCTGGAGCCAGCTGTTTCCCCCAGTCCCCTCTGTGCAGGGCCCCACACTCTGCTGGGAGGGAACCCCACCCCATTTCCCTGCAGAGTCCAGCATGGGGCTTCCCCATGCGAGTGTAGAGCTGCAGGTACAACGCGGAGTCCTGGGGATAGAAGCGGCCAGGTAGGCTGTACAGGGCTCCACTCTTCACCCCCAGCTCAGCGCTGACTGCCTCTATCATAACTGAACTGCATCTGCAGCTCCACACTCAGAGTCCTTCTGCTATAATTCTGCACTGCAAATCCCAGAGACTTCAGGGGCAGCAGGAAGAGGAAGTAAACACACAGCCCATGCTGGGTACATGCCAGAGAACTGTGTTGTAGTGCCTCCCCCAGCTTGTGACCTGAACCACGGCAGGTATGTGTCTGCATTTTCTGAATCAAAACTGAATATCTTTCCAGTTGCTTCTCAGCTGAATCTCTGCAGTTTAAACTAACCTGCGAGGACTGAACCGATGCAGCCTTGGGCTTTTTGACTGTCTGTTCTTAGCCCTGGTCATTAAGTTAAAGTTCCCACATCTTTTTTAACATGTGTGGCTTAGCTGGATTTATAAATGGCTTCAAACCTGTTTACAGAACTCGACTCACCTACTTGCATGAGGATGAATAACTTTTGTGCCTGGGTTGTATGTCTTCTTGACAGATTCACAAGATTGCTTTAGCACCCTTTTTGTCCAGATATGTGTTTCCAGCTTGGGCTCTGCTTCCTCTGTCTGTTGCTTGTTAATATGACTGATTATATCAGTGAACCTTTCATTTACCCTGAGGTAGTATTCAATTATGTTAGTGTGCAAAACTAATTTTTACCCTGTTCTTTAACCATTCATTTCAGGCATACTTGTCTCTCTAAATCTATCTATTTTATTTTATTTTAGAGTTGTATACCACCCTTTCCAACAAAGGCTCAAGGTGGCTTATAATAAGATAAGCTATACTTCTTGAGGCAGTACTTTTAAGTATGCAATACATGCCCAGTATAACTACCCAGGCAAATAATTTATTTTTTTTGATACAATCACAAAAATGTATTGCTGGATTTGAAAATTGAAACAAATAATTTCTAAAAATGTTTAAGTGGTCCCCAATTTATAGGATCTCAAATAACCAAAGTCTAATTATGATCTGTCTTGTACTGAGGTAAATCAGAACTATAATATTACCTACAGCATAAAACCAGCATGAATCAGAAATAGTCTTAGAGGTCCTTTATTGTCCTTCTCAGAGTTTGAGGATTGAAGCAAGAGACTCAGCAAAGACTCTCTGTTTTATAGTTGTATGAACAGGACTGTAATAAGTGTCATTAGCTTGAGTAGATCTGTATATTCAAGTCTGTCAGCAATTCATTATTCTAGTTTTGTTATTGAGCTGTTTGTTTACAAAGAAGCATCAATTTTCTGTATGGCATTTATTTCATATTTCATTCCATTGTGATTTATGACTTTCCCATTATTCTGCATGATTTTTCTTCCTTAGGGCACTTCACATGTGAAATTTGGCCTAATGCCTGTGATGAATAGATCATGTGAGAAGGAATTGCCACTTTCTGGGTTCTGGAACTAACTTTGGGACATTTGGATTGTCCTCCTCAATAATGCTGTGCACCAGATATCACACAGACTTATATTATTGTGCATCTACAAAACCACAGGTGGAAATCAGCTTTAGTTATTGTTCCCTTCATACAACTCTGTTAATCTTCAATTAACAGTTTTTAAAAAATCTCGCTCACTGGTACTGCACTTGCAGTACAGACATACCTTTCCTTTTCTCCATCAGTTCTGAACCTCGTATTTCATCACATCTAGCAACAGACACTTTTAGAGAGACATTTATATCCAAGAGTTCCCAAATCATATAATAAGGAAATCCTATGTTTATACATGACTATAAAGCAGACTGCTTCAATCTACTGGGAATTTAATGTTGAGGAGCTGGAGAAAAGAATAACACCTCTTTCCAAAAGATGCCACCCTTACCTATCTTCTCCCTTCATAGGCGCTAAATTAGCTGACAGGAATGCAGACAGTGGCCTCCAGGTGAAGACAATTAAAGTATCCTAGCAAATCTGGAATGTGCTGGGAGCAGTGATGACTGGTTGTAAAGGTAGGAAGGAAGGAATGTGTCCTGCTTTTCCTTGTTAGAGCTTGCTACCACCCTGAGGACATGGGAAACTGTTTATTTTCTATCTAGTGAGAAAAAGATAGTGCTTTTATGTTCTATGAGTGAAGGATGATCTGAACAATTTAATCCTTTTCTAATGGATTGGACAATAGGCCATAAAATTCCCTGTAAACCCTAGGCTGGTCCAGGATTTACTGGTCTGTGTGGGTATGAATCAGGACAATTATCTGATGTACCCTAAACACCTGCCCACAAACTCCTCAAACACTAGTTCTGTCAGGCGCTTTTAGAAATTCCTGTTTGGCATGGGGTTGGGGAAGGGGGTGAGAAGTGTTCATTTGGATGGTAGAGAGTCATGGCTATTAGCATGGTGTTCAATATGGCCTAGTACAGCATTCAACAGTAAACCAACATTTTTGGATTTTGAGTCCAAAAACTTCAGCCTGATTAGTTTCATGGCAAATTTATGCCAAAGTTTGGTAATATATTCATCAGCATGCACAAGAG
>NW_017728993.1:42241556-42250579 GCF_001723915.1 Gavialis gangeticus | reverse complement strand
CACATAGACAGTGATCTAAGTCCAGAGTGGCAACTCCTTCACTGGTTTTGGTAACAGTAATTTTTACCCTCCTTTAGGGGAATGCCTTTTGGGTCCTTTGCTTTTATTATAGCTTTTAAATTGTAAACGAAATTGAATTGAAAACTTGTGTTAGACTTACTTGAATTATGTTGAGATTGAAAGTAAAGTCCAAAAAACTAAGGTAGATTTGAACAAGCATAATTACACCATGTGAGACTCTTTAAAAACAGTTCTTAAATGCCTACTTTACTACTCCGTAAGTAGGTCACATATTACTGTCATCTCATCCTTCTTCTCCACAAGCTGTTTGTTTTCAACCTGCTATTTCTCCATGTCACTAACCAAGTCTCCAGGCCTGCAATCTGCTTTGTGCAGGGGGAGGAGTCCTGCTCCTTGTAGTAGCTTGAAGGACAGGAACCTAAGATTGCAAGCATGACGGGCATGTGTCTCTTGGACATACATGCTACAATCTTGTTTATTTGTGAACTAGCACAGTAGAACCCCGTGACTGTCAGCTGTCCCTCATTTAGAAGCAAGTCTACAATGTCAGTCCCAAACTTGTTTACCTTCCACACAAATGTTGTGTCTTCACACTTATTGGTGAAAATTATTTACATAAAAAATAGAAAATAAACAACCCTCAGAAGTTATCAAAGAGTTACTAATGCACAACATTTTAAGTTTCCTGCCTGAATACTTTTTTGTGATCTTCATGTTGGATGCTTGCCATAAATTGCATTCCATATTTGGGCTCTAGTAGGCTAGGTGGCATATAGGCCCTGGTCTTGTTTCAGGACCACTACTATACCAGTACTACTATTTTTTAAACTGTGTTATAAAAGCCCTACTGTGCTCCAGACTGATAGATCTGAAACATGATTGTAGTCTGGTTTCAAAACATGTAACATTTATGCTTTCCACTATTAACTGTTGTGCAGAAGTATTGGCTACTTACTTCAGTGCAGAAATAATGGCATTAACAACAGTTAGTAAGTAACTATTTTTCTATGGAATACAGTATTTTTCTACTATTTTAATAATGCTGTAGAGCTCAGATATCTCATTACTGCAGCAAGTTTACCAATCACAAAATGAAAAGAGTTCATTTTCAACAAATATCTATAACAACTCTGTAAGTAGGATTCACACACATTTGTTTTTATTTAAATAAAAAGTCTGTGTTTAATAATGTAAACTAGGAAAGTGTACACAACATTTTTCTGTCACTGAAATTACATATGGGGTTCTTCCACTTCTGGTAACTTTGAATCAGGCCCTTTCAAATCAAATTAAATATGTTTATACAAGCAAATTGACAGAAGAGAATCAGTGTTGCTATCATATTGTACTCCTCATTATACTGCTTTCTTCTATTTTTAGTGGTCCTTTTGGTGCTCTCAGTAAAAGGTTGCATTTTATTTTTTCACGTCTTCTGGATTAGCGACAACAATATTTTAGTTTCTCAGTAAATAATACATGAATAATTAATAATAATAATGACCCTGATCTTGCCATCTTTGTTCAGGCAGACATCCTTCTAAAATAAATTTGAATGTTGCTTTATAAGGAATGACAGTACCAGCCTGAATTGTGCAGGAAAATGTTAAATGATAGTACAAAAAGTTCTAAATCAAATATGTCATTAAAAACCAAGGCTACCAAAGCCTATTTCCACATCCGGTATTCTAATCTGACATCAGAACAGCAGCTGCTGTCCTAGAACTAATTAAATTAATCATCACTATCCAAAGTAGCAGTAAAAACAAAAATAAAGAACCAAGTCAGTGTTGGTCTTGGAGTAGAAATTTTGGACTGGACCTAATGTGACACTTAACTTGCAGGCTCTTAGACTCCAGAGTTGACTCTTCACCCTAGGAGCAATCAGTAAGCTTCCTATAAAATGCCTGAGGAGCATTAGAATGGGATCCACAAATGCAAGTATGTCAAGTGAACAACTACTCAGGTAAGAGTCTAGTTAATTCTTCAGTAAAGATGTATGCTTTACTGGAGAGAGCTTACCTTTCTGTAAATAGTACCCTTCTTAATAAGGCATAGATTCTGTGTTTTTTCCTCCTAATGGTCCACAGGAAATGATTAATTATTACAGAGCGGCCTGAGTTGAAGGGACAACAGTGTGCCCCGGACGAGGAATAAAACCGCAATCTCCTGACTCTCACTTCTGTCACCGACCTGTGTGACTCTGAGTGACTCTACATTTCTGTCCTGCTGTTTCTTCTTCACTCTTCCTTGTCTACATATATTTTAAACTCTTTGGCAAAAACCACTTTTACTCCACATTTGTAAAGTGCCGAGTGTAAGTGGGTTCTATTTTGATTAGAGCTGCACCTAGATATTAATGTAATAGATATAAATAATGGGTTAACAAAAATAAGTTTCTCATGTGTTCATGGGAATTTACGGAAAAATACATGCCACAGTCAAGATATTGGTTCAGTGTTCAGCAGGAGGTAAAGAGGTATATAAGATGGCTGTGAGGTTTTAAAAAGTGATAGATTGTAGTTGAAAGATTTTAAAGATACCCCATATACCTAGATGGACTATTCTGTCTAGTGTTCAAGAAAGAATTGCAATTTTAACAGTCCAGATTAAGCCAATTTAGGAATTTTAAAAGTCCAAATTCAGCCAAGTTAGAAATATGGTATGGTAAAAACAGACTACATCATCTACCATTATTTAGTCTGGCAAGAAGATCAAAACAAAAGAAGAACTTGATAGAAGCATTCAAATTATGAAGGCTGAAATAGAAGAGAATTAGTTCCCCAGTACCCATCCTCATCCTGAAGGAACAAGGAGGATGAACTCCATATAAAAGGAAATATGTCCTCAGGTAATGGGTAATTGTTTGTGTTATGGAATGCAGTGCAGGTGAGTGTCAAATACTGCAACTGGATTATTTTTTCCATTCTTGAATGATATTAAGACCACATGTGCTATCTAGAATCATGAGTATCGATGCTTATACTTCAGAATATAGATGGATTAACTACAGAGCTGAAAAGAAGATTTCCTTTTCCACACAAATATATTATTTCACAGCAATGAGTTAAATTACCTGTGTTTTCTCCCTACAGCTTCTAAAGTATCAAGTATTGGCTGCTACGTCATGTATGCCAGAAGACTCTATAAAACAGTTGTTTTAATCTAGTATTGAAAGTGTTAAGAGCCTGATTTTGCAAACCAAACCTAATTAGTTGGACTACTTCTGTGAGCAAGGACTATGTAACAGCTGCATGTATTGCTTCCAGCATGGGAGGGCCCCGGGAGGTATAGCAGGCCACCAGAGAAGTTCAGCCAAATGCCCAGTAAGGGTGGGAAACAGCCAGTCCTTACGTGTGGGTGTGGAACTGAGGGAAGTGGCATGGTGAGCAGCACTGCCGTGATGATTTATAAGCACCTGTGGCTGTGTGGGTGCTCCGGGCATGATGCCACAGACATAGGTGGAGGAAGAAAAAATTATTTGTGGGGGGACTGAGTGTGCACGCACCTGCTATTTGAGACTTGCTATTTGAGGGAGCCAAGAGATCCAACGTTAAGTGTAATGAAGACCATCTTCTTTTAGATCAGCTAAACTATACCAGAGCCCAAGCAGGACTAGAAAACTGGTAGTGTATTACCCAACTTCCTGAAGCAACATGCTCAGTTTTATCTATGGTGATGCTCAATTTCTAGGGGAATCGGTGTCCCTCTCTCTTGCTGATGTGACTGAATAACATTTGTTTTCATATAATGCATATCCTAGTTACAGTAAACTATGCATTCATTAAATTATATCTTACAGTGAGTCTGTTAGCATATGCATGGAGCAACAGAGCCAATATCTTGAAACTGTTTTTTAAGTGGAAGTGGGAAAGTAGTACATTCCTAATCTACATCAATGCACTGTATACTAATGGCTGGAAGTTACAACACAGAGTTGGGAATGAAATGAAACATACTGAAATATAAAGATGTTTTAAAAGAGCACATCAAATTATATAGCCCCTTTATGGTGTATTTTAGGTCTACATCCCTCCCATCCATCATAGTCTAATCCAGATATTTCTGAAACTAATTTGTACAAATGTCCTTCTGGCCTTGGTAGCAGTATTTTACTTTGTTTGAAAAGTATCTTCCTTAAAAGTGTATTTCCATGGACTTCACTGGGACCACTTATGTAAGTAAAGTTCTACTTGGTATACAGTAAGTAAAGATAGTAGAAACCAGTGCTAGAAACTTACTTTGTATGTTGATTTTCATTTTAAAAATCTTGCTGGAGTTTTTTGTTTCCTGAATGTCTCTTAGTTTATGGACCGTACACAGTATGGACAATGATCTGACAATACAGTCTGACATAAAACTCCTTATGTTTTAATATCATAACTCCTTATGTTTTAATATCTTATGTTTTAATATGTTTTACGATCTGACATAAAACTCCTTATGTTTTAATATCTATTAGAAAAGTCTCATAAGTGATCTTTTCTTTTAACAACTTGAAATTTCCTTTTAGCTGGCATTGAAATCTCTCCATTTTTCATAAGAACAAGCCTGATTTTAATATTTTTCGTCAGAAAATACATTCTTGAGACATGGCATCATCTTCACTGCCCTTCCCTGTACTCTAAGACCTAATTGTTTATTGTCGATTGTTAGATCCAGACAAGCTACACTAGGGAGTTACAGGCAAAAGTGGCTCTACACCACTAATGCACTTGCTTTAGTCCTGGGGTTGTTCATGGCTCTCCCTCAGTGCCACTCCAAATTACATTTGTTTGTGGCAGCTCTCAGGGGCCAGTGCAGTAGCCAAGAATAACCAGAATATAGAACTTCTCTACCCTCAGCCTTCTCCCCCAGCAAGTCCATTATGCTGAGGGGTGGCAAGGTGAGAATGATATAGAGCTGAGTTCATTTGACTCAGAACATTCTGATCTCAGACACTTAGAAACTATCAAGGATTAACCTTCCCACAATGTGGAAGACCCAGGTGCATGTTGCCTCAGATGCTACCCCACATATGTCATCTACCAGGGCAGTGTCCTCCTAACCACCACACTGTAAGATATCTCACATGAGGATACCCTTGGTCTTTCTTGTTAATACTGTTCCACTTTCCAAAGACTGCTAACATTTTCATTCAGCTGAAAGGAGAAGAAAAATGGGAATGGCTTTATAGTTTGATGGTTAGTGTAACACCTGGGAGGCAAGACACCTGGATTCTAGGCACTGTATTCCATGTATAATAGAATAATGTCAAGTGGAGAAAGAGACTGGAGGACCCTACCCCAGTCTACAGCTTGGTAGTTAGGCTAATCTCTTGAGAGCTGTTGATTCAAATCCCCACAGGCAACTTTAGCCTGGGTCTCGCGCCTCCTGATTGGATGCTTTAATAACCACCGGGTTATTAATTAACAGGTTTTCCTGAAACTTCATTATTGGCTTTGGGGAGCACTGTGGAGCTGAGCTGGCTTCACATCCAGCTGCTCACCACCCCTCCCAACCCCCCACTGCCGTGTCCACACAGGCTGATTTGCCCTGGGCCCCACACCCTGCTATGGTCATCTCTGGCCAACACCATCTGTTTTAGGGATGTGATATAAGGGAGGATCCAAAACTGCCACCAGTGTGCCTAACCGTAGGCTGTCTGAAAGAATGGAGATCTGGCCTAACTTTGGGTAAAAGCTCAGCATGGCTGAGTTGGCTTATTCTTCCAGCTGGATTTTAACAAGTGACTAGAAGCTGTACATTTATATTAGAATACAGTTGCTTCAGCCTATTTGCAGTGGAGAGTTATACTACCATAGCATGCTTGTCATATTGCCTATGTAGACAAATCTGAAAGGAATAACATCATTGATTCTTTTGTATTTTAGCACTTAGTGAATACATGTGGAATTTCTTTGCCCTTTTTTACTACTACTCTGCACTCATGTGACAGTTTCAGTGACTTTTCCATAATTACTCTCAATCCTTTTCCTCATTGTCTGGTGGATGATTGCATTATTTAGGACATATTCCCTATTCCTTGCTCCCACACTAAATTATTTTACATTTGTTTACCCTGTCCTGATTTTGACATCTGATGGATCAACCACCTGAATGACCCAAATCCTTTTGAACCTCATTTCATTGTTCTCCTGTGTTTGCTTTCCCCCTAAACTTAGTATCAGGAGACTTAAAGAGCTTGTAACCATTTAATGGATTCATAAATGAACACTACACTTTACTTAGGCAAATGAATGAAACAAATCAGAAGAAAGTAAAGAAAACAAACATTGATTAATAGTGCCTAAAATTTGTTACCAAAGTGTTCAGAGGTATTTCTTTATTAGTAATAGTGATTAAATGTTACTTAAAGTAATAAATAATACTTGCTTAGTATCCTTCATAAAATCCTGAAATTCATTTAAAGCTCTAGCAGTAGATCCCAGTCCAAAAATCTCATGTGCAGGCTGCAGTCACAGAAGTACTGCATTTTGGGACTTTCATTTTCAGGCTAAGAGCACCCTCAGGCTTACCACTGGATACATAAACAGCAAAGCACTTTTTTTTTTCTCCTGGCAATTTCCTAATGTGTTCCTTAACTGGACAAAGGTTGGACCCTGGTTGCCTGAGGAAAACCACATAATTGAAGAGGATGTCTGGTGCAGACAGCACAATGCACCATTCCCAAAGCAGGAAGCAGTGACAGCATTTTAAACCCTATGCAAAGGGGAAAATGCTAATTCAGGTTTTCAAGAAACAAATTATCCCTGGGAATGACTATTTCAGTCAAGACAGAGTGGTGCATTTTGTTGGTTTTTAGCTTTATATTTGTTTTTATTTTTTTTAAAGAAGTTAGGACAGCAGGGTGGGGGAGATTGGGTGATTGGGGACATCTAGCAGGGGGCTTGGAGAAATCTGGGGGGACTAGTGAAGTATGTGGGAGGTTGCTGGGGTCCGGGAGGCTTTGGCAGGATCAAGAAGGCTAGTGAGATCCATGGAGGAGTTTGGGAAGATGGGGAGGCTGTCTCCTTCCCCAGGACCAGAGGCTATTTTTAGTCCCCCAACTGCTTCCCCAATGAACACCCCCAGCAAATCAAACACCATGATGCCACCCACCCTTCCTTCCATCACAACTTAGTTTGATCGGCTCCCCACACCAAAAGCAGCTTGCAGAATTGGGTGTTCGGCAGGGTCAGGAGGGAGGAAAGGGTATGGGGAGGTAAAAGTAGCTTGGTGCCATGGAGGGGACACGTAGATAAAGTACAGCCCTGGGACTGGCTGCACAGGGAACTGTACAGAATTCCAGTTGGGTCAATCTCACTGGACTAAATTAGAATACTTGAGAGGTTGGGTTAACTTAGATTGGGTTGGCCATTTTTAGATGGATCTAAACTTCTGTACAGTTCACTCTTAAATCCCTAGTTAGGTCAATTTAAGTGTAATGTCTGCACTTGGGTGATCTAAGTTAGATTGGATGGCCATTTTTAACGTGATCTAACCTCTCCTCTAACTTTCCTGAACATCTGTACCTAGGTTGTCCAATACTCCCTGTAACAGGGGACTGGCTCCAGCCCCTGTTCCAAGCATTAAAAGCTGGTAGGACAGGGCTGGGTAACAAACTTACCCCAGGAAGTCCAGCAGGGTTGCATGGCTGTTGGAGCTGCTGGGAAGAGGGTCTGGGGTGACCTGCAGAAAGGGAGCAGGATCCCAGCCCCACACAGTCATGTCTGTGGGGAGTGAGCCCTTGTTGGGCCCCTGGAGTTCCAATGGAGCAGAAGAAGGGAGCTAGAATACAGATATTCCCCAGAGAGGGGGACATACAGCTGGCTCAGACAGCTGTGCACTCTGAGTAGAGACATGGAGCTGGAACACTGTGGCTGGACCCAGTAAACCGGGAGAGTCAGGACAGGGCTGAGGAGATTATGACAGAGAGAAAAGAAGTGGAACTGATCCATCGGTTCAGGGAACTGACAAACCAGTGGTGCTTCAAGGGATTTGATGAATCAGTTGCTACTGACTCTGAAATACTGATGAATTGACTTTTTTATATTAAGAATTTGATTAATTATTTATCTATTAGATGAAGAATGGATGGACTGTCTGTTGATTGACTGAGGGTGGGGATAATTAATTGATCTTATATAATGAGGAGAGACTGATGGATTCATTGAGGATTACTTGGAAGAAGGAAATGAAGGAAGACCACTAGCATTGCAAAACTGATTAGTTGATGGCTGAGAATCCTGAATAGATTAATTTATTTATTTGTATTGGGGAGGACTGACGATTTACCTTTGCCAGCCCTAAGGGGAGAATTAGCTTGGGAGTGCTTTATTCAGAATTTGACTGCATTGATCGTTGAGCTTCCTGGAGAGTCATGAGACTGAGTCAATTGCTATAGGACATGGAACTCCAAGTCTTATTTATCTGATGAGCCCCAGTGCCCTTTCAAGCAAATAGGACTGACAAATTCAGGTGTGATCCCTTCCTGGATACAGAAAAGATTTGGACATTTTGATTGAAAGCATATAAAGAATTGGATAAGAGATGAAGTATCGCATAACACATGAACTGCGTCTGTCCTGGATAGTGACATGCCAAGTGGTGGTTGCTTTCTGAGTGGGTCTGAACTTGGCAGTTAAGGCCACAAAACTAGGCAACCGACCTGGAGTGGAAAGGGCCAGGGTGGAGAGGGTGAGAAGCCCTGAAAAGAGGACTGCCCTCAGCCAGGTAGATTTTTGCCCCTTTTCATAACTTCCAACCTCCCTCTAATATTGAACAACAAGTTGTGGCAGGAAAAGTGAAGCTGGGGTGGAGACCCGGTAAGCCCAGAGAAATTTGCACTCCCCATTAGAAAAAATATTCTTTTGGTTTTCAACTTGGCCGAACTTCAGTCACTTGGACTAGCATTTTCCATGAGAAGTGTCTGCCTCAGCCTGACTTTGTATTTTTTAAAGTTTCAGCTAAAATAAATTAGCCATTTTCACATGTCCAGTCAGAACAGAGGTTGCTTTGCCCAT
>NW_017728993.1:42234886-42236556 GCF_001723915.1 Gavialis gangeticus | reverse complement strand
GGGAGACCCGGTAAGCCCAGAGAAATTTGCACTCCCCATTAGAAAAAATATTCTTTTGGTTTTCAACTTGGCCGAACTTCAGTCACTTGGACTAGCATTTTCCATGAGAAGTGTCTGCCTCAGCCTGACTTTGTATTTTTTAAAGTTTCAGCTAAAATAAATTAGCCATTTTCACATGTCCAGTCAGAACAGAGGTTGCTTTGCCCATATTGCCCAAGGGGTACAGAGCCATGTATTACGCCCTTGGCATCAGGGCATTAAATGGGCAGCCTCCCACCTTGAAACAACTATTTAGTTACAACAAAGGTGTGGCCAGAGAGTCAGGTGGGCAGACTGCCCTAGACAGGTAAGAAGGCCAACATTTGGACCAGCCTCGAGATGGCCCCCTGTCACAGCGTGTAATTGAATTCTGTCCAAGGGGGTGCCTTTGCTTTAGGAATGCACTTTGTCATAGCAAGTTGGCACATGTTCAGCAGAGACTTGTTGAAGCCTGTCAGTTACTTTCTTGGAAGATTTCACCTATAATAAGCACGCTCAAGCTCAAAACTGTAGGGATTGAACAAGATTTCTCTACACTGCCCCCTCACTACAGCTAGTAGTAGCTTTGATGCCAGGCACAGGAACTGAGAACACAGACTTTTTCTCCTGTATCCTGCTTCCACTTCCAGTACCCTAGCATCCTGGATGAATGAAGGGAGTTGAGTTTTGTGAGGAAAGGGAATGGAAGACTGAAGGAGTAGACTAGTTTAAAGAGCAGATTGGGGCAAGTAGTCTGTGGAGAAGACAGGGGATAGGAGCTGGCAGTGTGGGCTTGGCTGAGCAAAGAAATTATCTCAGAATTTGGAGGAGGTGAATGACTAGTGCTCTGATTCAAGGACCAGAAATGGAGCCTGGAACTGGTTGGGGAAGGAGACTGGCACTGAGATTATGAGGAGGAGCTGGGAGAGGTTAGGAGGAGGACACTTCCCTGCAGAACCTGTTACTGAGTTCAAGAGTCCTGAGTCTTTCTTCTGCTACCAGCAAACAAACAGCTGAAAAACATACTAGTGAAGTGTGCCTTCTGCCCCTAGTGGCTAGACCACACAGAGAATTGCTATCAATTCAATTAGTTCAAGTGGCAGATGTCTGTGAAATGCATTTAAAGGTTCTGACATTACCAATTAATGCAATGAAAATCAATGTGATGTCCCACAGTGGAATATTTTTTAATTTGCCTTTTAAAAAACCTAATAAATTTCAAACATGGGGAAAGCTGTGCTAAATTAACATTCATGTTGCAAAGTCAAGAGTCAGCTAATGTAATGGTCCCTCATCTGTTGCATGGTTTTTAATTATCTGATGGTATTTTTTCCCCTCCATAAGACCTCTACCTCATTCAGCACTCAGGATGAATTCTGATCAGGGGAATAATCAGGGTTGTACAGTGAAGGAGGAAATTATTTGTAGGGCTCAGACATCATGTGCTACAAATTGATGGCATGTAGTGAATGAGGAGGGGGGATCACAAACAGGGAAGAACTGGTGGGGAATGTAGATGTGGATGGTAACTTGGGCAGCAGCAGCAGCCACTAGATGATTGAGTTCAGGATCCTAAGGAAAAGAAGGAAGGAGAGCATCAGAATACAGACCCTGGGCTTTACAAAAGCAGACTTCAACTCACTCAGGGAACT
>NW_017728993.1:42227990-42229886 GCF_001723915.1 Gavialis gangeticus | reverse complement strand
CTGGGGAATGTAGATGTGGATGGTAACTTGGGCAGCAGCAGCAGCCACTAGATGATTGAGTTCAGGATCCTAAGGAAAAGAAGGAAGGAGAGCATCAGAATACAGACCCTGGGCTTTACAAAAGCAGACTTCAACTCACTCAGGGAACTGATGGGCAGGATTCCCCGGGAGGCTAGTCTGAGAGGGGAAGGAGTCTAGGAGAGAGTTGGTTGTATTTTAAAGAAACCTTACTGGGGGTACAGGAACAAATCATCTCAGTGCATAGGACAACTAGCAAGTATGGCATAAAACCAGCTTGGCTTAACTGGGAACTCTTCAGTGAGATAAAGCACAAAAAGAAAGCTCACAAGAAATGGAAACTTGGACAAATGACTAGGGAGAAATATAAGAGTATTGCTTGGGTATGCAGGGATAAAATGAGGAAGGCCCAAGCACAACTGCAGTTGCAGCTAGCAAAGGATGTGAAGGGTAACAAGAAGGGTTTCTACAAATATGTCAGCAATGAGAGGTAGATCAGGAAAAGTGTGGGTCCCTTACTGAATGGGTGAGGCAATCTAGTGACAAAGGATGGAGAAAAGGCTGAAGTACTTAATGCTTCTGTTACCTCAGTCTTCACAAGCAAGGTCAGCTCCCAGACTGCTGCACATGGGAGCACAGTTTGGGGAGGAGGGGAGCAGCCAAGTGGCAAAAGAACAGGTTAGGGGCTATATAGAAAGCTGGACACGTACAAGTCCACAGGGCCAGACACTATGCACCTGAGGGTCAATGTGATTGCAGAGCCACTGGCCATTATCTTTGAAATTTTGTGGCAATTGGGGGAGGTTCAGATGACTGGAAAAGGGCAAATATAGTGCCTATCCTTAAGAAAGGAAAGAAGGAGGATCTGGGGAACTACAGACTGGTTAGCCTCACTTCAATCCCTGGAAGAATCATGGAGCAGGTCCTCAAGAAATCCATTTCTAAACACTTGGAGAAGAAGGTGATTACGAAGAGTCAGCATAGATTCACCAAGGGCAAGTCATGCCTGACCAACCTGATTGCCTTCTATGATGAGATGGCTGGCTCTGTAGATGCAGGGAGACCAGTGGATGTGGTGTAGCTTGATTTTTAGCAAGGCTTTTGATACAGTCTCCCACAACATTCTCACAGGCATGGTAAGGAAGTATGGGCTAGATGAATAGACTGTAAGGTGGAGACACAAACTGGCTACAGCGTCAGGCTCAGAGGGTAGCAATCAATGGCTCTGTGTCTAGTTGGAGCCAGTATCAAGTGGATGCCCCAAGGGTTGGTCTTGGGGCCGGTTTTGTTCAATGTCTTCATCAATGACCTGAAAGTTGGCATAGAATACACCCACAGGAAGTTTGCAAATGATACCAAGCTGGCGGGGGATAGTAGATACGCTGGAGGGTAGGGCTAGGATTTAGAGAAGCCTAGACAAATTGGAGGACTGGACCAAAAGAAATCTCATAAGGTTCAACAAGGACAAGTGCCAAGTCCCGCACTTAGGATGGAACAGTCCCATGCGCCAGTACAAACTAGGGACTTACTGGCTATGCAGCAGCTCTGCAGAAAAGGACGTAGGGGTTAGAATAGACAATAAGCTGAATACGAGCTGCCAGCATGCCCTTGTTGTGAAGATGGCTAACAGCATGCTGGGCTGCATTAGTAGGAGTATTGCCAGCAGACTGAGAAGTGATTATTCCTCTCTATTTAGCACTTGTGAGGCCAGATCTGGAATACTATGTCCAGTTTTGGGCCTACCATTATGGAAAACAGGCAGACAAATTGGAGAGAATCCAGTGGAATCCAACAAAAATGAGATTACACATCACTTGAAAATTAAATATGATTTTTAACATGATGAAAAATACTCTCAGCATCATTTGAAATCAGATG
>NW_017728993.1:42220370-42222990 GCF_001723915.1 Gavialis gangeticus | reverse complement strand
GTTAAGGGGCTCGAAGACATGACTTCTGAGGAGAGGCTGAAGGAACCAAGTTTATTTAGTCTGGAGAAGAGAAGACTGAGGGGAGGCAGGGGTTTAATAGCAGCCTTCATCTACCTGAAGGTTGGTTCCAAACAGGACAGAGCTAGACTGTTCTCAGTGTTGGCAGATGACACAACAAGGAGCAATGGTCTTAAGTTTCAGCAAGAGAAGTTTAGGTTAGATATTAGGAAAAATTCTCTCACCAGGAAGGTACTGAAGCACTAGAACACGCTACCTAGAGGGGTTGTGGAATTTCTGTTCTTAGAGGTTTTTAAGACCGAATTAAACAAAGCCTCAGCTGGGGTGATATAATTGGGGATGGTCTTGCTTTGAGCAGGGGTTGGACTAGATAACCTGAGGTCCTTCCAACCCTAATTTTCTATGATTCTATCTATAGGGTATAGTGAATGAGGAGAGGGATTACAGGAAGAGAATGCATGATTTTATGGCTCAAGACAGCAGTTCCCAAACTCTGACAGATTGCACACCACCAATTTAAAACCATACAACCTTAAGTACCACCAGCACATTTTTCAGTTCAACCTTAAGTACCATCAGCAATTTTTTGTCATATAAAGTAATTATAATAAATCTGTTAACGTGCATCACTGACAGGTTGTCTGCGTACCACTGGTGGTACATGTACCACAGATTGGGAACCGCTGTCTTAAGAAATTGAATAATACACTGGAGAAATGGATTCAATACTTGCTCCTGCCAAACAGTTCTTATATGATGGTATTAAACTCTTCCCATGAAAACAGTACAACAGTTGGGTTTACATTTAGCATTTCACTAACTTTTGTGCGCTTGATTCGGCAGTATGAACATATTTTACAAATAACTCTTTGCATACATAATTTATTTACATATAATATATTACACATACTATTTGGGCTCTCTATTAAGTTTATGACACATCCTTTCACATAAAATCCCAACAGTGCACAGGAAAACATGACACTGAGTAACTTGATTCTGCCTAGGACTGCCCACCTTGCACTCCTCTCCCCTTCCAATATTCCCTTGCACAAAACCAGGAACAATGGCTGATGTAGAATCACACCAGTACAAATAAACTTCCTGTTGTCAGCTAACAATGCATAAGCCTCTCTTTTGTTTGTTTGATCAACAACAAAGTAAGTTGCACCTAGTTTTTGCATTTTGTGGTTTGGGTTCATTTTCTGGAAGCCCATTTCCCACTTGATTAGTCCTGTACATAGCCTGGATTTTATTTGCACGATATTCACTGAATTGACTTCTCCTTTGCTTTGTGCTGGGGCAACCTAATTTCCTGGTAGGTCTCTCATCAGAAGGCTTCTTACCAGGACATAGGGTCCAACCCTGTCTTATTTCTGGCAATTGGATATTGCTATTTGGACACTGGCTGGCCTGGGAGAGACACTGGGATGCCGGCAACCAGCTTGGGCAATTGAGATCCAGTGGCAACTGGATCACCTTGCTGAACTGATCAAAGATGCTGAGTCCTGAGCCCATGGGCAGATCCAGCTCAAGGAGCCGCATAATCTGGGCTGTGGAGCTCCTCACGGCTCTGGAAATTTGGCAGTGGGAGAGAAGTGGCGATTAACACTCTCACCTACTCTCTCATTGCCAAATTTCCATGCCCCACACAGCTGCATGGGGCCAGCAGGGCTAGTGCCCAATGCTGCCCTGTGGCTGCAGCGACCATCCCTATGCTGTGGCGTTAGCCCCTATCCCTGCATGGCTGGATCAGGCCTTTTCTGTGTGGTTGGATCAGGCTCACAGGTTGTTGTTTTCTGTAAAACTTTTCTTATTCCAGGTCAAATTAGCAGTTCTGAATCCTCTCAATGGAGCAACACCCAATGGTTCAAACACCATATGTGGTGCTACAACCAGCAAGTATCCTTTACTGCAGACTTTTCAGCCCTGGACCTCTGACACTCCCAAATCCATTGGCAGGCATCCTCCATGCAGGCCCAAGCCCAGAGACTTGTGGTTTGGATGCCCTCAGGTCACTTAGCCAAAGGCCACAGGAGCAAGCCAGGGAGGAGTCCCCCACTTCCATAAAGTAGGGTGTAGCCCGGATCCTCCCAATGGCGCTGTCCCGTGGGAAGCTAATTACAAGAGTGGTGGGGCGTCCGGGCCGCAGCGCACTGGCGGGCTTCACCGTCCACTACTCAATGCCATTTACGTCCGTCTCCTCGGAGCAACGCACCCCTGCAACAACTACTCTCGGTCTTGACCCACAGGAGGCCAGGAGCGAGCAGCCCCGCGCTGCTCCTTCAGGGCCCTGAGCGAAGCGGCCCAGGGCAAACCACAGAGATGAACCAGCAGAGGAAGCGATCTTCGTCACTTCTGCAGCGCGGCGGGTCGGGCGGCGCGCGGGCTGCGCCCGAGAGCGCACGTGGCGCCCGACCCCTCTAGCACTGCCCACCTGTCGTATATTAGCATAACCCCGCCCCCTGGCGCGGAGCCGCCCAATGGGGGCGGCGGGGGCGTGTCCGGGGCGGAGGGGTGCGGAGGGCCCGCGGCAGCTGTGCGGATGCTGCTCCCGCCCGGGCGGCCCCTCGCAGGTCGGTAAGCGCCGCGGGGTGCAGCG
>NW_017728993.1:42210922-42219980 GCF_001723915.1 Gavialis gangeticus | reverse complement strand
GCGGGGCGGGGCGGGGCGGGGCGGCCCTGGGAGGAACACGAGACACTTTCTCAGTAGTGGACAGCACGTGTCGGGGGGCCCGAGGCTCCTGGCCCTTCCCTCCCGCTCCGCGGGGCGGGCTCGGGCTCCCCCGCCGCCGGCTCTCCCCTTTCTGTCTGAACCTTTCTCTCCCCGCCCCCTGCCGCTTCCCCTCCCTGGCACTGGCTCTGCCCTTCTGCCGGGGTTTGCACGCAGCAGCAGAGGAGAAACTTCTGCAAAATAGCTCTGAAAGGAGCTTGGAAAGGTGATGGCACTGACAAAGCATGCACCTGTGGGGGGACCAGATCCCATGCTGCTGCTTCTCTTCTGGTTTTGAAATTCTTTGGACTTAAAAGCAATGGCTTTCTCTTCAGTGAATATGAAAATGTTGCTCGAGTCCCAGGAGTAGCAGGTCCCACGCTCCTTAAAATAAGGAAGGGGCTCTGCAACAGGCAGGGTTGCGAAGTAGCTTTCTGGTCATTAGAGTGAAGGAGGTTGCACAAAGGTTTTGCTCAACACTTCGTTAAATGTAAACTTTGCATACCACTGGCTTTGGTCAGAGGCTGTTTCTTTGCCTGTAGTTGTGCAGTTGAATTTTTTTTTTTTAAAAAGGGAGAAAAATAATTGAATTTCATAAAAGTGCTACTCATCACATTGCACAGCGGGAGAATTCAGGAGATGTGATTTGGCTTCGAAACGTGGCTTCTTCAGCTTGAACTGATGCAGATATGAGTGCGATGCTATACTGTGGCTACTATCTGCAGTTTAATCTGCCTTTGTGTAACATGCATGGTTTAAATTTACTTCATCGCCTACATGCAAACACCTCAGCAATCCAATTCTTAACCAGTGTGTTGCAATGTACAATAGCTTTCTTTGATAAAGCTAAACATAGTGTAAACATAGTATTTTCTCCTTTCAGTGTTTAGGGCAGGGCTGGGCAAAACGTGGCCCGCAGGCCAGATGTGGCCCGCCAAGCCATTCTATCTGGCCCGTGGGGCCCCTAAAAAAATTAGAAAATTAATATTAATCTGCCCTGGGCTGCCTGTCATGCAGTCCTCGATGGCTTGCCAAAACTCAGTAAGTGGCCATCCGCCCAAAATAATTGCCCGCTAAACTAGGGGCAGGCAATAGTGGGCATTGTGATCAGTTGCTGGAGCTGTACCTGACTTTGCCACCTGGAGCTTGATGCTGTGAAATGAATTACTTCACTTGGCATAATGAAGTAGCCATAGCTCTTTTTTCTTAAATGGATGCAGACGATTGCTTAGTTCTATCAACATGCTTGCTTCAAAGTATGAACTTTCCTTCTGTGTAAAATTTGTAACTGTGCTAAAGTTTTAAAATAAAATAAAACCCTTCAACTGATAAATAAAATCAACTTAACTGAAATCTTACAGATTACATCTGATATTAGAGAAGTTGCCTTTTGAAAAATCATTAGCCTCTTCATCTTCTGTTTTACCAAGTTATCTCTTAAAAATGTAGTTGGTTTTAACATTTCACGTAGCTGTTGAATGTTCATCTTTTTCAGAACGCATTTCTTTTTTCCAGCAAACATTAGTAAGTCAAAGAACGCTAAACCTGGTTTATGTTATGAAAGTTTAGCATCACTGAATGTAGTGGCCTCTGATTTTACCAGCTGACAGGATGCTCAACATCACTTGGTGACTGAGGTTGGGCAGAGCACTGAACAGGAAAAGTAGTTTCTTGGTAATTTTTATATAACTTCTAGCAACCGTGTTCAGTTTTGATAAAATTTACAGTGCAAAACAGACCTCAGTCTGCATTACAAAGATGAGTGTTAGGATTTCAGAAGGAAACTAACCAGGAAGCAAGTGATCTGGAATAAGTTATAAAAGTTATATTTGGGTGGGGAAAAATTAATTACTGATTTTTTGTGGTGATTTATTTACTGATTAAAACCATCATTGGCTATTTGGGGGTTCTGTCTTTGGATATCTGCCTTACAACCCAAGTTAACTTCAAGTAAATAAAAGATTTTAAAATATAACTCCATTACATATTTTAATATCCAAATATTTAGTACTAGAAAGTCATCGTCCCCCTTTGGGATTGTTAGTACAGAAGTTTGTATATTTCATAAATATTTGTTTATTTTCTTGTTTTTCTGTTTCCACTAAATGTATTCCTCTTTTTTCTCTCCCTCTTAATTTTAAGGGCTTCATCTTTGGCTTGTCAGATGGGCATTAAGCAAAGTTAACTGTTAACTGCAAACATTTCAGAGGCACTGTATCAGCTGGGATGTTGCGACAGAACGGTGGAAGTAACAAGCGTGGTTTGGGATTAGCCCGACTATCTACCTCCAGCTTCTTCACCATCTCTAATTCAGGAAACTGGGGAATGGGGCGCAGCACCAAGAGCAGTTCTCTGAGCAGCATTAGCTCCAACTCTGACTGCTATGACAGTCCTATTGTGGATCCAGAGTACATCATGCAACTGGTAAACGATGTGAGAAAATTTGCAGATGTGCTACTATATTTGAGAGAGGCCATTCTTTCAGAAGGTACGTAAGATATTTTTTCTTCATTTCCTAATGAAGAAATTCTTTAAAAAAAAAGCTGCTCATAGGAGCTGTAGTAACTTTATTGTGATTTTTTTTTGTTTTGTTTTGTTGGGGGTTTTTTCCTCCCTGTCAAGCACTTTCATGATGCTTACAGGAAATGGTGGTTGTTACTTTGGGTGCTGTGTTTTCTCAACAGAACACAGTGCAATCTGTTTCATAATCAGACATAAAATCTAGAGCTGCTAGAATTGGTAAGACTTGAGTAAAGAGAGGAGGAGGGGCAGGGGAAGTCTGTTTCCCATCAGACTGACTGAACTGACATTGGAAAAATAGTGCGACTGTTTAGATCAGCCCATTAGAGTTTTTAAACTACTGACTGCTTTTGTAATTCCAGAGTATGCTGTTGGTGATTTGGCTGAGATCCAGTCACAGTTGTAATAACATGGGAGGCTGTTCAGCAGTCTGTTATTTCAATCACTTGAATTTACTTTTCAAGTTCTGTTTTGCTTTTGTTTGTTTTTAAATAGATTTTAACTCTTAGGAATACTACCTCTTTACAGCTCAAAGTACTTAAATGCTACTTTTAGAGAAGCAACAGGTGGAAACTGTAAAGGTTTTTTGCTGAGCCTTAGATCTAGCCTCAAGAATGGGTTGGCAATGTTTTTTATGCAGAGAGGCAGTCCACTTCCAACCTGCCTGCCGCTACACTCTCACTCCCCCTGTATCCCCCATGCAGTACTGCTGCAGCTTCTCAACATGGGTAAAACATCCCCTTCAAAGCCCCCCCCCTCCAAAAAAAAAAATGCTTTAGAAACCCCCTAGCTGTGTGGGCCAGATAAAATGACTATGGGCTTAGATGGCTGACTGCTGCTCTAGAGCATGTAATTTTGTTTTCCTTTCCTTTCCTTAAGGTGGCAATGGCATTGGGTTCTGGTTTTGCTGAGGCTCAATAACTTTTACTCCTTCACTATTTAAGAAGTATTTTGTTGGTAGCTATTTATATTGGGCAAATCTGGACAGAGTTCAAGATCTCATGAATACAGCACTTATTCCCCTCTATTTACCTTTAGATGGTTTCATCTCCTTTATACTCTCATAAGTGCCACCACCCCAATGTCCTTCTTCTCTAATTTGCAATTTGTGCTTCTAATGAGCATGTTCAGAAAGTCTTAGGTTTTAAAGTACAGGCAGAATCTTGAGCTCTTCCTGCATGGTTTGATTGCCACTGGGCATGTATCTGTCTGCTAAACACAAAAGCAGTGGACTTGCTGCTGGAGTTGATTAGCATCATTTTTGCTGCTGAAGGGACTGGAAAAGGCAGAAAGCATTGGTGGTTTGGATTTCATGACATATTTGCAGCACATCTGACATTTTTGGTCAGGACAGTATTTTGCAGATACCAAGAGTTAAATTAGCTACGTGATCTGATGGTTTGCAGTTTCTTCTTTGTGGGAGAATACTAACAGCAGAAAGGTTCCTTAATTGGAATGTGGCTTATTAAAATGAAATTATGATCATGTTTATACCTGCTGTGTAGACCGCATTTGACCTATCTGTTTTGGGTTCTGGGTCAGTGTAATGTTCCTTGTATAAACATTTTTAAGATTTCCAAGCTAGAGGATTTAGGATCTCTCGGATGCATCCAAATTTGATCATAAACAGGATAGTAAATATTAGCTGGAATGAAAAAAAGCTGGTGTATTGTGGATTTGAGGCTTAGCCAACTTAGGCTTTGTTTAGACTGGGAAAAAGGGTTCAAGATGGGAATATGGACAGCATCATTTTGAGCTGCAAGGCAAGGGATTACCTTTTTTATTGTATAATTGAGAGAGGTTTAACAAACTTTGGAGCATACTCTGTCCTAACTCAGGTCTAGCTTTGAGCCTGTACTTAAACTGAAGCAGTTGCACCAAAAAGTTTGAGTGGGTCTGAAATACAGGGCAACTTTGAGTTTAAACCTGACCACTTTGAGGTGAGTCCTGTTCATGTCTCTGAACCAGATATCTGTCTGGCATATTTTGACATCATATTTAGGCATTTTAGAAAACAGCTTCTAGAACACAAGTAGATTCTAGTAGCCTCAAAGACCATTTTAACTAATAAGCTTGTTCAGTTTCAATTTAAACTCTGAGGAGCCAAACAAATAGTGTGGAAGATGACTAATGCAATTACTGTGTCATCTGCATACTTGCCAGGACTACAGACCCAGATCCGCAGCCCCCTACCCCCCCACTGTGGACTTGCGTGGGGTGGCTCCCCACCACTGGATGCACTCCTGGGGGGCCAGGGGGACCTGTGCCCCCCAGCTCTGTATGCAGGGCAGGTGCAGGCAGTGGCTTGGGCTCCCACCCTGCTTCCCTCCACCAGGACCTCCACAGCTGAGTGGGCAAAACCTGGCACAGCAGGGAATGGCTGGGCCACGCAGGGATCTCCTTGCTGCTGTGAGCACCACGCTGCCCTGATGACATGCCTCCTGCGTGAAGGGCTCAGCCCTGCGTGCAGGGGGCATGTCACCAGGGCAGAGCGGAGTTTGCAGCAACGAGCAGCTTGTCTGCACAGCTCCTTTGCTCTATGCCAAGTTGCGCCTGCTGGGTTGTGGAGGCTTTGCAGGAGGGAAGCAGGGTGGAGCTTGCAGAGGCAAGCAGTTTCTCTGTGTGAACCTGTAGTTCCCTGCTGTCCTCCCTAGGGGCCTCTACAGCCTGGTGTGGCAGGGAGCTGGGGAGCTGCGTGGAGAACCTGCTCTCTGCTGCAATCTCTGTGCTCCCCTGGTGACATGCCTCTTGTGCATGGAGCTGAGCTTCACAAAGCAGTGACACGCCCAGGATGCACATCGCCAGGCAGCATGGAGCTCGCAGTGGTGAGGAGATCTGCGTGCGGCCCGGCTGTTCGCTGCTATCCTGAGTCATGCCCACTGGGCTGCTGAGGATCTGGGGGAGGGAAGCAGGGTGGGAGTCTGCAGCTTGAGCCTGCCCTGTGTACAGATGTGGGGGGCACAGGTCCCCCCTGCCCCCTGGGAGTGCACGTGGCAGTGGAAAGCTGACCCTCTCCCTCCCCTGGATGTGCCACCTGTGGCCTGGTCCTGCTCCTTGCTGGGGCCCTGCAGCCACACATTGCAGCCCCAGACCCCAAACATTACCTGGCTGGGCAGCAGCCCCAACCCTGCCCAGCTCCCTGCCTCCCTACAGGGGCCTCAGTCCCCCTCTTTCTCCACCCCCGCCCCCCCACTTACCTGCTGGAGCTGCTCTGCAGGCTGCCTGGGGCCATGTACTGTACATGAATGTGGTGCCCCTGTCTCACCACCTTCTTCCCACTTCCTGTCATTGCAAAATTGCTAAATCCATGGGTTTCTGTGATAAAACAAGACATCTGCATTTGCCTCTGGTAAAAGGCAAAATCTGTGATTTACTCTGTTTTTCCGTGGGAAACGGAAAACCCGGATCCTACTCACTACCTTGCCAGAGGCCTGGCTGTACCTGCAGTGGTAGGGTTTGCCTGTGGTGCCACTGGGGCTGCCAGCACCCCAGCTCTCGCTGGCATACAGGCTGCCACAATAGAGACCTGCAGTACTGCTTTGGTTGCCAGTGGCTGCCTATGTAAGAAGCCCTGCCATGGTGGCGAGAGCCCTGGCTCTGTTCATAGCAGAGGAGCTTCTGCCCAAGGTCTGGTGGAGCTGCACATGCCCCTGAAAAAAACAAGGGTCTGGCTGTAGCTGGGGCTCTTGCCACCATAATAGAGCATCTGACCATGGTGTTTTTGGCTGCTGCCAGCAGCCCAACCACTTTGGCTATAGGCGTGGAGTTTCTGACCATGGTGCTGCTCAGATTGCTAGCACCCTAACTTGTCAAGGGTGCTGGCTGCTGCCACAGGAAGCTTAGTCACCGCAGGGCTTGGCATGTGGTGCTGCTGGGGCGGTCAGTTCTCTCTGAGGAGAGTGTAAGCTACTGCTGTGGGAACATGGACACACACAGGCACAACTGTCTCTGTACTTGAGATGCCCACACATTTAGTTACAACAGTAACTGCAAAAGAATATAGCAATGGTAGGTAATGCAAAATTAAGTTAAGTTGCATTAATTACTCTGAATTGCACCTCTACTCAAAATGGCCCAATATTTGGGCTAAAACTAGTAGGTGGCAAACTGGAGTAATCAAGGAATAATGGAATGCTGTGGTCTTAGCACGATGAGAGGTCCTTGAGGCAAACTGTTAAAAAAAAACAAAACAACAACAACAACAAAACTTTTTTTAAGAATTGTATAACAGATTTGTTCTGAAACTGTAAAATAGTGGTTCTCAACATTTCTAGAATTGAGGCACTCCTTAGTCTTGAGACATCCCGTGGAAAATGCCAGCTCTTAGTTTTCGTTCAGTTTCTGACTACAGAAAAATAGTAGAGCAATTTTTCTGTTGCAGACACCTCAGAAAGATTGACAGATCAGAATGTTTTTAATTATATGAATTTGTATTTGAAAGGTTAGGGTTTATCTTGTGAATCATGTTTGTACACCTAACAGTAGTAGCATTGTGTGGCACCCTTGAAAGCACCCCAGGGTACTGCGGCACCGTGGTTAAGAATCATTGGTGCAAAATAATCAGCTGCAGGGACCAGATAAGAACTTTCCAAGCTCCTTCAGAACAATATTACTCAAATGGTTTGTTGCAGAAGTAATTGTGTATACAATTTTCAGATGGTTTTAAAACTAAAAACTCAACTATGTAGAAAGGAATGCATCCATTTGACTTCAGAGAAGTGTATGGATAAATAACTTATAAATAAGTTAACAGAGATCCAGACTTTTCTATAATTGCTTGTCATTGTGCTGTTTGGGTTTTGGAGGGAGTGTTGCTTTTAACCTCTGACAGTCTGCTGAAAAACATCATCACAGTGATTTGCTGTGCTTTCTAACCTGCATTAACTTTGACCTTTGTCCTACTTAAGAATTGGTGCTACATAAAGTGGGACTTTAAAAAGAGTTTGTGTAAAGTACTTATTGGGAGTAAGAAATAAGCTTTTTCACTTGCAAAGCTAAAGATTTTATTCTTTATGTAAAAACAATTATTGGGATTGGCAAGATGGTCAATTGCCTGTATTTTTGACTGGTCAAAGATTATGGCAAATTACAAAAAAAACTACTTTTTTTGTAGTTTCTTGGCAAAAGTATTATTTTTCAAAATTGGTTTTTAACACATTTCTTAATAGAAAATTTGTGCTTTTACTGTGTATATTTTGGACCTATTGGCAACTGTTTACAATTTTTGACCAGTCAATTGACCCAACTTTATTTGACCTCTCAAATATCCAGTTCTCACAATTATACTGTGTATGGATATAGAGAGGACCTCTGAAATATAATTGGAGTATAAACTACCAGATATCCTTTTCCTGAGTATGCAGGCAGCTCTTGGGGCTCCTCTGTGGATCACAGCCGTGCAAAGTCATAGGAGAGCAATGTTCACTAGCTACAACTTTTGAATTGCATTAGTTTGTGAACCTGTGGCACAGCTGTATTTCTGATCTCTGGAGTTTCTTGTGGGATAAGAGCCAAAAATGGTACTGGAGGAAAGACAGAGTAATGGGTATTTTCATCCCTGATTTCTGTCTCTTCACAGCCGGCACAGGTAACTGGAGAGAGGCAGACAAGCCGGAAGGCACACAAGATGCGACTGAGGGTGGTCAAGCATTGGAACAGGCTACCTAGAAAAATTGTGGAATCTCCATCCCTAGAAATTTTTAGGAGCAGATCACACTGACACTTGGCTGGGATGGTTTATTCAGGGATGATCCTGCCTTGAACAGAAAGCTGGACTAGCTGACCTTGTGAGTTACCTTCCAGCCCTACTTTCCTGTGATCCTAAGGGGAGGGATCAGATGAGGCCCTTTTTCCTTTTTCAAACTCTGGTTACAGTGGCCTGAGCCTTCACACAATGATGTTAACCTTTGGGCTCCTCTAGTGGCAACTGTTACACTTTGACAGACCTCCCTCCCTCTCTCCTTTTGATTCTCTTCTAGGGCTTGGTCCTGTTGCTTATAGCTGTATTGAATGGTGGAGAAATCATGTTCTAACTAGAGTGGGGCCTCTGATTTCAGACTTAGTTCCTAGAAAAGTGTATATCCCAAATTTTAACTAGTAAAACATTCCAGCAGCTGTTTAAAAGCTGAATTAAACAGTTTTGGAAAGTCTCAGAAGTTCAGCTTTGTCCATCCTGTTGGGGGTGGAGGATAGAAATACCTTGCCTTGAAGGATGTCCTAGCAGGCAACCTATTGCCTGTGCTGTGGGCAGCTTGCAACATATCATATTGGAAGACAGGTGATCTCTTGTATAGAGAGCATCCACAAGGAGACTTGGGAAAACACTAAAAACAGGCAGGTGCCTGCGTTTAAGCCATTTAAAAGCCCTAGGGAATATAGTGCTAAATTGGTTTTTTTTTTTTTTTTTTTTTTTTGGGGGGGGGAGTTTGAAAACACATTTTTGTGGTTTTGTACTTTGGTCCCATTTAAAAATTTTACAACG
>NW_017728993.1:42199207-42205922 GCF_001723915.1 Gavialis gangeticus | reverse complement strand
TTTTTTTTTTTTTTTTTTTTGTGACTTTGAAAATATTCCTTTGGGCTTTTGTAAGCATATGTAAGGCCCTTTAGCTCTGCATGCAGATTATTTTGCCTCACTTGTAATATGTGCATAAGCAAGGATGCCTTTTAATGATTAGGGTACTGAATTCTCTGCTGGCTTCAACATGTTTACAATGTAACCACAGGCATTACAGTAATCTAGGGTTGAGCTGGCGATATCACCAGTTGGAGCAGCAAGGTCTGTACCCAGGAAGGAAGGCTGCAACCTCCTGAGCAAACCCCAATGAGGAAAAGCCCTTTCTGGCTACTTTCTGAAAGCTGGTATCTGGGTCTTTAACTAGACCAGTGGTGCCCAATCTTTTTGTCTTATGAGCCAGATGAGCAGTGCCAGGTGTATCTCTGGGCCAGATCTGGTGTGTTGTACTGGTCCAGCCAGGACCTAATGTAGAGCTATGTGGGGCTTGGAAATTTGGCAGCAGGGGAGCAGTGGGGGTGGCCATGTTAATTGCCATAGCTCCCCCACTGCCAAATTTCTGGACACATGGGGAGACAGGCAGTCTGGACTACGTGGCTCTGTGGCTCAGATATGCTTTGTAGCCCAGGGGCTGAGTACCCCTGAACTAGATACCCAGAGTTACAGGTACACACCCCTGGCTCAAAGAGATGGGTGCAAGCTTTGTCTAGTCTGCACGCCAGTATCGCTTTGTTTCATTTATCTATATTGACTTTTAGCTAGCTTGCCCTCTTCCATGTCTCAGTCTCAGACCACAGGAAGGGTGATAGGTTCATCATTTGTAACAGAAGAAAGATATTAAGTTGGGTGTCATTTACATATTGAAGACATTGTTGTTGCTTGTGTTAATTGATCTGATTCTCTCACACCCTGAATGAGGAGGGTGAGAGAGAATAACTCAGGTTTGCTGTTGGAGTGGAAAAGTAGAGCAATTGCTCAGTGTTTCCAAAGGACTGTGCATGCTGCAAAGGAAAAACATCACTGCCAAAAGGAGCATGCTTGTGTGCTGGACCTAGGCCAGATCTATGTGTGCAGAGGCACATAGCTCATTCAGCATCTATGGCAGGGGAGGGGATGCTGCCTGACCAGTGGCAGCTGCCTTCTCTGTGCAGAGAAGCCAGGCAGCAGTGGCACAGAGTCTGGCAGCAGCAGCCTCATGGTGTGGGCTCCCTGGGAGCTGCCCATTGGGGTTGGTCCCTTTTGCTTTAGCCCAGCCCAGATATGCTGCTGGGTGCAGGGCTGTGCCCTACTGTAAGAAAACTCAAGGGGCAGGGGGAATGGACATTCAGCTCACCATGTCCCTGGCCCCAGATGTACTACCTGGCTCTCAGAGCTGGATAGCGCAGGGTTACCCCTACTGTAGTAACAAGTCCTAGGGCAGGTATTCTGAAGCCTGGGGCTCCCACTCTGCTGGCCCTTCACTCCCTAATTATGCTCATCCATGCTTGTGTGCTGGATCTAGGCAAAAAAAATTGCATAATTCTTTCAAAGTCTCCAAAATATTATATTGCAAAAATGTTCAGTACAGCATCTTTTTAAAACTAAAAATTCAACTGTGGAAAGGAATATATTTTGTTGACTTCAGAGGTCTATATAGAAGTACAGAGCTTCCACTCCAACCTTGCTGTCCATCCTGTTAACTTGGTTTTTACTGGACAGTCAAGAATCTTCCAATAAGTGCATGTAATTGTGTTGTTGCATTAGTAACCATTTACTGTATGTACCAAATTATAGAAGGAAAAAGTGCTTTCCTCCCATCTTCGATGTAGCAAATGACAGGATCCTGTGACTGTGCCCTTTGCAATACTTACTTTCTGTAGAAATGTAATGCATCCCTTCCATTTTTTCTGGTAGGTGTAGACTGCTGTTTCTAGGTCTTTCATGGTAGTTCATTAGGAGCAATTGAAAGAATAAACTTTGCATCTGGTATTAGTATGACTGCTTCAGCATTTTATTGTTCTGGTTTTTGTTATTCTTTGCCTGTAGTTTACCTGCTGGTTTCAATAAAATTTTTGAGGAAAGTAATTTTCAAAGTGTTGTCCTTTATACTTTATGAAGGTGTTTCGGGGTCCTTTCTTGCACAAAGCTTATCCCCCCCCCGGGTGCATTCTATCTTCGGTTACTATAAATGTAGCTTACATTCCAAAATGGTAACTTGGTATTTTGGAATTCTGCTTGGATATTGCCTTTAATACCACACTTCTTAAAGAATCATATTTTGCAGCATAGTTTCTAGGAGTCTTAATATCTCAGCTTCCAAACTACAAGATATTTTTAGAGTGCACAGTGTGCATAAAATGCTACAATATTGAGTCCAGGGGCCTAGAAGGATGTGTTACAGTTCAGGTAGATGGGGTTGCAGATTTTCCTTCTTTATACTGAATCAGTGAAACATTTGTTAGAAAAATGTAGCAATGTGTAGGGTACTTTTTTCAAGCATTAAAAGAATTTTGGATGTGTAAACCTTCTGCTTAGGTAGGTAATTAATGATCCCACCTAAAGAAAGCAGATATTGATTTGTGGCAGGCAAGGAGTTGCCTTTGGTAAGCTGTAGCCCGACTTCTATAAATGATGCAAGATACTTGACTTAGACATATGTAGTAATTGCAACTTGTGCAGACTGTATAAAGCACACCTTTTGGCAAGGCTGTCTTCTCTGCTTTGTCCTTGGCGTGCTCAGTGAAAGCAACTTGTCGTGTGTCTTCTGTTCAGGATGGTACCTAAATTGTGAGCCCTATGGACACAGGGCAGCAAGAGAGAGAATGCATCCAAATATGGGAGGAGTAGCAACTACATTTCTGTTCATGTAGCAAGGATGCATTGGCTTAAAGGTGCTTCTTCACTAGGACTCTTTCTTCTGTTGGTTGGCCACCCGTATGCTACACTTGCGGCTCCAGAGTCCAAACTGCAAGTCCAAGCTGAGTAATGAGCTCGCTGCAAGTAGTCACATCACATGATGTGACATAAGAGCTATGGAAGCTGGTCACCATGTACTTATGCAAAGATTCAAGAAGATGCATATTAACTTCTGAAGAGCAGCATGTGGCTCTGGAGCTGCGGGTTGGCCACTAGCATCTTTGCAGCTGGATGACAACAGCTGGAAATGCTTACATACTATCTAGATGCTTTAAAAAGTGTCCAGACCTCTTAGAGGATGAGTGGTCAGCCCTTCTGGAAATTAGGGCCTTAAAATGTCAAGGTGGGCAGCTCTCAAAAAGAGACTCTTCAAATTGGTAGTCACTTAAAAAATGGCTTATCATAGTCTTAGGAGCATTGGTACTTTTCCTGGTTTAACTTAAACCAGTCTCCTAGCATCCCAGATGCTTTGCAGCCCTGAACTGGGCTCTGTGCTCCAGAGAGCCCCTCCCCTCTGCTCCCGCACGGGAGTTACAGCAGAGACTGCAGGTACAGTGGCATCTGCCTGGCTTTCCCCTGCCCTACCTCCCCACCACCACCACTCCCTGCTCAAGCAGGGATTCCCCCTCCCTTCTCACACAACGCTGAGTAGCCAGCATGTGGTATGCTAGCTACTGCTGAGAGGTGTCTGTGTAAGGCAGACAGGACAGTGTCCACTTAGGGCTTTTTTGAAACTAATCAACAGGTCAGCTGGTAATGCCCTTGGTTCCTTCCTTGGAAAAAGTGGTTTAAGAAGAGCTTAAACTAATGAGAGAGGCTTTTGTTTTCTGATGGGCTGATGAATGCTTTATTATCAACTCCCTGCTGGGCTGGGGGTGGGGGCAGGGGCTAGCCATGCCCTCCTCAGCTCAGCTTAATGGAAGAGAAGGGAGGGTTGCTCTAGTGCCCCCCAGCTTCTAGCCTGAGCCACTGTAGGCATGTGCCTGCATTTCTTCAGTCCAGAGGGGATGTGTCTGTGGTTACAAACTGGTTCAGCCTGGCAGGTTAAACTAACTTGCAAATATTAACTCAATTCAGGCTTAGGCTTTTTGAATGTCTGTCCCTAGCCTATCAGCAGATGTCAGAAGAGTAGGGTAGATAAGGCAGAAGAGTTGCATATGAAAGATTGCTTGTTTCAGAAGTATTTTAGTTCTTGGTGTTTTGGTAATTTTGCCACAGTCAGTATTCTAATCAAATTAAGCATAGTGCTGGGTGGTTGTTTTTTTTTTTTTTTTAAAATCTAACTCTTTGTTTCTTTTAGGAATGTCTCTGTGTCCAAAACATGAGCTTCAGTTTTAACAAAGTTCTAATAAACTAACTTGAATAAGTGAAGAGATCTGATATCAACAGTTGTCTGTAATAACTGTAGAGCTAATTAAAGAGAGAATGCAATAATTGTTATAATACCAGGAATTGTTCAATATTTGTTGTTTACCCTAGTTGCTGATTTCCTAATCCATTAGATCTGGTATGTTTCAATAAGAGCTCCTCTTTCTCTAGCATGCTGCATTAAAAGGACCAATCTAATGACATCTGAGACTCTAGAAGAGTAGAATCTGTATTCTGGGTATGAATACATGAGGGGTAGGCAACTCTGATAGCTGTTGTAAGCCAAGTTCTGATAAAAGTTTCTTAACTTGCCTTACAGTCACTAAACAAGTTCTGCCTCTCACACGTTAGTGTGCTGAGCCACATTTTTTTTTCATTTCTAGAACTATAGTCATACTCTCAACTGGTGGCTTCCTGTTTTATAAGGTTCCTTAAGGTATAAGACCCAATTAAAATACATAAATTAAACCATTATAAAGCAGTTATGTTCTGTCCTTTCAGTAAAGTAACTGTCACATGCATAAGCAATTTGCTTGCTGATTAAGTAACCTTTAGGCATCTTGGAGAAAGGGAAAAGTAATTCAGGTAAAGAAAGACATGTTGATCCTGACAGCAGATAGAGCAGAGCAAATTAAAAAAAAATCAGTTTAACCTTCTCTGATTGTATCAGTTAAATGATAACACAGCAGCATGGACATGGCAGCAGCACTCCCTTCCCGGGCCTTTGAAGTGGGGAGGAGGTGGTGGCAGGCCCTGCTAGACTAACACAGCCCATGTGAAGGGGCAGGAGGGGGGGCAGCAGCAGGCCAGGCGTTTTCCCAGTCTTCTGCAGTGGCTAATAGGCTGGGTGGGAGGGAGCACCTGTGAACAAACAGTTAATTGCTTAATTGATGATGATGTCACTAGGTCATCCACTGTCTGCCTCTTTAATTTCATAGGCTATGGATACTAGCCCCCCTCCCCTCCCCTCCTCCCTCCTCTCTCCATTCCCCCTTCTTGACCTGCAGCCTTTCTTTTCCTGAGCTACCACGTGGCTCCCATTCCCTACCAGACTACACCCCATGCTAAATGTTAACTGGTAATGCATTATTGGTCTAAATGCACTTATTGTTTAAACATTTAACCTTTTACATCCCTAGAACAAATGGGTAAAACAGACTGTCCTGTCCAATTTAATACCAAATCCTGTAACAATAGTTACAGAATCCCAGAATATTGGCAACTTTGCCTAAAGCACTTTTCAGTTCATTTAACTTTTCTGAGGATTTTATAACTATCATAAACTAATTTAAGGTTGAAATGGATATCTGATATCTTTTATCTTCTAAAGCAGCACCTCAGACTTGGCCCATAATGAACTAACTGCATGTTTAAATGTATCAGCCTACTCTTGCATAGATGTGACTATAGGTGCGCCACTATATCAGTCCATATTGAATTGGCACCGATAAAAGGAAAATTGATATTATCAGCAACAAGCTTTTTTTGGCCAATGTGCCTGATTAATGTCAGGGATAAATGCTGTGTGCAGCCACAGCATGCACACAGCCAGGAATGCAACCCGGCAGCTTGGAGAGCAGTGTCTGGCCAGTAAACCTGTGGCGGAGAAGGGGTGTGGGGGAGGGATGGTGCATAGGGAGGGCAGATCAAGGCCTCTATGATGAGGGAGGGAGTAAAGCTGGGATAGGCCTTGCCCAGGCAGGGCATGGGACAGAGCCATGAGCAGCTCATCTGGGGGTATGAAGTTGGGGCAGCTCCTGCCACTGTGCGCACCCCTGGGAGAGACACAGAGGGCATATGCCCCCATGGATTTGTGCATAGGGTGGCCATCATAGAGGACAGTCTGGTTTTCTGCTACTCTGTCCTCTATTGATACACAGCTGGATGCTTTTGTCCTCTATTTTTCTCTTGAAGAGAAAAATAGAGGACATAAAGGCATTGGGTTTTGTATCAATAGAGGACAGAGTAGCAGAAAACCAGAATGTCCTCCGTGATGGCCATCCTATTTGTGCATGGGGCAAGGGTGGGCTGCTCGCTGTGGGCTTAGGGCTGGGGGCTGTGTTGGCCTCTTCCCAATGCAGGGACTGGGCTGGGGCTGCACTCTGGGTGGGGATGGGGCTGGGAGGCAGGCTATGGCAAATTTTGGGGTGGCTGCAGTCCCCCTCCACGTAGTTCCCCTCCCCGTGCCACTGCCACCTGTCCTGAGCACAGCCCTGGCCCAGCCCCAACTCCAGGAAGAGGCCAGTACAGCAAGCACCTGCCCTTGCCCTGCACACAAATCTGGGGGACATATGCCACCCATGCCTCCCCTAGAGGTGCATGAAGTGGTGGGAGCTGCTGCCCCCCCACACACACACACACCCAGGCAAGCCACCCACGGCTTGGCCCTGTGCCCTGCCCTGGCTGGGCATCCCCTGCCCCACTCCTTCCCTCACTGAGGGGCCTTGATCTGCCCCCCCCCCCCCCCCCCCCC
>NW_017728993.1:42184718-42198953 GCF_001723915.1 Gavialis gangeticus | reverse complement strand
CCCCCGGACTTACCAGCCAGATGCTGCTCTCCAAGCTGCCAGGCTGCATAACAGCAATTGGATTGGTATCTGCTGATATGGCTGGTTAATAATCAGCCATCAGTATCGGCCAAAAAATCTTTATCAGTGCACCAGCAGAACTGACTTCTTGGTATGTAATGGTTCTGGTGTCTGCAGAACTACTGCTGTACTTAATTTTGCTCAGGGTGGAGTCTTATATAAGTAATGAGTTGGGGATTTTCCTTTAAACTCTTGCTTAGGTACCTGACCCTACTGTCAATTGGCCTGTTAGGACCCTAGTTGAATGGGAGGCATCACATCAGCTTATGACAAAAAAACTAGGCTCAGGTGGAAGAAAGAGTGATATTAGGCTCCTGGAGTTTCTCTTTGTGAATGATAAAAATAATTGAAGTTGAATGTGAATTGGCTTTCTGTGCTGGTTTTAACTGGTGTCAAATATGGCCAAAAAGCTTGTGTTCTAAAGACTCATTTTTAATGCTTAAGGTGGAAGGTTTCTGACCTGTAAACTGTTCAGTAGAATGCAGTCGTGGATCTAGGATTTTGAAAAGGAGGAGTGTAAATAGTGGGTGGCAGGGCACTCACTGTGCGTGTGCTGCACAGTCTTAGTGGCATTAGTGCCATGCTGAGGAATCGAAGAACAGCATGACCATATCACTGTACCCTCCCACAGATCCTGTTCTACACCCACTACTGTGAAATACTTACAGTAAAAATGTTACAGCTTTGCCTGCTTGAAAGTGAAGCTGACGTTATTGTTTCAAGCTGAGGGAAATGCAAGAAGTAAACAGGAATAAATAGTGGGCAAAACTAAATATTTAAATTTGGATTTAACACCTCATGAGGCATGTACTATTGCCAAAGACAATGAGTTTCTGTTTACAGTGACTCACCTTTCCAGCTAGCTTGTGAGGGGGGGCACAGCTTCTTAACACTTTTTGAGGGTTCTTCCTGGGAGCAAAACTTGAGGACTTCAGAGTCCCTCTCCATTCTCTTATGCACCCACCCGCCCCACCTTCTCTTCAGCCTCCATTTCTTCCCCAGTTCCTCTTCCACGCAGAACTGGGATCCATGGGTGGGAGCCCCGGTTTACAAATTTGTCAGGAAGGTAAAAATATCTACAGACCGGGCAGGTGCATGGCACGTTTTGCAGATGTGAACTCCCCTGTTTTGTGGGCCTACTGAAGTTAGCAGAAGGACAGTTCTTTCCTCCCCCTCTATAAATAGGGACCTACTAAGAACACAGTGAGGCTAAGCCATTTTTGCAGCTCTGTCTCAACACAGTCCATTTCACAGACATTTTGAAGTGGCCCTGCCACTTGGTGCTGATTGGCAGAGTCCCTGGGGGAGAGGAGGGACAAAGGGGCAGTCGCCATCTTGCCTGCTGGCTGCCCTTTGTCCAGCCTCACCCCTGAGCGCTGATTGGTGGAGAGGCTTCAGGTTGGGGGGAGAGGCAGAGGGAAGAGGAGAGGCAGCCACCATCTTTTCCGCTGCCCCCTTTGTGCTGCCCTGCCAGTTGCCCATCCAGAAGGAGAAGGTGCCAGCAAAGCCCACCTGGGAGGGGAAAATTTATTAAAAACTTATTTTTATTTAGGCTTTTTTTTTTTTTTTTCATGGATTTCACAGGCAACCACGGATTTCATGGTTTCTATGAAATGTGCAAAACTACTGTTTAGGTAGGTCCCCATCCTTAAGTCTGTAGAGGCTTCTGGGTCAGACAAGCCTTGCTAGGGTTACAGAAACAACTTGAATCCATAGTGGCCTTGTTAATCTTGTTTGCAGTCCAGAATCTTATTCTAGTTTAAGCCTGGGGCCTGGTGACTGTGAAGAAAGCACTCTTCTGAACTCCTTTGGTACTTCGTGCCCATACATCAAAACCCCCCACTGTAATTCCCCTCACTCTGGAGTCACTGGTTTGTCAGTGCCATTCCTTCCAGGAATCTGGTAAAGAGTCCCTAGGTCCTCAGATGTTGGGACCTGCAAAATCAAGTGGGACTTTTTTGTGAAGATTTGAAGTGTACAATGTCAATCGCCACTTTTTTGAAGTGGAGTTCTAACTAGTATGTCATCCAGCTAGTATGACATTTTTGTAGCCAGCAAATAATGGGGACATGGCCCTGCTTTCTAACTCCTTGAATTCTGCTGGAGGGAACACCAGCTCCTGGTTCCTTTGTGATGATGCACTCCTTGAGATCAAATAAGGAAAATTCAAATACAGAACCGTAAACTTATTTACTGGTTTCTAACTTGAGTCTGTCCTTCCGTCCCCCTGTCCCATCTGTCACGATAATGTTCTTGACAGACAGTATACATTCAAATTACAATGTGCCTGCAAATTTAACTTAGTTTTCTGTGTGGAATAATAACAGTCTATATGGCTGCCAAGGGAAGGTGATGAGGCATTGTCAAATACAGGTGAAAATGAGAGTAGAGTTTCAAGAATTTAGGCACACTTCAGGTTTTTTTTTTTTGTTGTTTTGTTTTTTTTTGGTTTTTTTTTTTTACCACTAAAAACTCAAGTAGATGAACAATAGTTGCACTATTAATGTTGCTAGTCCTGTGCAGAACTCTATATCTTAACAGTAACATCAGATTCATGGAAAAGTTCTACTCCAATTACTCTGTAAGCAGAACAGAAATCCTGAAATTCACTTCTTGCAAAGTTATTTTCTGCATCTTCATAGTGTGGCAGGGAGGAGGTAAAGAGTCTATTGAATGCAGATTGTAAATGATGGATGTTAAATACTCCCCTTTTCAATTAGTTTATTTGTTGTTTTAAAGTTAAAAGATAACCAAATAGACCCTTTGATTAGCAGACTGGTTTGTGGTTGAAACTGCCTCCCTTCCCCCAGCCACATATTCTGCATTCCTTCAGAACAAATGTTCACTTGTTGCTATAGTGTCTAAGAACAACAGTCTGTAGGGGTGTGTGTTTTGAGCTCATGTGAGTGTTTGAAATGTAAAATCAACCCCAATACAGAAATTTCAGAAGATTTTGTTGACTTAAAATAATTAGATATTTAGTATGTCATTAAAACAAGTAAAATATTTTAATTAGGAAAATATTATGTGCTCTTGAATTACATTTTTTGCACTTCACGGTTGGTCTAGAAAAGGAAAAAAGTTTTCCACCCTTCTCCCTTTTTTATATCATCATGCTGTACAGAGACGACTTGAGCATTTAAAATCTTTTGTTATAAGTCCCCATTGGCCAGGGGACAGGAGAGCTAGTGGGACTGATATCAAGAAATTGATTTGCTGAAACTTTAGCAGCTGAGAGGGGAGAGATTGTTTAGTCAGATTCTCTTCTTATTTAATGTTTAACTGAAAACAGCTGACAAATGATTCAAGGAAAGCTCATGCCCACCAAATGAGTTGACTCCTGAATGCTCCTTTTATTGTTCTTGGGTACCGCTAGTAAAAATTTGGAAGGCTAGATTTGATGCATAAAGGTGCAAATGAGCAAATAAAGGGAGAAAGCATTCAATAAATGCAAAGGAATGCTCTTGTGCAGAGCCTTTAAAAAAAACCAAAAACCTTAGTTTAATAGACTCATTTTTAAAGGGTTGAAGTGTTGGAGCTGGAAAGGTCCAGGAAGTGTTCTAAAAGCAAAGATTCTTTTTGAAATGGTATTGATTCCTGTAAGTTTGTCCAATGGCTCTCCCAGTTGATGCAGAAAAAATTATCACTCAAAATCCTTGCCTTTCATTTTAATTTTTTTCTTTAAACAGCTAGTACTTGGAAATAAGCCTGTCAGCTGTAGCACTGTAGGCTTCAGTACAGCATTGAGAGACCGTCACTAGTTTTAAATGAGAATCAAGGTAAATTAGCTTATGCAGAGCTCTACGCTGCTGGGGACTAGTTTGCCTCTGGTACGTGAACTATCATGTTATAAAGCTAGGTCAGATACAGTCTTATTGCAGGCATGAATCCTTTGAAGTCATACAGAAATAAAACTGTGATTTCTGCATGGATCTTCTTTGAGTCCTTCAATCTCCACTCGTGTCACAAAGTGTTATGGCTGTGGTGATATCCTGAATCTCTGCTTTAAAATTTACATTTCTAGTGTATAAAGTGGGTCAGGAGAACTATGCTGTTTGTTTTTTTTTTTTCATTTTTCCTGAAACAGCACATTGTTGTTAATGTTACTGTCTCTTGGGTGCTTTCATATACTACTATGGCTTAAGTTTTTTTTTTTCTGCAATTTATGCTTATAAAAGGAATTGAGGTTCCCAATCCTAGAAAGTTAGTGTTGGAAGGGACCTCAGGAGGTCATCTAGTCCAGCCCTGCTCAAAGCAGGACCATCCCCAATTAGATCATCTGGGCCAAGGCTTATCAAGCTGGGTCTTAAAAGCCTTGGAGGATGAAGAGTCCGCAGCTTCTCTGGGTAACTTGTTCCAATGTTTTATGACCCTGCCCTGGTGAGAGAATTTTTCCTATTATCTAACCTGAACTTCCCTTGCTGCAACTTGAGACAGTTGCTCCTTGTTTTCTCATCTGCTACCAGTGAGAACAGTTTAGCTTCATCCTTTTTTGAACCCCTTCCCCCTTCAGGTAGTTGAAGGCTTCTATTATATCCCCTCCTAGTCTTCTTTCCTCCAGACTAAATAAGCCCAGTTCCCTCAGAAGTCATGTCCACATCCTTTCTGTAGTGGGGGACCCAAAACTGAACACAGTACTCTAGATGTGGCTGTACCAGTGCTGAGTAGAGGGGAATAGTTAGTTCCCTTGACCTACTAGCAACGCTCCTACCAATGCAGCCCAGTGAATTTTAGGGTGGCTGTATCTCTTTCCCCCCCCACACCCCCCGTAGCCCTCCCAATCCTGCTGCCACCTGCCCTGAGCACAGCCTGGCCCCAGCCCCCACCGAGAAGAGCCCAGTGCATCCCAAGCTCAGCCAGCAGCCACACCCCACCCTGCCCTGTGCAGATCTGGGGGGCACGTGTGACCCCATGCCTTCCCTGGGTGTGTGCATTAGAGGGATCCACCCCCCCCATACACCTCCCCCAGTGAGCTGCTTGCAGCTCTGTCCCCTGCCCTGCCCTGCCCTGCCCTGGTGGGGTAGTTTCTGCCCCAGCCCCACTTCCTCCCTCACCACAGGGGCCTTGATCATGCCCCTGCCCTCCCCCTCCCCTTCCACCACAACAGACTTACCAGCTACCCACAACTCTTCAAGCTACCAGGCTAATATCAGCTGATATGTGTCCTTACAAATTGACTGTTGATGTTGGCCCCAAAAATCTCTATTGGTGCATCTCTAGTCTATCGTTCCCTGGATCCTCCTTTTTCCCTGTCTAAATTTGGAACTATGTTTGGCCTTTTCTAATCATCCAGTACCTCTCCTGATCACCATGAGTTTTCCAAGATGATGGCCAGTGGCTCTGCAATCATATGAGCCAACTGCCTCAGCACCCTCAGGTGTATTCCATCTGGCCCCATGGACTTGTTTATCTCCAGCTTTTCTAAAGAGTCCCTAACCTGTTCTTTCACCACTGTTGGCTGCTCACCTCGTCTCCAAACTGTGCTGCCAGGTGCAGTAATCTGGGAGCTGACCTTGCCTGGGAAGACTGAGGTGAAAAAGGCATTGAGTACTTCAGCCTTTTCTGCATCCTGTCACAGGGTTGCCTCCCCCATTCAGTAAGGGACCCACACTTTCCCTGATCTTCCTTTTGTTCCTGACATACTTATAGAAACTCTTCTTGTTACCCTTCATATACCTTGCTAACCACAACCCCAACTGCACTTTGAACTTCCTAACTTCATCCCTGCATGCGTAAGCAATGCTTTTATACTCCTCCCTAGTTCTTTATCCAAGTTTCCACTTCTTATAAGCTTCCTTTTTTGTGATTTTTAGTTCACTGAAGAGTTCCCTGCTAAACCAAGCTGGTCTTCTGCTATACTTGCTAGTCTTCCTGCACATCAGGATGGTTTGTTCCTGCACTCTCAGTAAGTCTTCTTTAAAGTACAGCCAGCTTTCCTGGACTCCTCCCCCTCAATCTGGTTTCCCAGGGGATCCTGCCCATGAGTTCCCCGAGTGAATCAAAGTCTGCTTTTCTCAGGTCCAGGATCCTTACTCTGCTTTTCTTCATCCTTCCTTTTCTCACGATCCTGAACTCAAGCATCTCGGGGTCACTGCTGCCCAAGTTGCCATCCACTATACTACATTCCCTACTAATCCTTCCCTGTTTGTGAGCAGCAGGTCAAAAAGAGCACGGCCCCTAGTTGGCCGCTCCAGCACTTGCACTAGGAAGTTGTCCCCAACACACTCCAAAAACTTCCTGGATTGCCTGTGCACTGCTGTCTTGCCCTCCCAGCAGATGTCAGGGTGAGTGAAGTCACCTATGAGAACCAGGGCTTGTGATCAGGGAAATATCCATTAGCTATTTGAAGAAAGCTTCATCCACTACTTCCTCATGCTCTGGTGGTCTATAGCAGACCTCCACCATGACATCACCCTTGTTGCTCTTCCCTGACCCTAACCCAGAGACTTTTGACAAGCCTATTTCCAGTTTCATACTGGAGGTCTGGGCAATCATATGGCTCTTTCATATGGAGTGCAACTCCTACTACTCCTCCCCACCTGTTCTTCCTGAATAGTTTGTACCCATCCATGACAGTGGTCTTAGTCATTCGAGCTCCCACCAAGTCTCTGTTATTCCAATCACATCATAGTTCCAGGACTGTGCAGGGACTTTCAATTCTTCCTGCTCGCTTCCCAGGCTCCGTGCATTTGTGTACAGGCACCTGGGGTAACTGGTTGATTGCCCTGATGTTCTCATTCTTTCTGAGAAATCTCCCCTGTTGTCCCCTTCCGCTTTTTCTTCGTGCAGGCCACATACTTCGCCACTTACCTCATGGTTTTGGTCTCCATCCCCCAGCAAACATAATCTAAAGCCTTCCTCACTAGGTTAACAAGCTTGTCTGTGAAGATGCTTTTCCCTCTCCTCTTCATCAGGTGGATCCCATCTCTTCCTAGCAGTCCTTCTTGGTACAAAATGCTATAGTCAAAGAAGCCTGGTAGTCTAGGCTTAGGGTTACAAAAGTTAGGGATGATGGGAGTCCGATCTGAATGTGAGGGAAAAAAGGTCACAGCCTTCTCACCAAATGGTGTTGGTGAAAAGTACTCCCAGCTACCATTGCCACCCAGAGATCCAGGTACAGGAGAAGGTTTGGGAGTACTCCAAGGCTGTCACTGAGTGACAGGGGTAGAATAAAGGCAAACCTCATCAATAATAGGTGTCCCAGTCCTCCAAAAGTCAAGTGGTCTGCCCACCACCATGACCCGTCTTATCTGGATTCTGTTTGAATTGGTTTGCTTTCATCCAGTCACCCACTGCCTCCAGGTACTGAGAAAGAACTGAGACTGGAAAATCATGCACCCTCTCCTCATGAAGGTAGGCACTGACTGCCCCACCAGCAATGGTCCCAGTTTCCCCTTGCTCATTTTTACAAGCCAGGATAGGCACAGATCCAGTTCACAACTCATCCCCCTGCAAGCATATTGTCCTGATCAATGGGAAATAACAATTTAAAGCAATCCATATAAACAGAACAAGGCTGGGCTTTCTTAACCCTATACTCTGACTGCAGCAAAAATGGTGATCTCCAAGCCATGCTGGATACAAGTAGTTTTGTCTGCTAAGTAAATGGCAGATATGCCAGTGGATAAAGACTAAAGTTTTGGAGCAAAGATTAACTGGATTAGCCAGGGCATTCACCCCCAGAACAGTTCTTTTAAAAGGCACCTCATCTTGATCTGAAGACATCAAGGGATGGAGAATTCACCACTTGCCGTAATAGTTTGCTCTGGTGGGTAAGCAACCCCCCGTTGAACGTGTATGCATTGTTTGCGGTTTGAAACTGTGTGGCTTCAGCTTCCAGCCACTGGTTCTGTTATGCTTTTAACGGCTTGATTTGTAGAGACCTTTATTATCCCTTTTTTCCCCAAGAAGGTATATAGATAGATAGATAACTTAAGTCTTGATTTTTTTTGATTAAGTCTCTCAGTGTAAAGGGTTTTTTCCCAGAACTTGAGTTGGTTCTGTTGCTCGTATCTGCATGATCTTTAGTTTATCAACAGTCTTTTCAAAATGTGTACCCCAGAACAGTATGTATTGTTGTAGTATCATTCTAGTCAATACTATACAGACCCTACAAGTCAAACCAATTTAGAAATAAAATAGTCTTCACGTTTTTACTTGCTTCCTTTAGATCTTATGTATCCAGGGATTTTGATAGCAGTTTTTGCTACAGCAGTGCATTGGGAACTAATATGCAGTCGCTTGTCTACTATGACATCTAAAACCTTTTCAGGTGCTTCCAGGAGACAGTTTCCCTTTCTGTAGCTGTGGCCCACATTCCTTGTTCCTAGAGGCATCCCTTTGCATTTTGGTGTATTAATACTCCTTTTATTTGAGTCCAGCTTGCCACACAGTTCTCTCTGCTTATGGTTGTCCCATCCATCTCATTTACCATTCTGCCAGTCTACCATCCACAAGGTTTTTGTCAACAGTGATGTTTGTAATTACTTCTAGATCATTGAAAATGTTGAGTAGCCTTAGACCTAGTACTCATCTCTGAAGAAGTTTACTAGAAATTCTCTCATGTGGTGGTGATTTTCTGTTCGTGACTACTTTGAGATCTGCTAGTTAGCCAGTCCTTAACCATTAATGTAGCTTTTTAATTGACCTTAATAGTGCTATTTTTAAGAATACTGTACAATACTACATCTTACATAAACCTGTAACTGTAGGTGTACCTTTTTCCAACCAAACTTGTAGTCTCATCAAAGAATAAAATTGACTTATTTGCAATGCCTCTTGGTTTGTTTGGTTTTTTTTAAATATATTGACTGGCATTAATTATATTCCTTCCCTTTATTTTTCATTAATTGAATCCTGCATCAACTTTTTCTATGTCATTGCCTGGGATGGATGTTAGGCTGACTGGCATATAGTGACGGAAGTCATTTTGTGTACCATTTTTGAATCCTAGCACAATATATCAGGTTACTTTAAAATGCTAGGAGCTAAAAAACTACAGTAAATCCAGTCCTTAATTTGCTGCATCAAAATGTTGTATAGACAGCTTGGTTTAACACAAGCTTTTAGTGTGGCTTCCAAGAGCACTTAGCACTGATCTGACTGTTAAGTCAATGATGAAATTCATGAATTAGCTCAATGGGGAGCAAAGGTGGCCCACCACTATGAAGTTGTAAAGTCCTCTTCTTCATTGTCAGACTTTTTCTATGGTCAGTAGTAAAATGATGAATACCTTTTTCTTACTTTTATAAAACTGGCTTATTTGCAAATTATTTAAACTGATTTTGCTTAGAATAACTTATTTACTGCATATTTATCTGTGTTCACTCTAGAATGAAAATAAAAGGTGAGAAAATAAATAGGAAGTGTATGCATTTTGATTGGCTGTCACTAGAGTCAATAAAAAAGTTGGGTTTTTTTTTTTGTTAAATAGGATTAATCTATATGCTTGCAAGGCCAGAGTAGAGTAGTTGATAAGAATGTTCACTTTTCCAGTGGATATTCTGACACTACTATTCTAAAACCCGCTTGTAGCTTATATCTGTCCAGAAGAACAAGTGAACAGAAGGAATGCACATTCTCAGCTATCTGAAAGCTAACCATTCCTCTCTTAGTGTGTGGGTGAGAAGAAGAAATTGTGTTCCAGTCCATTTGTACTAATGTTCTAACTAGGAATTGGATGGGGGTGGGGAGAGGATTGGGGAATGTGTGTGTGGTATGGATGAATAATGGCTTAAGACTAACTGCTTCTGCAGGATTGCCAAAGAACTGGAACATTAATTTGCTGCATCTCATTCCTTCACACCTTCAGCATCTTTTTTTTTTAAACAAAATTATTCTTCCACTGTTGTACGTTACTATGAGGGTCTCTTTATGCTAGAAACCATTGGTAGGTGTTATAGCAGCCCACTGAAACGTTATGAAGTTGTAAGCACCAAAACTTTAGCATCCAGACACAAAATGGTAGTGATCCTGTGTATGTGTGGCATGCATGCCACACACAATAATAAATCTTGAACAGGAAAACTCTCCCAAAGATGGGAATGAAGTGGTTTCTGTCTTTTTCCATAACTTCTGTGTGATTTGTGAAAAATCAACTTGAGAAATTCTAAATCCAAGTTATTTTAAAAGCATGTAATTAAAAAAACACAATTATTTTCGTGAGTTTTATTTAGCATTGCTTGCATCCAAATGGATGCCCAGTATTCTATCTCAACAGCTCTGTGAAAGGCATCACATCTGGGCGTGTATAAGTCTTAGAAACGTTCCTTTAAATCATCCTGTCAAGTTCTTGATGGTTTCTCCATGTGTCAGGTGCTTAATATACTTTATCAGTGAATAAACTTTGACCTTTGTTATTCTTTATTCACAATTTATTCTTTAATGTATTCACAGGCGTGACCCTGAAAATCTTAAACAAAAGGGTCTGTGTGGGATATTCTTTATTTGGGTTAGGCAGTTTTTAAATGTTGTCTCTTATTTGGTTAAATCCCCACAGACTGGACTTGAATTTACTGTTCATTTAGGTTTTCCCTGTTTAATTGACTGTACCTCCTTTAATTTGAATATTGACTTTATTGGAGAGTAAGAGAGTCCACTTTTGAAATAGCGAAGTTAATGTAACATTTTATTAATAAACTGTGTACATAAGTTATGTGTATTTGTCTTCTACCATTCGTCTAATGTGCAGGCTTGTGGCTTTTTGGTACCTACTGTAGTGGATTATTGTTCCCCTTTGGGATGCTTTTGCACTTGCATAGTAACAAATAGTGTTCTTGTGCGTATTCTCTATCTTTAGTACCAGAGCATCATTTAAAAAAAAAAAAGTTTTTACTCTGTAGTTTTGTGAATGAGTTATGTAGAATGAAACTGAAATTTGTCTAAGTAGACCACTTCTCTATCCATTTGATTATTGCCTGTGTTAACTTGCGTTAACACAGGCAAACTTACTGCATTAACTTGAGTTCTACTTAAAGATCAAGGTGTTGGTTTTTTATTGTAAAAATAAAAAGTGAATATTACCACACAGCATCTAAACATTAATAATGAAGTGCAGAACATTGCAGAGTTCCTGTTTATATAATTAAAGGTATATGAAGCAAAGTTCATGTCTTCACTAACACCACATAAGCTCATAATCCTAGCTGTGTTGTGGCCTTTGACTAGGTGGGCTATTAGGAAGAAATTGCTTCTTCATTCTAGCAATTGCTGAGGCCAAGAGAGGAGGAAGCGGCTGTTCAGAACAAATGATAGATTAGGATGCTGAAAGTAAAAATAAAGGAAGGGTTAAGTGAAGCTGTGTTATCCTTTGATGTGAGTTAGCAAATTTTGTCTTATTTAAATGAACAAACAAACGAACATGAAGAGGAGTGGGTTTTTCCAACATGGGATGGTAAAATCAGCTTTCTGAGAATAGCCTTTTTCAGTTTTACTATAGCTTGAAAGCTTAAACAACAGTACTACACTACATAGTTTTTTGGTCTAACGTAAAAGGTAACGAGTTATATAAAATATGTATTAAATGTTAAAAGCAGGACTGTCTTACTGTGTTTAAGTAGTGTCAGCACCTACTGTACTGTAAAATAATACAATGTAATATTGCCAAGTCTGTGTAATCTAGCTTTCAGTATTTTTAACAAACTTCAAAGACTTTCTGAAAAAAGATAATGGTTACTTTAATTTTAACATATTCCTGATGAAGAATTTAGTCCTAGTAGAGTTTTAACATCAAAATCAATCCTGTCTAGGTGTTTTTGTAATGAATAAAATATGTCAAAAGCAAAGGCTTCAAGGCACTGTGTTCCCTTAACTTTATTCCCTGAAATGGATGTTATCAAGTATTAATAGACTCTGGAAAGTAATCTAGTTACTGGTTAACAGAGTCAACTTTTTGTGTTGATCCTTACTTCTCAGAGCACAATGAGTATCCATATTGTATTCACATTTTTATTTTTAAAACAAAATCTAAACTCTAAATCTGGCTTTAAAAAAGATTAATGTATTCTAAAGATTAAACTGCATGGCTGAACACATCTAGGTTAGCTGAGACTGGAATCTCAAGTCTAATAAAATACAAAAGTTGAAGGAATGTAGCATACAGCATATTGAAATAGATTGATCAAAAGCTGCATTGTGGCATGGTTTTTCCAAAGGCTTCCTGTAAAATGGGGAGTTAACCTATTAATTTAAATGTGAAATGAATGTAAAGGAACAACTGGGTTGCTGATATCAGTTGACGATAAACTTGTTGAAAATATTTAACTATTTTAAAGGCATGTGCAAATATAATACTGTTAACAAAAATCTTAAGTTCAACTGTGTGTGGGCATGGTTGCAGGCATACCTCCTACAGCCTCACTTAAAACAAAAGCTCTATTTAGTATTTGTCAGCTTCTCTAAGTTCTAAAAAAAAATCACACTCTTTGATTTAACTTTGCTGTAATGGTGAGAGCTTATGGGAGCTTCTTGCACAAATGCTATATTTAGAAGGGCACAAATGGCTCTGAGACTCGAGTGGAGTAATCCCATAGATTTGAGTGGCTTCACTGCACGTAAATGGGACTCCTAAAAGGTACTTCTCAACTCTTACGAAGGGTTACTTTAGTAGATAGGCTCTATGGGCTTTTCTGTTGGTTTTATCATAGAATGGTCAGTGTCTGTACCCTGGACATCTGAAAGAGTAAGTTTGGGGTAAGCCAGGATGCCCTGTTTTTTGTTTTGTTTTGTTTCATTGTTGTCTCTTTTGGGGGGGTGGGATTAAGTTGTAAACATGTGACTCTGTCCTTAAAAGTAGTTTAGCCCTGTCCCAGCAGTGGCCAGTTTGGATGAATTCCATTTAACTTTGTCACTCATATGCCTCACTTCCAGTGCAGAGACTCCTTGTTTGTGTGCAGCTGCCCCACAGATTTGCTCCAGATTCATGTCCATAGCTTTAGTGTAGTCCAAAACTATGCCCTGTTTACTGGGGTTTGGCTATTTTGATCTTACGGTCATATGCCAAACAAACAAAAAACCAGAAAGCCTGGTAAGCCAATTTCTTAAATAAACTCAACATTAAACCTTAACACAGTTTCTCTTTTTTTATAAAAAGTTCAAGGATTAGAATCTTCCTGTTACAATAAATTAAAACATTTTACAAACTCACTGAGCACACAGTGGTGATGATAAAAATGACACTTGCATACATTCCTGGAAACACCCACAGGAATTGTTCTTTTGACCACTAACTCCTGTGCTTATCCTTGTGAGTAACATGTCTCTTACAAGTGTCAAAGGCAGGCTGCTCTCCTAGAACAAATTCCAGTGGGCAGTCATTGTGAAACACAAATAGAGATAAGCAAAATTAATAGCATGGATTCAAGCCTCTGAATGGATTCTACTTCTAGTACACCTGCTTCGTGTATACAAGATGAGAAACTTTGACCAGCAGTGTCCATTAGGTTCTGCCTTCACCCTGGGTGTTCTTGTGCTATGCTCCCATGAGATCTGACAGTATAAAGAGTAGAATAAGTCCAGCCTTTCCTCAGTTTCTTCTTTCTTCCTGGAGCTTCCTAGGACAGAAGCTCTACAGTGTTTTATCTAAATGTGTGTATAGTTGTAGCTTGGTACAACTTTACTTTTTATACTATTTCCCCCATATGTATGGCTGAAAGAAAGTACCCTGTGGCATAAGGCCATGGGGGAGATTAAACTGTAGGACCTAGTCCCACACCATTTTACTACTCTGGAGTCTTGGGATCAACAAAGAAGAATAAAAATTTGAAGTTCATGAGGTCAGTGTTAGGTTCCACATCAACATGAGCATATCTACCTTAGGAAGTATTAGAGATCATGGAATAGACCTTGTCAACTGGCTAGAAGCCCATCCACAAATGTCCTTAAGGATAAGTACAGATAGTCAAAAAGCCCAATGCTGAATTGATTAAGTCTTTGTAGGTTAGTCTACACTGCAAAGATTGAACTAATAAGCAAATGAACAGACATTCACTTTTGATTTAGGAAATGCAGCCATATGCCTGCAGTGACTCAAGCCAGAAGCTGGGGGGTGCTAGAGTCTGCCTGCCAGCCACTGCCAAAGGTTAGAGAATAGAGAGGTCCTCCAAGACTTTTTCCCCCATCTCTGCTGGAGCAGAGGGCATGCGAGCAGGCCTGGGCGGAGGGAAGGTAGAGGTGTTG
>NW_017728993.1:42175604-42179718 GCF_001723915.1 Gavialis gangeticus | reverse complement strand
CTTCCTCTTCCTACTACCCCCAAGACTTGCAGTTCACAATCACAGCAGTGTACAGCAGCTTGTAGTGCACAATCACAACAGCAGGACTCTGCAGGGTTGCTAGTCACTTCTTCCTGTTTCCAGGTACCTCTGGGATTTGTAGTCCACAGTCACAGCCAGCACTAAGCAAGCCAGGAGGTTAGGGCAGCTCTGTACTCAGGGAAGGTGAGTTTAACCCCCCTCCCTGGCCTCAGACCCCAGCCAGGGTTTGCCTGCAGGGAGGTGGTGGGGGGCAGTGAGCCAGACCTCACTGCTTCAGCTAGGGAGCAGAGGGGTAGGTCCAGCCCTGCTCTCTGGAGCAGACAGCCCAGCCCAGGGCTGCAAAGCATGCTGGAATGCTGGGGGACTGTAATTTAACTTGAACCAGGAAGGGGTCTGAGACAGAAGTTTCATAAACCAGTTTGACCCAGACCACTTAAGTCTGATACTACATTCAACCAAGTTTATCTCAAACTGGTTTTGGCCATTTTGAAACTGGTTTATGTGCATTGATCTGTTCTGTTACAGGTTTAAACCAGTTTCTGATCACTTAAATTGGTTTATTTGTAACTTCTGTCCCTAGCCTAAATGTATGTCTCGGACTCCTGGATCCAGAAGTCCCTTGCTTTTATCATGCACCGTGCCAGACTTCGTTTGTGCTCCATGTACATTTTCTTTCTCAAGCTGTGCTCCATGCATGGGATGCCAAACTATGTGCTTGTTCTTAGCGTTTGTTTTGTTTTTGTGGTTGTTTTAACATTGCAATAACAGAACAAGATCCTTCAGGAGCTTCTCTAGGCTGTTGTACAGCGTTTGCAGTTAGGATGAAGAGACCTTTCTAATTGTACTAGGCTGTCTAATGGAATGAAAACTATTAAATCATGCTGTGAGTTTGCTAGATTAGGTCTGCTCACACTTACTTGACCCTATTCCACAAGCTTGTTTGAGGGGCATACCTATTTCAGAAATTCACTAGGCATTGCATTGGGATTCGTTTGTGCTTTTGTGCAGTACTATTCCTTAGCCTTGAGATTTGGAAGCCTGATTTGAAAGACCAATCCTGCAATCATTTAATTAAGGCTCCAAACAACAACCTCCTGACCAAGTTTGCTAGTTGCTGGTGTCTAGAAGCAGAATCTATGTGGGGAATTGCTCAACTCCTTTCCCTTGCCAGACCCTGCATCTTTTTTATTTCTTACAGTAACGGTGGCTCTTTGAGATGCTGTGCACAATTTTCATGGCCCATTCTCTATGAAAGCGTGACTTACAATCTTGATTTTGTGTTGGTCAAGGAACTGAGGGATGCTTGGAAGAGTTTAGATTGGGTATGTACTCAAAGGCACAAACTAGAAATGTACTCATGTACTCAAAGCCCCTTCAAACTAGAAATCTTACCTGAAACTCTGGGCACAGATTTGGAACTACTTTATGACATAATTGTGAGAAGAGCTAAAAGCACAGGTCCATTATATTGGCATTTTCTACAGCAAACTGCTTCAACAAACTCTCTTCTTTTAAATGGAAGTAGTTTAGGGTACTTACCTTCTGCAAAAAGTTAAAATATGAGTAAATGTTGATTTCTTTCCCTCATCAGGGCAGTCTCAAATTTGAGAGAGTTGATTTTGTTAGAGATTTAAATGAGTTAATTCATAGTTTGCAAGTCAGTGTTTAAAATATTTGGAAAGGAATTTACAGTACAATAACTGGAATTAAACATGGCTTCTGTATGCTTCCCAAAATCCAAAATTAAACTTAAAGTGACTTTAAAGTAAGTTTTTCAGATAAGCTTATTTCAAGTGGGATGTGGGGCGTCTTTATCCATTTGCCTTAAGGTAAAATACCCAACCTGATGTGCTGATTTTAAATGCAAGTTGTCTTGTTCTTTTGATTTCTTGATTAGCAGGGGGAAAAATCCAAGTCTCATCTATCCTTCAGATTTCCATCAAAGAGAATAACTACATCGCTGAAATGAATGTCTGTTCTATTTGGTTCCTGTTCATTAACTTGAAAGTATCTTACTGCCCCACATCACTACCTTTTTGTTAGAATGTAGCATAATAGAACTTTAGTTGCTGCAAATTATGGCATCTGCATTGTTAAAACAAAAATATATGAAATTGCTTTAGTCTTTCTCTCTTTCAAATGATTCTGTGGCAAGCAATCTGATTTCAGTGCTCCCTGATACTAATTAACAAAAATGAGGTATTACTGAGCTTGGTCTTTGGGATTGTTTCTGTGCTTGTAGTTTCCAAGCCCAGTTCTGGGTATAAAAGCTGTTTAAGGCAGTTCATTCTTTCAAATCCACAAAAGTGTAGACTGCCTTCCCTTCAGTACGCTGAAGATTTTGTGAATAGGAAGAATGGAAAACAACAACAATAAAATGGCTGCATGTTTTGTACAAAAACATGAATTTCGAGCTGATCAGTGATAGTAGAAAGGCCAGTTGCCAAATCTAAATCAGCATAAATCATTCTCAAAGGGCTCTTACAGTCACTTTTTATGTACCTCTGGTAAAGTCTCTTTATCAACACACCACTTGCTTTGAATGAAAGCATTTTGAAAAGTGCATCCCATTTTGGAATAGAGTGCACAGTATACTTTTTTTCACTTCATGCAAAAGTAGTTTGATTTCCTATGTTGTTTTTCCAAAACTAAATTAAAATTTGAGCTAATGCAATAAGAACTAATCTGTTGACAGTTAAGTCACAACTTAAAAGCTGTTTATTTTGAATAAACTTTTTATTAAATTTATAGTAATTACTATCCAAATATAAATGTATACATACTCTTCTATCTTTCTATATTGGGGTAGGCAACATTTTTGGGCTAGAGTGCCGAAACCACAATGTCTACCTTGGAAGGTGCTGGAATACTGGCATGCCAGAAAAACAAAACAGGGGGAGGGGCGGGACATGGCAGGATGCACTGCATATTAATATAGATAATAATCATAAATGTTGTCTTTCTACAGTAAATACTAGATTTTCTAAAATTGCATGTTGTAATGAGAGAGAGAAGAGAAAGGAGACAAAAAAGAGGGGAGAGAGAGAAAGAGCCGCAGGCTCCAGGAACTGCCATTGCAGGCAGTGCTTAGGGGCGGGAATCTGCAGCAGCAGCCCTGCGCAGGGCCTGGCCCAGGCCTAGCCCGTTGAGGGGAGCTGTGGGTGGACAACGCCGGGGCCCAGAGAGGCTGGATCAGCTGATGTGGCTGTTCCTAGAAGCTCCCACGGTCAGGCCCTTGCACTGGGGGCAGCTCAGCCTTGCTCAGGCTGTGGCTAGCACGCAGGGAGGCTGAGCCCGAAACCCACCCCAAGCCCGCCATCCTGCCCTGGCCAGGCGGCATCCCCTCACGGGCAGGACGGCTGTGGCCCTACTCCTGTGGAGTTGCCTGGGTTGGGCAAGGCTGGGCCCCACCTTGGGTGCTGCTGGGCACCCCCACCTGCTGCAGCCTGAGCCCACGGAGCCCTGAGGCAGCCCCACTTCCTGCCCAGCCCCAGCCTTCCTAAAGGCTTGCCCAGGCTGGCCTGCTTCTCCCCAACCATCTGTCCCTGGCACCCTGGTGGGACAGGACATTGTCTGCCTGGTCCCTGGGCATAGGCAGGGGGATCGGGGCCAGGACCTGCTGCTTCCGTGCAGCTGCTCTTTCCCCCGCACTTGGGGTTGTTGCCTGATGCTAGTGGTATCTGCAAACTGCTGCCCCTCAGATCTGCACCAGTCCCACACTGCCTGGGGGCGCCTGGAGCCAGAGGCCAAAGTGGTGCCAGCCTCAGCTGCACCAGCGGGCTGGAGGGGACAGCTCCCGGGATACCTGTGCCCATGCTGGATCGTCTCCAGGAAGAGCCCAGTGCAGCCCAGCGACTCCTCTAGAGATGCTGCACTGGGGAGCCAAGGCACTGGGCTGGCCGGGCATGGAGCCGTGCGTCTTGCTGCTGGGCAAGGCAAATGGGGCCGTGCCACTTTCAAAACGGCGGAGGCAGCAAGGAGCAGAGGTGGAGCCCAGCTCGCAGCTGTAGCACCCTCACCCCATGCAAAGATTGGGGGTCCATATGTTCCCCCTTGGCTCTCCCACACTGCTTCCTTCCCCCCCCCCCCCCCC
>NW_017728993.1:42175039-42175472 GCF_001723915.1 Gavialis gangeticus | reverse complement strand
CCCCCGCAAACCCAGGCAGTAATGAATAAAGCAGCTTAAAAGAAACTTAGCTGCCTGTGGCTGGGCTGGCTGCAAGTGCACAGGGTATCCAAGTGTACCTGCCCCTCCCCCCTGCAGCTGAAGCAGCCTGGGCTTGCCCACCTGCTGGGAGTCCTCAGGGGCTGAGCCCGGCTAGAGAGCGTAGCCTGGGGGCAGGGGCAGAAAAACCTGGACACTGTCCCTGCCTGTGTGCTCCTGACTCCACCCCTGGTGTCTGCCACGGCGCTGTGACCTGCGGCTGCCCTGGAGAATCTAGAGCAGCAACTTAAAAAACATTTTATTTCATTTTTAAACAATTTTCTTGCACCCCTACTGGCATGTCAGGGAAAGTGTCTCCGCATGCCACTAATGGCATGCATGCCAGGGGTTGCTGACCCCTGTTCTATATTCTGCT
>NW_017728993.1:42163790-42170039 GCF_001723915.1 Gavialis gangeticus | reverse complement strand
CACCTACTGGCATGTCAGGGAAAGTGTCTCCGCATGCCACTAATGGCATGCATGCCAGGGGTTGCTGACCCCTGTTCTATATTCTGCTATGGAGAGTTGTCATTTTAACTACTTGTAAATATGAATCAAAACTACCAAAGCATGGAGAGCACAAGAGAAAGACTATAAGTGGTGCAAAAGAGAATAGATTACTGCTAATTGCTTTTTCACATGATATTATACCTTATTCTATAAATTGTAAACTCTTTGTGCCAGGAACCATCTTCTTGTGTGTATGATGACCAGGGATCTGGATTGTCTGTTCCCCGCAGAAGAAAATGCAGATTTCCCCTTTTACCCTAGAAAAATGGGGACTTTTCATTTTAACAGAGAAACGTGGATTTTACACTTTTGCAAAGAGCTCCTTGCAGATTGGCAGAGTTCCAGCCTGAAGGGCTCAGGGGAATGAGAGGAGGGTGGTCAGGCAGTGGGTGCCACGTTCCTATATATGTGCATGGCCACCAGGCACCCTGGAGAGCAGCTCCTGTGGGTACGTGGGACCGGGATGAGTGTGGGCTCGGTCTCCTCACCCTGCTGTGTTCCTCCCAGGGCCTCTGCAGCCTAGTAGGTGGGACCTAGCATAGCAGCACAGAGTGGGGCCAGGTAGAGAAGCTCCTTGCTAGTACAAGCCCTGCGTTACCAGGAACAGCAGGGGCAGCGGCATGGGGTTGTGCCTCTTGCTGCTCTGGGGTGGACAGGGGACGTGTTGCCCAGGCAGTGCGGAGGTCACAGTAGCAAGGAGTTTCTTTCCTGGCCCCCTATCTGCACTGGGTGCCACCTGCTCTGCTGCAGAGGCCCCAGGGGAAGGGCAGCAGTGCAGGGAGCCCAAGCCCTTAGTGGGCAGCTTGCCCCCACCCTGCCCTGTGCACAGATCTGGGGAGCACATGCCTGCCTCCCCTCCCCCCGGAGTGTGCAGTGACAGGGAGCCAGCCTCACCCTTCCCCCGCCGAGCTTCTTGGGGAGGGAGAGCCGGCTCTGTGCTCTGCTTTGCTCCACTACAGCAGCTGCCACCTCCTGTGGATGCTAGCCAGGGCAACTACTGCTGTAGGGGGCAGGGGGCTGCGGACCCAAGTCCCTGGCTCCATAGAGCTTGGGGTGGGGGGCAGCAGGGCTTGGGGGCTGTGGCTTGGGAGTGAGGGGCCTGGATCTGTGTTTTGTGAGCTAAGGGGGCAGGGAGAATTCTGATTTTCCATGAAAAACCCAAAATCAAATACGAACATTTATAGGTATTTAGAATTTATTTTGCTATAGTGGTTGAGGCACTGGTAGGGTTCACAATTGTTCTAAAATCGTGTATACAGTAAAAGCTTTGTTATCTGGTATGAGTGGGGTAAGGGGGGTGCCAGTTATCAAAAAATTAGGTTATCTGGGAGTTATACAGAAGACCATGCCATACTTGTAGTGTAAATACTTGATGTGCATGCCAGATAGACACAGCAAAGATTCCGGTTGCCAAAATGAGGATTTGTATTGGGGGATATTGGAAATTCCACTGAATAGAGTATTCCAGTTAGCAAAATAATGCTTAATAAAGCTTTTACTCTATATCAATAAAACATTGTGTTCATTTGACACCAATATATAGAGTGGTGTTTCATTTTAATCGTGGATTTGGGGGGGGTTATCAGAGAATTTGCGGGCCTTTAAATTGGAATTTAATCGGAGAAAACCAGGATCCCTGGTGACAACTAATGTACTGAGACATGCATCCCTGATTTGGAACACATGGGTACACGTGTAGTGCACAAATGGCATGGGGCTTGACTGATGCTAGCTGGCCTGCATGTAGTGTTTGATGTTGGATATCTAAATTGCAAGCTGTCCTTTGTAGCTGGATATGTTTTAAATCACTGCCTTTTTATAAATAGTTCTTTGGTTTTTAAATAACCAGAGTACACATAATTTCTTACCACCACAACCCTTCAAGTATGTAATTCCAAAAAGGCAAAATACCCAGAGTTGATAACTTCTCATTCTAGAGCAGATTTCATGGTAGAAATTCTAGTCCTCATGGTTGCAGGGGAAAAATGTGAACATGAAAGGCTCAGCAAGGAAAGCAAAATAAAAGCAGCTGTACATTGTCTTCCTTTTTATTGTTTTAAGCCAAACATATGTTTTGGGGATCCTGATTCATTATTTTTCAACGCTCAGCAGAAGCTCTGCCCACTGATTTCCTTTTGGTTCCGAGTATTCCCAGGAACACTCTTCTTCAGTTGCTTCTATGTGGTGCTAGAGACAGCCATAAGGATAAATTCAAAAGAAATCAACAATGCCTGTTGAAATTAGGAAATGGCAAACTATTGATTTTTGTCATAATCCTGCTCTTTGTTCTCCTAAAAAATGTTTATATCTTAAGTTTGCCGTTGCAATATATTAGACATTATGATCCAAATTATGCTTAAATAGTATAACAGCCATGCATTGTCCTGTATTACAGATTGACTCACTATAAAAATAGACTGCAGGGTTGAAGTAGCTGCAAAGTTGCTAGTGTCCAATATAAGTTACTGCTCCAGTGCTATAAGGTATTTGTGGGTGCAGCTGGAATGGAAATAAGTTAAATGATGATTCCTGTACTTAGAAGGCGAGCATAAGCAAATATTGCTGTAAAATTAGTTTAACACAGGACATAACCTTTCAATAGTATTTATTATTATATTGTAGAAAACAATTTTATTCCAAACCTCTGTTAGCGCATTATTTCCAGAAACTAAACATGCATATCTTAAGCCTTGTTAGTTCTACTGAAAATTAAGCAAATATATTAGATTTGTTGTTCTCTGAATAGTTTGGATGGCTGATCCTTTCCCCATAGCCTCTCCCCCAAATTTTTTCTTCTCCTCCTCCCAACCATAATCTGCATGACATGCCTGGCTTGTACAGCTCCCATGAAGACCAGGGAAGGTATGGCTGTCACAGATGCTCAGAGCTAGGAATTCCTGGCTCTGTAGTCCCCCTGCCCACCTCCCCCTCTTTGCCTTGACCTTTTTTTCCTTAACTTTTGTTTTCTGCATCAGTACCAGTTTGATGGTACCTTGGCAGTGTTTTTAAGCTTACGGTGTTTGTAAAGTGCTTTTCAGCCTTTATTCATTATTTTATAGTGTAGTTTAACCAATGTCCATGCTTGTCTGATAAGAATATCTCTTTGGACTGGGCTGAAGAGCACTTGTTGCCTTTATTTGCTATATATTATGTTGATATATAACACTGGAAACTTTTCTTAGACTTTTTGTTTGGATTTCAATGATGTGCTTTGCCAGATTAGACAAATGCAGTACAATCTTAAGTGGGCTGGTCAGGGGGGAATACAAAATCAGCCAATGGGTTTAATCTTGGACATTTTCCAAAACTTTCTGATGCATGGGTTAGATAGCTTCAACACACTTCATTGTTGCACACATTTTGATTAGTCTGCAATGCTCATCTGGGAGTCTCATAGTCTGGATTCAGTACAGATCTGAATGCTGTTTCCTACTATGCAGGTTGGGAGTTAACAAATTTGGCAGCAAGAGATTTTGTTTTAAAGCCTCCTTGCCTTGTTAACTACTTTGCTCTGAGGCTTGATCTTCAACCATCTGACCTACAGGTGTAATTGTTGATAACACCTAAATCCTTTAAAGAATTTAGTAGAAATAGAAAGGACATCAACAGCCAAGAGGGAAAGAACAAGCTTCTTCAATCCATGATTGTGTAATGGAAACTTCTTTCCTGTTGAAGAGAGCTGTTTAACATTTTCTTATTTTCTAAAGGATTTGGGTCAATTAGATGCATTTCTTAAGAAAAGATCTAAAAGTGAGCAGAGGTAATCAGCCTCATGGTATCTTTGTCCCTAAAATGAATGGTTTTCCCATTTGAAAGCTAAAATCTTCACAAACTTTTGGGTCTGTAGAAGCCACATCTTGATAATTATAAAAGCCACTGACCCATGTTAAAGCTTAATCTTAGTCGGCATAACACAGTTTGTAGTGTTCATCTGCAAACTGTTTTACACTTTTTACGATTTCATCTCAAGTTTAATTTAGGAACACACCTTTTTACCTAGTGAGTATAGCTTGTGCGATAGAGAGAGGGCTGTTTGAAATGTGGTAAGTAATTTATTGTGTTCAACGTGCATTTCATTAACCAGAAGTCTTTGCTAGCATTTTATCTAGTTCTGCCCCTCTGCCCAAGGAAGGACCCTCCCTCTCAACTGTCTCAGCCTAGTGTTTGCTTGACTTGCAATTTAACTTTGAATAACAAAAGTTCCACACCCTCTCTAGGTGATCTGTTCTAGTGTGTAACTGTCCTTGGATATTAGGGAAAACTGATTCTAACCTAAATCTTTAGTGTTATAACTTAAGGCTGTTACTACTTACACTGCCTGTGGAGCACAGACAAAAAAAATACCCTCCTTTTTTATAGCAACCTTTTTGTTGTCAAATACAAAAATGAAATTTCCCCTCAGTTTTTTCTTTCCTGAACAAAATAATCCTGATTTCCCGCCCCCCCCATACATCATGTTTTCTAGACCTCTAGTTACTTTTGTTGCTGGACTCTTAATTCAATTTTTTCCCATCTTTCTTGAAGTGCAGTGCACAAAACTGGATGCTGGATTTCAGATGTGCTCTTAGCAATGAACACAGTGAAAGAATTGCTTCATATGACTTGTATATGATACTTCTACTAATACATCCCTGTATCTACTATGTATTTATTTTTTGCATGCGTTACAGTTACACTTAGCCTGTGTAGCCCCTTGTTCTTTTTCCTGTCATAAAACCGAAATATGTAGGTCCTTGTGAAACATCATTGAGTTTTAGTCTCCTCTTAATTATACATGCTTTCCTTTTATCTTTATCATCAGTTTAAAATCAAGGTTGGTCCCAGATATCACCTTTTTCAAGTATGACAAATCCACTTATGCACTCTTGGCTTTGCCTTCCATAGACTTGTGAAATGAGGCTGACGACAGTGACTGTTCAATTTTAGCATAAAGTGATATTTCCAAAAAAACATGGCGAAACAAACAGTATTACATTGATTCTAACTCATGATCTTCTGTATGGCTCTAATGAGCAATGTTGGAAACATGTTAGATATTTGGCTTTCAAAATATAACTTAGTCGCTTTCATTTTTGCACTTTACCAGTGGGACACATCTGTTTTCATAAGGGCTTCTCAAAAACAGTTTCTTACAAAACATCTGGGCTTATGTTAAAACAGATTGAACAAAGGAATACCAACCCGACTGACACAGAAGTGCTTTTCCCAACTTCATGTAACATAATTGAAATTGACTTGGCAGGAAGTTGTATAGAAGCTGACAAGCTTGATTATAAAAGCTTCATAAAAATTTTAAAAAGTTAAAAATTATAAAAATTGTTTTTAATGAGCAGAAGCCATTTGTGTAAGTCTGTTGTTATTTACTAATATTTGCTAGGTAGGCTTTTCTTGAGAAATGTCAGAAATTAGTAATGGGTAATTTAATATTATTCTGACACTGATGAAGATGGATGAGTTGCCATAAAACAGTGGGAGATTTGAAATTCTTGGTATGTTTGGCACTAACGACTAAACAATGTGCTGACTATAGGTCTTAGAAATATTCTGATATACTTTTCAGTTACTTTAGCTTATAATTGCCTTCAGCTCGAACCTGAAGAATGCCCTGTATTCAGAAGCTTGTCTAAGTCTATCCCAACCAAGCAGTTGCTTCAATAAAAAATATCCCCCACAAAAATCCTTGCCTTTCTCATTAACTAAGACTGAAAACTTTGAACAGAATTTTATCTAAAACCAATATTGCTTCATTCCTAGATTTGTGATGAATACATTCATTCTGACTATTTTTAGCACCCCCCCTTTCCACATCTAGTCCCCCAAATGGCACTTGATTAATAACTGTACTTAAATTTTTTAAATACTTTCTTTCCTGTTAGAGAAAGAGGTGGCAATTTTTAAATTCCAGTCAAATCTAAATGTCATACGCAAGCAAATAAACTCAGCGTGTGAAAATACGTTTTCCTTCTTTGGGCATGAATTTCTGTTCTTGGGAAGGTTATTTATGGTCTTCTACAGATTAGCTTTTTTTTTTTTTTTTTTTTTTAAGTCACCAAGGGAAGTGAAGGTGAAGTAGAGACTTCAGGATTAACACCACAGTCTTTACATTTAGGAGGCTGAGAAGGCCAGTGCCTTCCCTGTCTGTCCCTCCCCCCCCCCCCCAACCCCCCC
>NW_017728993.1:42156635-42163747 GCF_001723915.1 Gavialis gangeticus | reverse complement strand
CAAACCCCCCAGTTCTTATACAGACTAGTATAACCCGTAACCCTTCATTCTGCCAGAGGATCAGAGGGGTCAATAATTGCCCTTATTTTAAGAGTTGTAGCTGACCTTTTAGGGGTTGGTATCTTTACAACAAGGAAAAGGGACCTTGAAACTGATGCAGTGTTCATTAGAGGAATTACCTGCTTGCCTTGATTTGACAAGAGAATTTGGACTGGGAGGGCAGTGAATTTGGGAAGGGATGGGAGGGGTAAATGCAAAGCAAATATTCTATTTTTGTGACTTAAAAGGAGGGTCAAACAGGAACTTGTCAGGCACCAATTTGTAAAGTATTCTTTTCATTGTAAGCTACTTTCTCCTGTTTAGTGACCAGCTTATGCCATGTAGGGCAGGCTGGCAGTAGAAATATTTTTATCAACCTGCTATATTGTACTTTTGGAGGTTGGGGTGGTGTGGGCATTCAGGCACACAGTTGACAGGTCAGAGGTCACAAGTTCAAGGCCACAGCAGAAATCCTGTCAGATTCCGGCAAATCTGCAAATTCTGCTAAGTGCCTTGTCACAAAGACATGAAAAAAGAAGGGGTTGTACTTTTTACCTCATGATGTATATTTTCTCCAAATGGACAAATACAAATACAAAAGGCTTCCTGTCCTGGATAGTTTTAAAATACTGACTACAATGCAACTCTAGTTCATGGTGACCTTTTTTTTCTTATCAGAATTATTTGCCTGAGATTTATTTTGTCTTTTATCATCACTGAAAACAATACATGTTTTCAAATATTTTGTAAAAAAAAAAAAAAAAGTATTATAAGACATTGGATAACTAACCCTAATTTTAATGTAGCTAGATTCTTGCTTTTGAGAGGGAATTTGAACATAATATGTATTTTCATATTTAAATATATTATCATGTAGATTGTATTTTAGTAATTTTCTACTAAGATTGTGGCTTGAAACATATTGTTGCAGATTTGATACTTTATTAAATAAATGGAATGTTCTCAATTTCCAGGGTCCACATTGCCCTGGGATTCATTGGATATTAGTGCTGTATGCTCTGTGGAGTGCCTTTGGATACGCTTGCGACCCACTTAGCATTTCAGTATTCATCAGTATTGCACTATCGGACAGTCTTTTGTTCTGTTGCTTCTTGCCTACAGCTACATACAATCTCAAATAATGTTTACTGTTAATTATGTGAAGTGGAACCGAGGTTGTCATAGATCAAGGTCTGAAGGGACTATTTATAATTAACTAGTCGGATCTCCTGCATTCACGCCAGAGTACTTCACCAAGTGTTCCTGAATCAACTGCTATCCTGAATCACCCCTTAACTTCTGTTATTTAGAAAGATACCCATTTTATTACAACAGTAGAAGCTGTGTTAACTGGCATGAGTGGGATAGGTGGGGTGCTGGGTATCTTAAAATTCTGGTTATCTGAGGCAGGGGTTTTCAACCTTTTTGAAAACCTGTGTGGAGCAAGGGGAGGGAGGGAGGCAGCCACACATGGAGCAGGGGTGGAGGGGTGGCGGTGGCAGCATGCAGAGCAGCAACAGCACAGGGTGGTGAGTGACGGCTGCTGCTGCATACAGGCTCCCTCCCCTGCATCCAGCTGGCCAGAAATTCCAGTTAATAGAGTATTCCAGATAGCAGAATGCCGGTTAACACAGCTTTTACTGTAGTTAATTATCTCAGTTGTTAAGATACATACCTTCTTTCTGGTCTGAATTTGTCTAGCTTCAGCCTTCAGCCAGTAGATTTTTATTGTATCTTAATCTGCTATAATAAAGAATCCTTTTCCCATGTAAATACTTACTGACCAAGATTTAATACCACAACTTGACATTCTCTTGGTTAAATTAAATATATAGAGCTCCTTTAGTCTCGGACTATGGCCACCATTTTGATCAAGTGCAAGAATTTCAACTTTGTCAAATGAAGTGATTTTTTTTCTGTCTATATGGGATCATTGCAGTTGACCCAACAAAACCCAAAGCACAGAGCTGCTTGTGAAAGTAGAATTATCTAAGCCAGACATTGCAACTTACTCTTGCCTCTACTTAACAGAAAATTGATCTATGTCAGTATAGCACCACACTGACCTTTCAGCAAAACCTTAATGTGTTGTTTTTAACGTGGAGCTGGTTTTAAAGATGGGTCAAAACTGAAACTGTTCAGACTTGAAATTTACTGTTTGATCACAAACACCACAGTTACAATTGTCACCTCTATTTGCTTTTCAGGGAAGTGAGTCGACTTATATTAGATCCTCTTTTTATTTCTCATAAGTCAGTGTTTCCTGACTCTGAGCTTGTGACCGCAATCCAGACAACAGCACCCTGGTCCATGTAAAATCAAAATTCTGTGACTTGAAGCCCTTTTCGACATAGACCAGAAGATCTTTGTTTCAGCCTGTATCAGATAATATATAACAACTATAAAATTACTTAAGCTGCATAGCAGATGAAGTAGGGAGAAAAAAAGTATGGGTAATAGTCATGCATATTAATGACTACTTTGGATGTTGACTACTTTTCAGCTGAAATTGAGGTTGAGACAGTGAACCATGTTATGCTTTCTCTTGTGCAGAATAGCTTGGTATTATGTTTTTTGGTTGAATTCCTATTGCAAATATACATTTTAAAAAAGTTATAGTAGACATCCTCTTCCCTGTGATGTTATAGGGCTTGGTTCATTTTTCTTGAGGTTTGGAGATTTCTGTTGTAGCATCCTTAAACTTTTAATGATTTAATCTGGTATCTTTTTCAGAAAGGAGTTCATACTGAATCTTTCAGGTCCCCATAAAGCAAATAAACCATTAGTTAGTACTGGCACAAAAAAGTACCATTTACATGTCCTTTTATTAGCTTAGGGCTTACTAGTGAACTCAAAACTGGCTCTGGTAAGTTTCAGTGTAGCTTTTAGTCCTTCAGGGAACACAGCTCAAAAGGGTTTAATATCACTGTGAAGTTAGATATATGCATTTAGTTCTTCTTTATCCATTGCTTTAATTTTTTTTTTTTTTCCTTCAGAAAACCAAGATTGTCTGCATCAAGTAGTCCACGAACGTTTAGGGGAGCTGCTACGTGTTCTAAAAGCAGTGATCAACAAACATCAGACTCTCAACTCAGTTGACATTCTTAGTGCTGCAGGAATGGTCATTGCAAAAGTAAAAGGTAAGAAAACAATGCCTTTCAAATGCCAGGAGAATTCAACTAGTTGGATATAATGTCGATTTACTCTGTCATATTTCAGCATATTAACTTTGTTCCCTAATTTTGTAATAGATTGTGTATATGTAAAAGGCAAACAGTTTAATTATACAAATGTTTTAATAGTCGGTGTTGATATGCGAGTACCTCCCCCAAGTCAAGTGTAGCATTAAATAAGCTTTTAATTTTTTTAACATAAATGTTGGATGGCAGTATACAGAAATCAATCTACAAAATAACTTGGCTCATGAAAGCACAAACACTTTTCACATGCATGCAAGGCTGTGAATTTAAATCAATATTAATATGTTTTTCATCTCTTTATATTTACTTTGCCATGATGACCCAGCAAGTGGATGAATAAGTTACACAAATGTATAGACAAGAGCTTTTAGATTCATATCCTAACTGAAGAAATATCCAAATTAGTGTATAAATCTGTAATAGTCTGGTAGTGCTTGTACATATAGTCCCAGAACAGAGGGAAAATAAATTTGCTAAAGCTGTCCACAAATGACAGAGATGTAGCTGTTGTTACAGTAAGATAGAAGGCACTAATTCTGCAGATGGCTATAGATCCAGCCCACCCAGAAAGTGGCATTGCTGTGATGAACTACATAATCACTCTAGCTCCTTCTCATCCATCTATATCTTTTACTCAGCCTTTGAGTGCAGATTTCTTCAGCCCTAGAACCAGTTAGGTTTGAAAGTTATTGTGAAGTCAGTAATACTCTTACCTGCCTGACAGAAATAATATTTTCAAGTGTGAGTAAAAATTGCGCTAGAGATGCACCGATACATCAGTCCCCTATCAGATGGGCATCAATATGGGGAAAATTGGCAGTATTAGAAATCAGGTTTTTTTGCCTAATGTGGTCGATAAATGCCCCATACATACACACAACCACACAATGCATGGAGCCAGGAGCACAGCCCAGCAGCTTGGAGACCAACATTGGGCTGGTAAGTCTGGTGTGGTGGAAAGAGCAAAGGGAGGAGTGGAGGATGGGGGGTGGTAAAGATTGAGTTTGAGCTCGGGGCAGGTGGCGGTGGCACTGGGAGGGGACTGCAGGGGTGGGTACTGCAAATTTTGCATAGCCCCCTCCCAGCACTGCCATCACCCAACCCAAAGCGCAGCCCAGCCCAGCCTCCCCCCGCCAGGAAGAGCCCAGCACAGCCCCCAGCCCACCCTCGCCCTGCACACAGATCCGGGGGCACATGCCCCACATGCCCTTCTGGAGTGCACACAAGATGGGAGCTCCCCCGCCCCCTGGAAAAGCCACTCGCAGCTGTCTTGTACCCTGCCCTGCCCCGGCTGAGTAGTGCCTGCCCTGGCCCCACTCCCCTCAGTGCAGGGGCCTCCATCTGCAACCCCCATTACCCTTCCCTCCCCCCACCCCTTCCCCCACAGTTGACTTACCAGCCCAACGCTGGTCTCCAAGCTGACTGGCTGCATATTGGAATCGGATTGGTATTGGCCAATATGGTTCCTTAAAAAGAGGCCATCGGTATCGACCCCAAAAAATCTATTGGTGTACCCCTAAATGCCACTTGCTGTCTTTGTCCAGAACAGTGGTTCTCAGCCTTTTTCAGCTCACAGCATCTCTTGTTAGACTCAGACACCCCTTGAAAACTACCAGTTCTTGGTTTTCACTCATTTTTTGCTATAGAAAAATAATAGTGCAATTCTTCGGTTGCAAATCATTCATTAAGATGATAACAGGTCAGAATGTTTTTGACAGTGAGTCCCTATATGAAATTTTTTAAGTTTTGTCTTGTGAATTGTGTATAGGTGTCTGTATACCTAACAGTGCTAATATTGTGTGGCACCTTGCAACACCCTTAAAATAATCTTACAGCACCCTCATTGAGAACTACTGATCCAGAGCCATGTGGTGTATTCTTTCTCTGCAGATGTTTTTTGTATTTAAACTTTTCCCTTGCTGTAGCTGTTGTTTTCTCCTATAGTCCACTTGCAAACTTTAGTAGTGAGGTCCATCTTTTTATCTACTTTCCTAGATTTTTCCTGTATTTCTGGTGTGAACACTTGCTGTGTCAGTCAGTAATTCCAATGGCTTTTTCCGCTCCCATGCATGGGTGGTAAAGCCTCTTCTGGAGATTTTGCACTAGTCATACAGGTTTACTTGCTTGCACTTCAGAGGTTTCTGTAGGTCTGTCTTTGGCATCTTAAAATTCTTCTGGCATCTAAGCTCTGCTAGTTTTGTACTAGTTACAAGGGCTGTCACAGAATTGTAGGGCTGGAAAATACCTAAAGATCATCTAGTCTATCATCCTACTCTGAGACAATATCAGCTATGTCTAGACAGTTCTAACCTGTTTTTAAAACCTTCAGGAACCTGTTCTATTGTATAACTGTGCTTTTATAGTTAAGTTCTTGTTGTTATAATGTCAATCTTTTTTTCCTTTGAGTTTGACAGTGAACTGTTGATAACTAATGTTTGAGTAGTTTTTAAAGCAGCTCGCACCAGTTTTTAATACAGAAAACAAGATGGGGAAAAAATCAAATTAATAACCCCTTCCTTTTCCTCCCAACGCACCTCTCCCCCAACCAACACCAGTTATCAAGTCTAATTCTGGTGTTTATGTACCAATTTTGTGTACTGTCATACTTGAAGATGGCCTGCAAACAAAGCCAAAAAGATTTTGTGGCCTTTTAACAGTGTCTAAAAGCAGCTTCATTAAAAATAGTTAATGAGAACATTTGCTTTTGTTTCATTTGCATCTTGCAGAATTTGAAACTAGATGTAGAGTTTTATCAGTGGTTGGGAGTAATGAAGCTATTGCACAATGTCCTGGGTGGGAAAGAGAAACCACAAGTTGAAAAAAAGTATATATTGTGTAATGACTGAATTATGAAAGGATTTCAAACAACATTTATTATTTTTTAAATATAGAACTAAAGAAAAAACAGTGAAGTCATATTAGTCATCTCCTGACAATGGAGCTGTGCTAGGTCTGGTAGCATGACTATAGTTGCTTGTATGTGCAAAGAATTGGCATGCAGACAGTATTTATTTAAACAGTCTGGGGTAGGGGTCTTGCATTATAGGAAATTTCTCTGAAAAAAGGTGGGGGAGGGAGGGAGTGTGGCATGAAGGGAATGTGTTGTTGAAGTCTTTGTCCTGACCTGGAATTGAGCCAAAGTTCCAGTATGTTGCTACTGCAAATTCATCATCCTTTTTGAAGAACCTCTCAGGTGATGTTAAAACGCAAGGTCTAGTTATTTTTTTTTTTTATATGTAATAGTCAGTGGAACTTGTGGCAGTTTGGAAGGGGGGCAGGAAGAGGGGAATATCTGCTTAGGCAACCTAACAAAAGTCTTAATATGAGTAGCTGCTGTCCTACCTATTGTAAAATTCCTGTTCCTTTTAATTGGCTACAGCCTATCTGAAAGCTGGTAAGGAATTATTTTAGTACTGTTGATCCAAGTCATTTGCTGTATTCCTTATACCTGGGAAGATAATGATGCAAGTGATTCTGCAAGTCTTCTTCTTTCATACTCTTCCCTGTAATTATATTTGTCTCTAAACAGGAGACTGCATTTCTGTGAAAAAGGCTTTCCTCTCCCCTGCAGTGCCAGCTCTGCTGAATGCAGAGATATTTTTACATGCCCATTTCAGTTAATTTGAGCCACATTGCTTGTGGTCTGGGGAAACTTCTTGTGACTGTCTCACCATCATGAAAGACCTTCATGCAATTTCATCCTGGATTTTAAAGATCAGTGCTCTGCTGTCATAGACAATCATATCACACAATCCCTTCCATCTTAAAACTTAAAATGCAACCACCATCTTAAAATGACTGATGTGGTATTGTCATTGTTTTTGGTTTTTTTAATCTTCTTCCTCTCTACTTTACCTTCCCATTCCCCCCTGG
>NW_017728993.1:42152845-42156515 GCF_001723915.1 Gavialis gangeticus | reverse complement strand
TACTTTTTTGGCCATACTCTTCTGGGCAGTTTAATCCTTATTTTGTCCATCCTTAACAAGAATCCTGTAGAAATGAGAGATTCTATACAGCAGTTTTTAAACCTGTAGAGTTTAAAAAAGAGTGGTCTTTTCTTCAGTTTATGAACTGTCCTGTAGTACTCTGTAACAGAATTTTCTATGATTCAAAAAATACCCATAAAACTTTGGATGAGTTTGGATAGGGTGTTTCCAGAAGAATGTGAATATACAGCATGTGCTTTGAGTCCACTTTTAAAGCTGCAGGTAACTTCATATGGAGAAGGAAAAGGTAAGAGCCAGTGTCTGAACTGAAGTATGAACGTACATGCAGCCTTTCCTAGCGGTGCAGTGTGTGAGCCTACCACTGTTCCTTAATTCCATTGCTGTGTGTCACCTGTAGTCTGTAAATTGTGTGGATGCTCTGAGGTCCCTTTAATGCACTGAAGTTTGGATGTGGATGTTCGCAGAATGCTCAGCCTGACACCCAGTAGGCTGGCTAGTAATCAGAAAAGACGAGTAGGGCAAAATTAATGCTTATATCAGTTTTCATGTTGGAACTATGGGAATAGATCTTCAGTGTGCATGGGAGGAGGCTACCTCATGAGCCATTTTGCCAAACACTTTCAGGGAACTCAGTACCTTCAGCACTGACATCTTTTTAATAAAGAATTTTACCTTTTGGAGAACAATTAAATATGGAACAATCCTAAATTTAACTTCTAAGCAAAGAAAACAATGCAAAACATGGGACTAGTCAAGTATTTTGATCTGCCTTCTCAAATAAGATAACCTGACAACTTGCAAGTATTTTTCTCCTTTGTCCTGTCCCCCTCCCCTGTGTTCAAATTTATCAATATTAATAAGTTACAGATATGGAGCCAAATGTGTTTCCCTGACTTCTGTGCATTTGCACCTTTTAATGTCAGTGATAAAATTAAGCCTTTGTTTTTTAAATAGAAATTAAAAGAATGGCAAACTTGTTAAGTTCTGATGGTCATTTCACATGTAGCGGATGCCCAGAGAAGCACAAATTGCAGCTCTTGGAGTCCATACATGTTGCTCAAAAAGGGGCATTGTGGTTGGATGGACTACTACTAGTGTTGGGTTGATTCAAATTTGAGCTGCTTCAGTCCAGTAATAAGAGGGGTTAATCTGTTTTTTCTTTTGTTTTCTTTTTTTAAATGGGCCACCTTGCTTCAAGTGAACTGGTATTTTTTATCAAGAATTTACAGTCATCTCAGCTAATTAAGAATATGATTAGTAAAGTTCTTTTTGCTGTTCATTTGGCCTGTCCTCTGTTGGCAGTATACCTAGATGAAAACATCACTGTTAACTGGAGCAGGAGACCAGACCTTCTATTAACATTGCATGCTTGTACTCCTAAGGTCCTTTTCAGCCAGTGACACCCTAGTACTTCCACATGCATCATTTGTCCTTAAGCCCTAATGAAAACTTTGTTTCTGAAATGTTCCTGGGTCTGTCTCGGGCATGCATACATTATGTAGTCTGAGGCTGGCTTACTAAGGAGAACACAAAGGGAAAAAAAAACTTCCTTCAGATAAGCCAGTAACGGTGAGCCCACCCCTGAGGCAAAAGCTTAGGGGAAGAGAGTGGTTTCTGTAAGATCCTAGAAGGTAACAATAAATTGGAAGCAGAAAATGCCTAACCGGCATGCTGCTATGCCTGTTAACTAACTATAAGTCATAATTTCTCTTTGTAGACTAATACATTTTTAAAAAATTGTCAGCTAGTCGCATGTTCTAACAGCGTGGTACTTCTGGGGGTGGTCCCCTTTCAACTCAGATGAATTCCAGATTTCAGGGCATTTCCAAAAAATAACTATCTAGTGCTTGATTTAACTCTTTAAGGGCTGTTGGTTTGAGTGCCACAAATGACTTCATGGCACAACTGCTCAAAAGTAAATATGAAGCTGGTGCAACTGTCAGAAGGATAGATCTAATGCCTCCCATGGACACTACATGCAAGTTCTGAGTAGTTTTTAAATCCTACCACAATCAGAGTGTGTTGCATTATTGCATCTCTTCAGGTTTGACCTGACTTAATTGCATTTGTTCATTGACTTCAGGAAAGAGTTAATTTTGTATCTTCCGTGAATGGGAGTTTGCGAAACAAACTTCTAGTCAAGAAGCAATTACAGACACAAATGACTATAAACTGGTATTTGGAGTTGTTGCAAGCTACTTTTGATTTTGACAGCATACTTTAATGTATTTTTTTTATATCAAGCAAAAAAAAGGGGGGAAGGGACAACAAGTGGCTTATCAAGAAGACAGCTGGTTGTCAAATTTCAACCTATGTTTAGCCTTAAGGGATAGGGTGAGTGGAGAGAGAAAGAAAGTCAGCTGTGAGGACTCAGCCTTTGAACAGGACCTCATACCTGTCTTGATTTCTACAGGCATGTCTATAGCACAGACTAATTGGTCGACCATGCCAGCAAGGAAATAAGTCCCACCCAGCCACTCCTGATGTGCATACACCAACTCCAGACATGAGGCACTGCGGATACCCTGGGGATAGTCTTGGCACCAAGTTTAAAACCTGGGTTCTGTAATGTTTGAGTACCTGCTTGAGGCAGCCTTTGAAGGAAGAGCGCCCCTTTCCTCCTACCCACCTCCATGCCACCACCCCAGGGTTGAGATGTGCAAACCAAGGGAGCATAACAGATCTTATTTTCTCAGTGGAACAAATGAGCACTCTGCTTCTGTGATGTAGACATAACCTGAGACCTGATGCTGCTGTGCACGTTTGGCTGTTGAGAGGTTGTGTTAGTTAAGGCCATTCACTTTAGACTGACCTAGGTCTTGATTTAGCTACCTTGATTTACCAACTGTCACTCTTCACTCTGGAAACCCTGTTGCTCCCAGTTGTGTCCCGAGGGTGCAAATTGCCTGAATATGCACTTTATGTAATTTTATAAAGATGTTATGGAGGGGAGGAGAGAAAAAGGGGAAAAAGATGGCTGCCCTCATTATCTAGTGATACTACGTAATAGTGTCAGTAAACCATAGTCCTTGTGAGGAAACACCCACTTGGATCTAGAGGCAGGCAGAGGACAAATGGGTAATCAGTTTTCATTGATGTTTCTTCCAGCATCAGTTTTGCTATTTGCCCTTCAGCTTTTAAGTTGGAAAAAAACAAGTGAACTAAGTGTGGGCATTTACTGAGAGGTGCCTCAAGTCTGAAAAGGTTGAGAACAACTGAATTAAGGGAATAAAATGACTATATGAGTCTGTTGTATAGGTAATGAGGTAACTGGGCCATTTGACAACAGAAGGCAGGTTAGAGCTGTAATCCCGCTGTTGATGCACATTGTCAGTCTGTCCAGGTATGGTAACGTTAGTCTGTGAAGAGAAATTACCACATAGTGGTCTTGTCCACACTTTAACATTGCACCAAATCTAGCTATACCAGCAGACCCTCTTAATGAGCAGGGGTACATGTTACCTGGCATGGCTTATGCCAGCTTCCTGAGTAAGAGAAGGTGGGGTGGTGAATGGGTATACAGCACAGGCGATGGGTATGGGGGAGGGGGGGCACATGTCCCCCGAGATTGGCCCTTGACTTGGCACTGCTCAGGACAGTGCAGTTTTTTTGCCGCGCAGGCTGGCGGTGTGTTGGGGGGGGGGGGCCC
>NW_017728993.1:42120522-42152657 GCF_001723915.1 Gavialis gangeticus | reverse complement strand
GGGGGGGGGGCACTAAGCCATGGCACAGAAGTATAGGAGTTGATCTGGGGCTTTTGGCTTGCCCCGGGGCCTGCCCACAAATTGTCCCCCCCAGACACATGAGGAGGCACCGGTCACCCCTGGCTGATAGGCAACTAATGCTGCTTCTGGAATTCTCATTTAGAAAAATACTGGGTTGGAGTGATCCACACAGTCTGCTTTGTTATAGCACTGTTTGGATTGACTTTCTGATTTTATTGGTCATGAGGATTTTTGTTTTACACGTGATGTTTTACTTGTTCAAGCTGACAGTCATTAAATGCAAATCCATTTCCTTTGGGAGCAGCATAAGAAGTGCCATTTTGGCTCTAGAAGCCAGCTTGTAATGTTATTTTCGTAGTATTTTTTTTTTAAAGTGTCTTGCATATCACTTACATATTTCTTCTCAAATGCCATTAATTTGCATGCTCGCTTTGAAATTTGTAAAACTATAGATAGTTGCCATTTCCAGAGATGGAAATATTACTACAGTTCATTGTTGTCAGTAGCTATTGTGTGCACTCAGGATGTCCTGGGGAAAGAGTGTGTACATGTTTAAAGTTGATGTGAAGTACATCAGCATTCCATTAGTAAGACACAAAGAAAGCAGTCTACCTCCAGCTGGCAATAGGGATTTAGGGACATTTTTATTAGGAGTGTGGCAGGAATCCCGAAACTTTTGATCATATAATTTAAAAAAAAATTTAACCTCACATAATGTAATGGAATATGAAAAGGAACGATTTCTCCAGCATATGAAGTGAAGGCCTAATAAGACTGATCAACAGTCTTCCTGGAACAGGAAAGCTGATTAAGGCGAACAGCTTTTCTTTAGGGTGAGGTTACATGTTAAATGTCTGTCTTGTAGAGTGTGAGAAGAACTTCTCTGAACATATTTTGACTAATGGATATACTAGATATTTTCATGGTAAGTGTTCTGAATACAATTTAGTTATTGTGTATTATGACTTTTCAAATTCTGAATTTTATGCCTGTAAGATGATTAGTAATCAATAAATCCCTTAGCTAAATGTGCATTAGGCTTGGATTTATTCTCTCAACTACTTTTTTAATTGAATAGTTTTTAAAATATGAAGTTAACTTACAAATAGGCTCTCAAATGTTGTAATCCAGTATGCAACATGGCATGTTTGCTCCATAGAATTTTATAGTGCCCATTTTATTTCCTTTAGTAGTACCAGTGGCACTATTTTCACGGTAATACAAGAAGGAAGGAGAGAAGGAAAAAGACTTGAACTGACTTGAATAGTGACTAGTGTAGTTGATGATATTTGTATGGCTGTTACTAAAAATGTTTAGTTTATTGAAGGATGTTCTAAACAAGCCACAATTTCTGTACAGTAGATTACTGCATAATACCAGTACTTGTTTTCTTTTGTTTTTTTAAAGGAAAATATATAGCATAGTGTGTAAATGTATAAGGAAAGTGGATTGGATTTAATTTATCTGATTTACTGGTGAAAACTTTTCCTTTCACAAAGGAAGGGAAATAGAATACCTGATTGCTGGACTTTCTTTTTGTTTTTAGTTGCCCATTAGTGTTTAGACACCTGGCAGGAAGTTTTGATGCTTTTTAAGATCACAGCCTCAACTACATCAACTCATTAGGAAAACTGCTGTATGTGGACTAAAATTTACACATCTCTTGATTTGTATTACTAATTCTAGTAGTACATAAAGTGTGTTTTTTGGGGATTTTTGTTTTTATTTAAAGCACAATGTGCAATGCATTTTTTATTAATTATTAATCTAGCATTGCTAGTGTTGCAAAACTAATTGATAAGGAAAGTACTAATTGTATTTTTGTCCTTATCAGCTCTTGAGAATAGTTGGTAACTGGTACAATGTTTCTGTAGGATCTGGGGGGATTGACATTTTACAAAGCTCCAATAGTAAACCTTTCTGAACAGATAGTGATCTAAAAGTCCAGTGCCTCACAAAGAAGTAATTAGGACTGTCCATCCCAAAAACCACCAGCCATATTCAGTGGAGGATATTTTGTGGGGACAGTTAGAAAGAAAACTACTCCAACCTCCTTGTTGAGGGTTTAAGTTGGGAACAGATCAAAAGTAACCTTGTATGTCTGTCTGTTTTGTTTTGTACCTCCCACTCCTCTCCCCATATCCTTCTGCTTCTACTTTGTTGAGGATTACTGCTGTGAGTGGAAAGGTTTTTTTCCAACAGCTATATTAACCCAAGCTAACAACACTCAGTTACTAATCCACCCTCAATCGTGTGTGTTTATAGTAGCACCTAGAGGCCTCCATCATAACTGGGTGCTCCAGTATCAGGGCTTTGTTACTGCCTGCCACTTGAATTGAAATAGGCCTCCCTTTCCTATTTTGTGGGGAGATTTTTCTCCCACCTTGACAGACAGTGTAAGTGTCGCTACTAAGCATGGTCATCAGGGTGCAGGCCTAATAGTCATGGAAGCGTTCTGCCATAGATATAGATTAGGATATTTATCTGCTCATTTGCATGCATCAAAGGAGGATTCCTATATTCAGATATAAAATGGCAAATGGAGTCCATTTTATTGGGGTAAATTTGTTTTTAGATTCTTTTGACCATCCTGGAAAATACAAAAATGTGGCTTGCACCATTGTTTAAACTTCTACACACTATACTTGCGAACTATGTGTTGCCCACCTGTGAGACAACTGAATCTCTTCTGTGTATAGTAGTCACCCTCCTCACCTTCCCTTACCTCAAAACTCCCACACACATTTTAACTGCAAGCAAGAAGATATCAAATGAGAGGTGTTAATTTATATCAGTATGAGAAGCATCTTGCTTAGTATACTCCATGTGGTTGCCTTCAACCTGAATTATTTTTAGTTTTGCTACTAACAACTTTTATAAACAATTCTTAAAGTACAGTTCCAAATACAATTACCTCTCTCTACAGACATGTTACTCTCAGGCCTCTCTAGGCTTTGTAAGTATATTGGATTTTCTTTCCTTATTTGGATTCTGTTTGTTTCCAAAGCTGTGAACTTTAAAGAAGTTAATGAAGAAAACAAGAGAGAGCTATTTGGTGAAATATTTTCATCCATTGACACATTGGCATTTACCTTTGGCAACATGTAAGTAAACACAGGTTGATTTGAAAGGAATTTTAAAGAGATAAAGAAAACTAACACAAAGGAGACTACTAAATGGCAAATTTAGGGGGAGGGGTGTTGGTTTTGGGGTTTTGTTTTTTTTAACAGTCTGGTTGATCTGTGAACTTAAGTAAAATGCACCTTAAACAAGTTTGTTGTTTTTTTTAGGTTTTGCTTTTTTTGTGGTTTGTATTTAAAAAGAAAAAAAATGATAGCCTGCAAGTAGTAAAGAAAAATTGATTTATGGTAGAACCTATTGTTATACAAGCTTGTAAAAAGATGGATCTGTACTAAGGATACTATGTGTCATTTTAAGTGACATAAAGTTATTTCCTAAGTAACTATGTAATGAAGCAAGTTTTTTCACTTCTGTTTCTATGGCAGTGTTTCAGACTTCCTTATGGGAGATGTAGACAATGGTTCGTCATTGGGACTTCCTGTATCTCGGAGAAGTCGGGTAGGCTGAATACATTCATTTGGGGAGTAGAGAATAAGTTTTAAAATGACAGTGTCAGAGCTTTTTCATCTTTCATGGAATGTCTTTTGTTTGGATTAACTGACTTAGAGTTTACCAAAACTGTAGACACCTTCTAAAATGACACTTGACATTTTTAGTATTACTACAGCTTTCCAACAGAAAATAATTTTATATTTTAAAAAAAAGTGCCAATGTTCAAATATTAAAGAAAATGTAGTTTGTTTAGATTATTATTACAGGTATAAAGTAAGCTTAAATAAAAGAGTAAACACATTGTGTGTGCTTCTAGTAAAGCATTCATTTTTTAAAAATCATGCTAGTATATTTAAAAGTAGGTATTTCAGGCGTCGAACCAGAGTTGACATTTAAGTACCTTTTTAAAGATACTTAAAATAGTAGCATGTAAACCAGAAAAGTTCTCTGAATTACTTGAACCTCTAGTTCTTCCAAGATTATTTTTGGCTTGGCTGTTTTAACAGGATTTAACTAAAAGAAGTAGAAATAATGGTGTCAGCTGGTAATCAGTATAGCAGAGCTAAAAATGTGTAAATTACCCTTTATATTGTCCTGAAAATGGATGGAAGTATTTTAAAGAGTTTTTGTTTTAAAAAAAAAAAAAAGCAACATAAGAAATGCTGTTTTAAAAGTGTTTTGAATATCCAGGTATATGGAAAAGGTTATTAGAAACAGTCAACATGGATTCACCAAGGGCAAGCCATGCCTAACCAACTAATTGCCTTCTATAATATGGTGACTGACTTTGTGAATGCAAGGAGAGCCATGTATGTGATATACCTTGACCTTAGCAAAGCTTTCAATATGGTTGCCCACAACATTCTTGCAAGCAAACTGAGGAAGTACAGGTTGGATGAATTAAACTGTAAGATGGGTAGAAAACTGGCTGGATCATTGGGCTCAGAGGGTAGTAATTAATGGCTCAATGTCTAGTTGGCAGCTCGTATCAAGTGGAGTGCACCAGGGGTCAGTCCTGAGGCTGGTTTAGTCTAATATCTTCAATGACCTAGAAGATGGGATGGAGTGCACCCCAGCAAGTTCACAGATGATACCAAGCTGGATGGAGTAGTAGATATGCTTGACAAATTGGAGGATTGGACCAAAAGAAATCTCATGAGGTTCAAAAAGGACAAGTGCAGAGTCGTGCACTTAGGACAGAACAGTCCCATGCACTAGGACAGGCTGGGTACCAAATGACTAAGCAGCAGCTCTTCAGAAAAGGACTAGGGAGTTACAATAGACGGTAAGCAAAATATGAGCCAACAGTGTGCCCTTGTTGCAAAGAAGGCTAATGGCATACTGGGCTGCATTAATAGGAACGTTGCCAACAGTTTGAGGGAAGTGATTCTTTCTCTCTGGCACTCAAGTTGCATTTGGAGTACTGTGTCCAGTTTTGGGCCCCCCATTACAAAAGGATATGGACAAATTGGAGAGAGGCCAGTGAAAATGGTTAGGGGACTAGGGCACATGACTTCTAAGGAGAGACTGAGGAAACTGGTCTGGAGAAGAGAAGACTGTGAGAGGTGATTTGATAGCAGCCTCTAACTACCTGAAGGGTAGTTACAAAGAGGATGGAGGTAGACCAGTGGTATTTAACCCATGGTCTGCAGACTCCTGGGGTTCCACAGACTGTCAATGAGGCCTGTGAAAGATGCCTATGATTAATCAAAAGTATGTGAATAACCCACACTTATAATTTAAAGGGGTCCACGCATCTATTTAATATTTTTTTTTAGGAGTCTGCAAATGAAAAAGGGTTGAAGACAACTGAGCTAGACTGTCAGTGGTGACAGATGACAGAACAAGGAGCAGTGGTCTCAAATTGCAGCAAGGGGAAATTTAAGTTAGATATTAGGAGAAACTTTCTCACAAGTAGGGTAGTAAAGCACTGGAACAGGCTACCCAGAGTGGTTGTGGAGCCTCTATCTTTGTAGGTTTTTTTACAAACTGGGTAGACAGAGCCTTGAGTAGGATGATATAGTTGGGCATGGTCCTGCTTTGAGCAGGGAGTTGGACTAGATGGCCTCCTGAGGTCCCTAATTTTCTATGATTCTATGAACTTTCCTGTAATGCAAGCCTAGTATATATCACATGTAACACAATCAGTGAATATATTGAGACAAACTGTTATAGCCTTAAAAATGAAGGGTGAAATTCAAATTAGAGTATATTTTTTAGGTGTTGTCTATTTAAAAAAAAACAACAAACCTGTCAATTGCAGTTGCCTGGTATTATCATGGCCAATTCTGAGTTCAAAGTTTTCTTTTTGTGTGTACTTCTAAAATATATTTTTATAGCTCTAGAAAACTATGCTGATAGCAAGGGAGTAACTCGGGGCTTATCCATTTGGGGGAAAGCGTGTGTTGATAGTGGTCAGTTAATGTCAAGAGCCCCAATATAGATAAGTTGCTGTCAATTGATACCATTTGAGCATTGTACCATTCAGACTTGATCCCAATGGTTAGAGGAGCCTGCTGGTATGCCATGTGCATTGAAGGGCTTCCAAAGTTGCCAATACTGGTTCACTTGAAAGATCTCTGCAAGAGTGGGGAGCTTTAAAAACACACCTATGGAAACCAGGCCTTCAGGAAGTATGCTTTAATCCACAGTCCTGACATGGTTCTCTTGCTAGCTATTTATTAGGCATTTTCTTGTCCATGCAGGTTAAGAGGTGTTTTCTTAACATATTTTGCTTACAGTCTCGTTACACAATGAAAGAGACTGATTAAGTTAATTACACAAATGTTTTGGTGGTGCAGAGGGGGTTGTGAGAGGAATTGATTGGCAGAGAAATTTAGAAATACTTCAGCAACTAAACTTCTCCTGACTTAAAATACGGTAATGAACAAAGATGCCTGGAGTTTCCATTTACCAGTTGGAAGGACATTCAGAGATAACATTAAATAATGTTTTTGTAAAGGTGTTAATCAAACCGATGCCACCATAACCATCAATACCAAAATAGAAACTATCCAGGGTTAATTTTAAGTTCTGTGTGTTAAGAAAATAAATTTGTAAAAAGATCAGAACAAAATTATGATGTACTAAAATCAATCCACTTGATAGAACTTTATTTTCAAGCTCTTGTTCCACAAACTATGGGAACTAATTAAATTCTAGAAGTATTTGCATTATTATTATAGCACTTCAGTTATTTGGATTAGCATCTCAAATGAGTTTCACTTTTAGGGTTTTTCTGATCATCGTAAAGAGAAAATCACTGTGAAACTTAAACCAAGTATTCCTGGTTTGTGTGGCTTATAACAAAATACAAATGTTTAAAGGTGAGTTCTAGAGAGAAAAAGCAACCTCTTGAGAGAGTTACTTTGGACAAGTTCTCAAGGAAAGGGAGATGTGCATAAGAATAGCATGAGATGCACAAGCAAGCTTGCAAACAGTGTATTAGCTATGTTACTAAAATTATCTGACACTTCAGTGGATCTACTCAGAACAAACTCCACAATGGAAATAGTGAATAAAAAGTGTGAAAATTGCATGCAGTTCTTTTAAATCAACTTGTAAGATAAAAATGGGATTTTTATAGAACAAATAGAAATGGGGCATTAGCAGATGAGGATTCGTGCGATCCTCCAGAATTTGACTTGGGAGACAAAAATGCAGAATTTGTTTAAATGAAGTGAAAGAGCAAGCCTCTAAATGTTAGGGCAAGTGGAAAGCCAAGGAGGAAGTTGGACTAAAACGCACTGAAGAAACTTTATGTTAATTATCCCATAAGGCTCACCATGTCATATTTCATGACCTGTTTTTAGTCCTGATGCTTTTCTTGAGGGGAGAGGATTAGAATCAGTTCTGGAGCAATTTAGAAGACCTGGGAAAGCTCACATATTAGACATCTGCCCTAAATTATTGCACCATTATTAAGCACATATACTTCCAAACAACTGCATGGGTACACATTTTAACAGTATATTTTGTCTCAGTCTAATACAAAGAACAGAGTTGGAGGCATATTGCAGTTAGTGGTTAGACTAAACACTTGACTAGACATCAACTGGTCAGTCCTATGTGAATGTTTACATGCTGTGGCTAAAAATAATAATATGTAACTATAGTTTAAAAAAATGCAAAGCTAAAGGAGATTTTTTTTGCTTGTTTCCAAATACACGAAGTAAATAAGCACTTTTTGTACAGAAAGTTTTTTGCATTTTTTCTTATAAAACCACAATTTTAAGTAAGCAGAACTTAAGGGGGGAGCTAGCTAAAGCACCTTTCAAAATGAAAAATATGGTTTTAAAATTTATATCAGAACTGATGAGTTGTATCTTTTATGCCTCTGAGCAAGCCTTTCAAAGAGGGAAACCTATGCATATTTGAGTACATGGCAAAGGGGGGGGAAGTTCTTTTCACCCATTTCAATTATCTTAAGCTTAAAAGAAAATGTCTTTGCTGGGAATGAAGTGATGGGGGAAGGAGAGTTATTTTAACAACAAGTTGAGAATTGAAATCTACCAAGGAAGATCAGTGAGGTTCTATCTCTGGGATTATAGAGAAACAGACAGCTGAGGATCTGAACCTAAATGACTTGTGTGATGTCTGTTTGCTTTGCTACTTTTTAATTTATTCCTGAATGATCTAAAACGTGACAATAGGGAATCAATTCCATGCACCCACAGTATCTATGATTGTATCCCTGTCTTGCTTTATGCAGATGATGTGATAGGCAGATAGGTGTCCAAGGGTTATTAGATGCTTTTCATCAATGCTGTGTCTCAAATAGCTTGGAAATCAATGCTCCTAAATGCAAGCTATTGCCTTTTGGGAATGAAAGGAAGAAACAAGTATAGTTTTTGTGAAAAAAAGAAATTAGAGATGGTGTCCTCATTCAGAAACCTCAGAATTTATTTTACTGAAAGTCTGAGCTAGAATAAATGCATTGAAAATGTAAGCATTAAAGCAAAACCGGCCTCAGATGATGTTATATCCCTTTACAATATGACTGGTAGAGAAGAAATACTAGCAGCACTAAGGGTCTATAGATTTTGAGTCCATTTTATGGCATAGACCAGAACTATGGTGTGTGGACCCCATGGTTCATTCCAAAATAGAATACATTTCAAATAACTTTTATGGTGGCTTTTATCTCTGCCAAATTCTGCAGTGGGTGGAATTATGTGATCTGAAATAGAGCTGTTTAATGAGTTCTGTAACTCAGTTAAAAACTCTAAATTATTGGATAAAAGTTATAGCTTGTACCTCTATCAGATACCCCAAGAAGTGTATTTTAGAAGCCTCTTTTCCAAATAAATCCTTATGTGGATGGTTAAATAACATTTATACTCTCTTCCAGATGAATCTTCTGAGAATGTGCTGACAGTTATTGCCTCAGTATTCCCTCCATATTTAAAGCAAGATACAGATTTTAGAATTAAAGTAGCCAGCATGTGGACAGATATCCAGGCAGTGAGATTTTCTCAACCTTCTTTTTTGAGATCTGTAGGGTGCTTTTTTGCCTAGATAGTTCCCTTTCTGAAATACAAAGCCACATCTACAACGAGAAGCCATTACAAGACTGCAGTTCACTCTAATGAGATCTGTAGACGTCATGGGCAGGTGGTTATATTTGGATAGGACATGTTCTTGTGGGAAGAGTGAGATAGATGATTTAACTCAATGTTTGTGGTCTTCATCATTCTTTGATGAAATAAGATGGAAATAGAGGTCTCCATTAATGGAAAATTTTAATTACTGGGCTAATGAAGAAAAGACAAGTTGGCTTCTCTTTAACAACTTGTAGCCTGTCCTATACTATGTAGGAATTTTTGCGCTAGTGGCACAAATAAGGGCCAAAATCAACTAGAATTGCCTATTTCACTTTTTTCACTCTACTATTTTATATTGCTTAACTTTATTTTTTTCCATCATATATTATGTTTGATTTTGCTTTTGTTAAAATTAGTAGAATGTGTAATTTTATTGTATGCTTTTACCAATAAACACACATTGTGTAACTTTATTATCATATAGTATATACTTTGATTGTTAATTTTATTGCAGTTTTAGTGAAAGCTGTCAGTAAGTTAGTACTACAACTATTAAATGACTTTTATCCTAAAGATCCATATCAGATGTTTACTTCTGTAAGCTTAAGCACTTGATTAATGCAGGGTATCCATTTTTCTTTCTTCTTTTTTTCTTCCCTCTCCCCTTTTTTATTCATCCTTAGAGGCTTACAAGTTATGTAAAGCCCTCTGCCATACCAGAGTCAGAAGCTTAGATATGTCTCAGGTGTGAGTAGAACCCAAATCACTAATCCATATTGATCTAAAACTATGCTTGTTTGATGTTTTGCTAGTTTGACAAGACAACTTTGAATTTCTTTTGTTGCATTGCAAATCTATATCTCCAACCAGAACATCTAATTAAATGTGTGGTGATTTGACTTTCATATGAGAAGTGGGGGTTCTCTAGCCTTTGGCAATGATTTGATGATTGCCCGGATCTTTTGAAATTTTCTCTGTGTGACTGATGATACATATCTTTATTTTGGGAAGGGAGGAGTTGGATATTGAGCTGCTAGCATGTTGCTCAAGGAAGTGGTGCAGAAAAGCTACATGTATACTATTTTTAACCTTAGGTTTGTTTCCAATACTAATTCTATCCCAGCTGGTTTGATTTTTTACATCTGTTCCCATAAACATTACAAATAAATTGCAGTTATTTTTAGCTTTCCTGTATTTTGCCAAATATATTTAGTCTATTTGGGTAGAGAGCTTAAAAGATGGGGTTTTAGTGAAGTATTGGGGGGAAATCTCCTGTGAAGCATCAGGGGAACTGTCCAGGTAGAAAATAACTTATTTTATAAATGGTGATCAGTAACTATAGATTTGGATGAAATTCTTATAAGTTCCCTTGTTTTACCAAGGATTGTTTCTCTCTGTCCTTGTTAGTAGCAATGAGCATCTGTGAGAAGTTAATTGTAGCTCTGTTTCTTTCCTGACTTGTATCCAGAATGCCACTGAATTGCTGAAAGGCATGTGTGTATTTGACATTAAGCCTGCATAAAGTGCTTAACTCTTTCTAATAGAGGGGTAGAAAAAGTGGTGGATTCAGTGAATGTCAACTGCTTTGTTAAATAATTAACTCATTCATCAGAACCATTTGAAAAACTGTTGCTCAAAAATGTTTGAAGACTTACAAAGATTCCCTGGTATTTAAACTGTCTTTGTATCTGAATCCACTGGGACTTAAAGAGTTGCTCCAGGTTCTTAGACATGAATGGATTCTAACCCTGTCTCCTGCTTTTGTCAGTGATAAATTATGACACAAAGGGCAGGTAGCTCATGTTTTGTTAGTTTGCTTTCAGTCCTAGATGTAGCTAGTCTAACCCTGATTTTACTTTTGTTACATGTAAGTCTTTTGAAAACCTTTCTGTGGAATCTGTGGGATCACTGCATGAACGGGATGATATTCAAGGTACAGGTAACTTTTCACATTAACAAGCATCTTTCTTAATTTTTTTTAATGTATGCCTACTAGCTTGCATTATTCTTATACTTTAAACTTATTTCTAAAATCCTTGCATCCATTTTTTTACATATGCAGACTATCATTATAACTAAATTAATGTAAACAACTTACATTTCAACAGGCTCAATATTTGTGATGATAACCAAAATTATGTATCCTTCTGGAGACAAGAGATCAATGCTGAGCCAGATTTGTATGCAGCTGGGGAACTAGACTTCTGTTGGGTCACTTTTTTAAAGAAAGTTTTTATACTGACCACATGACTAATAAAGATAAAACACTGTGACCCTTTAATATGTTCTAAAATCCCTGCCAGTTCTATTTAGAGTCAACTAGTATTAAAGAACAGCTCAAGATTTGAGCTGCTTCAGTATTTGCAGTTGGCTGATGCTAGATTTACCGTTGGTGTGTGGTCATGTCTAAAATTCACTTCTTTACATTTGACCCTTTGTTTTCAGGACAGCTTCAAGTTGAAGAGCTTGATAGCAAGCTCCTAAGAAATGACAGCGGAATTGAATCAGCTCTGTCTTATGCTAAAGCGTGGTCAAAATATACCAAGGATGTAGTCGTTTGGGTAGAAAAAAAGCTTAGCTTGGGTGAGTGGCTCTTTCTGGTATTTAATCAGCTTTGTCATGATGGAATTAAATCTGTTGTTAGGCCTGTGCTATAGACTGTCAATAATGTAATTTCTAAATGAGTAGCTGTTCCACTCAAGTGGCTAGAGCTGTTGCCCATTTCCTTTAATTAAAGGGCTGTAACAATGAAAATGGTGTACAAAGAGTATAAAATGTCATTTGTCGCTGTTACTCTTTATATACTTCATGTATGGACCTTTTTTTTCCCACAGAAGTAGAATGTGCTAAAAATGTAGCAAAAATGGCTGAGACTGCTAAAACTGTTGTTGGGTCCCAGGTGAGTGACTAATTGATTTTGAATTTGTTTTAAAATGTCTTGAATTTGAATAGCACTCATTGCCATCATAAGTCCCATTTTTAGGCATGACATTCAACTTTTGCATTAATTCGTATAAAGCATGTTACATGATAAATTAACTAAAAATACCCTTGTGTATCTCATTTGGCTCTGGATATTTGAAAAGTGTTGTGTTAGAAGTGAAATCTTTGTGGAATTTACTAACTTCAATAAAAGGTCTTTAGATTGCCTTGCAACATGCTTCTTATTTTTGGGGGGTGCGTTTTTATATGTGTTTTCTTTTTTTCTAATTTTCTTGTGGACGCCTTCCTTTTTTTTGAAGGGTTATTTTAAATTAATCCGTTTGAGAAAATTGCATAACAGTAACCTTCACATTACTACATAACTCATCATAGAGAGAAACTTCATTAAACTTTACACTCTTAAAAAAAAAAAACAAAAAAAAACTAAATCCTAATAGGCTCTAGAATGACTGCATCCCTGTCTTCCTCACTAGAATGTTACCATTTTCCACTGTGTTTAATCCTAGGTTTACATGCCGTTCCAATCAATATTCACAAATGCTTTTCAAAATGATATTGAGAACTGTCAACTTTGGCAACAAACAGCAACTGCTCTGCAGTCTAACAAATTTGTACAGGTAAAAATGGGTCTGACTCATTGTTCAGATTTTTAAAAAGTTATGCCTGTACTGTTTGTAATAAAATAAGGGAAAACATATATTTAGCCTATAAACTTTAATGTACTCTATGAATCTTTCTTATTTAGCCTCTCCTAGGGAGAAAAAATGAGTTGGATAAACAAAGAAGAGAGATTAAGGAGCTGTGGCAGCGAGAACAGAAGAAAATGGTTCGTATTTCTTTGTACCTAACAATATTTTCACATTTTTTCACCATGTAAACTTATGCTTTCAAAAATGAACATCCGAAGTTAAGCCTCCAAATTTATACTGAGTACCCACTCTTCTTACTGACCACAGTTCATAGCTCCTAGGCTCTTAGTACGTGCCAGTTCTTCAGGTGTTTGCTTGTTATGCAATTAAACTCACAAAATGGAGGCTGTTGTAGAGCAGTCCTTTTCCAGTTGCCTACTTGCACTTTTTTTTTACATAAAAAAAAGATTTGTTCTTTGCTTTTCTACTGATATATTATGTAGCAAGAATTGGAAACTACTTTAAGAAAAGCGAAGCTACTCTACATGCAGCGCCAAGATGAGTATGAAAAGGCAAAATCCTCCACTGTTCGTGCTGAGGAAGAACATTTGAGCTATAGTGGAGGTCTTATGAAAGATATTAGCAAACAATTGGAGAAAAAACGAAGGCTCGAAGAGGAGGCTCTTCAAAAAGTAAGTTCTTTGCTTATTCATTAAGGGTTTCATTATGGTGTTTTCTGGTTCTACCACTATCTTGACAATGAGAGATCACTTAGCTGTTTATAATTTTCTTTCCTGCCATGCTTGTATATATAAAAGTAAATTTTCTTTTTTTTCTTCAACAAAAGAATCCCAAGTTACAAGCTTACTGAAGTATTTTTTTTTCTTAGCTTATTTTAGGTACCAAAGTTCTAGAGTCCATCAGTTACCTGTATTTAGCTGTGTTTATTTTCTTTAGGCTGAAGAGGCCAATGAACACTACAAAGCCAGTATGGCAGAAGTTGAAGAAAAGAGAAATGATCTGGAAAGCATCAAAAGTGATATTTTAACACAGCTACGGGGACTTATTTACCAGTGTGATCTTACTCTTAAAGCTGTAAGGATGCCTTTTAAAAAAAAAAAAAAAAAAAAACTTTCTTAGCGGAAAGGAGAAAATCAAGTGTAAATGTTAAGGGCTTATTCAGAATGGGTAAGGCTTGATGTATGCAAAACTAGAAGAAAAGCAGCTTGTTCTCATATGATTGTAGGCATCTCACTGAAAAAGACTACAAGTTCTTAAGGTACAATTATGCTGCCTTCACATACATTATTTGGTTCTACCCATTTTTTTAATACTTTGATCTTTTTTTCCCCTTAAGTTTTCATAAACTTGCAAGAATTCTGTATGTGGGCAGATTTTTATAAAGTTTTATAAACTTTAGTATAAATGCCAGTGATGACAGTTGCAAAGACATGCCCTGGTTTGTTTTGTGTTGCTCGTGAAACGTGCTGCATTGTCTTTATTTGTGCATTAAGAATGACATTTCATAGATTAAGAGTTACAGTATGCAAGCCAATATAACACGGATGTAGTTTTGAGCTCATTAACCTTAGCGACATTCTTGAAGCTATTATGCATTTAGTTTTGACTGACTCGGTATAAAACTTTGTGAGCATGTGTAAACACGCCAAGAGATATAGTATCAGTATTTTAGAAAATATATGAAAAGATCTACTGTCTTGTCTTAGTCTTCTTTTCAGAAGACAGACACAGTTTTTAAGGTTAGAAAAAGCTTAGGCCAACTTGACAATTCAGGTGTATGTTACTAATGACATTAACCACTTTATATAATGCTCCAGATATTTCTAGTTAAGAGGACACATTGTTATGGAAATGGGGGGGAGTGGGGTCCTAATTTAAAAAACACACTGAAAGAGATCAATTGGCAATATATGGTAAAATGGTTGTGCATATATCTGAAGGGTGAGGTGGTATGGGCACACCCCACCTGTGTTGCTATCACAGGTTCCTCCTTTTAGCACCTCCTCTCTGCCTCTCCCTCACCCACAAGTGTCCCCCACTGGCTGGGATCAGGCACTGATAGGAGGAACCTGTGAACTGCTGCTGCTGTCCCTAGCTGATGGAGGCAGGCAACCCAAAAGCCATTAATAACCCACTCCTGCCCTGTGCTGTGGTGAGCAACTGTGTGGGGGAGCCCAGCTCAGCTGAGGACGGCAGTAGTGGGTGGCATGCATGTTCCCAGTCAGCAGGAGACACCTGGAAGGGGAGGGACAGGGAGCAAGGGTGGAAGGAACATATGCACCACTGTCTCTGTCCCCAGCAAAGCCCAGCTTCCCAAACAGCCACTCCCTGCAGTGTGGGGTAGGGGCAGCTCCTGACCCCTTGTCTGCCCCCAGGCCAGCTGGGGACAGTGGCAGCTGGGGGGCAGGTCTTCTCCTTCCTGTGCCTGCTCCCTGGCCATCTCCCCCATGTCCTACACTAACCCAAGCCACACCTTGCGCCTACCCCCTCTCCAGGCTGAAGGATGGTGTGTCGCACTGTTTAGTAAATCCTAATAGTCAAAGACTTTCAAGGTAGCTCAAAAGGACCAAACATCAAATTAACTAATACCAATGTGGAAAGCTTCCAGATTCTAACTATGCCAAACCATTCTCAATAGAAATTCTCAGTTTCTCATCTTGGCATGTTCATTCCAGTTCTCCTCATGTTCTGGTTTAAATGCTGTGATGTTTAGTGCAGTTAGTGAAAGGGTGTAACTGAGCCAATGTCATTTGCCTTTCTAGGCAAAAAACTGTTTATGCAGAATAACCAGTCTAAGTTTTGTTAGAAAAGACCAAATCCAAAAGAGAGCCATGTATTATGTTTCAGTGTGCAGTAAGGATAGCTTTGCTAAATAGCATTTTTAGAGGTAGTTACAATTTTTTTATTCACTACATAGGTAAGTTACACCTTCTGTGGAAAGAGTGTTGAAAAGACGCCACTTGTGATGTACAATATCAGGTGGTGTTAGTCCTACAAAACCTAGGAACTATATTGCATGTACCTTATTTGTTAACTTGCTATTTCTGTATATACTCAAACATATAGACCCAAAACATTTATCCAAAGTCTACTGGAACTGTGCTCTGTGCTTATCGCTTCCCCTGCTTAACAAATTTGGAATGTGCGGAGCTGGCACAGCTCCTTTGCTTCTGAGTCCAGGGGAGGCTGTGGTGACCCCACTTCAGGTTCACATCCTTTGCGTCTTTTGCTGCTCTGCAGGGAGCGTAGTTTCTGGAGTAACAAGAACATGGATCTACAAGGCAGGAAGTCATCACCTGTAGAGTAAGGTAGAAGGCCAGCAGCAACGGTAGCAATTCCAAAACTACAGCTAGAGCCATGCCATGACTGGGTTGTCAGTTTTGCTCTATGAGAAGATAATTTCTTTCCAGAGCTGTTCAGACTCCAGAAAATAAGTTGTTCTTATTTTATAGTCTGCACCCTAGGGAAAAGGTTTTTGCTCCTTATTTCTTACTAGCTAATTGCCTATCAAGAATGATGGGGGGGGAGGGGAGGGAAGGGGAGGGGGCTGGGATGGAGTGCAGCCACCTAACGCCCCATGCTGCCACTGTTCTGCCCCTTGCAGGGAGTGGGGTGGGGGAGCCAAGGCCAGCTGGCCTCGGCTCCTCCACCCTCTGTCAGGTCCTCGGCGCGGCTTCGGAAGCATGGCAGCACTCCCCCACGCTTGGAGCACTCTGGCTGTTTCTGTCAGCCAATCAGAGTGTGAATAAAGCGTTACAGACAGACTGACTTAGGCTTTTATAATATTAGAATCCTGAGATCTAACGTAGAGACCAAACTGAAGTTGGTGCTTTTAGTCCTTCACCATTGTGGAGGTGACTTGCTTGTTCCTGTTGAAAAGAGGATGCAAGTTGCCTGTGTGTTTTGCCATGTACCAACCTCAAGTAGAGAGAAGCTGGAGTTATAGTTTTCAAGAGGGGAGGAATGGGTATAAGAGGGGGCTGAAGGGGAGAGCGGAAGTGTGGTGACACTGATCTGCAGCTGTTTTCTGGAAACCCTGGGAAAGTCTAGCCATAAACATTTATATTTGGCACTCTTAGCAAGTTGGCTTGTGTCCTTAAAATGAATTGCTTAACTTTTTTTTCCCATAATAAAGTGACCATGAGGGGTAGACTGAAGTATAAGCAGACTTGTAAATGTTCTTAAAATATCTAAAACTTGTGTTGTGTTGTTGTGTTGTGTTGTTTTTAACAAAACGCTTTTGTTTCGTAACAGGCAACAGTTAACCTATTCCAGCTGCAGCATGCCCAGGTTGTGTCCCTTCCAGTCAACTGTCAGTCCCTCTGCGAGAGTGCCAAGATGTATGACCCAGGACAGCAGTATTTGGAGTTTGTGAAAAATTTGCCAAAGGAAGATATTCCCATTGAGTCGGGTTCCTTTGAAACTCAGAGCTCCCAAGTGGATGGGTAAGAACTAATATATTAATACCATTTGTTTATCTGGAATTAAATCTAAGGAAAAATGTTACAGAAGAAAACACAGCAGTGAAATAGAACTTTTGCAAGAGTAAAAAGGAATTTGGCATTTCACCATGACTGGGATATGATTTATGCATCCCCCTAGCTCTGTATATTCAGTAGCTACATTAAACAAGTACAATATTAATCTTATAACTAAAACCTGACTCTTAATTCCTACCTGAATGTCATATTTAATCTTTTTTGTGTGATAAAGCTAAATAAAGTATAGCTAAACCATTTGATTCAAGTGACTCAACTTACTGCTGTTTATCTATGCCAGGGGTGGGCAAAATGGTGGATCCAGCCAGCAGCCGGAGTCCATTCCCCCGCAGCCTCTGCCTGCATCACTGGCCAGTTTCCAAGGAGACCCCAGGAGCAGCAGTGCTCTGAGAGCACAGGGCCAGGATTTCCATTGAGACTAGCCGCAGCAGCACTGGCACGTGCAGCTGGGTAGGGAGCTGCTCCAGGGCCAGGGCTGGGATCTTGCAATGGTGACAGCAATGGTGACACCAGAGCCAGGGCAGAGCTGTAATCCACTACCTGCACACCTCTGCCCGGCACATGCAGGCAGCAGACCTCAGCTCTGCCGTGGATTCAGACCACACTGTCACTGCAGCAAGATCCCATCCCTGGAGTAGCTCCCCATCCAGCTGCGCACCCTACCAGCACTGCTGGGGCTGGTCTCCATGGAAGCCTTGGCCCTGCACTATCATGGCCCCACCACTTCTGGGGTCTCCGTGGAAACCAGCTGTAGTGACACAGGCAGAGGCTGCTGGGAAATGGACTACCATGGGTCTAATTTGGCCCGTGAGCCAGACTTTGCCTGCTCCTGATTTATACACTGGGTAAAGATGTAAATCCTGAACTCTGTATGTAGAGCATCTGGTGGGTATGTTGGATCGGAGCTCCTTGATTCTAGAAACCTAAAGTTTGGAAGGTAGAAGTGAAGGAAGGCATGAGCGCTTCCAAGACTTACAGTTTGTGTTGCTCTGTCCTGAGTGCATTTTGTCTTAAGTTTTAAGCTTTTGGGGCAGGAAGTATCTCCTGTCTGTCTGCCCAACATGCAGCAGATTGGTGCCCTCTTCTGGTATAACTTCTAGATCAGTGGTTCTCAACCCTAAGCTCAAGGCACCCCTCAGTTGACTCAATTTTTGTGAATTGAGCAGCACTCCACTTTAATTTATTACAGTGCTGACCTCTTTGCAGAACGGCCAAGTGGTGGGATAGAGTAGCAGCCGGGCAGGAATGAGCTTGAGCCTGCACTTGCTTCCTCCAGCCTGGTCCATCTCCTCACACCTTGTGGAACTCTTCAAAATGTCTCATGGCACCTTCGTTGAGAGTCACTGCTCAAGATGCTATTAGAATACAAATTGTTAAAATGGCATGGCAGGTTTTGTTAAACAAAACCTGATATAAATGCATCACTCATCCCAAGTGAGTACCAGTCTGTGTGCCATGAGAGCTTTTATTGCTTGCTTGTTTTTTGGGGGAGATATGTAAATTAGGGCTGTGTAAAATTTTGCCAGATGTCATTTCGAAGCTGTTTCAATGTGTTTCAAGCTCAAAACAATGAAATCTAAATGAAACAAAAGGCTTCAAAACAGCTTCAAAACAAAATGAGGGCACTCAAAATGTTTTGAAAATTTCAAAACGTTTCACGTTTCGAAGCCAGGCTTGCTTGCCTTTAGTGCCGGTCCCAGCCAATAGTGGCAGCCTCCTGTCATCCTGCATGCAGATCCAGGGGCCTGCACCCCCTGGGAGGAGTCTGGCACAGTCCTGCAGCCCTTCTGGGGGGCTCAGGCCCCCAGATCTGTGCGTGGAATGACAGCATGCTGCTGCTGCTGCTGCCTGGGGCCAGTGGCAGCAGCAGTCTTCCCGGTGCTGGGTACGGGGTGCACCCAGTGCCTCTCCCAGGTGGCAGCGGCAGCCTTCTGTCATCCCGCATGCAGATCTGGACACCTGCACCCCCAGGAGGAGTCTGACACGACCCCACAGCCCTCCCAGGGGTGCAGGCTGCCAGATCTGCAGGCAGGATGACAGGAGGCTGCTGCTACTGGCAAGTGATATGAGTTTTCCTTTCAACTGTTTGAGGTGCAGCTTCCCAGAAATGAGGTCGAAACGAAATGGTGCTGTTTTACACAGCCCTATTAAATGTAATGGTGGAGAGGCTATAAACAAGTATTTCAACTTGTTGCATACATATGCTAAGTGATTTTCCACATTTAATTCACTATAAAAGTCTTTTTGGCACTTAAGCTGAAGTGCCAAAATACCCATTCCTATCTGTGTGTTTCACAGTTCTACAGGAAGGCTGTCGTCATATTGTTTCAAAAGGAAATTAAGTACAAAAACTGAATGCTTGAGTCGGACGTGCACCAACAAAAGCCAGGAAATTCAAAGTTAAGGCAAAGATTCTTAGTTCTTGTCTTTAAATTTCCTGCCTTTCATGAGTCTGATTCAGTACATACGCCTGAATTTTTCAGAGTTGTCAGAGGTTTCGGTTATGTCACTCCAACAAAAAAAAGTGTGCGTGGAAGTCTAAAATCCCTATGTATATTTACCCGCAGTATTTAAAATTGGCTTGTTTCAGAACTAATTCTTTTTCCCAGCTTATTCATCTTCTCATAGCGCCTAGCAGTCTCTCATATACTCTTAAGTGATTACTTTAATTATTGTCTAGATCTGTATATTCCTAAAAGGCAAATCCCTTGCAAAAATGTAAATTTAAATGTTTTGAAGCCCTCATCGCAGCTTCCATCAAATGGGTGGAGACAAGCTGATTAAGTGCAGTCTCCCCTACTGTTAAACTTGGCTAGCAAGCAGTTTAATCCACAGGGTGCTTCAGCATTTTGGGCTAATTAGACTGTTAACTTCATTCTTTCATTACATCTTAAGAGCAGAATTTAACAGCCAAGTACTAGGAAATTTCTGTAAAATTGCGAAGCCATGCTTAGTACTCCTAAAAAATAATATTAAATATTCTAGGGAATAAGTCTAAGTAAACATTTAGACCCTTACTTAAAATCTGTGTCCTTTAAAGATCAGTAATTTTTAGGCCAATGGCATAAAGAGTTCACATTCAGCTTAGAGTACTTTTAAGTAGCAAATAGTTGGGCAGTTGGGAAGAGATGGTATTTGGAAGAGAGAACAGGACGGGAAATCAGAACCGCTGAGTTTTAATCCTAGCTCTACAACTGAGTCCCTGTAGGTAAGACTTATATTTGTCCTGTTGCTGTAGTTTCATAAGGATAAAGTAGGGGGTATAATATACTGATTTTTTAAATAAAGATGTTGAATGGGCCTGTACTATATGAAACATACTACTGCTATGTTAGTAGGAGAATTTACTCCCTATGACCATTTAACAGGTGGAATTCCACCAATATAACAGAAAGCAAAATTTGGCTGTGTAAATATTTTCCACAGTGTATACTGTGAGCTTAATTATGAACTACTGATGAGAACAGTAGAATACTGAGCAATTAGTGCTTTGAAAAATAAAATATATTAGGACTTTAATTGAATGCTAATTTAGTTGCTTCCCAATAAAATGGCTTTTCTTTTTTAAGTGTTTTTAGTAAACAAGCAACAAACAGTGCCCATGCATCACATGGAAACTTATCTCAGTGTTCGGGTGACTACCCTACCCAGTCGTTAGAGGATGTTGGAAGCCCAACTTACTGTCGTTCTCATAAGATTGGAGAGAAGAGATCTGCCAGCAGCACAGATATACAAGGTAATTCTTTCACGTTTCTACAAGCTTTCATTTCTAAATAGAAAGGTCAGCTTTAGTAGGTGACTGGTCCAGCTCTTTGGTACAGTGGTATGAATCATGTGATAGGTCATAACTCAGGCCCAAAATGTAACATTTGTTTTTAAAAAATGTAAAAAGTTTTGTGGCTTTATAAATATTTCATACATACTAATGCCCAAGATTGGATGCAAAACCATTCAAGCAAGCAAGCAAGATTTCATAGATTTCACAGACATTTGGGCTGGAAGGGACCCCGGAGGATCATTGAGTCCAGCCCGCTGCCCCAGGGGCAGGAAGTCAGCAGGGATCACAGGATCCCAGCAAGGTAAGGATCCAAATGTGTCTTGAAGGCATTCAAAGTGGGTGCTTGAACCGCCTCCGGCAGCAGTCTATTCCAAACCCTTGGGGCTCGGACAGTGACAAAGTTCTTTCTTATGTCCAGCTTGACTTGATCGTGGTGGAGTTTGTGACTGTTCAGTCTTGTCATCCCTTGGGGCACTCTGGTGAACAGATGTTCCCCCAGATCCTGGTGAGCACCCCGATAAACTTATAGGTGGCCATCAGATCACCCCTGAGCCTGCGCTTTTCCAGGCAGAAGAGCCCCATGGCTCTCAGCCTCTTGTCATAAGGTCTGTTTTTCTGACCTCTGATCATGCACATGGCTCTCCTGCACCCTCTCAAGCTTCTCCACATCCTTTTTGAATTGTGGAGCCCAAAACTGGACACAGTACTCCAGCTGCAGCCTCACGAAGGCCAAGTACAAAGGGAGAATGACGTCCCGAGATTTGCTTGAGAAGCATCTGTGGATGCAAGCCAGCATTTTGCTCGCTTTACTAGCCGCAGCATCACATCGAAGACTCATGTTCATCTTGTGGTCAGTCATGACCCCCAAGTCCCTTTCATCTGTAGTGCTCACCAGCATAGCACTGCCGAGCCTATAAATATGCTGGTTTTTCCTCCCAAGGTGGAGAACCTTGCATTTTTCAGTGTTGAACATCATCAGGTTCTCATCCGCCCATTTGCTGAGCCTGTCAAGATCTGCCTGGATCACCCTCCTGTCCTCAGGTGTGGATGCTTTACCCCAGAGTTTGGTGTCATTGGCAAACTTGGCCAGTCCACTTCTGACACCAATATCTACATCACTGATGAAGATGTTAAATAGTATAGGCCCTAGGACAGAACCTTGAGGGACCCCACTGGTGACCGTGCACCAAGGATAGGCTTCTGTCAACCACCACCCTCTGGGCCCTACTGCAGAGCCAATTCCCCAGCCAGTGAGGTCGAGGCCGCAGTTAGTGAGTTTAGCCAAGAGGTGATCATGGGATACCAGATCGAAGGCTTTTTTGAAGTCAAGATATACAACATCAATCTCTTCTTTGCCAAGTATTAGATGCAAATCAAACAGCAACTTCTGACCATGAATTTATTTATTAACCTTCTTCTCATCCCCACTCCCTCCACAAGAAAAAATTGTATAAAAATACTGGCAGTTTTTAAGAGGCTTTATTTGTCTCTTAAAGAGAATGCAATTTTGGTTTCAGCTGCTAATAATACCTAATAAATGTTAAGTTTCTGGAACTTCCTTACACATACTGTCAGAGATGACCTGAGCAGGGTGCAGGACCTGGGGCAAATCAGCCTGTGTGGAGGCTCCACCCCTGCGTGCCCCAGATGTGAAGAAGCCAGCAGCGGATTCAATGGCGGTCAGGGCGGTGGTGGGGGGCGCCTAGTGGCCGGATGTAAATCTGTGGCCACTTTGCCTGGCTCCGCAGGGCCCAAGGCGGTCACCCTGATTTGTCCTCCCCTAAGGACAGCCTTGCATACTATAAAACTCTTCTTGAGAATACATGCTACATCTTTTATTTCCATGAGGAATAATGCACGTCTTCTCATTTAACATTATGTATTTTTCCTCTTATAAAAGACAAGCCTGCCTGAATATTCCCTCAGCTGAAAGAATCTTGTGGTGGTAATGGTTTTATTATCTGTGGATTTTTTTTTCCAAGCAATACGAGGACCCCCACCATTCAGATCATGGTCAGTAGGTAACCAAGGTGGAGGAATGTGTAGTGATTCTGAAAGTGCTGGAGGAAGCAGTGAATCGCGTTCTATGGATTCTCCATCTGCTAGCCCAGGTATAGCTATTTTCCAATTATTGTTTGTTTTAAAATAATTTTGTAAGGCCCAATTCAAAGACTGTTGAATCAGTGCAAAAATTGTTATCAACTTAAATGAGTGTTGCTTTGAGCATCTACTGAGAATGAGCCATTGAGTAGACTCTATTTTTCGCCATCTGAAAAAAATATTTCCTCCTCCACAGGGGATTTTAAGAGAAGGCTTCCCCGCACACCCTCTACTGGTACTATGTCTTCGGCAGATGATCTAGATGAAAGAGAACCACCTTCTCCTTCTGAATGTGGTAATATGCTATGATTGTTTCTTAAATTCTAACTAGTTAGTAGGTGGCCTTTTGTTTTTGTAAGTGGTTGTTTTCTTTGATCTGCTTTGAGGAAAACTTAAATTGACTAATTATCAATTACTTCAGATGCAAAGTGAATCTGCAACAGTTGGTATGTTCTCAAGTTCCCTGATTTCAGAGCTAAAAAGAACTGTCTAGGCTATGTAGTTTCTCTGGAGTATAGCAAACTTGTTCCTTTCATTTAGATTAATGCATTATCAGCATTTGAACATGCTTTCTGATGCTTTTTTTAGCTTTGCTTTCAGCTGACATTATCTTGGCATCTAAATTTTTATTCATATCGATGCTATTAACATGCTTCAAAAGCAATAACATCTTTACATGACCTAAGTATTTAAGCTATTCAATTTCTAAACTGCCAAGTGGAAGTCACTTGAGGAGTGAGTTATCTGTAAATCTGAAATGCTACAGTTCCAAATGTTTTAGGAAGTTAGCTAAGACGTTTTCTTATGCATGAAACTTAGATAAGCTAGTTTAGTAACATCTCTGATGCCCCAGGTTTGAAAATGAAAAATGTACTGTTGGATGGATTAGGGAAGTCTTTCTGGCAGTATGACCACTCGATCACATGTTCTGAAACTGGAATTACTGGATAACTAGGAGTATCCCCGAGCAATGTCTGCAGTACTGAAATATTTCCAGAGCTAGTTTTTTAACATACATGTACAGTAAAGCATTTAAGCAGATACTGATGTCCATCAGTGCTCGGTACAAAAAAAACCATAGTTTAGTGGTGAACTTAAGGTTAACATATACTGAAATGTTCCAAATCACAGCTTAAACCAGTATTAAGGCCATTCTAAAACAAAGTCTCTCTTAATTTGTTGTCTAATGTGAAAAAAATGAGACCATACCTCTATTCACAAGATACATTTGAATGCATAAAACAGAGTAAGATTTAATGCTTTTTTTAACACTTGTTAACAAAACTAATATAAATAAAAGGTCTGAGCTACTTGAAATATCACTGGAATTGCCATTTGTAATTTTTTCTAGAATCCTCTAGAAGGTAATATCTTTAGGGTTGTAGGAATAGTAGTTTGATGTTCTCTTGTGAGTGTGTATTTAATTACAGTCAGTTCAAAGTTGGGGCGGGGAGAGATTAGTCAAAGTATTTTTTGATTATTTTAGCCATTGCAAATGAAATTTTGTAAGGCTGGTATCCAGGTGGTCTTAACATAATACTTTGGGCACATACAGTGGAACTTGTCCAGGTGGCTGCCTGAATTGAAGGAGCAATCAAAGTTAGAGGTCCAGACAGCATTATTTACACTTTCAGTTGATTATGGGCACAAAATGTAGTCCCTTCAAGTGTACATCTCTAAGTGTCATAATTATGTTTAGGGTGTATATGGACTGGTTACTTCACTAGCATGTGTATATAACATTTAAGCTATATATGTAGCAGCTACGTCCTGTAAAGTGTGATTACTTGTTGTAGACAACTGTGTACTACAGCAAGTTTATAAGAAAAGCAAACCAGCAAACAGAATTATTATGTATCCTCATACTGTGTGCTGTTTTACCAGATACTTGAATGCTATTATAACAGCAGAATTTTTTTTCAAGGTTTAAATGATTTGACATCTGAAACTGCCAATTCTCCTGGACCTTTTAGAAATACCCTCATGTCCAAGGCAGCTCAAACGCACAAGCTGCGAAAATTGAGGGCTCCATCTAAATGCAGAGAATGTGATAGCTTAGTGGTATTCCATGGAGCAGAATGTGAGGAGGTAAGAGGTTACAGAAGGTAACATATGCAGTCATGTAGATTCTTAACATGACATTTTGATCTAAAATTGTGTTGAAACGTTTTTATTTTACTTCATTTCTTCTTTTGTACCTCACTTATTGTAGTGCTCACTTGCTTGTCACAAGAAATGTTTAGAGACTTTAGCTATTCAGTGCGGGCACAAAAAACTTCATGGAAGACTTCATTTGTTTGGAGTAGAATTTGCTCAAGCTGCTAAAAATGTTCCTGATGGCATCCCTTTCATCATTAAAAAGTGCACCTCTGAAATTGAAAGCAGAGCCCTGAATGTAAAGGTACAGGTTAACTTGATGTTACAAAGCTTAAACATGAACAGTCTTGTCCAAAAACAGTTTATGATGATAATGCTACATTGGCTAATTCCAATCTGTTTTACAATTGCTTTTAGAGCTAAAAGAATTGTATACTGTTTCTTTTTCCATTTCAGGGCATCTACCGTGTGAATGGAGCCAAATCAAGAGTTGAAAAACTCTGCCAAGCATTTGAAAATGGAAAGGACTTAGTAGAACTGTCAGAACTCTATGCACATGACATCAGTAATGTCCTTAAACTATACCTCCGCCAGGTATATGCTATAACCGTTCTGCAATTAGCTGGAAGAACAGAAGTATTATAGCAGCCTTTTCAGTGAGGGAGGAAAATATTCCTTTTCACAAGTCCTGTAATTGTTGCTGGAAAAATACCTTCATTTGAATACAATAATCTACTGTATTGGCAAGAAATTATTTTTATTTGGAGAGCTTGATTCTGTGTTGCTTGACAATAGAAACACTAAGGCTACTGATAGAATCAATGTTCCAGCCTGTTTATCAGTCCCAGCAGTATTCATGTTGCTTTTAGCAGCATAGCTTTCTGTATCCACTTGTTAGTGTGAAGTTTAAGTGTTAATCTGGTTGGATTCATGAGATGGGTAGCGCTCTAGCTTGTAAAGTGGCAGCCAGGTTTTACAGATTGCAGACAAAGTTTGAATTAAATTCCTAAAACTATAGTCAATAAAAAAAAATGATAAAAAACCTAGCATGGTAAGATTTACCACTTTCCGTCTGTGGACACAGGTTTTAAAGCCTTGGGCATTTAAATACCAGGTAGCCCTTTTGAAATTCAATCCTGTCTCCTAATGGGGGTTTAAGCACCTTCTGGCTGTAAGTGATGTAGGAGTACAAGTAACAATTACTTCTAAAATGAGTTGTGCTCATTTAGTGACTTCAGAACTTTTGTAGATAACGCATTAGCTTTTAACTGCTACTTCAACAGGAAGTAAAAATCTGTAATTCTGTATGCATCAAATTCTGGGGTTTAAGGGCAATATGCTGAATTTTAACTAACAAACTCCAAAGAGACAAATGAAGCCAAGCAGTTACCTGCTGGTTTATCACTTCAGTACAAGCTTGGTTAGGATCGGTTGTAAATAATGATGATTCTTATATGATAAAAATAGTACTGGAACCCTGTAGATAAGATGCTTTCCAGCTTTAGGAAAACATTTTTACAATGAAATATGTTCATTTGAACAGAATAGTTAAATTTCAGTACAATTAAGCTGTAAAACTTTATTGGCTGTGGATTTCTGGAGGATTATTACATGCCTGAGGTGTGAGGCAGAATGACTTTAGCCACCCAAGTAGTACAATAATCCCTAAGAAATTGTGTTTTGGGAGGCCACTTAGAACAGTGGGTTAACATTTCCAGCCTTTCATCTCCAAAGAATTTACTTCAGATCCAGTTGGGGTCACCAATAAAACTAGCCTGCCCTCTCAGTTTGGTCCTTGGTAAATATATATCCACACTAATAAGCTGCCACATCATTGCAGTGTCTACTTGAGGGAGCCAGGGATGTCAAAGGTGAGTTTTTAAGGCAGTGATAGAATTGTTATAGGAAGCCTGTCCAAATATTAATGTTAAACTCTTAAAGGTATTCATGGTATTTGAGACTTCCTGTTGGTTAGACCGGTTTTAAGAGTTCAAAAAAAGTTCTCTAAAGTTGCTTAAAGAGCTGTTGAATTACTATTTTTAACGCTGATTAATTTGTGTAAGATTGAGCTGGTTGTTCTGTTTTTACATTTTATCTGCATTTGGAAAATGAAAATAGCTAGATCAATTTCACTTTATTTATTTTAACTGTTGCCCCTATGAGACCAATATTCTCATGAACTAGCATAATGGTAATTTCACACTCGAAGAGAATGTTTTAATTGGAAAATTCTTCATTAGATTTGTAATAATAAATCACACAGAAACAATAGAATTGTTAACAGGGTTTTCAGCCATGAATAATTATTTTTTGATAAATAATATTTGAACAAATTTAGCAGTTCGTATGCTATATTATCAGGCTTCTATTATAATGTGGTTAGTGTGTGATATTTTTATGTCTAGGCCTCTTTTATGTAATCAGCTTTTCCAGCTAAAGGAAAGGCACTAGACTAGACAGCATTTGGTGATAGACAGGAAGGAAACAAACAACGTAAAATGCAGACTTGAATATGTTTCTAAATGTTTCTATTCCCTCAGCTCCCAGAACCTTTGATTTTGTTTCGGCTTTACAATGAATTCATCGGACTTGCTAAAGAAAGTCAGAATGTTAATGAGGAAGTGGACACAAAACAGGCTAGTCCCACATCAAAGAAAAGGCAATCAGTCTGTATTGAAATGAACAGGATCATCATTAAAATGAAAGATCTCCTCAAACAGCTACCTGTACCAAATTATAACACACTTCAGTACCTTACAGCTCATCTTCATAGGTAAGAAAAGCCCTTTAAGGTTACCTGCAGATGTTTTGCAAAGTAAACTGTTATATGCTGCATGCTAGGAAAATTTCTTTCAGATGGTTTGGCCCCCACTTTTAGATGTCCATCCAGAAAAACTACAGGATCTCTTTGTGTTTCTGTATCTCCATACATTTTCAAAAATAAGTTTGTGATTTCTGTAATGGTGAATTATTGCTCTGCCCCAAACTAGGGATGTAAATATTTAAAAATATATTTAACCTCCTCTGCTTAAAATGGTTAAACGATTAACTGATAACACAGCAGCTCAGACACTGCTGCTGCTGGGAGTCACTCTCCCAGAGCCAGGGATGGAAGGAGGAGGCAAGCTGAGACAGGCAAAACGCAACACAGCCCAGGTGGACCCTGCGCTGGGAGGGAGGGACCACCTGTGAACAAGCAGCTAATTGTTTAATCAGTGAGTCCTTAGGTTGCTTGCTGTTTTCCTTTTAGGCCATGGGTACTAGTCCCCCTTGCCCCTCTCCCTCGCTCCTCCCTCCCTCCTTCCTGCCTGCCCTGCTGCCTTCTGATTCCTGTTGGGGCACTGCATGACTTCCCTTTTCCTCCTTTCCTGCTAATCTGTGCCCAACCAAGCTAAAGGATAACCAGTAGGCTAACTGGTTATCATTGCATGTATCGGTTAAACAATTAATCGTTTAATCTTTCACATAGCTATTCCAAACATACATTTTCTAGAGAAGTTGCTTGAAAATGAGAGCTAGCCATCTACTCTGTCTGCTTAAAACTGCTTCTGAATAATAGCTGTATGCGGTACTCCATCTTAGAGAGAGTGTATCTAAGTAACCATATGTAATTTCCCGTGAAGACATTCTAGCAAAATAGCATGTTCAAGCAGGAAAAAAATCAGATCTGCCACTTTGGTGATCTTTTCTGATGGTCTTCTAGAAAGGTGCAGGTGTGCATTTAGATGCTTCAGTCAAGAACTTTATCTAGGCACTACAGGGACGGGTGAATAACTTGGCATTTAAATTGCACCTTGCCTGCATGTCATTTTTTTTCTGAGATGAGTTTTATAGTTATTCCAGCCATGTTACCAGACAGCAGCTTGCTTTGTCTTACCCTAATATGCTAAAAGCTGTTCCCCAGCAATAACAATGGTTAAGAGCATTCGAACACAGCTTTCATTCTGCTTGCTTCATTTTTTGATTCCTGAAGCTGTGGCCACCCTGCTCCTGCTGTACTGCTTGCCACAGTGCTGGTAAGGTCATAGTTGCCAGAGGACTTCTCCCAAACATGGAGCTGAATTATTTTTAAGAAGGTGGAGATAAAGAAAAAATCAAGTGATGATGCAGAGCTATAAAATGATCAAAATGTTTTTTTAATAAATAAGAGCCAGAATTTTCCATGGTCACTTAGCATCTTGTAAGCTAATAGCTCCAACATTTTGGGCAGATAGACTACTGTCAACCTTTAGTTGTTCCTGGACCAGTGTCCACCCTGATAAATATTTTAATTAGTTTAGTGAGAAAAAATGTTGTGATCTGTGGACCTGCTGTCATGGCCTTGCAGACAGTGGTTTAGGAATGTAAACCTTAAAGCAGCCAGAAGTGATCTGTAGAGAATTTTCTCTCTTCAGGAAAGTCTCTTGGCTTATATGTAGCTGGTGCAAGTGGCCCTATTGCCTCTTCCCACCCCTAACACTGCATTGTTGTGGCCTAATTTCCAAAACTGCTGATGAGTCGCAAGTACTAGTGAAGTAAACAGGAGTTGAGGGTACTCATGAAAGTCAGGTCAAAAACATAGCTGGTAGTCTTCTTCCAGGTTCTGATGCCTGAAAGCCTGGGCCTTTTTAAAAAAAGAAAAAAAGATTAATTGCAAATTGTGAATTGTAAATGTGAACTTCAAATTGATTAATAAATTCCTGTTTCTTAAATAGGAATGTACAGTACAGCATAGCCATCATGACTGTGATCCGTTATAGCTGAAGAATGAACTGCAAAGCTAGCTAAAATAAATATTCTAAAAGGCATAATAGTATCTGCTGGCTCTCTCTGCTAACTAGGATATGGAGGCTGTTCAGCTCAAGTTGATTGTGATGTACTTTTTGTAAAGTAAATTAAAAGCCATACTGTTGGAGGGAGGGGGAACTCGGCACATGCATGGGCTTAAGTTTGTTGGCTGTGTAACTTTTTGAAGCGAAGTTGTTTTAAAATTATTTCATGGAAATTAATTAGTATTAACATGGAAGGAAAGAAAACTACAAAGCCTCTGTAACTTTGTATATTGTCTCACACAGGGTTACTGAACAATCAGATGAAAACAAAATGTCTGCCAGCAATCTTGGCATAATATTTGGGCCAACTCTGATCAGGCCCCGTCAGACAGATGCCACCATTTCTCTTTCATCACTTGTGGACTATCCATATCAAGCCCGGGTAGTAGAGTTGCTCATCACATACTATGAAAAGATCTTTGATGTTTTGCTGCAACCACTTTCTACTGTGTCTCAGCCAGAAGAAAGTGCTGCTTCAGTAGAAAATGCTTTACCAATGGAAGAGAGGGAACTGCAGCAGCAGAGCAAATCATTTATTGCTGTAAAGGAAGTAAGTGACTGCCATGGAGCTGGATTGATATGATGTTTACTGATACAGAATTAACTCATATTTTGGGACATTGTATTGTTTACAGACATAGCTATGAAATCTCTGAACTGCTTGTTTAGAAGTATATATTTTTCCTCTTGAACACTCCTTTACTTCTGATCTGATTTCTATTGACAGGGCATACTGCTAGCCCCAAGTGAGAGTAAGAGTTCAGAAACACTTGCATTACTCTTGGAACAGGACAGCAGCAAGAACATTAGAGAGAGATCGGATGCATCTCGCACTGGTTAGTAATTCTTTATGCATCTCAGGACAATATATTGTCCTATGGGTTAACACCAGTCCTTAAATACATTTGAGTGAAGGTCAACCTTTACTGTTTTGTGAAGGTTAAAGTGCAAGCAAAAAAAGTCTGTTTAAAAAGAGCCCCAAATCTGACTTGCTCTTAGTTTTGTTGGAAGCAGCAAGAAAATAAACCCTTTAAGAAACCTGTAATCATGGAACCGAACTTTGTATACCTGCAGGGGAAATGCACCAAATAATATTGAAGTTACAACTTAGGCTGTACTTTTAATAAGAGGCTGTTGTGCTGTCTTTGGTTTGTTATCTGTGACTCCAGCAAAAATATTGGGACCCAGCAGCTAAGATATGTTTCTGTTTTTTTCTAGAACGGATGCATCTCCCACTCACTGGAGCTAAGCATGAGGGGTTTGGGAATTGGAGTGCTCCACTGGAATCCCCAACTGCCGCTATTCTAGATATTCATATTGGTGCTCCCAAAGAGTCAGGTGTGTGCTGCCTTTAATTACACAGTACTTCCCAAAGGACGTTTTCTACTAGTTTGCTTATGCTGTGTTGTTTTTGTGCAAATACAACAGTTCCTTTGTATAAAGGTGGAATATCAACTCTTAAATTAGTGTTACACACAGCTCTCTTTTATTACCTAATAAACACTTAGGATAGATGGGGAAAACTCTTCTAGCCAAAAAGTATATTTGCAGCTGTTGCCCAGAGAAGCTAAATGTTTCCTTGGTTGTGCCCCTTTCAGTATCTGGCTGCATTTAGACTAGATTTCCTGCAGGCACATATCCTCAAGTGAAGAGTCTAATACATCCCAGCCTGACTGTGTATAGTGATCATACTCTTAGGATAGCAAAATTAAACTGAACCTGCTCAGTAATGGATTGGGCAGGACTTTTCCAGTGGTCATAATCTCTATCATACAGGAGATATTAAACAACTCTGATTTCAAGCTCCAGTAGTGCAGTTCAGGAAGGGATGAAGACAAGTGCAAGGTATGTCTACACTGAAGAAGTATCTTTAGTCCCCAACGCAAGCTGGATGACTGAAGTCTGAGCCTGAAGTAGCCATCACTTTTGTTTAAAATCTCCTTGTGTATATAAACCCCACTTTTAGCCTCTTGCAAGGAGAGGCTGTTCCAAGACTTCAGCAAGGAGTTCCAAGGCTGTTCCAAGGACTTCAGTAAGGCCTTTGACACCGTCTCCCACCCCATCCTCGTTAAGAAATTGGGTGACTGTGGCATTGATGCCTACACAGTCAGATGGATTGC
>NW_017728993.1:42113997-42119978 GCF_001723915.1 Gavialis gangeticus | reverse complement strand
ACAGGGCAGACCCTACAATGAGAGACTGCGGGTCCTGAACCTGTTCAGCCTTCACAAGTGAAGGCTGAGGGGGGACCTGGTGACAGTCTGTAAACTCACTAGGGGGGACCAGAAGGGTTTGGGAGAGACCTTGTGTTTCCCCTAGTGCCCCCTGGCATAACAAGGAATAATGGCCACAAGTTGTTGGAGAGTAGGTTTAGATTAGACATCCGTAAGAACTACTTCACAGTTAGGGCGGCTAGGATCTGGAACCAACTTCCAAGGGAAGTGGTGCTGGCTCTTACCCTGGGGGTCTTTAAGAGGAGGCTTGATGCCTACCTAGCCAAGATCATTTGAGCCCAGTTTTTTTTCTCCTGCCCTGGCAGGTGGTCGGACTTGAAGATCTGTAAGGTCCCTTCCGACCCTACTTCTATGATTCTATGAAGAATTTGAGTAGTGACTTGCTAGATGTCAATTCAGTGACTCTGCTTTGGAGCAGTTGTCTTGTACAGCTGTCAGCAGCCACTATTCTTTCTTGCCTTATTGGAAGAAGCACATACTTCAACTGGACTGTAAGCACATGCTATAATCCAGCATGTTTTTATATCTGCACTGGGCTTATTTGGCACCTTAAAAAACTAGGCTTGCTATCAATAATAATGCAAGGAAATAGCAGTCCTGCAGAGTGTGATATACTCCCTTATTTCATATAACAGCATAAAGTTCAAAGACTGGCTGTAGTTGCTTTTCTGTATTTTTCTGGGGAACGCATGTATTTTTATTATGTGTATTTTTAAGCTGATAAGTGCAGGAAATCATTATCTGAACCCTTTCCTTCTCCTGCTTTCCCCCCACACTTTTTTTTTCAGTCTGCAGATACTCAATTTGAGTAAATTCAATGACACTTCATACTAGGTTCTGTCAAATTCTTGTACTTTGAGCCTGAAGGGCTGGAGAAGTAGTATTTCAACCAGACCATCTCTGGGGTGAGATTTAGTTACAACATGTTTTGATTGGCTTAAAAAAAACTCCTTCTAACTTTTCAGCCTAACTCTTCAGGTCAACAGTGGCCCATGTACACATTGGTACAGTTGAGTATCACAGACCACATCAACACCTAGAAGCACTTGACTGGTGCAGGAATACCAGTATATTAAACCAGAAAAAATGGATACAGCTGTAGTGACAAATAGCATTCCCTCTAAGCTGTATGGTGTGTGCGGCCGCACAGGCACACCTGGCAGCGTGGCATGTGCGCACCTGGATGGCCATGCACGCCACATAGCTTAGAGGGAACGCTAGTGACAAAACTGCCGTTTTTCACCAAGATGGTAAAACCACCCCACCCCAGGTTGAACAAGGTGCATAAGTGAAAGCATAATTTTGCATCAGCATTAGGCTCCAGCCAGCAGAGCTATGTGGGTCAGAGATTGCTTTTCATCGTATCCTGGCCAGTACAGTAAGGCTGGCAGAAGCCCTGCTGATCCTTCATGGTTGATGCTAATTCTTTATAGTTTTTAGGTGTATGGTGTGAAAATAATGAAGTAATCCTTGTTTGTGTTTCCTAGGCAATGCTGTGACTCCTGTTTCAGAGAGAGATAGTGAGCAGTCTCTCTCTCTCGCTGAGAATGGCTGCAAAGTCAGTTTGTTGCCTGTAAAACCTAATCGTCAAATAACCAAAGTTCAGTTGCGATCTCCAAGGATAAAGCCAGTCATTCGCCCTGTTAGTTTGCCTGTGGAGAGAATTCTTCCTCCATGTGTTCTGAATGAGAGAAACTCACGGAACGTAGGTGTTTCAAGCCCAGAAAAGCTTGGCAGGAGTCCTACTATTGAAGAAGTTTCAGAGAGCAAGGCACTTCCTGCCATTAGTGCCTGTTGCAGGCTCTCTTGTTATGACACACAGACTCTGAGGAAAACTTGGGACAAGCAGTATAAACAATATGATATAACTGCGAGGACAGCAATGATCATGACCAACGTGCCCCAAGAGCACCGAGCACCGGAGAGTGGAAGTGCAGGCACTTGCTTTTCAACTTGCAGCACTGGTAATAATTCCACCAGTGCTGTTCCTCCCAGTAAGCCATACAATGTCCCTATCAGATCAGTGAGGGTGACAACAGAAGGGAATGCTCCAGATGCTAATCCTCTTGCTGCTTTCAGGGCACCAAGAACTTTGCAGCCACCACCAGGGACTTTTTATAAGCCTCCTTCCAATTACAAGGCCAAACAAAATGAGGAGGGTTCTGCCACCAGAGTTTGTGCAACCAGTGTGAGCTCTTTGCCTGCCCAGGAGAACACTGTGAAACAAATTAAAAATCCAGCCATTGCCTCAGGTGCTACTGGGCAAAACACAGATCAACAAAAAAATAGCTCAGAGGACATTCAGCAGCCAGACCTGAAACCCCCTTATCAGAGACTGCGACCAAAACGTATACAAGAACTAGAACACAGGGAAGCTCACTTTGTCTAGGGCAGCAAATCTTTGTGGAATGATTTCCTGATTTTTTGTTTTTTGTTTTTTTTGTTTGTTTGTTTGTTTTTGGGGTTTTTTTGTTTTTTTTTCTGGTCAATGCAGATATTTTCCCCCTTTAATCCTGTTCTTGTGCCATATTGGAATTATTTTTTTATATATAGCATTTTAAACGCTGAGGGGAGACTGTGAAGGAAATATGAAGTTGAATTTTTTTTAATTCAGTAGATTTTCATAAGTCTATTTAAATACCTTCCCAATATTGATGCAGCTAATCAGTGCATTTGGTAAGACACTGAACTTCAATTCCCTGAGTGGGATGAAGTACTTATTTATAGAGAGAAACGACTGTTCTTGCATGCAGCAATGAAAGGAGCCATTTTTTCAGTATAAATTATGTAGTAAAGATGAAGGGTTTGATGTTCAACTGTTTAATTAAGCATAAACCAAAGCTTGTGCTTTGCTCTATGAAAGCTTCTGTGTTCAGTTCTCCAATCTGTGCAATTAAAGCTTTGCCCCTAAATAGATTATATAGTGGCCATTGTGGCCTATAATTATGTATCATATGTGTATATTTTATACCATCTTTATTTGCCAGTTTTCTGTATTGTCACTTTAATATTATTTGTACAGAGAAGATGCACTTACTGAGCTTTACTAGTCAAAACCAATAGCAAATTTGCATCCAGTTACCTGTAGTATAACTTAGTAAGTGGGTCTGTGGTACACAGCCTACCTATTTCTGCTGCCCTCCAGAAGAGTACCGATTGCAGTGGTGCTGTCATTCCCTGTTACAAAAAAGCCAGTGCTTTCCCTGCTATAATAGATCAGTTTCACTTCTTGCCCAGTGTAACTGAAATGAAGAATATAGTTTCAAGATACAGTGAAATAGGTGAAAATAACCAAAAATCAGCATTAGTAGGTGCATCTAATAGTTTTCCACTTGGTATTAAATGGTTTTTATATGTACACTTGTATTGGCTTAAAAATATATTAACTTGTTAACATTCCACTGACTCCATGGTGTTTATAACATCTGGATTTCTTCTAACTTATTAAAATACAGACTCTTGGCCTTTACTATGCTTTAGTGTATGGCCTAGTATTTCCAGGTCTCTTGAAAATGAAAAGTGCATTCTTTGGAGAAGAATGCATTTAACTGGATTCTTCACAATACAAATACCGAATGAGGGGCAGTAGCATGAAGCATTTTTAAAGAAGGGAATCGAAAGAACACTGACAGCAAGAAAAGCAAGGAGAGGGGTTTGCTTTGGTTTGGTTTTGTTTGCTTGGTTTTATGTCTAAACTAAAGGTTTTAACAAAGTTTCCTACATTTAAAACAAACCACAGAATAAACCCTGACGCTGCATTTCAGTGGGCGTAGTCTGAACTTAGGTTCCAGAATAGAAATGTTTAAAGGTTTACAGGACTGAACTTCTGATTCACTGTTTTACTACCAAGAAAATGAAACTTCTGTGCTTGCAAAAATCATTCTACCTCTGGGTATTTCTGATGTGTCAGGAAACGTTTCTTTTAATGACAGAGGGCTGAAAATGTGAAGGAGCAACTGGTGTGAGGAGCTGGCCAGTGGCAATCTGTCAGATTCTGGCAAAAGTATTCAGATCAAAAAGGGCAAATGGGAGGAAGGTCAAAGATTCCTTCTAGATACTGTGTAAGAGTCATTCCATTTCAAAAGAGGGAGAAATTCACTTGATCAATGGGCAGGAATAAGCATTAATAAATAAATACAACAGTCTGAACGTAGGAGAGAGCCAGTGTAAGGAAGGCAACAGAAATACCATGTACATGCTTGCTAGATAGAAACAGCAATGCAATTGCCATTAAATTTCTATTCTGTTCCACTTGGTTTGGTTTGGTTTGGTTTGGTTTGGTTTGGTTTGGTTTCCTTGGGGACTATTTTACCCTGGTTAATGTACTGACAAACCGTCAAAAATTGTTGGCAATTCCAGTCTGCCTCTGATAATTCATATCAGGTGCTTCTGAGCTGTGAAACTGTTCTAATGGACACATGCCAGTAGTACACAAAGAAGGCCTACAGACTCCTGGCATACACCTTATGCTTGCAAGATTAGAGGACATTCTGTTGCTGGTCAAGTTCAGTGTGTGTGTGTCAACTCTATTAATATTTCTTTGAACAGCAAAAGCTTTTATTCTATGAACGAATATAAAGTCTGTGCTACATTCCTCCCCAGGGGCATAAACGAGTAAATCAAAGTCTATCTAGATTTCTGTCCTCAGATTGACATGCTGCACCACTAATACCAATTTACTAGGGCTTAGGGCTGACTAAATGAAGTTGATTTATGGCCTGTCACTTTGACTTCAGCAGTGTTTTGGTTTTAGAACATTTTGCTTAAATGTAATAAGAGGTTTGCCAAACAGGAGAGTATTTTCATTTAAAAAAATCTTTGATTGTTTTTGGAGAGCTAAAAATACCCACTTTAATTTTAAATATACCCTCAATTTTTTCCATTAAAAATGTGCATTTGAACAACAAAAAAAAGATAATGTGGCTTTGGGACTTATTTAAAAATAGCTGCAGGCCTTGTCAATTGAAGCTTTCTTTTTATTCTGAAGACTTTTTTTGAGTGTCTAGAAATAAGTGCAGTTAAGCCAGAGAAACAACGTAGGAGGCCACTGCTGCAGCCTCAAAAGAAACTCAACCTTTTGCATGTGGTAGCTACTGGAAAAATGAACTAATTACCTAGAAATGTGGGGTTTCAAGTGTGCCATTTCTAGCAGAGACAGACATTGTCTTATGAGGAAGGATCTTAACATTCTTTTATTATTTACTTGTAAAGGAAAACCCCAAGTTTCTAGCTGTCCATTAGAAGTGTGGAAATCTATGGAGAGAACAAGAAGCTGCCAATGACTTCTGCGTCAGAAGTCTTGGCAGGGACTTAAATAGCCACATCAATTTTGCAGCTGAAATGGGCCATGTTATTGAAGATGTCTCTTGCTTTGTTTCTATCATGGCAGCAGTGTCTCTCATCCCAGAGAGCCGGAGCCCATGCTGCACACCTGAATCTGCTGACCCACTCCAGATCCAGAGTTAACAGTAAGCTCCAGCAGGTCCTGCAAGCAGGTACTAGGGAAAAGTCCAAGACAGTGTTGGTCACCAACCAGTCTATCTCGATCGTCTGGTTGATTGTGGAGCCTCTGGCTGTCTATCTCGTCTGTCAGAGGCTTAATGATCAGGAGCGGCACGATGCACGTGGCTGGGCTGAGCCATGCCTCCTGCCGCCTGGGCTGGGCTGGGTGAGTGGGGTCAGCCCAGGCAGCTTGTCTGCAGGGTGGGGGTGGTAGATCCTGGGGTGCCCTTTACTTACAAAAAGTGATCTTCAACCTTAAAAGGTTGGAGGCTACTGGTCCAGGAGAACCTCATAGGCAAACCTTGAGTTCCAGAACAGGTCAGTGCAGTCACATGGGTGGGGCTTGCTCAGGCTCTTTATATTCCTCAGACTAGCTTTGTGCTGTGGGTTATTACATGGGCAATTAGGAAACGGGGGGG
>NW_017728993.1:42098711-42113939 GCF_001723915.1 Gavialis gangeticus | reverse complement strand
GGGGGTCACCTGGAGGCAGCATGGTTCAGGTCTTCTAGTCTAAGATGTCTAAAATTTGCCAGTGAGCCTGCCGTGCTGCACAGAAGCTGCCTGAGAGCTCCCCAACCAACCATCTGGGCATTCCTACTCTGGGGAAGCTGTACTCTTCCCACTCTCTCCCCTTCCCCTTCTACCAGCCTAAGGAGATGCACTGTTTTACCAGCCTTGCTCCAGAGTGGGCTCCTGTCTACTTAATTGGGCTCACAAAAGCCCACAGATCCAAGAATATCCCTCGTGCTTGGTCATAGCTGCTGGTAGAAAAAAATGTTTAGTAAAGGAACCAGATAGACAAAAGATGCCCAATACATATTACTGCTTTCATCTGGATTCCCCATCTCTGATGTCTTCCAGCCATTTCAAGTCACTGCTGCAAGTCTCACAGAAATCTGTCAAACTGTGCACACAATGCATAGAATCAGAGGAAGTTAGGGTTGGAAGGGACCTCAGAAGGTCATCTGGTCCAACCCCCTTCTCAAAGCAGGATCCTCCCAGCCAAGGCTTTCTCTTGCCAGGTCTTACAAAACCTCCAAGGTTGGAGAGTCAACAGCCTCTCTGGGTAACCTGTTCCAGTGTTTTACTACTCTCCTAGTAAGACCATTCTTTCTGATATCTAATCTAAACTGCCCTTGCTGCAACTTGAGATTGTTGCTGCTTTTTCTGTCATCTGCTACCACTGAGAACAGCTTAGGTCCATCCTCTTTCAAACCCCCCTTCAGGTAAATGAAGGCTGCTATTAAATCCCCTCAGTCTTTAGACTAAACAAGCCCAGTTCCATCAGCCTCTCCTCAGAAATCATGTGTCCCAGTCCCCTCACTATTTTCATTTCCTCCCACTGGTTTCTCTCCAGTTTGTCCAAATTCTTTGTGTAGCGGGGGGGGGGGGGCAAAATTGAACACGATGATGTAGCCTTATCAATGCTGAATAGAGGGGAATAATCACTTCCTTGACCCTGCTGGCAGGACTCCTACCAATGCAGCCCAGTATGCTGTTAGTCTTCTTGGCATCAAGGGCATGCTGTTGGCTCATATTCAGCTTATTGTCTGCTGTAACCCCCCAGGTCCTTCTCTGTAGAGCTGCTGCCCAGCCAGTCACCCCCCAGCCTGTACTGGTGCCTGGGATTGTTCAGTCCTGAGTGCACTTGTCCTTGTTGAACCTCATGAGATTCCTTTGGGCCCAATCCTCCAATTTGTCTATGTCACTCTGAATCCTAGCCCTACCCTCCAGCGTATCTACTACTCCCCCCAGCTTGGTGTCATCTGCAAACTTGCTGAGGGGTGTACTCTATGCCATCTCCCAAGTCCTCAATGAAGACACTGAACAAAACTGGCCCCAGGACTGACCCCCTGGGGCACTCCACTTGATACCAGCTGCCAACTAGACATGGAGCCATTGATTACTGCTGTCTGAGCCAGATGTTCCAGCCAGTTTTCTATCCACCTTACAGTCCATGCTTACATCCAGCCCATACTTCCTTAGATTGAGGGGGACTGCATCAAAAGCCTTGCTAAAGTTAAGGTATATCAAGTCCACTGTTCTTCCCGTATACACAGAGCCAGTCATCTCCTCACAGAAGGCAATCAGGTTGGTCAGGTATGACTTGCCCTTGGTGAATCAGTGCTGACCCTTCCTAATCACCTTCTCTAGGTGCTTAGAAATGGATTGCTTGAGGATCTGCTCCATGATTTTTCCAGGGACAGGGGTGAGGCTGCCCAGTCTGTAATTCCCTGGATCCTCCTTTTTCTCTTTCTTAAATATGGGCACTATGTTTGCCCTTTCCAATCATCTGGGACCTCTCCTGATCACCATGAGTTTTCCAAAATGATGGTCAGCAGCTCTGCAGTTTCATCAGCCAACTCCCTCAGCACCCTCAGGTGCATCCCTTCCAGCCCCGTGGACTTGTATATGTGCAGCTTTTCTAAATAGTCCCATACCTGTTCTTTCACCACTGTTGGCTACTCGCCTCCTCCCCAGATTGTGCTGCCACGTGCGGAGTCTAGGAGCTGACCTGCTTGTGAAGACTGAAGTGAAAAAGGCATTGAGTAACTTCAGCCTTTGCTGCATCCTCTGTCCTACATTCAGTAAGGGACCCACATGACTTTTTAATTTCCAGAGGAAAAGCATATGATGTTTATGAAATTCACTTGAATAGTCCCATGAATCTAGGGAATTAACTTAATGTAATTAGTTCCCTTTGCCCCTGACAAAGCAAGGGAGAACTTTAACTATATTCAATACAGACAGAGACTGGCCCAAATTTTGTACTGCTGGAGCAGAAGTCCAGTGGCAGTAAGTTCTACAGTACAAATATTCTGCCACTTGCTGAACTAAAGCAGTGGTCTCCAAACTTTTTTGTTCGTGCACCCCTATCAGTAAAAACATTTTGAGCACGCATCCCCAATATATAAGTGAGGGCGCCACCGTCAACCCCTCCGCGTTGTGGAACTCCCACACTTCCCTCAGGATACCTCGCAGACCGTACATGACACGTGACCGTCTGACATATGGACTGAGTGAGGGCGCCAGTGCATAAATAGAAGTTCTAATATTTTCTTCCTGCACCCCAATGGATTGTCTTGTGCACCCCCTGGGGTGCGTGCACCCCACTTTGGAGACCACTGAACCAAGGTACAAGGCTGAAGTCTCTTGAAAGACCATCCTGTTTAATCAACAGCTGGGGGCTCTTGGAGATCTGACTCTGGGGCCCCTCCTTGCCAGTATATTCCACACCTGGGGTTTCTCAGGGAATTATAGTAAACCCATTTTTATGGCCATGAGGTTGGGCTGCTGTTGAGAGTTTGTCAAAAGTGTGGGAGAAAAAAAATGGCTTAATGTTCCTTTGCATGGCTTTCTAGAGAGAGATCAGACTTGCAAAATCCCTCTTGTGTAGACAAGTAGTTTCATGATGGGCAAGTAAAAATGCCAAGTTGTCCTCAAAGATGAGTTGACTGGATTCTCTGCTTTGGCTAGAAACGTTCAACAGTTCTGCAAGGCTCTGCTACCACAGTCTTATGATATCGAATTGCTTTATTTAAATCTATTTTTAAAAGATACTATTTACATTTTAAATCTCTGAAATACAATATTTGTGCCTGAAAATACAACATTTGTAAATTAATTCACATTTCAAAACAAATTGCAGCTTGAGGAAGGGGTTTCCTTCCTCAGCAGGCTTTTTTTCTAAGGGTGTGAACAAGCATTCACAAGACCTGGCTCAGGTTTAGGTGGCATATTGTGAATCCCCATGAACCTGAATTAGGATCCTGTGCATGCAAGTGTTCATCACATGCCACCTGTGGGAGGTAATGCGTTGGGGCAGGGGATTGGCAGGAGTGGGGGTAGAGGTTGCGGGGAGGCAACTGCCCGGTTCAGGGGTCAGTGAAACGTAGCCCAGTCAGGCTCAGCGGATTACAAAAGCACGTGGTGAGTGGATGAGCCTTTCCCAGCCCTACACGCTATGCTGTGCTGTGATCTAGTATAGGTTTTCATTAAGTCAAGTTAACCCTTGCTAGATCAGGTTAGCCCTTTGCTGATGTAAAGTTAGTTCATATCTGAGGTGAACTAACTTTAGATTGGGCACGCCACTTTTAGGACAACTTAAGCCCTGTGAATACGTGTACACTGGGCTGTTAGATCATCCTCACCAGTTAGGCAATCTAAATGTAACACTTGTAGGTATCCAAAATGAATTCTCATTGAGATCTTGTGTGTTGAGTCTCATCTGGTTAAAAAGTCAAAATCAGCAGCTGTCATATTTAGTAAATAATATTGTAGGGCCAAGAAGTCCAATCAAGATGGGAGCTCCCTTGTGCTAGACACTGACCCAAATCAAAAAAGTTTCCACCCTTAAGAGCATATAATTCTATCAAACAAGACAGACATAAATGAATGAAACACAAGCAAACAAAAGCAGAACAGGTGTACAGAGAGATGAAGTGTTGCACCCAGACTTGCACGGAGCAGCTTGGCCGTGCAGAGTTGGGATGAGAACCCCAACTTGCTCATGCCCAGGTACCTGGGACCTCCTTATCCCTCACAAACAATGGAAAAGATTTCAGCTCTGTTTTTCACAGAAGATGCAAACAACATGCCCTAGGATTTCTTCCAATTTTGATGCAAATCAGGGAGTTGTATTTAGATAAATGTTCTAAGCAATTAAGAAGTTATAATTTAATTGTTTTTAAAACATAGCCAGCCCCACACAGTGCTCCTGGGTGCCAAGCTAAGTGCTAATATTGTGTGCGCCAGCACTGGCAACATGCCCTTTCTGTGTCAGCTTTGCATGGCAATTACATTCCCTGCAGTTGTGCTGCACTCACCTGACCCTTCTGGAGCACTGACAGAGTTCGGACTGCTAGAACTTCCTGACCTAATTAGTCATGACACCTCTTTGTTTTGCAGGATCCCTGCTGCTACCAGAGGCACAGTTCTGAGCCCTGCTTCCAAATGCCACGTGTGTTAGGGTCTCAAGGGAAGTGTCACTTTCTTTGTGCAGGCTCAGTCATACCTGCGTACATCAGATATTTGTTTTTTGCAAGGTGCTTAAACTCTCAGATTGAGCTGTTCCACACTGAGTGGGGGATTAAAGCAATCTCCTTACAACTGAGCTGTGTTATTTTGCAAGCACTAACTTCTAAAATCTGCATTCCTCTGTTGCCGTGCTGAACTTCCTTTCAGAAACCTTCTAATTGTTGACAGCAGGACAATGTTTTCTGTGCTGCTTCACCCCTGAGGTAAGTTGGCGACTTCATGTCTTTCACTGATACTGGTTGAAAGTCCTAGTGTATTTGTCCCCCTCTAAACTGGCAGAGGTCTAAATGAATCTCTTTGGATGCTGACCTCAAACGCTGTGTACAGCCCTATTGGTGTGGTGGGGAAGAGGAGCACGGTGATTCAGTCTTCATCTGGAAAAGCCATCTGAGATTTTTATGCTATAATGCTTTGCATTATATATATATAAATGCTTTGCTATATATATATATATATATATATATTTTTTTTTTCCCTTATATAACATGGTTTTGTCTCCCAGTGGAAGTGGGGGTAGGTATTAAGAAATTGTGCTTCTGTCAACAAATAGTTTGTTCATTTATTTATAGCCATATGAAGAAACCTAGAAGAAACTTAAATTTGTGACTAGACAGGATAATAATCCCGAGTCTTCAATGTCACAAAAGATCAATTATGTTAAATGTTAGGGACAAGTCCTCCTGGCCTCCCTGACACAGAACCCCTGCTGCCATCCACAAGAGTATTTGTTAAATGTACAGGATTTAGCCAAATGTAAGGAAGAGACTTTATGCATACCCGCTTGGTGTGCTTTGGACTTCATTTACAAGTAGGTGCCCTGTTCTGTAGTCATGTATAGGCAGGAAGAATCAGCCTGTGGTGTCAAGTTCATCTTTATTGTGGCATTCAGAGGAATCAGGATAGTTGTAGTTTCCTGTTGATTCCTTGATTTTGCTCTTAGAAGGAAATTTCCTTGGCTTTTTCTTATTCTCTATACTATTTTCATGTCAGCATTCTTCTCACATTGCTATCTAGCTCCCATCATCTTTTCTACTCTCATTGCTAGGCACCCCTTTTCCTTTCCTCCCTTTCAAGCTACACAGCTCTCCTCCTCCTCTGTTTGCCCTTTCCTCTCTTATCCTGTTTTTTGACACAGCTTGATATGCTACTAATGCCTTATCTCACCCAACCTGCAACAGCTCCATCCTTTCCTCCAAGTCCTCCCCACTCATGTTTCATAAAGGCCTGGAAAGCTCCAAAGTGTCCCTAAATAAGCAAACCTGTCCAGAATCCAACAGGACAAAATGGGTGGCAAAATATTCAAGGAACTTATGAAGCCAATAAATCCCACATCATTCTTCCATCGGTTGGTTTGGGTTGTATCCTGTCATTTATCTACCTGCCATCCATTTAGTTTGTAGGGTCATTAGGAGAGTGACATTTTCCTATTGCTGTATTTACTTGGATACACATGCATCCTTTCCACCAAAATCAACCCTCCAAAAGTGTCTTAAGTGAGAAATCTGATTTTTTTTTCTTTGCTGGAGTAGAAGCAGAGATTAATAAAAGCATTCAGACACCGTGCTGTAACGACTGCCAAGATGGCTGCTGTTTGTCTGTGGTCCTAATGAGCAAAAGAAAAGGAGTCCTTCATTAACTTGACCTCTCACAGCCACAGTATCTATTAGCTTGTGCCTGAAGCAACAGTTGAGCCGGCTCAGGGCAACAAAGCTGCTGCGTACGGTGTGTCGTATCTTAACGAGGTTTGAGGTGTGGAAACAATACTTTATTTGGAGGATCTTATAAAGAACTGTTTTACTGTAAGGAAGTAAGTCTCACTTGCTGCCCTTGCAAGGACCTGGGGCCTAGCCTTGTTGCTTTCCTGCTGCCTCACCCAGACTATCTCCTAGGGTGCAACACTCCTGGTTGCTCTGCGTTTGTAGGAAGACTTACTCTGCCACGCAGTCAGCCAAGACTGGAAGAAATTTTTTTTCTACGTGTGTAATTTTGGAAGTACGTCTATATGAGGCACAGAGGTTCCACGTAGGTTATCTTCCAAATCAGAAGCAGCGTAGCCACAGTTCAGAAGCACGAAGCAAAATTTGTGTCTCAGCACAGCACTGCTTAGATGTACTCATAGCATCCTGACCATTTTTATCAGCGATTGCTACAGACTGATTTTTGCGATTCAGAGCAGTCCAATGAGTCATAGTTCATTATGTAGCTCTGGGAGCAGATCTGCTCTTATAGTGTGAGCACAATGAAGCTCATACTGCCTTGATGCCATTTGTATCCAACTAATACATTGATTGTCAACCAGGCTGCTGCTTCAGTGTTAGCACTGTTAAGTAGTTCATGTGATAAATCCAGAGAATTCAAATAAGAATCCATAGCATTAAAAACATTTTGACCTGTTATAATTTCTGAGTTGAAGAATTGCTCTATTTTTCCTGTAGTCATAAACCAAGTGAAAACTAAGAGCTGTCATTTTCCCAGGGATGCCTTGAGTCTAGGAAGGTTGAGAACCATTGAATTAATTGTATCTTAGTGTTCAAGTCCCCATGGTTAGAATGTAGTAAACTCTTAGCACTAAGAAAAGTTTTTTAAACTGGCAGGATTTTCTGATCATCTGTCTCAGAAAGGAGAGAGGTTCCTTCCAGATGAAATAGGGTGATGCTGCCTTGAGGTATCTGTTCATGTAGCCACAAGGAAAAAGTTATATGGGGTTGTATGGGTCTCAGTGATTACCGGTCATGTATTTCATAAAATTTTACTTTAGGCTGTTCTGGGTTTGGCCTAAAGGGTGAAAGGGACACTTCTGTTTGTGCATTTCTGTTGGGTAAGCAGGCTGACATCTTTCGAGGAGCTGAAGGGAGGTAGGTGCCTGACCCATGTGGCTGTCTTACTCCCTTCAGCTCCTTTGAAAATCTAAACCCAGGTGCGTATGCATTAGATGGGAATTAGTACACCTAATATGCTTTGTGTATGTACACCTTGGCTCAGCAGAAGAATGTAAACCCTTATTAACATGTGGACCTACAGCTGCCAAAACCACCTGTAAGATGGGTTACCTATAGGAAGTAATTATATGGAGGCAAACTCTGTAGCATGTTAGTCCTCTTTGTTCTATTACTTTGTGGAGATCGTGCAACCCTCATCTCATTGATGCCACTCACCTTACTTCTTTAAGGTATTTCTCCTGCTCAGTTTTTTTTAATCTTAAAAATAACAGTAAAGTCAATGCTGCTCTTGAATTTTGCTGGACAGTGTACTGGGCTGTTTTTTAGTGCATTAGACCCATAGTATTTATGGCAGTTTGCCTTTACATGCTGAGAGAATTAAAAAATCCTGATAAAACTCTGATATTTTAAAAATAGTTAGCTGTTGAAAATGTGGCATTTATGGGGATACAGAATGGTGTCAAGGATTTTTGGCTTCTGTGTGGACCAGCACAATTCACTAGGGGATTTCTCATTTATAAATTATGTAGCCACCCCAAAGTTAGGTTTGTAAAACTTTTGTACCACATCACACTGTATATTGGGGTTTGGACTAGAGGTTGCTTCAAAAGTTACGAGGGTATTGTACATATCTGTATTGTCTCCCAAATCACAGAGACCTTTATGATCTCAGATCTCAAATGGAGATAATACAAGGATTGTCTTAAAACGCTTATTTACATGCAATATACTCGCTACATTCCAAAATTTAATGGAATCTCAATTTTTTCTGACAACAATTAATAGTTAGGAAATCCTTAGAGTGAAAGAGTGCCAACTGTAATGGAGCTAGCTAGAAACTCATAATACCCTGTGTTCTGTAGGCTGGAGCTGGCTACCCTAGTGTGAATTGAAATGCCTCACAAAAGCATCCATGTTTATTCTCACAACTCCCACTGTTTTACTGCATGGGAGAAGTAGATCCGAGACCCAGCCTACGTAGGTGGACACAGCAAATATAACATACCTTCAAAGGAGATATATAATCTAATTAAGAAAGATTACAGTTTAGTTTAATCCGTTAGTCAGGTGCAGCCTTCTCTGAGGACATGTGATCAGGCCTGTTTCACAAAATAATTGGCTTTTGATTACAATGTTTTGATGTTAGTGTGCTGAATAGGAAAAGTATGGGATGATGAATTGCCTTGGCAACGGAAGTCCTCCTGACATAAAGAACAGGTGGTGCCAGTGTACCTCAAGTTTGGTCTGAGTGGACTTGGGGACTTCTGTCCTAAACCTCCGCTCAGCCCTTCATCTCACTGCTGATGCTACAGCAAGAACAACTACAAGTCATGATAGAAATGTATGTATAATAAAATTTAGATCAAAACCATTGGATTTAATCACATAGCTCACTGATGGCTCTCAGATGTCAGTGAACTTCTAGTCATTTCTGACACAGGCCAGGTTTAAGTCAGGGTTTTAAATTGGTGATTCCCAAAGGATGTGCTGCAGCACATTAGTGTGCTGTGAGAGGGGTGGGAGTGTGCCATGAAAAATGATAGTTTTCTTTTGTTCTTTTACATTTTAAGATGCACAGCAGGTGAGCTAAGTAGGATGCAGCAGAGCACTGCACACCCATGCCACTGACACCTCTGCCAGTACAGCTGTACAAAATTTTGATGGGCGATTCATTTCAAAGCTGTTTCGACGTGTTTCGAGCTCGAAACAGCGAAATCAAAACAAAACAAAAGGCTTTGAAACAGCTTTGAAATGAAACAAGCACACTTGAAATGTTTTGAGTTTCAAAGCCGGGCTTGCTGCAGTGCAGGCCCCCAGATCTGTGTGGGCTCCCCAGAATGACAGCATGCTGCTGCTGCCAGCTGGGGCCAGTGGCAACACCAGGCTTTCTGGCGCTTGGCAGGTGCTGCACCCAGTGCTTGTCCCAGCTGGCAGCAGCAGCCTGCTGTCATCCTGCGTGCAGATTCAGGGGCCTGCGCCCTCAGGAGGAGTCTGACACAGCCCTGCAGCCCTCCTGGGGAGCACGGGCCCCCAGATCTGCGTGAGGAATGACAGCAGGCTACTGCTGCCAGTAAGTGATGAGTTGCTTGTCAGCAGTTTGAGATGTAGTTTCCCAGAAACCCCTTAACCTATCTCCTTGAAACTTGGCAGGTTTCATGCCCTCAGAAGGGCATCCCTGCAATTGTTGTCCAAATCAGGCAACATGTTACAAAACTATAGACATTTTCATGATTTCCCATTATAGCCTTCAAACTTATGAACAGCCATTGAAAGTATGGCAGCAAGGCAGTGGAGGGATTATGGTGGTGCCTGAAAAGAGCTAGAGACTGCCTTGAACAGATAAGAAAGCTTTTATTACAATGGTTGTGTACCTGCACATTTGCACACCTGGGTCCATGAAGTAGATGATATTCACCTTGGGAAGTACAGTGTCTGTGTCTGGACCACAAGCAAAGACTGGCTGAGACTAAGTTATTGAGATGCAAGTTCAGCTATCCTGACTATGCATATTTATTTAACAAACATTACATAAGATAGGACACAGCGACTTGTGTGCGTGTCTCTGGAATTCTGAGTTGGAGCAAAGCTACAGTCAGCTTCCTGTCAACCTGACAGGCATTATGTCTAAGTGAGTTTTGCCCCGTTGTCATGGCAGAAGTTATGGGAAAGAACAGGATGTAAAGTATGGCTTTTATAATCTTGCAGACATGTGCATTGGGTCTTCAGCCATATTCAGCCTCTTCCTCTCCTTGCATGAAAGGGTGACAGTCTATCAGGAAATCTCTCTTTGGTCTAGTGGGCCTATCGCTCTCTAGAGAAGGATTTTTTTTTGCAAATTTGGGTGTACTGAGAAACGCAGAGGTATGAGTGAAACAAAATCTCTATATAAAGACAGTTTCTCCAGAATCCTTATGTACGGCAGTCTTCCAACAGGATGAACCAAGTTTGAGAGAACCATCAGCGGGCAGGACATCTGGGGTGCTGGCAATGCTATCTGATGTGTCAACAAGATTTAATTTGTAAAGCAAGGTTTAATCCCTGAGTTACTGGGACTGAACATCAGGAGGATCCAGTTTTCTAGAGACCATAAAGTATTCATGCAAGATAACAAGCCCCATTGGAAAAAGTTGAGATGTGGGCCACCTTATGAAATATCTGGCGCTCAGAGAAAGTGTCAACAGCTACAGACTCAGTAAGATCTTTTTTCACGATGGCAAGATTTGTCTGGCTGTAGCTGTACGTTTGCTGCCTCAGCTCCGCAGAGTGGTGATCACTTACAGAAGTTATCTTAAGGGTTGTGATCATTTACAAGAATAATGTTGAGGAGTTTGTCTCAGAACTACAGGAACAAACAAGCTGTTGTTAACCACATGGCAGTGCAGAAATACGCGCTGGCGGGCCTGTTGTTCAGGCTCCTGAGGTAGAAAGTGAGCATACGGTAGATATTCTTTAAACTCACAATAGCTTCTATAAGACTTAAAGAAACAGTTGTCAGTTCCTGATAATGAGGAGTCACTGATACAGCATAATCAGTGTAAGGGGATCCCTTGCTAACCACTTGGCTCTGGCCTCTGGAAAAGTGGATGTACTACCTGGCTCAAGGATGAGATCAGGGAAAGCTATTGCTTACTGCTGAGGAGCCAGTCAGGAAGCAGCAGCTCACATGATACGACTGATTTAACTCGGTTCTAGACTTCACTCCTCCTGACCTCACATGAGGTAAATGATTGAAGTTACCTTGCTCATCATATGACTCCCTTCAGCACCCATACCTGGGTAAGCCCTGTTTCTGTCCTAGCTTTTACTGCTCCAGCTCAAAACCTAGGCTATCTGCAATCTTCTGAAAACGTTTACCTTATACAGACTGTCATCTTAGCTGCCTGGTTGCCCAGAAAAACAAGAAAAAGTATGTGAAAGAGGGACCCTTAAGACCAAAATGAAAGAATCCATTTTTACCCTTTGTTCTGTTTATACTATGTTCAGGTATTGTAACAAAGCTGGTTGGTGTTTTTAGTAATGGCCTGTAGCCAAGACACTATATTAAACTTTTTATTTCCTTTTCCTGTCTTCAGCCAATAATGTGCCAGGGTTTTCCTTCTTGCATGTAAAAATTGTTCTTCTGCACTGTACCATTAACTGCCAGTAAAGAGAAAAGTGCACAAAATGAATGACAGCTTTTGTTTTTCAGTGCTTCCACAAGCAGGAATGCAGAAGAGACTTCCCACGCTTTGCTAATCCTCTTGTGAGAGAATCGTTTTATTTTTCTTGGCCCTTACACTTGGACCCTGGAAAAGAGATCGCTTCCTGTTAAAGTAAAATTAACGCAGCACAAATTAACGTATGTTATGGATATGGCTCACTTCCTCTGTGTGTGTTACCTTCAGGAGGGAGTTTAATACCATTTTAAACAGTAACAGGCACACGTTTGCATTCACTTCTTTATGGAAAACAGAACTACAATTTGTAATTCTGGTTTTCTCTCTGATGTGAACAAACCCAGAAAGTGTTGTTAATAGTTCTAAAATGCTAGGAGTTTAATTTCTTTTAGTACCTGCTGTTGGAAGCTGACAAATCAAATTACTCATTGAAACAACTATTTCAAGTAATTGCTGATCTTTCTGAGAGCACCATGCTGCCTTTAAATTGAAGATGGATCTTATGCAAAACTGCTTTCCTTATAAGGCCACATATATCCTGAGTGTAAGGTAAGCCTTCAGATATTGACATATTATTGCCAAGTGCTGTGGTATCGTGACCATTAACCATGGGCCACTGGTGCCTCTTGAGTCTGTGGGGGCCACCTGCAGAAGCTGGCAGCGAGAATAGGGCTGGCAAGCATCCACAGAAGCCGATGGCGGCAGGGACAGGGCTGGCAAGCACCCGCAGAAGCCGGCATCAGTGGCGGGGACAGCTCTGTAAGGGGGGGCACATGCCCCCCTGTGCCCTCCTTACCAGTCCCCTATGCTATTAACCATAATTTTATTAGTTTTCCTCCACGTAACCAAATACCGCCCATGCCTTAACCTTACATTTACCGGTATGTCTCTCCAGACATCCAAATGAAAAAGAATGGCCCTGGCTTATTCTAAGTGAAAGCTGTCATGCTGTAAAACCTGAGATTTATCTTTCCTTCCATTTCTCTGTCTACTTCAAATGTCATTGAAGTTTATCCTATGCAGTTTATTAACATCTCAATCTGTGCAGTCCTGACACTTGCCAGGCCAAGTTCAACTCCCACATCTTTAAATCTGTCTCCCTTTCTTGATGGGAAAATTAGGTTCTTTCCTCATAGTTTCTATTAAGGCCTTACAAATGGTGAAGGTTTTGGAAACAAATATATTGTCATCTACCGTTGGTAAAGCTAGCAACAATACAGAAATGTGATTTAATAGTGGAGTGTGACTTTTCCATCTTATCTGGGCCAAATAATACAGCAAGTATTACTATTATAAGGAAAAGTTTAATAGTTGGTTTAGACCAGGGGTGCCAAACATCCAAACTCTCAGAAGTCCAGCAAGCTACTGGATGTTGAAAGGTGCAGTTAGTGGGTGTGCTCAACCACAGAATTTGGGGTCCCTGTGCTCCAATGGACATGGCTGTCAGTGGCAGGAAGGCAAGTGAAGGCCGTATGTGCAACCTTCACTGCCTGATCCCAACGTCTGCCCCAGACCTGTGATACCAGTAGTGCCTGTACCCAACCCATGCTGCTACCACTAGACCTGCCACAGCTGCTGCTGGCCCCATGGATCTGGCTTAGAAAAAACCATTATGGTCCAGATTTGGTCCAGGACCCAGTGTGAGATTGACACCACTAGTTTAAACTAAGAAGACAAGTCCCTTTTAAATTCTTAATCTTCAAGACGTCAAATGAACAATACACTAGTTTGTTCTTCTCTTAATAGGGGATTATCTTTGGGACTTGCCAGGCATTAACTTCCATCCATCATTAATGAGTTATTCCATATATAAGGAACTCTTATATTTTTGTCTCTCTCTATCACTGTCAGTAAAACCTAACCAGCAAATTAAACTAACAAGCAACAGCTGGATAAATCCATGCATTACCCCAAGGTTTTTCCTTCTACTGGGTATTTTACTGAGATTCAGAAGATAATGGCACTACTACATAGATTTTCCAGGGCAATGTTCAATAATTGTCCTATTTGGCTGTCTTGGTCACGCCTTACGGTATTGTTATTATGCAAGTTCCCCTTGCTGACAACAGCAAGGAAATGGCTGCACTAGTTTGTGTACCTTATGTGGGGAAGGACTTACCAATAAGGGGCCAGGTTGATGGCCATGGGAATCCATCATTAAAATAGGAACAAGCTAATGAAACCAGGGGAAAGAACAGTGTGTGCAGGGAGCCTGTGGAGGTAGGGGCCATTGCCAGGATATGGTTTGTATAGACATAACTATGAAGCCTTGAATTCCCTTCCATGGCTGTCACAGAGGCTAACTGGAACAGACTTTTTACCAGTTTGGTTGAGCTAGGTTTGGGCTGGCTACTTCCCAATGCCTTGGCCTGCTTCTGCTGGGTGTGGTCTTTCTGGCAGGAGACATGCCAGAACCTGGCCTTTGGTGTCCACCACATGCATATTTCTCTCTTTCCTTGATAAAGAGTGCAATTGGATTCCTTGGCATCTTTGTGTAGAAAGCCCATTTGAAGATTCCTGTTGAAATATCATTCACATATGCCACACTAATAGCTGAGAGAAAATGTGGCAGCAATTTCAAATCGGTTGCTGCTGGAGCAGTCCTCAGTGAAGGCCTAGATTAGCATATATTTCTTGTCAGCCTCTTTATAACTAGTGATTTGCCAAATTGTCATTATCATCTTTTTTAATGCCCAGCTTTATTTCTTCCTGTGACCACTCACTACTTGTGGACAGATGGCTCTAGGATAACTGAAAGTGCCTCATATCTACATTTGAAGGAGACAGGGACTCAAGGAGCCTTTGAATGGTAAAGTAGCTATTCATGAAATCTGAGGGTATGCTGTAGCATTTGAACATGAATCTGGTGCTGCCAGCTCAGCTGAAGTGAAAACCTCTGTGCCCAGGCCTTTGTCTGCAGAATGTGGTTTAATTGTTGAGTGCCTGGCCTCTTTTCAAAAAGCACAGTGGGGACCCAGGTCAGGAACGAACAAGATTTGGACATCTCCATACAGAATTTCGCTTAATCCACTGCGTTTTTTTCTTCTGTGTATCTGACAGGTTTCTTTTTCCAGAGTCCCAATTAGTGTTTCCTCCAGGAATGATTTGGGATTGGCTCAATCCCCACCAGCAATATAAAGGCAAATCTCCCTTGAATGGAAGAGTCTGCATTCCCTTATGGTGCAATACCTGCTCTGGGCCTTCAGTATATCAACATCCATTAGGAAGCTGTATTTTCCTAAGTTCCTCTGGCACAGCATTAGACAAAGTAACCGAAGAGGTTGTTTGGTTACCTGGTGATAATTGGTAGTGCAGACTTAAAGCTACCTTCAGAGACGACCTGAGCAGGGTATGGGGCCCAGGGCAAATAAGCTTCTGCGGGGCCCTGCCCCTGGATGTGAGGAAGCCAGAGGTGGATTCGGCAGTGGAGGGAGGGAGTTGCTGAGCAGCCAGACATGAAGGCAGCAGCAGTGTGGAGTCACCATGGCCACTCCGCCTGGCTCCGCAGGGCCCCCCAAAGTGTGGGGGCTGGGGCAGTTGTCCCGATTCACCCCCTCCCCCCCCCC